>NC_135234.1:394636203-395254015 GCF_051348905.1 Ranitomeya variabilis
ATGAATCGACGATAAAAGTTAGCAAAGCCCAAAAATTTCTGAAGGCCCTTAAGAGAAGTCGGTTGCGTCCAGTCACAAATAGCCCGAACCTTCACAGGATCCATCACAATAGAAGAGGGGGAAAAAATGTACCCCAAAAAAGAAATCTTCTGAACCCCAAAAACACACTTTGAACCTTTAACAAACAGAGAATTGGTCCGCAAAACCTGAAAAACCCTCCTAACTTGTTGAACATGAGATTCCCAGTCATCCGAAAAAATCAAGATATCGTCCACATACACAATCATAAATTTATCCAGATATTCACGGAAAATATTGTGCATAAAAGACTGAAAGACCGAAGGGGCATTTGACAGACCAAAAGGCATCACCAAATACTCAAAATGGCCCTCGGGTGTATTAAATGCGGTTTTCCACTCATCCCCCTGCTTAATTCGCACCAAATTATACGCACCGCGAAGATCAATCTTAGAGAACCACTTCGCCCCCTCAATGCGAGCAAATAAATCTGTCAGCAATGGCAAAGGATACTGATACTTGACTGTGATCTTATTCAAGAGTCTATAATCAATACAAGGTCTCAAAGAACCATCGCTTTTAGCTACGAAAAAGAACCCCGCTCCAAGAGGAGACGAAGAAGGACGAATATGTCCCTTTTCCAAGGACTCCCTAATATACTCTCGCATGGCAGCATGTTCAGGTACAGACAGATTGAATAGACGACCCTTAGGAAATTTACTGCCAGGGATCAAATCTATGGCGCAATCGCAATCTCTGTGAGGAGGAAGAGAATTAAGAGTAGATTCCTCAAAAACCTCACGATAATCAGACAAAAACTCAGGAATTTCAGAGGGAATAGATGAAGCAATGGAGACCAAAGATGTGTCCCCATGATTTCCCTGACATCCCCAGCTTAGTACAGACATTGTTTTCCAGTCAAGGACTGGGTTATGAGTTTGCAACCATGGCAATCCCAGCACCAACACATCATGTAGATTATACAGTACAAGGAAGCGAATCACCTCTTGATGGTCTGGAGTCATACGCATAGTCACTTGTGTCCAGTATTGTGGTTTATTACTAGCCAATGGTGTAGAATCAATACCCTTTAAAGGTATAGGAACTTCCAGAGGCTCTAGATCAAACCCACAGCGCCTGGCAAAGGACCAATCCATAAGACTCAAAGCGGCGCCAGAATCCACATACGCATCCGCAACAATAGAAGATAACGAACAAATTAGAGTTACAGACAAAATAAACTTGGACTGCAAAGTGCCAATAGCAGAGGATTTATCAACTTTCTTTGTTCGTTTAGAGCATGCTGATATAACATGAGTAGAATTTCCACAATAGAAGCACAAATGATTTTTGCGCCTATAAATCTGTCGTTCGCTTCTGGACAGAAAGCTATCACATTGCATACTCTGTGGTGCCTCTTCAGAAGACACCGCCAACTGGTGCACAGGTTTGCGTTCCCGTAAACGCCGATCAATCTGAATTGCCATTGTCATGGACTCATTCAGACCAGTAGGCGCAGGAAACCCCACCATGACGTCTTTTACAGCATCAGAGAGACCTTCTCTGAAAATTGCCGCCAGAGCGCACTCATTCCACTGAGTAAGCACAGACCATTTTCGAAATTTTTGGCAATATATTTCGGCTTCATCTTGCCCCTGAGAGAGGGCTATTAGGGCTTTCTCAGCCTGAATCTCCAAATTTGGTTCCTCATAAAGCAACCCCAAAGCCAGAAAAAACGCATCCACATTGAGCAACGCAGGATCCCCTGGTGCCAATGAAAATGCCCAATTTTGGGGGTCACCCCGTAGTAAAGAAATAACAATTTTTACTTGCTGGGCAGGATCTCCAGCAGAATGAGATCTCAGCGAAAGAAACAATTTACAATTGTATTTAAAATTTAGAAAACAAGATCGATCTCCAAAAAAAAACTCCGGTATAGGAATTTTAGGTTCAGACCGAGGAGCATGTAACAAAAAATCTTGTATATTCTGAACTTTAGAGGCAAGATTATTCAAATTGGTAGCCAGACTCTGGGGATCCATATTTCAACAGATAAAGTCTGAGCCATTCAGGGGTTAAGAGGAGAGGAAAACAGGAGACTGCAATTAGAGCTGGAGTGCAACTTCAAGGAAGGAAAAAAAAAAAAAAAAAAGGTTTCACACAGTTCCTTTTCTCTCCTGCTTCAGCCTATAGATTAAACATTTGGGCTGGCCATACTGTTATGGTTTCCAATGGCAAGGAAACATCAGAAGCATAGAATAAACGGACAAGCTCTCGGGTGATGGAAACTAGAGCTGACCGCGATGCTAAACCTACACACCACACTAGAAGTAGCCAGGGGGCATTCCTGCATTGTCTCTAGATGCCGCGCGCCAGCCGGAGAACTAACTACCCCTGGTAGAAGAAAACACAGTCCTGGCTTGCCTCCAGAGAATGTCCCCACAGGAGATAGCAGCCCCCCACATATAATAACGGTGAGAGCAGATGAAAAGACACACGTAGTATGAAAGCAGATTTAGCACAGAGAGGCCCGCTAACTAAATAGCAGAAAGATACAACAGAGGACTTCGCGGTCAGCTGCAAAACCCTTCAAAACACCATCCTGAAATTACCTTAACTCATGTGACAACTCATGACACCGGAGTGGTAATTTCAGCCCAACAAGAGCTTCCAGCTGCAGAGATTCACATAAGTGCAAACTGGACAAAACATACAAAAATAGACTTAAGGACTAAAGTGTCCAACTTAGCTGAGCAGAAAACTGGGAGCAGGAACATGCAACAGAATCACTCTGGATACATTGATGGCCAGCATTAGAATGACTGAGGAGCAAGGTTAAATAGGATACTCCCACATCCTGATAGGAACAGGTGAACTGAGAAGGCAAAGCTTGCAGGACACCAGTACCACAAGAGACCACCGGGGGAGCCCACGAACCGAATCACAACAGCCGAGAGTGTGGCCCATGCAACCTGCACAGAAAGGACCGTGACAGCCAGAGGGCTCCCCTACAGCCCATAGTCACCAAACAGCCACTTGAACTGGTGGCCTTAGAAGCTAACTCCAAGCTGGTCAGGCTATGTCTATTCTCTGACTATTGTGGACCATTACTCCAGATTCCTGATAGTCGTGCCAGTCAAGGACCATACAGCGAAGACAGCAGCCAAGGCCTTCCAGCAACACTTTTGTTGACCACATGGTTACCCTGAGAAAGTACTTACCGACCAAGGCCCAGCCTTCGAAGCGGAAGTGTTCCAGGAGTTCTGCAACCTGTACGGATGTAAGAAAATCAGGACAACACCACACCACCCACAAACCAATGGCATGTGTGACAAGATGAATCAAGTGGTGATCGACCTGTTGAAAACCTTGCCTTTGGAAAAGAGAAACTTATGGCCAGAGAAGTTGCCAGACTTGGTAGATCTGTACAATCACATCCCAGTGAATTCCACCAACTGCACACCAGCCTACCTGATGAGAGAAAGATCTAGCAAATTACCTATTACCTGTTGATCTTGAAATGGGAAGTCCTCACACCAGAAGCAACCTCACCAGATGCAGATTGGGATACTAAGCGACAGCAGAAATACCGCCAAGTACAAGAGTGTGCGGAAAGAAGCTTGTCCCAGGCAATACAAAGACAAGAAAGAAACTATAATCAACGTGCCCCTGCAATTCCCTTGTCACCAGGTGAACAAGTTCTAAAGCAGAAAAGGAGAATGCTCAAACTTGATGACCAGTGGGAAGCAGAACCATATACGATCCTACCCTCGAACTTCGATAACACTAAAGTGTGTCTCATAAGCAAAGATGGAGGAGAAACCTTGACTGCGGTATCAAAGGATCATCTTAAAGTGTGCCCTGACAAACTGAGAGACAAGGAGAAAGACCCAGGTACTTCTCAACCTACAGAAGAAAAGGAAAAGAGAATCCATACTGTTCTTGGAGACTTTCCCCGGCCGTGGACTCAGGTAAATCAAGTGATAGTGGTGCGTGTTTTGTCTTTTCCCCAGTTGGAAATACCAGAGGAAAATGTGACTCAAAATCATCCTGAAACAGAAGAGACTTTACACCAGCGGGCTCAAGCAGCAGACGTCACACCAGCAGTGGAACCAGAGAATCCACCCCCTGCTTTCGGTGAATCTGTCATGCCCACAGTGAGCAACAGTACTTTTAGGAGATCAAGTACACCGGTGCTACCTAGAATCCCCAGTAACATAGCCATCAGAGAGTGCATAACACCAGTGATAGTAAGCCTAGTGAATCTGGTCAGATCACCCTCAATGCCTGTGCTGCGTAGATTTACCCATAGTACCAGAGGTCAGATTCCAGCCCGTTACAGGGACTAGTAAACTGTCAATAATTGTTGTTATCTGTTTTAAAATGTTTGCTTATGCTTTTTGAAAAAAACAACAACCTTTAAATGGACAATAGGGTAATGGACAGTGAATTGCCCAAAAACTGTTACTGTAAATAGTTGGCACCTTTTAGGTGCGACTGTGGTTCTACCCACATTGCCGGTGTGGGTAGAGCCTTGTTTGTTTCACAGACCTGAAGAGAAAAACCATCTGGAGTGGCTGAACATCGGGTCTGGATTTACGCCATGTAGTCCGCCCAAGTCCTGCATTGGGGGTTTATGACGAGTCCCCTGCATCGGTACTGTTGTTAATGAACAAAGACACCCTGGAATAAGGCCAGTTGTACTTTTGTAAATATGTTTGCAACGTTTAAGCCAAAACTACCTCCCGTAAGGGAAGAAAAAGCTAGTACCTGTTCAACCTGTTGAAATGTTTTTCAAAATGTTTGCATCTTTCCTAACCTGTTTGTTTATGTTTTCTTTTCCTAGTCCGGGAGTACTGGATTTAATGGTGGGGGGATGTGGCACCCCAGGAGTTCAGGCACCACAGTGGTATTGCCTTCCTCTCGGGGAGGGTAATGCTATGCCTGGAGACAGAAGGAGTCCCTTTGGCAGGTAATCTTACATGTTGTGAAATTGGATTTTGGGCTCCCCCGGTGGCCACTGGTGGAATTGAACTTGTGTGCATCATCCCCTCTGTTCACCTCTTCCCATCAGGATGTGGGAGTCGCTATTTAACCTTCCTCCTCTGTCACTTCCATGCCGGTCAACATTGTAATCAGAAGCCTTTCTGTGCATGTTCCTGCTGCTAGACAACTTCCAGCTAAGTTGGACTTTTGTCCTCGTTTGTTTTTGCATTTTGTTCCAGTTCACAGCTGTAGTTTCGTTTCTGTGTCTGGAAAGCTCTTGTGATCTGAAATTGCCACTCTGATGTTATGAGTTAATACTAGAGTCTTAAAGTAATTTCAGGATGGTATTTTGATAGGGTTTTCAGCTGACCATGAAAGTGCCCTTTCTGTCTTCCTGCTATCTAGTAAGCGGACCTCAATTTTGCTAAACCTATTTTCATACTACGTTTGTCATTTTCATCTAATATCACCGCCAATATATGTGGGGGCCTCTGTCTGCCTTTCGGGGAAATTTCTCTAGAGGTGAGCCAGGACTATATTTTCCTCTGCCAGGATTAGTTAGTCCTCCGGCCGGCGCTGGGCGTCTAGGGATAAAACGTAGGCAAACGCTACCCGGCTACTGTTAGTTGTGCGGCAGGTTTAGTTCATGGTCAGTTTAGTTTCCATCCTTCCAAGAGCTAGTTCTTATGTTTGCTGGGCTATGTTCTCTTGCCATTGAGAACCATAACACTTACATGCAACACATTCTGACTCCAGGCCAGAAGGGGAACTCTAAACTTGGTTCAATCAGTTAGTCTGGTGCAGACAAGCAGAGAGTTGACAGTTGGTAGCAGACAGTGAAGGAGTACAGAAGGACTTAAGAGCTAGAGAAAGGCTGTGACTGGGCTTCTCTAAGCTGAGCACAGAAACCGGGCACCGGGAGCCCAAGATCGTGAGGAACTACAGGTCCCACGGCTGAACCGTAGGGCAGGAAACTATAAGGGATTTGCCCACATAATACCTGAGCTACAGCAGCAATCAGAGTCCAGAGTCACTGTGGACAGAGACCCCAAAGAGATGGTTCAAGTTGCCTACCATGCAGGTACTGTCCCTGAAGAGGGGAAGAAAGAGGACCTTGTTAGACAGATACAGGCAGAAAGGGACTACAGACCAGCGCATAGTGGAAGGCTACCAAACTGACTTGTCAAGGGGATTTCCACCTGTCTTCAGGCTGCCTGGAGTCCATCTACACCTGTTGCCGGTACCCTGGACAGAGGCTGCTTAACACCAGTAAACCAGGTAAAGACTGCAACCCCGTGTCCTCTATTTATTTGCCAGCATTCACCATTCCTACCAAATACACAGGGAGCCCTGGGGACACCGCTTCACCTGTGGGAAGCGATACCATCTTTGCTGCAGCACGATCACCCCCAGAGGACCCCTTTAAGCAATGTCAGTCACCTCTGACCGAGAACCACAGGTGGCGTCACTAATTTTCATTATTTCCACAACCCCTTTAAAGACTGTCCCTTTTACTTGGGCGCCCAGGGCCATGGACCGGGTCGCTGCCACCATGACCACCCCTTCAATTGCGACCGGACCCAGTACCGAGTACCCCACTGCTCTGACAGTCGATTCATGTTCAATCGGATTCAGATCTGGGGAATGGGCGGGCCAGTCCGTAGCTTCAATGGGTTCATCTTGCAGGATCTGCTGACACACTCCAGTAATATGAGGTCTGGCATTGTCCTGCATTAGGAGGAACCCAGGCCAACCACACCAGCATATGGTCTCATAAGGGGTCTGAGGATCTCATCTCAGTACCTAGGGGCAGTCAGGCTACCTCTGGCGAGCACATGGAGGGCTGTGCGGCACTCCAAAGAAATGCCACCCAACACCATTACTGACCCACTGCCAAACCGGTCATGCTGAAGGATGTTGCAGGCAGCAGATCGCTCTCCACGGCGTCTCCAGACTCTGTCACGTCTGTCACATGTGCTCAGTGTGAACCTGCTTTCATCTGTGAAGAGCACAGGGCGCTAGTGGCGAATTTGCCAATCCTGGTGTTCTGTGGCAAATGCCAAGCATCCTCCACATTGTTGGGCTGTGAGCACAACCCCCATCTGTGGACGTCGGGGACTCAGATCATCCTCATGGAGTTGGTTTCTAACTGTGCAGACACATGCATATTTGTGAACTGCTGGAGGTCATTTTGCAGGGCTCTGGCAGTGCTCCTCCTGTTCCTCCTTGCACAAAGGCTGAGGTAGCGGTCCTGCTGCTGTGTTGATGCCCTCCTACGGCCCCCTCCACATCTCCTGGTGTACTGGCCTGTCTCCTTGTAGCACCTCCAGCCTCTGGACACTATGCTGAGAGACACAGCAAACCTTCTTGCCACAGCTTGCATTGATGTGCCATCCTGCATGAGCAGCACTACCTGAGCCACTTGTGTGGGTTGTAGAGTCCGTCTCATGCTACCACGAGTGTGAAAGCACAACCAACATTCAAAAGTGACCCAAACATCAGCCAGAAAGCATTGGCACTGAGATGTGGTCTGTGGTCCCCACCTGCAGAACCACTCCTTTTTTGAGGGTGTCTTGATAATTGCCAATAATTTCCATCTTTTGTCTATTCCATTTGTACAACAGCATGTGAAATTGATTGTCAAACAGTGTTGCTTCCTAAGTGGACAGTTTGTTTTCACAGAAGTTTGATTTACTTGGAGTTATATTCTGTTGTTTAATTGTTCCCTGTATTTTTTTGAGCAATGTATACTGTATATACAGTGGGTACGGAAAGTATTCTGACCCCTTTAACTTTTTCACTCTTTGTTTCATTGCAGCCATTTGGTAAATTCAAAAAAGTTCATTTTTTCTCATAAATTTACACACTGCACCCCATCTTGACTGAAAAAAACAGAAATGTAGTAATATTTGCAAATTTATTAGAAAAGAAAAACTGAAATATCACATGATCATAAGTATTCAGACCCTTTAGGCTGAGTTCACACGTAGCAGAATTTCCGCGGAAATTTCCGCGGCAATTCTGCGCCTCCTGCCGCGGGTATATCGCATGCAGAATTTGCATGCATATACCCGCAGAAAACTAGCGTTTTGCAAGCATAATTAGCTTGCAGAATGCTAGCGTTTTCCAAGCGATCTGTAGCGTCGCTTGGAAAACTGACTGACAGGTTGGTCACACTTGTCAAACATAGTGTTTGACAAGTGTGACCAACTTTTTACTATAGATGCAGCCTATGCAGCATCAATAGTAAAAGAGAGAATGTTAAAAATAATTAAAAAAAAAAAAAAAAAGGTTATACTCACCTCAGCGGCTTCCGTTCCTAATGCTGTGTGTTCAGGACCTTCCATTGACGTAGCGGTCACGTGACCGCGGGTCATGTGACTGCGACGTCATCACAGGTCCTTCACACACACCTCGGAAGCCAATGAGAAGGTCGGGCCGCCAGAAGGTGAGTATATCGCTATTTTTTATTTTAATTCTTTTTTTTTTACCACTTATTTGGTGCCCAGTCCGTGGAGGAGAGTCTCCTCTCCTCCACCCTGGGTACCAACCGCACTTGATCTGCTTACTTCCCGCATGGTGTGCACAGCCCCGTGCGGGAAGTAAGCAGATCAATGCATTCCTATGTGTGCAGAATCGCCGCGATTCCGCAATTTTAATGAACATGCTGCGTTTTTTTCTGGATTGCGATTCCGCTCAGGAAAAAAATGCAGCATGTGCACAAAAAATGCGGATTGCATTCTGTTACATAGGATGCTTAATGTTAGCGGTTTTTTCGCGGTTTTATAGCGAAAAACCGCGAAAAAAAAGCAAAAAATCTGCTACGTGTGCACACAGCCTTACTCAGTATTGAGTAGAAGCAGCCTTTTGAGAGAGTACTTGGAAATGATGCAACTGATTAATTCAGTCTGTGGACAGGAGACTTTTATGAAGGTGACTATGTAAGACAGCTGTCTTTAATGCAGGTAACGAGTTGATTAGGGGCGTCTAACTGGCCTGTAGGAGCCAGAACTCTTAATGGTTGGTAGGAGATCAAATACTTATTTCTCACTGCAAAATGCAAATCAATTTAAATAATCTATAGAAAAAGATATTCTGGATTTTATTTTTAATATTCTACCACTCAATGTTAAAATTAGCCTACCCTTAAAATGATACACTGTTCATGTATTTGTCAATGGGCAAACTTACTAAATCAGCACATGATAAAATATGTATTTCCCCTACTGTATATATATATATATATATATATATATATATATATATATATATATATATATATATATATACAGAGAGAGATTCAAAGAAGAGGCAGCACTCCATAGTTAAAGTGAAACATGTGGTAGGTTTAATCGACCCACATAGCCGGGCGACGTTTCAGCTCAATCTGAGCCTTTATCAAGCTCTTGATAAAGGCTCAGATTGAGCTGAAACGTCGCCCGGCTATATGGGTCAATTAAACCTACCACATGTTTCACTTTAACTATGGAGTGCTGCCTCTTCTTTGAATCTCTGTGAATCTGGTGCAATCATTGGACTGGTTGCCTGGGGCCTTGCACCCGAAGATAAGTACAAGTGTAGTGCTGTTCCTTTTTCTTTACTATATATATATATATATATATATATATATATATATATATATATATATATATATATATATATATATATATATACTAGCTGTACTACCCGGCTTCGCCCGGGTTAATGACTGCTGTTAGCAAAATAGAATGTGTTAACAAAAATTTATTCTGCACACAAAAACCACAAAACAAATAGATAGAAATGTAATTATTAAAAGGCAAAAACTAAGCAAATAGAAGCATTTCACAACATATATTAGCTTTGTTATACTGAGAATGTCTTTGTTGCCTATATTAACCAATCAGAGCTCAGGTTAATTAACTGTAGCAAAATAGAAGCTGAGCTGTGATTGGTTGCTATTGGCAGCCTGATAAATCCCCAGCCAACAGGAAGCCCTCCCCCCTGGCAGTATATATTAGCTCACACATACACATAATAGACAGGTCATGTGACTGACAGCTGCCGTATTTCCTATATGGTACATTTGTTGCTCTTGTAGTTTGCTTATTAATCAGATTTTTATTTTTGAAGGACAATACCAGACTTGTGTGTGTTTTAGGGCGAGTTTTATGTGTCAAGTTGTGTGTGTTGAGTTGCGTGTGGCGACATGCATGTAGCGACTTTTGTGAGATGAGTTTTGTGTGGCGACATGCGTGTAGCAACATTTTGTGTGTTGAGTTGCATGTGACAGGTTAGTGTAGCAAGTTGTGTGCAGCAAGATTTGTGCATGGCGAGTTTTGCGCGTGGCGAGTTTTATGTGTGGTGCATTTTGAGTATGTGCAAGTTTTGTGTGAGGCAACTTTTGCATGTGGTGCAACTTTTGTACATGTGGCAATTTTTCTGTGTGTGCAAGTTTTGCATGAGGTGAGTTTTCCATGAGGTGAGTTTTGCACGTGTGGCGAGTTTTGCGTGAGCCTAGTTTTGCATATGGCGAGTTTTGCATGTAGCGAGTTTTGAGTGGTGACTTTTGTGTTTCGACTTTTATGTGGCGAGGTTGGTGTGTGTGTGTGGTGAAATGTGTGCTGAGGGTGGTATATGTGTTCAAGCACGTGGTAGTGTGTGGCGCATTTTGTGTTTGTGTTCATATCCCCGTGTGTGGTGAGTATCCCATGTCGGGGCCCCACCTTAGCAACTGTACGGTATATACTCTTTGTCGCCATCGCTCTCATTCTTTAAGTCCTCATTGTTCACATCTGGCAGCTGTCAATTTTCCTCCAACACTTTTCCCTTCACTTTTTCCCCATTATGTAGATAGGAGCAAAATTGTTTGGTGAATTGGAACGCGCGGGGTTAAAATTTCACCTCACAACATAGCCTATGACGCTCTCGGGGTCCAGACGTGTGACTGTGCAAAATTTTGTGGCTGTAGCTGCGACGGTACAGATGCCAATCCCGGACATACACACATACATACATACACACATTCAGCTTTATATATTAGATATACCTGTATGTAATCTCCTGTATATAGTATATACCTGTGTGTCATCTCACCTATATATAGTATATATCTGTGTGTCATCTCCTGTATATAGTATATACCTGTATGTCATCTCCTCCTATACATAGCATATACCTGTGTCATCTCCTCCTGTATATACTATATACCTGTAGGTAATCTGCTCCTGTATATAGTATATACCTGTGTGTCATCTCCTCCTGTATATAGTATATACCTGTATGTCATCTCCTCCTGTATGTAGTATGTACCTGTATGTCATCTCCTCCTCTATATAGTATATACCTGTGTGTCATCTCTCCTGTATATAGTATATATCTGTGTGTCATCTCCTCCTGTATATAGTATATACCTGTGTGTCATCTCCCCTGTAAATAGTATATACCTGTGTGTCATCTCCTGTATATAGTATATAGCTGTATGCCATCTCCTCCTGTATTAGCCCTCGTTCACACGTTATTTGGTCAGTATTTTTACCTCAGTATTTGTAAGCTAAAATGGCAGCCTGATAAATCCCCAGCCAACAGTAAGCCCACCCCCTGGCAGTATATATTAGCTCACACATACACTAATAGACTGGTCATGTGACTGACAGCTGCCGGATTCCTATATGGTACATTTGTTGCTCTTGTAGTTTGTCTGCTTATTAATCAGATTTTTATTTTTGAAGGATACCAGACTTGTGTGTGTTTTAGGGCGAGTTTCGTGTGTCAAGTTGTGTGTGTTGAGTTGCGTGTGGCGACATGCATGTAGGGACTTTTGTGAGATGAGTTTTGTGTGGCGACATGCGTGTAGCAACTTTTTGTGTGTCGAGTTGCATGTGACAGGTTAGTGTAGCAAGTTGTGTGCAGCAAGTTTTGCGCATGGCGAGTTTTGCGCGTGGCGAGTTTTATGTGTGGTGCCTTTTGAGTATGTGCAAGTTTTGTGTGAGGCAACTTTTGCATGTGTTGCAACTTTTGTGCATGTGGCAATTTTTCTGCGTGTGGCAATTTTTCTGCGTGTGCAAGTTTTGCGTGTGGCGAGTTTTGCACATGTGGCGAGTTTTGCATGTGGAGAGTTTTGCGCGTGGCGAGTTTTGAGCGGCGACTTTTGTGTTTCTACTTTTATGTGGCGAGGTTGGTGTATGTGTGGTGAAATGTGCACTGAGGGTGGTATATGTGTTCGAGCACGTGGTAGTGTGTGGCGCATTTTGTGTGTGTGTTCATATCCCCGTGGTGGTGTGATTATCCCATGTTGGGGCCCCACCTTAGCAACTGTACAGTATATACTCTTTGGTGCCATCGCTGTCATTCTTTAAGTCCCCCTTGTTCACATCTGGCAGCTGTTAATTTGCCTCCAACACTTTTCCTTTCATTTTTTCCCCATTATGTAGATAGGGGCAAAATTGTTTGGTGACTTGGAAAGCGCGGGGTTAAAATTTCACCTCACAATATAGCTTTGACGCTCTCAGGGTCCAGACGTGTGACTGTGCAAAATTTTGTGCCTGTAGCTGCGACGCCTCCAACACTTTTCCTTTCACTTTTTCCCCATTATGTAGATAGGGGCAAAATTGTTTGGTGAATTGGAAAGCGCGGGGTTAAAATTTCACCTCACAACATAGCCTATGACGCTCTCGGGGTCCAGACGTGTGACTGTGCAAAATTTTGTGGCTGTAGCTGCTACGGTTCAGATGCCAATCCCGGACATACATACATACATACATACATACACACACACACACATTCAGCTTTATATATTAGATAAATAGCTCTGGCAAAAATTAAGAGACCACCACATCACAACCTTGTCATGGGCAGCCCAATCTCCAGACCTGAACCCCATTGAAAGCCTCTGGAATGTAATCAAGAGGATGATGGATAGTCACAAGCCATCAAACATAGAAGAACTGCTTAAATTTTTGCACCAGAAGCAGTATGAAAGACTGGTGGAAAGCATGCCAAGACGCCTGAAAGCTGTGATTAAAAATCATGGTTATTCCACAAAATATTGATATCTGAACTCTTCCCGCGTTAAAACATCAGTATAAATGATTATGAATTTGTTTTCTTTGGATTATTTGAGGTCTGAAAGCACTGGGTTTATTTTTTTAATTTTGACCATTTTTCTTAGTCAGGAAAAAATACAAAATTTAATGCTTGGAAATTCGGAGAAATGTTGTCAGAAGTTTTTAGAATAAAAGAATAATTTACATGTTACTCAAAAATTTACCTATAAAGAGAAAAATCAGACAGACTGAACATTTTGCAGTGGTCTCTTAATTTTTGCCAGAGCTGTATATTAAGCTGTTTATACATCCGTGGGGGGTTTATGTTGACCGCATGTCCGCAAAAAAATCAGGGAAACATGTTGGTTTCTATCTATGGGCGAGTAAAATCACGGACAGCTCATGGGTGCCGTCTGTGTGCGATCTGTGATTACCATTGCAATGAATAGGAGACACTTTATAATATAATGTATAATTATTTTTACATATGTGAAAATCGCTAATGAAACACTAATGGTAAAAGAGACACAGAGAACACTGATGAAATTCGGACAAAAAACAGGCTGTTTTTGCATACATAAAAAATTAAGGATATCTGATTAAGGTTTTACTTTGCATTTATCAAGAAAATAGCCAGTGAAAGCAAATTGTGTAGGCAAACATACCCTTTTAGGTATAATTTATAATAATGGTATAATAATAATAATAAATAATGGTTTAAACTCATCAGAGGAAACGTTTCCTAACTTCCTTGTCTTCTTTTACAATATCTTTCAACACTTTTCTGACTGACATCACTATAAATTTCATCATTAATACTAACCACTAAAGCTAGATTATTCCACAACTCATGCTGTAAAAATGATACGAGGGGCGTTCATTAAAGATTTCCCCTGACCCATTTCTATTTGTCTCAGGACGCTGAAACTGCACATGTGTAATGATATAAGTCTCTACAGGTTATGTCTGTGTCAATTTGCAACTCAGAACTGATAACGGTGCTGATTTTACTGGTGCTGAAGTGATGTTAGGTTTGATAATGGACCCAGTGGAATACAGAGCAGTCATCAAGTTCCTTTACTTGAAAGGCCGCATACCAAAGGAGATGTTCGATGAGATGAAAGAGGTTTATGGTGAAGATTCCTCATCATATGATGTAGTCAAGAGCTGGCATCGTCAATTCAAATGCGGTTGGACTTCGGTACAAACAGCTCCAGTTCCAGGGCGACCCCACTCTGCTTCAGATGAACACACCATCCAGCAAGTGGAGGTTGCCATTTTGGAAAATCGGTACTTAACCATTCACCACCTAGCCCAAAATGTCAAGATTAGTGTGGGGTCCGTGGAGAAAATCATCCAAGACCATCTTCACATGCATAAGGTATCCGTGCGCTAAGTTCCCCAGCTGCTCACACCTTTCCAGACGCAGGATCGAGTTGAATGCAATCAGGCTCTATTGACAATGTGCCATGGAAACCAGGAGGACTTTTTCAAGAGGCACAAAGGATCACAGAGGATGAAAGCTGGGTCTATCACTATGATCCTCAGACTAAAGTCCAGTCGATGCAATGGAAGGCACGTGCCCAACCCTCGGCAGGCAAGGTCATGCTTACAGTACTTTGGGACCAGCACGGAGTAGTATTGATGGATTTCGTAGCAAAGGGTACCATGATCACTGGGGCATACTTGCATCACTGCTGCGGAAATTGCGGGAGGCCATCAAAACAAAGAGGGGTGGCATGCTCACCAAATGTGTCCGCCTTCTGCAAGACAATGCACCAGTTCACAAATCACATGTTGCCCTAATGGAAGCATGCTCCTGTGGTTTTGAAATTCTACCGCATCCCCCTTATTCACCCGACCTTGCACCATCGGACTTTCACCTCTTTCCAGCAATTAAGTTATTTTTGAAGGGCAGGAATTTTCCAGTTGATGAGACTCTGATTTCCGAAGTCACAGTGAGGCTTTTGGAGCAACCTGTCGACTTCTACAAGTGAGGTGTTTACAGTTGCTTAAAGAGATGGGAGAAGTGTGTGTCCCTAGGTAGCACCGATGTAGAGAAGGACTAATAACTGTGCCAAGTTTCATTGCTCTCAGTCCACAGCAAGTGGATCAAGGGAAATCTTTAATGAACGCCCCTCGTATGCTACTTTACTTTAGATAATTAATTTCACTAAATTTACTTAGAATTTTACTTCCCAAAGAAAGAGTGACCACAGTCATTCAATGAACCTTGTTTTTTTGTTGGAACTATATACTACCTACAAGATAGAGATACACAATTCTTTTATTTGAAGTAGCTGTTCTGCCTTCCTCCACATATGACGCTGTGTGGATTCTAGCATACGGCTAAACCTTCATCCATTGCCTCAATAAACACAGACTGAATAGGTTCTTAAGTCTATATTTATTGAGATGGTGAACGATGAACAACAATAGTAGATGATATTGTGAGATATTCGATATAATGGATGATCAGGTAAAAACTAAAAAGGAAATAACAGTGCATCAGTACTTGGCATATTACAGCATGTTACAAGGTGCAATAACATGAATAACAGAGAGATTAGAGAGCTAACACTGAACACAGGATAAGGCAGATACACAGTTATCATGGCTATCTTAGGGCAGGTTCAGGCTGTCAGCATTGTATTACTTTATACAGGCAAACATCTATCTGCATACAGAGAAACAGCAATATGAAATGAAGGCCAACACGCCTAACTACACACTCTGCTACACAGTGGCTGCATAACTGTTCTAACATAACACACACATGTGTCACGCTCATGCCCTGACTGGTGGGCGTGAGCCAGGGGGTTTGTGGACCCACTGTGCCACAAACCAGACTAACCCGGAAGGGGCGTGACTAGGACAGCTGCCTTGGTTTTCACTGGAGCCTCTGATGATGAGGTCAGGCTTGTGCGGCAGGCAGCTGCCAGGTGCTACTCCAGGGTGGTGTCTGGCTGTGGCTGCTGATCCCACTTGGAGAACAGCAACATTAGGACAGGTGCGGGCATCAGGCAGGACTAGCAGATGAGCACGGTTGAAACTCAGACGAGTAGGCTGGCACAGCTGAGACACAGGGCTGGCAGAGACACAGGGCTGGCAGTAACGGCAGACACAGGGCTGGCAGGAACGACAGAGACACAGGGCTGGAAGGCATGGCTGAGACACAGGGCAGGCAGGCACGGCTGAGACACAGGGCAGGCAGGCACGGCTGAGACACAGGGCAGGCAGGCATGGCTGAGACACAGGGCAGGCAGGCGTGGCTGAGACACAGGGCAGGCAGGCACGGCTGAGACACAGGGCAGGAAGGAACGGCTGAGACACAGGGCAGGAATGGCTGAGACACAGGGCAGGCAGGCACAGCTGAGACACAGGGCAAGTTGGTGTGGTGTATGAAGGAACAGGTAGAGACCTGTTCACACTGGAGATGCAGGTACAAAAACAAGCAGAAAGGAAAGAAGTATGAAGGAACAGGTTGGGACTTGTTCACACAGGAAGAGAAACGCAAGGCTGCGGACAGGAGTGGTAAAGCAGCAAGAGATTTCTGCAGCAGCAGAAGCAGAGCGGAATCGCAAGGAATGCGGAGAGGAGCTGCAGCAAGAGATTTCTGCAGCAGCAGCAGAAGCTAAGCAGAGTGGAACCACAAGGAATGTGGAGAAGAGCTGCAGCAAGAAATTTCTGCTGCAGCAGGAGCGGAGCAGAGTAGAACGGAGCAGAACCGCAGGAGTACTGAGCAGAGGTAGAGCTGCAAGAGAGCGGAGCACAAGCAAAGTCACAAAGGTACAGAGCAGGCAGAGCCGCAAGAGTGCGGAGCATAAGCAAACAGAGAGGACACAAGGAAAGACTCAGCAGGGAAAGAAGCCACAGACAAGGAGACAGAGGTAGGACAAAGTTCAGACAAGGTAATGGAACAAGACAAGGTACAAGAACAAAGACACAGGGACCAGGATATTCTGCCCGCTCCACAGGGTGAAGCTGCCCTAAATACTGAAGGCCTCTTGGTAATTGGTCAGGAACACATTAGACAGGTGTGCCCTGATTCTATAAGAACCAGAGAGTTCTGGCGCCGCCCCCCTATGCACACAGCCAGGAAGCATGCAGAGAGCAGGCAGAAAGCAAAAGATACAGAGCATGGAGCCAGCAGTAGACAGAGACCACAACATGACCTGGAGCAGTGGGTAAGATGGTGTGTGAGATGAGAGGCCATGCCGTGATGCCAGCAGAGTTGTTACAACATGTAAGTACATTTGTGCCTCACCGAAATCCGCTTATCAAGAGCAATGATCTGCAGGAACAGAGAGCCAGGAACGTGTGTAAGATTCAAGGTTCGGGGGAAAATGGCTACTTTGCCCGGGAAACCAGGGGGGACGGTTCTAGTCAGAATACAGATTTAAAGCGATAAGCTCCTGGATACAGAGCAGGATAAATATGTACATAATGACCTCTAATGGTGATAACTGGTACTACATTGTGAATTAACTTGCTGCACATTATTGGGCAGAACACTCCCCGCTTGGCATCAACGGATGCCACTATTTGGTTCTTTTGGGGAAAATAACAATACAAGTTCAGTAACTGGCCTGAAGAACAGTTTGTTCTCCCCAAGCTTGCACACTCTGACCTCTACTTTGCGCACCTTCCTGTTATGACCCCAGTGGACAGGGTCTCAGAGGAACGTGTAAGTCTGCGAGATTCAAAAATCCAGCTCATAGGGCTGTGGTAACTGGGTTGACCAAATAGCTACTCCTAACGCCAACATTAGAAGTAGCCGGGGATCATGCCTACGGTGATCGCTAGATGACTCGCGCCAGCCGGAGAATCTAACTACCCCTAGGAGAAGAAAACAAAGACCTCTCTTGCCTCCAGAGAAAGGGACCCCAAAGCAAGATACAAGCCCCCCACAAATAATAACGGTGAGGTAAGAGGAAATGACAAACACAGAAATGAACCAGGTTCAGCAAAGAGAGGCCAGCTTACTAATAGCAGAATATAGCAAGATAACTTATCTGGTCAACAAAAACCCTATAAAAATCCACGCTGGAGATTCAAGAACCCCCGAACCGTCTAACGGTCCGGGGGGAGAACACCAGCCCCCTAGAGCTTCCAGCAAAGGTCAGGATACAGATTGGAACAAGCTGGACAAAAATACCAAACAAAACAAAAGCAAAAAGCAAGGAAGCAGACTTAGCTTGAAATACAGGAACCAGGATCATAGGACAAGAGCACAACAGATTAGCTCTGATTTCAACGATGCCAGGCATTGAACTGAAGGTCCAGGGAGCTTATATAGCAACGCCCCTGAACTAACGGCCCAGGTGAGGATATAGGAAAAGACAGAAGCTCCAGAGTCAAATCACTAATGACCACTAGAGGGAGCAAAAAGCAAAATCACAACAGTACCCCCCCCTTAGTGAGGGGTCACCGAACCCTCACCACGACCACCAGGGCGATCAGGACGAGCGGCGTGAAAGGCACGAACTAAATCGGCCGCATGAACATCAGAGGCGACCACCCAGGAATTATCTTCCTGACCATAGCCCTTCCACTTGACCAGGTACTGAAGCCTCCGCCTGGAGAGACGAGAATCCAAGATCTTCTCCACCACGTACTCCAACTCGCCCTCAACCAACACCGGAGCAGGAGGCTCAGCAGAAGGAACCACAGGCACAACGTACCGCCGCAACAAGGACCTATGAAACACGTTGTGGATAGCAAACGACACAGGAAGATCCAGGCGAAAGGATACAGTATTAAGGATTTCCAATATCTTGTAAGGACCAATAAAACGAGGTTTAAATTTGGGAGAGGAAACCTTCATAGGAACAAAGCGGGAAGAAAGCCACACCAAATCCCCAACACGTAGTCGGGGACCCACACCGCGGCGGCGGTTGGCAAAGCGCTGAGCCCTCTCCTGTGACAACTTCAAGTTGTCCACCACAAGATTCCAGATCCGCTGCAACCTATCCACCACAGAATCCACCCCAGGGCAGTCAGAAGGTTCCACATGACCCGAAGAAAAACGAGGGTGGAAACCAGAGTTGCAGAAAAACGGCGAAACCAAGGTGGCGGAACTAGCCCGATTATTAAGGGCAAACTCAGCCAACGGCAAGAAGGTCACCCAATCGTCCTGATCAGCAGAGACAAAACACCTCAAATAAGCCTCCAAAGTCTGATTAGTTCGCTCCGTCTGTCCATTAGTCTGAGGATGGAAAGCAGACGAAAACGACAAGTCAATGCCCATCCTACTACAAAAGGATCGCCAGAATCTGGAAACGAACTGGGATCCTCTGTCTGACACAATATTCTCAGGGATGCCGTGCAAACGAACCACGTTCTGGAAAAACACAGGAACCAGATCGGAAGAGGAAGGCAGCTTAGGCAAAGGAACCAAATGGACCATCTTGGAGAAGCGATCACATATCACCCAGATAACAGACATGCCTTGAGACACCGGAAGATCAGAAATGAAATCCATGGAGATATGTGTCCAAGGTCTCTTAGGGACAGGCAAGGGCAAGAGCAACCCGCTGGCACGAGAACAGCAAGGCTTAGCTCGAGCACAAGTCCCACAGGACTGTACAAATGACCGCACATCCCTAGACAAGGAAGGCCACCAAAAGGATCTGGCCACCAGATCTCTGGTGCCAAAAATTCCTGGGTGACCTGCCAACACCGAGGAATGAACCTCGGAAATGACTCTGCTGGTCCACTTATCAGGCACAAACAGTCTGTCAGGTGGACAAGAATCAGGCCTATCAGCCTGAAATCTCTGCAACACACGTCGCAGATCAGGAGAAATAGCTGACAAGATAATACCATCCTTAAGAATACCAACAGGTTCAGCGACTCCAGGAGCATCAGGCACAAAGCTCCTGGAAATAGCATCGGCCTTCACATTTTTTTAACCTGGTAAATACGAGACAACAAAGTCAAAACGGGAGAAAAACAATGACCAGCGGGCCTGTCTAGGATTCAGGCGTTTAGCAGACTCGAGATACATCAGATTTTTGTGATCAGTCAAGACCACCACACGATGCTTAGCACCCTCGAGCCAATGACGCCACTCCTCAAATGCCCATTTCATGGCCAACAACTCCCGATTGCCCACATCATAATTTCGCTCCGCAGGCGAAAACTTCCTAGAGAAAAAGGCGCAAGGTCTCATAACAGAGCAACCAGGGCCTCTCTGCGACAAAACGGCCCCTGCTCCAATCTCTGAAGCATCCACCTCAACTTGAAAGGGAAGCGAGACATCAGGCTGGCACAAAACAGGCGCCGAAGTAAACCGACGTTTCAACTCCTGGAAAGCCTCCACGGCAGCAGGAGCCCAATTAACCACATCGGAGCCCTTCTTGGTCATATCCGTCAAAGGTTTAACAACGCTAGAGAAGTTAGCGATAAAACGACGGTAGAAGTTAGCGAAACCCAAGAACTTCTGAAGACTCTTAACTGACGAGGGCTGAGTCCAATCAAGAATAGCTCGGACCTTGACTGGGTCCATCTCCACAGCAGAAGGGGAAAAAATGAACCCCAAAAAGGGAACCTTCTGTACACCAAAAAGACACTTTGAGCCCTTGACAAACAAAGAATTTTCACGCAAAATTTTAAAGACCATCCTGACCTGCTCCACATGCGAGTCCCAATTATCAGAAAAAAACAGAATATCATCCAGATAAACGATCAAAAATTTATCCAGATAGTTCCGGAAAATGTCATGCATAAAGGACTGAAAAACTGAAGGGGCATTAGAGAGCCCAAAAGGCATCACCAAGTACTCAAAATGACCTTCGGGCGTATTGAATGCGGTTTTCCATTCATCCCCTTGCTTAATGCGCACAAGGTTGTACGCACCACGAAGGTCTATCTTGGTAAACCACTTGGCACCTTTAATCCGGGCAAACAAGTCAGACAACAGCGGCAAAGGATACTGAAATTTGACAGTGATCTTATTTAAAAGCCGATAGTCAATACAAGGCCTCAAAGATCCGTCCTTTTTAGCCACAAAAAAGAATCCCGCACCAAGAGGGGAAGAAGACGGACGGATGTGTCCTTTCTCCAGAGACTCCTTGATATATGAACGCATAGCGGTATGTTCAGGTATCGACAGATTAAAAAGTCTTCCCTTAGGAAATTTACTGCCTGGAATCAAATCTATTGCACAGTCACATTCCCTATGAGGAGGCAATGCACTGGACCTGGACTCGCTAAAGACATCCTGATAATCAGACAAATACTCCGGAACTTCCGAAGGCGTAGAAGAAGCAATAGACACAGGCAGGGAATCCTCATGAATACCACGACAGCCCCAACTAGACACTGACATTGCCTTCCAGTCAAGGACTGGATTATGGGTCTGTAACCATGGCAGCCCCAAAACAACCAAATCATGCATTTTATGTAGAACGAGAAAACGTATCACCTCGCGGTGTTCAGGAGTCATGCACATGGTAACCTGTGTCCAATACTGCGGTTTATTTTCTGCTAATGGCGTAGCATCAATACCCCTAAGAGGGATAGGATTTTCTAATGGTTCAAGAATAAAACCACAGCGCTTAGCAAATGAGAGATCCATAAGACTCAGGGCAGCACCTGAATCTACAAACGCCATGACAGGATAAGATGACAGTGAGCAAATCAAAGTTACAGACAGAATAAACTTAGGATGCAAATTACCAACGGTGACAGGACTAACAACCTTAGATATACGTTTAGAGCATGCTGAGATAACATGTGTAGAATCACCACAGTAGTAGCACAAGCCATTCCGGCGTCTATGAATTTTCCTCTCATTTCTAGTCAAGATTCTATCACATTGCATCAAATCAGGTGTCCGTTCAGACAACACCATGAGGGAATTTGCGGTTTTTCTATCACATTGCATCACATCAGGTGTCTGTTCAGACAACAACATGAGGGAATTTGCGGTTTTGCGCTCCCGCAACCGCCGGTCAATTTGAATAGCCAGGGACATGGTATCATTCAGACCTGTGGGAATGGGAAAACCCACCATAACATTCTTAATGGCCTCAGAAAGGCCATTTCTAAAATTAGCGGCCAGTGCACACTAGTTCCAATGTGTCAGCACGGACCATTTCCGAAATTTTTGGCAATACACCTCAGCCTCGTCCTGGCCCTGAGACATAGCCAGCAAGGCTTTCTCTGCCTGAATCTCAAGATTGGGTTCCTCATAAAGTAAACCGAGCGCCAGAAAAAACGCATCAATATCAGCCAATGCCGGATCTCCTGGCGCCAACGAAAAAGCCCAATCTTGAGGGTCACCCCGTAAGAATGAAATAACAATTTTTACTTGTTGAGCAGAGTCTCCAGACGAACAAGGTTTCAGGGACAAAAACAATTTACAATTATTCCTGAAATTCCTAAACTTAAATCGGTCTCCTGAAAACAGTTCAGGAATCGGAATCTTGGGTTCAGACCTAGGATTTCTGGTAACATAATCTTGTATACCCTGCACACGAGCGGCAAGCTGGTCCACACTTGTAATCAAGGTCTGGACATTCATGTCTGCAGCAAGCTTAAGCCACTCTGAGGTAAAGGGGAAAAGGAAAAAAAAAAAAAAAAAAAATGAGAGAGGGAAAAAAAAAACTCAAAATTTTCTTTCTTATAATCCCACTTCTGCAATGCATTAAACATTTAATACTGGCCTGGCATACTGTTATGACCCCAGTGGACAGGGTCTCAGAGGAACGTGTAAGTCTGCGAGATTCAAAAATCCAGCTCATAGGGCTGTGGTAACTGGGTTGACCAAATAGCTACTCCTAACTAGAAGTAGCCGGGGATCATGCCTACGGTGATCGCTAGATGACTCGCGCCAGCCGGAGAATCTAACTACCCCTAGGAGAAGAAAACAAAGACCTCTCTTGCCTCCAGAGAAAGGGACCCCAAAGCAAGATACAAGCCCCCCACAAATAATAACGGTGAGGTAAGAGGAAATGACAAACACAGAAATGAACCAGGTTCAGCAAAGAGAGGTCAGCTTACTAATAGCAGAATATAGCAAGATAACTTATCTGGTCAACAAAAACCCTATAAAAATCCACGCTGGAGATTCAAGAACCCCCGAACCGTCTAACGGTCAGGGGGGAGAACACCAGCCCCCTAGAGCTTCCAGCAAAGGTCAGGATACAGATTGGAACAAGCTGGACAAAAATACCAAACAAAACAAAAGCAAAAAGCAAGGAAGCAGACTTAGCTTGAAATACAGGAACCAGGATCATAGGACAAGAGCACAACAGATTAGCTCTGATTTCAACGATGCCAGGCATTGAACTGAAGGTCCAGGGAGCTTATATAGCAACGCCCCTGAACTAACGGCCCAGGTGAGGATATAGGAAAAGAAAGAAGCTCCAGAGTCAAATCACTAATGACCACTAGAGGGAGCAAAAAGCAAAATCACAACACCTTCCCGTCCTTGCTGGGAAAGGCCTTGGTGACTAGGCCAAGTGGCCACTCATTTCGATGCGACTGTCTGTCTTTGACGAGAACGACATTGCCAGGTTGGATGTTTGGGCAGTCTTTCTGCCACTTTGTCCTGATTTGCAGGGTGGAGAGATATTGCTTTCTCTATCTGTCCCAAAAGACATTGGATATGCTTTGTATGACACAAAGTATTGTAACCTTGGCTCTTTCCAGGTTGGGAGCAGTAAACAAATGCTTGCAGTCATGCCAACCTTTACACGGTTTCTGGCATGCAGGTAGTGCTGACTTGTAGGACTACAAGAAGTTGACAAGTGATGGCTCGAACAAGTGACTTCCAGGTTGAGAACCTGATGAACTGATGAGATTCGAGGTGTTGACTTGAAATCACTGTATGTAGAGCAGACACTCGAGGACGGAGCTCTTCTTCGGTATCTGGACCCACTAGTTTGAATGTATCAGACCTGCTGATATGGGGCATCAAACGGTTCGAGGAGGCAGGGCCTGTGAACCATGTAGTTTCCTTAAGATGACTTGGTGCAATGGATCTAGTCACAAGGTCTTCTGGATTGTGGTGAGTAGGCATGTAGTGCCACTGATTAGGGCAGGTGGATCTTCTTATCCTCAGTACCCGGTTGCTGACGTAGACATAAAAGCTTCACGCTTTGTTGCAGATGTATCCCAGTACCACCTTGCTATCGGTGTAGAACTCTGCATCTTTGATCTCTAGATTCATCCCATCTGAGATAAGCTCGGCTAACTCTACTGCGAGGACAGCAGCAAAGAGTTCCAATCTGGGTATCGTGTGCCGATATGGCATTGTTCATTCTCTTCTATGGTTTTGAGGTACGCTACTGCTGCAATCGCTTTGACTGATGCGTCACAGAAGATACAAAGCTTTTGTGTTTTGACTTCTGTGGATGGCACAGGAGCATACGGTCGTTTCACACGAAGGTCAGTCAAGGCTTCGAGAGACTTCCTCCACTCCGCCCACAGGTCAGCCTTTTCTGCCGGAAGTGCATCGTCCCAGTGAGATGTGTCTTGGGTGAAGTCCCTTAGCATAATTTTTTCTTGGATGGTTACTCCGAAGATGGGCAAGTACCAACACTCCTCTGAGTGCAGAAGTGCAGGTGCGATCTCTGCGTGGTTGTTCTGGAATATCTTCCCCATGAAACTAAAGAAATGTTCCTTCAACTCAGGTGACTTCTGAAACTTGTGTCTGAGGGAGATGAATCGGTTGTAGACCAGTTCACACAAGAGGTGCAGGTACGGATGCAAGCAGGAAGGAACAGGTTGGGACCTGTTCACACTGGAGATGCAGGTACAAAAACAAGCAGAAAGGAAAGAAGTATGAAGGAACAGGTTGGGACTTGTTCACACAGGAAGAGAACCGCAAGGCTGCGGATAGGAGTGGTAGAGCAGCAAGAGATTTCTGCAGCAGCAGAAGCAGAGCGGAATCGCAAGGAATGCGGAGAGGAGCTGCAGCAAGAGATTTATGCAGCAGCAGCAGAAGCTAAGCAGAGTGGAACCGCAAGGAATGTGGAGAAGAGCTGCAGCAAGAAATTTCTGCTGCAGCAGGAGTGGAGCAGAGTAGAACGGAGCAGAACCGCAGGAGTACTGAGCAGAGGTAAAGCTGCAAGAGTGCGGAGCACAAGCAAAGTCACAAAGGTACAGAGCAGGCAGAGCCGCAAGAGTGCGGAGCATAAGCAAACAGAGAGGACACAATGGTCGGTAGTGATAGGCAGGTCTGGCCTTCTATGGACTCCACCTTGTATCTGGTTGCTTTCCTCCCCGCCGTCTCAACGGTACCTGAACACGTCTTCAAGGAGTAGGGAGAACCGGGGCCTACAGTGCAGAAGTTGTCAAAGAAGATGGACTTGGCTAGAGACCTGTTACTTTGATCATCCAGGATTGCATATATCTTGAACGCTTTGTCCCTGTGGCCTGATGGGTAGACTCGGACAAGGCACATTTTTGAACAGGATCTTCCTCCTGTGAGTCCCTTACACATCTCAGTACATTGGGAGGTAACCACAGGTGTGTCTTCTTCAGTGTTCTTTTGCTTCCCGTCATGCTCCTCTGCTTGCGACAATGCTCGTGGAGGTGGTCCAGGGTGCAAGGCTGTGTTGTGATCCGTGCTGCTGCATTCTGCACATTTCACGCTAGCGTCACAGTTCCTGGCGACATGAGAGGTTGTGGCACAGCACTTGAAGCAGATGTTGTTTTGCTTGAAGAAACCTTTGCAATCCTCCAGAGTCTTCTCCCTGAAGGCTCTGCATTTCACTAGAGGATGTGGTTTCCTGTGTAGAGGACACTGCTTACTGACATCTTGAGGTTTGTTCTGTTCTGGAGGGGGCTTACTTGTATTGTGAGGAGGACCTGTGGAAACAATATTAGTTTTGTGGACTGCCACAGGTGTCTTACTGGGTTTGACACCAGGGGCAGGGGAACATGCCAGAGTGAAGTCAAAACTAGGGTCATTTCTGATCCTAGCTTGTTGGGTGACAAATTCCACAAATGCAGTAAAAGGAGGGAATGGTACGTTATGAGTTTGCTTAGACCGTGAACCATGTGTAACCCACTTTTCTTGTAAGTTGTAAGGGAGTTTCTGTACTATTGGATTGACACCCTAGCAGTGTCTAAGAATGCCAATCCGGGCAAGTGACCTTCCTTCTGGGCAACCTGTAACTCTATCAATAAATCACTCAATTCTCTAAGCTTCTGATAACCTTTAGGCCCTATCTTAGGGAAATCATCAATTCTTTTGTATAAAGCATTCTCTATGACTTCTATGGACCCATAGCATTCATCAAGTCTTTCCCACACTTTACGTAGACCTATGTGTGGATACTTTATATTAATGTCTCTTAGTCTTTTGGCATGCTCGACCGACTCACTTCCGAGCCACTTTACCAGGAGAGCTAATTCACTACTAGAAAGGTCCAGTCCCTGAATGGCGCTCTGGAAAGAGTACCGCCATGATCTATAGTTTTCGGCTTTATCAGTGAACTTTACAAGTCCTTTAGTAACCAGTTCTCAGCGGGCAAAGAACTTTGCAAAGTCCGTGGTGACTTGGTCAGTGCTGGTACGAGCCGGTGTGGAATAGTCATGTCTAATATGTGGTGTACCACCATACCTGTGAGACGCTCCTGGCTTCGTATAGTCTGCGTAGTACCTTTCCGGTGAAGGTGTCTCTGAGGTGGGGCGGGAGTCATACCTTCTGATCAGTGGAACGGTAGCTGTGGTTGACATCTCTACACTGGGTGTCCTCTTGTCTATAGTAGCGAAGTTTGGGGTTGGATCGCGGGTAATCAGCATAGGCTGGTCGATCTAGTGTGTCAGGGCAGCCATCAGTATGGACTCTGACCACAGTCACTGAATCACTGCTTTTAATCTGACAGGGCAACCTCCTGTCACTACTGTCTGGATGACACAAGACAGGAATATTGTCTGCTGAATCAGGGCATTTATTATATAGAAATAAATGAATTCCCACATGAAATAATAAGGGTAACCTATACACATACACTCACTGGCCACTTTATTAGGTACACCTGTCCAACTTCTTGTTAACACTTAATTTCTAATCAGCCAATCACATGGCGGCAACTCAGTGCATTTAGGCATGTAGACATGGTCAAGACAATCTCCTGCAGTTCAAACCGAGCATCAGTATGGGGAAGAAAGGTGATTTGAGTGCCTTTGAACGTGGCATGGTTGTTGGTGCCAGAAGGGCTGGTCTGAGTATTTCAGAAACTGCTGATCTACTGGGATTTTCACGCACAACCATCTCTAGGGTTTACAGAGAATGGCCCGAAAAAGAAAAAAATCCAGTGAGCGGCAGTTCTGTGGGCGGAAATGCCTTGTTGATGCCAGAGGTCAGAGGAGAATGGGCAGACTGGTTCGAGCTGATAGAAAGGCAACAGTGACTCTAATCGCCACCCGTTACAACCAAGGTAGGCCTAAGAGCATCTCTGAACGCACAGTGCGTCGAACTTTGAGGCAGATGGGCTACAGCAGCAGAAGACCACACCGGGTACCACTCCTTTCAGCTAAGAACAGGAAACTGAGGCTACAATTTGCACAAGCTCATCGAAATTGGACAGTAGAAGATTGGAAAAACGTTGCTTGGTCTGATGAGTCTCGATTTCTGCTGCGACATTCGGATGGTAGGGTCAGAATTTGGCGTAAACAACATGAAAGCATGGATCCATCCTGCCTTGTATGGAGCATCTTTGGGATGTGCAGCCGACAAATCTGCGGCAACTGTGTGATGCCATCATGTCAATATGGACCAAAATCTCTGAGGAATGCTTCCAGCACCTTGTTGAATCTATGCCACAAAGAATTGAGGCAGTTCTGAAGGCAAAAGGGGTCCAACCCGTTACTAGCATGGTGTACCTAATAAAGTGGCCGGTGAGTGTATATAGTACAGGTGTGCATAGGAATCAGCATTTTTGGTGCATTTTTTTGCAGCCAAAGCCTGCTCTCTTGGCAGTAAAAACACTGCTTTCAAAGCACCCATTTTTTATGGTATGTGCAGAGTGTCCGGAAATGGCAGCCCTTTGGATGCAGTGGACATGTGCTGCGTCCAAAGTGCTGCCTTGTTTTGAACACAGGCGATTCCGCATGTGTTCATTGAACTGTGTGGAATCACCGCGTCCTATACATTGCACGGGTGAGATTTCTCTTGCGGAGACTCGCGTCTACGCCAGATAAATTGGCATGCTGCAGCCTCGACAGACGCGCCCCATGTCCGTCTCCGCAGGTGAGATGCAGGTGTCAGTGCACGCATAGTAGAGATGGAATTTCTTGAAATCCCCTCCACTATACTGTAACATCTGGCCGCTGCGGGTTGGACGCTGTACAAGTACACAGCAGCCGACCCCCAGCGCTTACTGATTGTGGGCACATACCATTAGAGCCTTTGCTGTTTGTTTGTTTTTTACAGTATGCATTTTGTCTACAGTACATGTTTAATAAAGTTTGTTTTATTTACCAAAACCGCTGTGAAAAACAACGTTGCAACATTTGCAGCATTTTTTAAACTTTTTCATTGCTTTCTACGGGTGAAAAAAATTGCTGAAAGCGACACGCTGCAGATTTAAAAAATGCTGCAGTTGTGAAATTCAGTCAGGAGAAAATAAAAGGGTGTGCAGGAGATTTCTGAAAATCTCAGTTTTTGCTTGTGCTGTAAAATGCTGTAAACTTCTTATTTGCAGAAGAAAAAGCTGCAAAAATTCTGCATATGAACATGGCGAAAAGCTGCGTTTCAAAGTGCCAGCAAAACATATGAGATTTCCGAAATCTCCTGCAGGCGCTTGTTTGTTTTCTGACTGGATTTCAGAACTGTAGCGCTATTTAAATCTGCAGCGTGTCACTTCTTTCAGTGTGTTTTCACCTGTAGAAAGCAATGAAAGAATAAAAAAGCTGCAGATATTGCAACAGCATTTTTCACTGCAATTTTTTAAGTGGTTTTGGTGAATTAAACTATTAGGTCTCGTTCACATGTTCGGTATTTCACATCAGTATTTGTAATGCAGAAACAGCAGTGGAACAATGAGGTTATGTTCACACGTTGCGGAATCTGACGTGGATTTTTCCACGCAGATTCCTAAAAATCTGCAGGTAAAACGCCCTGCGTTTTACCTGCAGATTTACGGTGGAATTACCGCATTTTTTGTGCGCTTTTCAACAGCGTTTTTACCCCTGCGGATTCCTATTATGGAGCAGGTGTAAAACGCTTTGGCATCTGCACAAAGAATTGACATGCTGCAGAAAATACAACGCTACGTTTCTGCGCAGAATTTTCCGCAGCATGTGTATGGCGGATTTTGTTTTCCATACGTTTACATGGTGCTGTACAACGCATGGAAAACTGTTGCAGATCCACAGCAAAATCCGCAGCGTGTGCACATACCCTGAGAAACACATCACCACTTCTGTATTTCTCACCCTCCTGGTTTTGGCTTACACATACTGATGTGAAATACTGACTAAATACTGATCGTATGAATGTGGTCTTAAACATACTGTAGACAAAACAAACATCCTCACTCCAAAAAAAAGCTGAAAAAAGTGTGAAGAACACCACAAAACAAGCTGAAAAACAGGTGTTTTGAAAGCAACGTTTTTACTGCTAATAGAAAAGGTTTTGGCTACTGAAAAAAATGCTGCATGTGAACATAGTCTTACTCTGAAACGCTATGGCTATCTGTGGTGTTACATAGGACTGCAGGTGACATCTACTAAATTATCTGTACTCAGAGAGTTATCACTGTATTATCTGTGGTGTTAAAAAAAAATTAAGAGGGGGTTGGGAGCAACTTTTTGTCTTGGGGCTTGGGCCCCCAATCTTTTCTGACCCTAGCAACACCCCTGCATACAGGAAATAGTGGCAGACCTGTTGGCCGATATAAGGCCCCTAAATATGGGAGCCACAGTGTGAGCACTGGCGCCAGGCCCCTCCACCAACTGTATCCGCATCCTGCTCATGTAATGTAACCTAAATGTTTGTGTGATTTTACAATGTTAGCATTTGGGGCCCCACTTTAAATTTTTGCCTAGGGCCCCACTTTGTCTAAAAGCGGCCCTGATTTGTGTAATATCTTTATTTTCAATGTGGAAAAAGGAGGGAGATTTAAACTTTTACATTTTTATTCAATATTTTCTAAAACATTTTTTTTACTTTTCACTGTTAGCGTCTTTAGGGGTCTTGAAGATGTGATTTTCTGATCACATGTGCCATATACAGCGATGCCACAGTACCACTCCTTATAGCAAAAATCACGGTCTCTTTCGAAGCCCAGCCACAGGCAGGGTTTCAAAGGAGCTCCGTAATGATTAGCACGGAAGTCATCAGCTGACCCCTGGCTGTCATGACAGCCCATCAGTAACCCGTCAATCATGTCACATGCGTGCTGATGGTCGGAGAGAATGATGAGCACGCAAGATGGCTAGTGTTAAATGTAGCTGTTAGTGATGGACAATCGCAGAAGAAACACCACTCCATCCGCCATTGTTTGCAGGGTGCTGGCTGTAATACATAGCCATCACCTGCCGGGTATAGGTTGATCTGGTTGTTTGAGCCCACTCCATACACACGCTTCCGCCTTGCTCCTTACATGTATGGCAGATGTCATGAAGGGGTTAAAAAGAACGTGTCTTTAATTTTTTTCCTTTCATCAAGTGAATACTCATTTTTTAATTAAAAAACTACTTTTTAATGCTATAAAATATGAAAAGTAATTCAAGTTTTGAAATTTTCAACTTTTAAAGAATTTGAGGAGCTTTGCCTAGAAATCTAGTGTACTGCTAGTTCACTTTACGACTGAAATAAATGTGGGACGGATCGGCTCAATGTATCTGATGTTAATTCTCTCCCTCCCCTTCTGTGTGTTTGCAAAATTATAAGGGAGACTGAAGTTTAGGATCACAGTGCAGCACCATTCTGTTGGTGACTGCAAAGTGATACTGACATGTGGACAGTGTCACCGAGGACGGCCGGCAGTGCCAATTATGTAGATGGCACAATGTTTTACACTGTGTCACATATGCCAGGGTTGGATACACAGTCTGTGTTACACATGTAACGTGGTGCAGGGCAATAGCCATGAGCAAGGTACTCATTTCTGACACCCCGTCACATTACATAAAAGTAACCGCAGTCTCATATGGCTTGGGGCTGCCATAATTGCAGTGTGTAAGTGTCATGCTCAGACACACACTGGCAAATACAAAAAATTGCAGCCCTCAGTAGCTGCAGAAAAACAATAAATAAATGTTAAAACCAAAATGAAATGTAGAGTTTTAAAATAATGATTATATAATCTACAATTATTAATATATCACCACCCGTTGCTTTTAGCTCATTCCAAAAATTAAGATATTATAGCGCAAATCTGCGCCACCTTGTATATTGACCTGTAGTTGTGTAAACTGTGCCATCACTACACAACATAAAGATGCCAGTGTGGAATAACATTCGTGTACCTGTGTGGGACCCCTCAGCCCCTGCGTCGTCTAGTACAGGCTATTGCTAATATGGTCATTTGCACCCATTCTCCCATCTCAACTGGCTTTAATCATGTAGGGTAAGTACAGTTGTGCTCAAAAGATTACATACCCCGGCAGAATTTTTACTTGCTTGGCCTTTTTTCAGAGAGTATGAATGATAGCACCAAAACTTTTCCTCCACTCATGGTTAGTGGTTGGGTGAAACCATTTATTGTCAGACTACTGTGTTTTCTCTTTTGCACAGAAGTTGACACAAATGGGTTTGAATGGCTACTAACGGTAACATCCTCTTGGAGATGGCACACGCAGGGGATGTCAGGCGGCACGATGGCATCACTGCTTCGCGCTAGCCAACGCTCACTGCTATTTAAGATAGAAGAGGAGACAGCAGCCGTAGTGAACAGGAAGCTTGGAGTGGGTGAGTATAAACATTTTTTCTTTAATTCCCTACTGGTAATATTGGCCCACTAAATATGGGTTGACATTATATGAGGGTCTGTGGGGACCATTATATTGTATGTGGGGGCCATAATACTGTATGGGGTGCTGTGGTGGACATCATACCGTATATTGTGGGCTGTTGTGGAACATCATACTGCGTAGGTGGATAGTGTAAGGAGGGGGTATAGTTTGGAGAGTGCAGCGTGATGTGTAGTATGAAGGCACAGTGCGATGAGGGGGAACAGAATAGATATGGAGGGGAATCAAAGTGAAATGGGGGCACAATATGGAGAGGTTAGCATGGTGGGGTGACAGTGTGGAGAAATCGAGAGTGTAAGGCAAAACTAGAGAAGAGATAGCCATGGTATTATGTGCTACATAAGGGCAGATGATGTAGTGGTTTTAGCTCATTAAGGCAGACAGTATGGAGGCCAAATACCATAGGACGCATATTTAGGGCATAAAATGGACAGATTTTTTTAATGCAGAGGGCATTGTGATAATGCTCTTATTTTTAAGGCCGCTGTAGTGGGATGTGCTGCAGAAGACCCGATAAGAGGGAAGCCAGCAGAGACGAACTGTGGCTGTGAAGTCATCATGGCATCTAGACAAGATGTAGTTGAAAAGAAAGAGACAACTCCAATCAAAGATGTCGCCTATAAGATACCTGAATCTAAATGTTTATTTGTGATGCTATCTTAACGAGAAACAGCCGCACTCAAACAATGTTATAATTTGCAAACTAATTGTAGGTATTTATTATATGTGTAGAACAACACCACCGAAAGATGACACACTGAAAGTTACGTTTCGACCCTTCCTGGGTTTTTGTCAAACCTTACTTATAATTAATTGTGAAGAGATACTGAAGGATGAAGTCTCCCTTGTGGGGCTCTTGTGTCGACATATATGTAGTGTGGCACAAGCGGTGCCTCCTGTGGTGTTGTCCTACACATGTAATAAATACCTACAATAACTTTACAAATTATAACATTGAGTGCAGCTATTTCTCTTTAAGTCAGTACTTTGGGCCCACCCCAGTGCAGCCTGTACCTTCCTTGAGCAGAGTGCACCTCTTTTCTTGTATTTATTTGTAATGCTATGTCTCATCAGTACTGTGGTTCCTGTATAGTCCACAGCCTGGTGATGACTACAACAAATCCCAGAATCTCCTTAACTTAAAGGACAAACTGGAAGATCACAAAAATTTGGCCTATATCGAGTCTGCTAAGAGATTGACCCCCAGACAGGCTCGGTGGGCACTTTTTTTTCTCAGTTTCATTTTACCATTACGTTCCGACCAGGGTCTAAAAATGTTAAGGCGGATGCTTTATCCCGAAGTTTTGATTGTGTGTCCCCTCCAGAACCTCCTTCCTCCATTCTTCAACCTGGAGTGGTTGTGGCTGAAATCTCATCTGAGTTACAGAGGGAGATTTTGGAAGCACAGTCACAAGCTCCCAGGAATAAACCCCAAGGTAAACTGTTTGTACCCGATAATTTCCGTCTCACACTTCTGCTAGAATTTCATGACTCTGTGTTGAGTGCACATCCTGGGATTGCAGCTACCCGGGGGGCAGTAGCTAGGAATTTTTGGTGGCCTTCTATGGGTACTGATATTAAAAAATTTGTGAATACTTGTGGGGTGTGTGCTCGCTCTAAGAGCTCTCTGGTCCGGCCGGCCGGGGAATTGGTACCTTTGCCAATTCCAGATAAACCTTGGACACACCTGTCCATGGATTTTATCACTAATCTTCCTCCTTCAAAGGATAACTCTGTAGTCTGGGTAGTGGTTGATAGGTTTTCTAAACAAGCTCACTTTGTGCCGTTATCTGCTTTGCCTTCTGCTGAAACCTTAGCTCGTTTGTTCATTCAGCATATAGTTCGGTTGCATGGGGTCCCTGTGAATGTGGTGTCTGACAGGGGTGTGCAATTTGTGGCTAGATTTTGGAGGGCTTTTTGTAAGAAGCTGGGGGTTACGCTGTCTTTCTCCTCTGCTTATCACCCAGAATCTAATGGTCAGACTGAACGCACCAACCAGTCGTTGGAACAAATTTTAAGATGCCTTGCCTCTTCCAGCCAGGAGGACTGGTGTGAGGTATTACCCATGGCAGAATTTGCGTTCAACTGTTGTATTAATCAGTCTACTGGCAAATCTCCTTTTCAGGTCAATTATGGATTTGTTCCACAATTTGGAGAATTTTCTTGCATGGATTCTGGTTGCCCTGGTGCTGAGGGTCTGGTACTACAATTAAGAACCCTTTGGAGGGAGGTTCAGGGTAATATCTCCAAAGCTCAAAGGAGGTACAAACATTTTGCAGACAGGAGGAGGGGGTCAGCTCCTACACTGACAGTGGGGGAGAAGGTGTGGTTGTCTACCCGTAACATCAAACTTAAGGTACCCTCTATGAAGTTGGGTCCCAGGTTTATAGGTCCATACAAGATATTAGAGGTGATCAACCCGGTGGCCTATAGATTACAGTTGCCCGCCTCCTTCAAAATATCAAATGTCTTCCACAGGTCCCTATTAAAACCTGTGGGGACAGTTAGAGAAGATTCCTCATCCAATGTTCCGCCAGTGTTGGTAGAGGGTCAACCGGAGTATGAGGTAGGGCGCATCATTGATTCACGGTGGATGCGTCGAAGGCTTCAGTATTTAATACATTGGAAGGGATATTCTATTGAGGATCGGTCATGGGTTCCGGCCAGTTCTGTGCATGCTGATCGACTGGTGCGGGCTTTTCATGCCAGATACCCTGAGAAGCCTGGGGGTCCAGTGGCCCCCCGTTAAGGGGGGGTACTGTAATGGTTAGGACAAGGTTGTCCTGTGCTCTCAAGGGTTAATGTTTGTAGCCTCTCTTTCAAGCTGGGAGGGCTATTTATACTCGCTCCTAACCTGGTATCCTTGTCAGCTATAGGTTTTTCTGCAGTCTGTATGCTTGACCTCTGAAGTGTGCGCTACTTGCTTTGTGTCTTACTGTCACCTGCTTTATTCGCTTTCCTGGATTTCTGACCCCTGGCTTGGCTTCTGACTATTCTCTGACTCTCCCTGTTGGTATCTTATTATCTCCTGGCTTAGATCTCGGCTTGTTTCACTATTCTTTTATGCTTGCCCCTTCTCTGTTTCCCCAGCGTCTGGCTCCGCCCCCTACTCTGTCACATGATCGTAGGTCCTATTGCTTTACCTGATCACTCTGTCTCATGTGAAAGGTCCCGTTGCTGTTCATGTTAGTTACCCGGTTTCTGACCTATCTCTGTTGCTGCTGGGTGCAGTTTCCCCTGCAGCATTATTACCCGGGTATCGTGACAATTGCATTCCTAGGTGGTGCATGTGGTCCGTGGACCCACTGTGCCGTGGACTGAACTTAGGGCAGATGCGCTACTTCTGCTTCTTGGACAGAGTAGGATGGCCACATGGGACAAGTTCAGACAGGACAGCCTCATAGGTCAAGCTCAGACAGGATGGCCTCTCGAGGCAAGTTGCAACAGGACGGCCTCTTCTGACAAGTTCCCACAGGATGGCCACTGGGATAGGTTCTCCCTGTGCAGACAGGGCAGCCACAGGAACAGATCCACACGGTGGAGACTGGACAGCTATAGGGAAAAGTTCACAGATCTGGACTGGGTATTCAGCCCCAGTGTGGCAGACAGGTATTGCTGATGCAGCCACGGAGTATGGACACTGCCAAAGTAGTCACAGGAAAACAAGGGCAACTATGGTGGACTAACAGGTACTCAGGATATGGGCCACTAATAGGCTAAGGAAGGGGACTTGGCAAGAGATAGTTGTACACCAAAACACCTAACAGAACTATAGGGGTAGTACAGGCACCTCCCAGTAGTGGAGGGTGCCTTTTATACAATATGTCTCCAACCAATTGGCTGGGAGACACCTTGCCGGTGTATACACATTAAACTAAATGCCTCACAGTGGTTGCTGTAATCCTTTATCATGTATACGCACTGCGCCTTTAAGCACAGGGAAGCGTGCACATCCGCAACCTAGGCACTCCACTGAGACACAGTGCAGCCTGCACAGAAGTGGAAGGAGACAGGATCAGGAGCAAGCTGGGGATTGCCCCGCAGGCGGTAGTGGTGAGTAAGCCGGAGTCCCCGCATGGTAGAGTGGCACACCATGCAGGGGCGCCGGGCATAGCTTTACAACTTATGGTAGCTCTGGTAATATATGCATCTACTGATGGCTGTTCTGGTGATGTATCCATGTACGGATGGTGGTTTTGATGATGAATACATCACCGGAAACATAATCACTATATTTAAACTAAACATCACTAGAGCCATCAGAAGTACATGGGTGTTTCTTTAGTTTCAGAAAGCTGCTGAAACAAAAGAAATAATTAAAGGGGTGCCTTTCTGATAGGGAAAGGGGAGAAGGGACACCCCTAAACACTCCCCTGAGAGTGCACACTGCACTCTCTATCGTCCCTAGACAGGTCCTTCCCCCCATGCGCTGTCACGTGCCTAAACTCTGGCTGAGTAGGGCTGCAAGACACTAGTCTCACTACTAATGTAAGGAAACATAGGGAGGGAAACAAACAGGGAGAAATCAAACAGCAACTGGAACTCCATAGCTGAAACTGGAACAACTTCTCAGAGGAGGTCAGCATAGGAAACCTATAACCGGCATAGCAGAGAGTTAGGATAAATTTTAAATAATGGAAGGGACTGGATGCAAAATGCTTCAGCTGAGATTAAAGCCCTAAGGAATCTTATTGCCATCCAACTAGCCAATTTGGCAGCTCCTCAGTGTCCCTCATTTGCTTTGCTGCAATCTCACACTGCTCAGTACAAGCTGCAGCTGCCAATCAGGCTGAGGGACTCAAGAACTCATGAGCTCTCACTCTTTAGACTGGACTCCTAAAAGGAACATTTTAATATGAAGATTATGCATATATTCTTACATGGATTTATAAGAAAATGTAAGTCTTCACTCTTCAGACTTAAAACTTCAGGTGCTTCACCAGAATTAAAGCAGTGTTGAAGGAAAAATGAAAAGTGTACTTTTTTCCCACAAAAATGTTGATTTAGACCCAATTTTTTTTTCACAAGGGTACCAGGAGAAAATGGACTATATAATTTGTTGTGCAATTTCTCCTGAGTACACCAATACCACATATGTAGTGGAAAACTACAGTTTGGGCTCAGGTCTTGGAAGGGAAGGAGTGCCAGGTGAATTCTGGAGCTCAATTTTGGCAGGAACAGATTTCTGATGCCATGTCACATTTGACGAGCACCTGACTTGCCAAAACAGCAGAAACTCCCTCAAGTGACCCCAATTTTGGAAACTACACCTCTTGAGGAATTAATCTAGGGGTGTAGTGAGCATTTTTAACCTTCAGGCGATTCACAGAGTAAATGGAAAATTACCATTTTTTCCATTAAAATGTTGCTTTGGCCTGAGGTTTTTAATTTTCAAAAGGAACAACAGGAGAAATTGAACAGTACAATTCACTACGCAACTACTTCTGAGTACGCCCATATCAAATATGTGGTCGAAAACTTTTTTAAAAACACAGTGCAAAGCTCAGGAGGGAAGAAGTGCCATATATTGGAGTTCAGATTTTGCTGGAATGGTTTGAGGGTGTCATGTCATATTGGCAGAGCCCCTGAGGTGCCATAACAGCAGAAACCTCCCAGAAGTGACCTTATTTTACAAACTACATCCCCCAGTTAATTCATCTAAGGGTGCAGTGATCATGTTGACACCACATGTACCTCACAGAATTTTGTACCATTTGGCAGTGAAGAGAGAAAAGTTACATTTTTACCAGTAAAATATGGTTTTAGCCCCAAGTTTTTAATTTGTATAAGGGGTAATAGAAAAAAATGAACTTTGCAAATTGTGTAATTTCTCCTGAGTGGGCCAATACCCTACACGTAACCGGGAACTACTTTTGAGGCACAGTGCAAAACTCAGAAGTGAAGGAGCGCCATATTATAGTGCAGATTTTACTGCTGTGGTTTGCAGGTGCCATGGCCCACTGGAAGAGCCCCTGAGGTGGCAGAACAACAGAATCCTCCATAAGTGACGCCATTAACAAACTACACAGACTTCCCCTGACGAAGCTGCGTCTGCAGCGATATGCGTGGGGCTCTCGCCTCACCCCTTAAGCCTGTCTCCTGTCTCTATTAGGTATCTGGGCTCATGGTATACCATTGTTCAGAGTTCATGCCATTCCTTTGGAATATTTTTTCCTCTCTTTACTCCCCCCATCTTTTCTTACATCTTGGCACCCATTGGGTTATTATTTGATTGTAGGGGAGTACCAGTGTATGCCTATTTGAGGCTTTCGGGCACATGCTTGTAGCCCGTATCTATATACCTAACTTGTTATTGCTATTATCTTGGCTAAACAGCATGCTGATATAACATTTTATATTGCTACATACCACACACTGTATTGCAGTAATTTTATTGCTAGATTATCTGTCAGTATACGACTACAGGTTTATGTATGCATTTGTTTCGGCCTTCATATATTCATGTATGTCATACTTGAGGCTCTCTAGCACATGCTTGTAGCCCGCATGTACTGTATATACCTATCTTGGTACTGCCATCATCTTGGCTAAACAGCATGCTGATATAACACTTTATACTGTTATATACCAAACACTGAATTGCAGTAATTTTATTGCTAGATTATCTGTCAGTGCACGACTACAGGTTTACGTATGCATTTGTTTCGGCCTTTATATATTCATGCATGTTATATTGGACCGTTACATGTTTAGACAGGATACATTTTGTACATATATAGCACTTTATCCATGCAGTGTTGTTATTTTATGATATTTGTGCTTAGGGGTGGTGATTCATGGTTCTGTACTCAGACCTTTTTAAATGGTTTTATATGTTTGTCATGTTCTTTGAGGTGTAATTAAAAATGTTTTGATATTTTCACATACTTTATGGGTGTGCATACCATTATTGGTCGAGTCTTTTTTCTTTTGTGTTCATAGCATTCCATTTACTGACCAGGTTTTGCACCCCATCTCCATGTTGTTGTGCAGGGGTGCACCCCTTATATCAATTATCCCATATTAACAAACTACACCTCTCAATTAATTCATCTAAGAGTGCTGTGCTCATATTAATACCACAGATGTGTATAGCATTCAGCAGTGAAGAAAAAATTACATTTTTACCACAAAAATTTAGTAGTAGCTCCAAATTTTACATGTGGAAATGGGTAAAAGTGGCACCAAAATGTCACACAATTTCTGCAGAACATGGCAGGCTCTCATCACTACAGAAATGCCGAACATGTGGACACTGAGGGTATGTGCATACGTTGCGGACTTGGCCCTGCGGATCCGCAGCAGTTTTCCATGCGGTGTACAGTACCATGTAAACCTATGAAAAACAAAAACCACTGTGCACATGCTGCGGAAACTTCCGCGCAGAAATGCAGCGGTTTATTTTCCGCAGCATGTCAATTCTTTGTGCGGAAACGCAGCGCTTTTGCACACATGACTATGCATTGAGTAATGCAAATCCACACATCAAAAAACGGAAGACAATCCGCAACAAATCCGCAAGTAATCCGCATGAAATCCGCATCAATTCCACATTAAATCCGCAACCATTTTGGCCTGCGTTTTCTGCCAAGAGATGCGGATTCTGTGCGGAAAAATCCGCAACGTGTGCACATACCCTAAATGTGGTGTAGGCACACTGTGGGGTTCAGAAGGAAGATTCAGGAGAGTAGAATTTGCTGAATTTCTTTTGGGGGGAGCCATTGCGCTTTTCCAGAGCCTTTGTGCTACTAGTAACCAGGACCTGAGTGGAAACTTGCATTTTTTATGAATTGAGTTGAAGCTTTTATTGGGAACATTTTACAAACATTTTGGATTAAGTTTCCTGTGCTCTACACTGAGCATTTACTTCTGAATCTCCAAGTGACGTGATTCATATGAAATTCCTCAGGGATCCATTCACTATAATGAGGCATCAGAGTTAGTTTGTACTCCGCCTGGCCTCTGTTCAGCAGTGCCCTTCTTTATGCTTTAAGAGATGGACAATGTCTAAAGTGTCTCTATCTGCCTAATTATAGGGACTCTTCCGCCGAGGTTTCAGTCTGAATCATGTAATTCAGTGATTTACAGCGAAACTCCAATGTGAGCGTTTCACTGTGTCCAGGGTGGTAGCCGTAGTTGAATGTCATGTGTTCACACCCCAGCACATTATAGACAATTATGGGTCCCGACTTAGTGTTAGTGTTGTGTGGGCCTTGTGCCCGTGGAGGTTGCCAGTAGCCGATGGTATTGGCTGGCCAGGACCTTGAGTTCCACAGATCAATAAAGGAGACTTCTGTTCGAACATGGGAACTTTACTGAACTTGATGAGCGTTATGTATGTATACCTCATTGTTCTTTTGTCTCTTTTTGCTTTAGTTCGCTCAAATGGCAGCACTGCAGACTTGTCACTTTTTCACACTCTTAGGCTACTTTCACACTAGCGCCGAACGACACACAACGAATTGCGTCGTTGTGATGTACCGACGCTAGCAGTGAATGCGCCGCACAATGGGGGCAGCGGATGCTGTTTTTCAACGCATCCGCTGCCCCATTGTGAGGTGCGGAGAGGCGGGGCGGAGTTCCGGCCGCGCATGCGCGGTCGGAAAAGACGGGAACTACGCACCAAAAACGTTACAAGCAACGTTTTTTGGTGGCGACGGTCCGACTCAACACGATGCAACCATCGCACGACGGTTGCGACGTGTGGCAATGCGTCGCACTGCGTCGCTAATGCAAGTCAATGGAGAAAAAACGCATCCTGCAAGCACTTTTGCAGGATGCGTTTTTTCTACAAAACGACGCATAGCGACGTGCAGTGCACGACGCTAGTGTGAAAGTAGCCTAACTCCTATCTGACTAACTCCAGGAAGCAGGTCACTTTCCCTAGCACTAATCCCTCCCCCTGTGGACAGGTTCCAACATTATAGGGAACCTGTCACCCCCCAGGTGTTTTTAACTAAAAGAGCCATCTTGTGCAGCACTAATGTTGCATTCTGAGAAGGTGGCTCTTCTTTTTGTGGTCCCTTCCAAAGCTGCAATATTACTTTTTATAATTTGCGCGCCATACCTTTAGTCTGTCCGGGGGGCACGTCTTTTCCCCGGACAGAACCGCCTCCCAGCCATCCCTCAGCAAACGGCGCATGCCCAAAAAACGAAAGCACAGCGCAGGCGCCAGGTACATTACTGAAGGCAGAGGAGGCAGCGTCCGGTGCACGGAGGGGCTGAGTGATGGCTGGGAGGTGGTTTTGTCCGGGGGGAAAGACGTGCTCCCCGGACAGACTAAAGGTATAACAAAAGAAAAAAGGAATGTAGTCAGCTTACCGGTCTTAGACGAAATCCCCAGACCTGCCAACGCCCAGCACGGTTCGGGGTGAGCGCCCACAGCAAATGAAGACAAAAAGGGAAATGATCCAGCTGGAGGTGGAGGCAGTTCAGACTTTGTGAGACTTTATTAGACAACTAAAGCGATAAATAGTTCTTCAACAAGAAAAATCTTTACATAGCAAACACCTGGCACACCAGTGAGGAGGATCAACGCATTTCAACTATGAAGTCTTACTCATGATCATAGTTGAAACGCGTTGATCCTCCTCACTGGTGTGCCAGGTGTTTGCTATGTAAAGATTTTTCTTGTTGAAGAACTATTTATCGCTTTAGTTGTCTAATAAAGTCTCACAAAGACTAAAGGTATGGCGCGCAAATTATAAAAAGTAATATTGCAGCGTTGGAAGGGACCATAAAAAGAAGAGCCACCTTCACAGAATGCAGCATTAGTACTGCACAAGGTGGCTTTTTTAATTAAAAATGCCAGGGGGGGTGACAGGTTCCCTTTAACTCTCTCTGTGATCCTGCGGAAACACTACCTTAGGTCTTAACCTGTGTCTTACATTGTCACACTACCAATATTACCTATAACACTGCTGCTACACATTATGGATTACATTATACTATCAATATTTATCACACTCTAAATATATATTGCAATATATGGAAAAGACACATAATACTTATTCACATGATTAGTGTCTTCAGGGATAGGAACACGACAGTCATTGTCTATACCTCTTACAAGCACTCTGTGCAGAGTGCAGGATAAATGTGAGCTGAGTAGTGTTGAGCGATACCGTCCGATACTTGAAAGTATCGGTATCGGAAAGTATCGGCCGATACCGGCAAAGTATCGGATCTAATCCGATACCGATACCCGATACCCATACAAGTCAATGGGACACCAAGTATCGGACGGTATCCTGTATGGTTCCCAGGGTCTGAAGGAGAGGAAACTCTCCTTCAGGCCCTGGGATCCATATCAATGTGTAAAAGAAAGAATTAAAATAAAAAATAGGGATATACTCACCCTCCGACGCAGCCTGGACTTTACCGCCGTAAGCGGGAGCCGTTGTACCTAAGAATGCGCGCTTGAAGGGCCTTAGATGAGGTCACTGCGCTCTGATTGGTCCGTAGCGGTCGCGTGACCGCTACGCGACCAATCACAAAGCAGTGACGTCACCTAAGGTCTTTCAAGCGCTTGAAATACCTTAGAAGACGTCCGCAGCTTCTGATTGGTCGCGTAGCGGTCGCGTGATCGCTACGCGACCAATCACAAAGCAGTGACGTCTTCTAAGGTATTTCAAGCGCTTGAAAGACCTTAGGTGACGTCACTGCTTTGTGATTGGTCGCGTAGCAGTCACGCGACCGCTACGGACCAATCAGAGCGCAGTGACCTCATCTAATGCCCTTCAAGCGCGCATTCTTAGGTACAACGGCTCCCGGTTACGGCGGTAAAGTCCAGGAGCCGCCGGAGAGGTGAGTATATCCCTATTTTTTATTTTAATTCTTTATTTTACACATTGATATTAATCCCGATACCGATTCCCGATACCACAAAAGTATCGGATCTCGGTATCGGAATTCCGATACCCGCAAGTATCGGCCGATACCCGATACTTGCGGTATCGGAATGCTCAACACTAGAGCTGAGCCTTACAGCGATCTTTGAGAGGCAAAATGAACAAATCAACATCAAGTCAAAAATTGGTTCTAATTTTTTGGGGTTCTGTTTTTATGCAATTCCTTGTGCGATATAACTGATAAGACGGCTTTATTCTTCAGGTTGGTGCGATTACAGTGATACCAGATTTACATCAGGTTTTTATGTTTGGTTGCTGTCACACACTAAAATACCCTTTCTTTTGCACAAACAAGTTTTTGAATCTCCATATTTAAGAGTTGTAATTTTTCCATATTTCTGCCAACAGAGTCATGTGACAGCTTGTTTTTTGATGGATCAATTGACGTTTTTATTGGTACTACTTTTGGGCACAAGACTTTTTTTTATCGCTTTTTATTCTAATATTCTCATTTTTGGGAGGCAGAATGAACAAAAACCAGCAATTCAGGAAATTTTTGTCGTTTTATTCTCTTTGTGCCATTGTGCGTGTGGTAAAATTGATAAGACAGCTTAATTCTTCAGGTCAGTACGAATACAGCGATACCACATTTATATAATTTATTTTATGTTTTGCCGCTTTTATACACAATAAAACTATTTTATAGAAAAAAAAATATTTTTTTTGCATCACTAAATTCTGAGAGCTATAATATTTTTATTTTTCCACTGATGAAGCAAGCTTTTTTTTTGAGGGACGAGATGACATTTTCAGAGACACTATTTTTATTTACAATAGTCTTTTTGATTGCGTTTTATTCCACTTTTTGTTTGGTGGTATGATGAAAAAGAGTTTTTTGCTTCATGTGTTTTTTAACAGTTGTCAATGAAATTGTTAACTACTCTTTACTGTCTTGATATATAGAAGGGAAAAGATGTGGAAAATCCGCACTGCTGATGAATGAAGGTCAATTCCAGGTTCACACAAGAAGATTGTGTTTTTTTTATTAAATGTCTACAAGTTTCGAAGTAACATACTTCTTCCTCAGGACAAAAATATCTATGTATATATATGTACATATATGGTTTTTGGCCTGAGAAAGAAGTCTTGTGTTTACTTGGAATTGCCCTTCATGCCCCAGCATATCGGATTTTCCACCATTTTTTTTCCCTTCTACATATCTGTACCTGGTCCAAGGAGCCATGCAGCAGAGATTACATGTTCTTTAATTGTTATTTGATCACAACATAATCTTGCATAACCCTGCTTATTGTAATAATTTTTAATTGGATAAAACCTATTGCACTTTCCTTTGCTTCCTTAGCATTTTATTTTTACAATCTTGATGACATACAGTATATAATGGTTTCCAAATTCATAAACATTTGTTTTCACAATTGAAGCTTTGGTGCCACCTATTGATCATCTTTAATATAGAAGTTTTCTTATTCTGTTAATATTTTCAAATTGGAGAGTTGTTCCTTCAGGTGCTGGAAAGCATAAAAAGTTAGTAAGAAATGCATATTACTGGTCATAACTAATGTTATATTGGCAACACTGCTGCAGACATTTTTCATGATCTGTTAATTCATGGTCTATTAGCATCACGCTTGGCCGTTATGCTTGGCACATACTGTAAACTGGGAAAATAATTAGTATATGCAAAAGGGAAGAATGATGATGTACTTCACTATACACCAGAGTTCCTTCACTCCACTCCTGAAGAGCCACCTACAGGTCATGGTTTCAGGATTTCCTTAGTATTGCCCATAGGATAATTGCATTACCTGCACAGGTTCCAGCACCTGTGCAATACTGAGGAAATCCTGTAAACATGACCCGTTTGTGGCTTTTGGGGACTGGAATTGGGGAATACTGTACATATCTCTTTTTCTGTATGGCCAGAACAAACATACCAGGTTTGTAGTCCTTTCTACTCTTAGGTGTCCCATGTCTTCATGGAAAATTTGAAGACCAACCAATTATATATTTAGGGTGGTATTATTGTTTCTGTGCTTTCCGAATAGTTTCTTTTGACAGCTGTTGAATGGACATGGGTTGATCTTGTTCCTGTGGTTTTGTAAGGGGGTGCCACGCCTCTACCCCCTTAAAGGTTGTATAGTAAGTCATGCTGCTGTGTATATAGTATTTTGCTACGTGTTAGATATGTATATTTCAGTAGTGATAGGATAAGTGTAGTACCCTAAATCGGACACTAGATGGGGCACAATATTATATATATAGTTATTTACGAGGGGATGGCTTTGTTAAGAGGAAAGTGTCTTCCTGTTTGTATTCAGTAGGGGCCTAGTGCCTGTATTGGGCAGACAGCTCCGCAACGTTAAGCAGGATACCCAGCCATTCAGGGTCCAGATGGACAGAAAAGCAGCTTAAGCAGCAGCGCTAATGCAGTTTGGGACAGGAGCTTGAGAAGCGGTTCTTGACCAGTATAGGGACACAGGTTGCTCGCCATGTGGCAGATCATTGCTTAGGCTGACGCCCTCCGTTCCGGTGCGAAACGGATGAGGGAACACTCAGGCATAGTGAACTTGCACAGGGAGAATGCTGTGTTATCGCAAGAGGTGATACGACCCTATAATGTACTGAAGGATGTAGGAGAAAGCGTAGGGAGAGCAGAGAACATGGACTGTGTGGAACCTAATGCTGATGTTGTAACTGACAAGAATGTGCTGTGACAAGCAAAAAGTAAAATTCTTCGTTTTAAGTTTGAAATGGACTCTGTCTCTTATTGTACAACAACAGAAGCAGCGGAACTTCAGCCAGTCCAAGGGGACCTTGATGGTGCAGAAGGTGCAGCAGAAGGTAGGCTACAGAAGGGACATTGTGTTCATGTGATGGGAGGCCAGGGTACGTCAGAGCTCCTAGTCTCGGCCACGACTACGGCCCTCCCTCACACTTTCATGGTAGTTTACACCCTCAACGGACACCATAGCAGTGTGCATTCCTCATGCTGGACTTGTGCGGCTTGGGTAGTGTTTACAATAGCTTCTAAACTGACTTCTTTGGAGGACTCTTACATGAACTCCTCAGGCTCTAACAGTATTCTCGACAATCCATCTGCATTGCATTTTCCTGGCCTGTACTTGATACTGAAATTGAAGTCAGCTAGTTCAGCCACCTGACCTGTAGCATTCAGTTTGGCTGTAGTGAGGACATAGGTGGTCAGCGTATACCTCAAACGTTTTGTTGTAATAGAGATAATCTTAATCATTCACATCCTATTTCAATGCCAGGAACTCTAGTTTTCCAGAATTTAGATAGTAATTCTTCTCGCCGTCTGTCAGCATTCTGGATTCGTAGCCGATGACTCTCAGGCCATGTGCACACGTTAAGTATTTTTCGCGTTTTTTCGCGTTTTTTCGCTATAAAAACGTGATAAAAACGTGAAAAAAACGCTTACATATGCCTCCTATTATTTTAAGTGTATTCCGCATTTTTTGTGCAAATGTAGCCTTTTTTTCCGCGAAAAAATCGCATCGCGGAAAAAAAAGCAACATGTTCATTAAAATGCGGAATTGCGGGGATTCCGCACACCTAGGGGTCCATTGATCTGCTTACTTCCCGCACGGGGCTGTGCCCACGATGCGGGAAGTAAGCAGATTATGTGCGGTTGGTACCCAGGGTGGAGGAGAGGAGACTCTCCTCCACGCACTGGGCACCATATAAGTGGTCAAAAAATAAGAATTAAATTAAAAAATAGCGATATACTCACCCTCGATGTCTTCCCGCCTCCACTGCACGCTGCCGCTTCGGTTCCTGTAGCTGATGTGCGGCGAAGGGCCTTGCCGATGACGTCACTGTCCTGTGATTGGTCGTGAGCGGTCATGTGACCGCTCACGTGACCGTGACGTCACGGAAGGTCCTGCACGCACACACCAGCTATAGGAAGACGAACGGACGCCGCTGATGAGATGTCTGGGTGAGTATAAGCATTTTTTTATTTTTTTTTATTAATTTTAAACATTCTCTCTTTTACTATAGATGCTGCATAAGCTGCATCTATAGTAAAAAGTTGGTCACACTTGTCAAACAGTATGTTTGACAAGTGTGACCAACTTGTCAGTCAGTTCTCCAAGCGATGCTACAGATCGCTTGGAAAACTAGCATTCTGCAAGCTAATTACGCTTGCAGAATGCTAAAAAAACGCGAAAAAAACGGAAAAAAAACGCAAAAAAAAAAATGCGGATTTCTTGCAGAAAATTTCCGGTTTTCTTCAGGAAATTTCTGCAAGAAATCCGCAACGTGTGCACATACCCTCAATTTATCATCTTTATGCTGATACAGGGCAGCTCCAAGTCCCACTTTAGAAGTGTCGCAATGCAGGACAAATGGTTACTTGAAGTCAGGATATCCCATTATGGGTGGTTTTCCAAGGTAAACCACTAATTCTTCAAACATCTCCTGATGATCTGATGTCTAACTAATTGGTTGCTGAGCAGAAACTATATTTCTTCCTTTTGGCTGAATCCTGCCCGTGTTCTTTTTCTTTTTCAATAATGTGGCTGGATTTGTTGTTCCCAACAAGAGGTGGTATAACGGAGCTGCAATCTGGGAAAAGTTCTTTACATAAGTTCTGTAGTAGGAGAGGAGTCCTGAGATCTTCCTAATCCTCAGCCCCAAAAATCCAAAGTTTGTAGAAAAAAAATATGGCGCCATTTTCCAAGACCCATATTGTCTACATTTTTGGGATCAGTGGAGCTCTGCTATATGTAGCAGAAAGGGTCATCAGCTATGAACGCCGGCCACTGGGCAGCACTCATTGCAAATGAGCAATGACAAGTATAGGGGTCTTCTGCAGACCCCCAGTTGTCATGCCAACCAATCGGCACACTGCAATCATGTGTCAAGGGATCTAATGGGCAGCGTTAGTGACACGTTTCAGGCACGAGCATGTTAAATGCTGTTGTCAGAGATTAGAAAGGGTAAAGAGAGGGGCGCAATAGCGCAGTTACCAAAATAACAATTAGTTTACTGTAAGGTAAAATTCTCACTTTTACACGTTGTGAGTATGATAGGAGGGCTGCAGATGGCACCGGACCTGCGAAGGATCTTCAAGAAATTCTGGATAGGATATTCAAATTGACTATGTACCTGAGGAAGTGGACAGGACGTCCACGAAACGCGTAGTTTTATAGCCCTGAATAAAGTATGCAACTCTTCTGAACTCTGTGATTCCCTTGCCTGATTTTGGAGGAGCGCAGAGTTGTCAGAGATTGACAGCAGAATTTAACATGTTAACAGACGTGCGTGAATCGCGATTCCACACAAGGCTTTTAGGGGCACACAATAGCTGATCAAATCAGCTATCATGTGCTTGTAAAGATGTGGGCTCAGCGCCAGAGTCTGTATCAAAGAGGAGGAGGCGACCTATGATATACCTATACGTCATAGGATGTAAAGGGGTTAACAGTGGACCATTGTGGACCCATTAATATATTAGCTAATGTGAGTGAGGCCTTTTAGTTTCTTAGAGGTTACTTTTGGTTCCTCTATGACCTTGTGGACTTTGCGTGTAGCCTTACCCACTTCATGTACTGATGGAGTTCTGGTGGTGTATACCTGCACTGATGCTGGTTTTGATCGAGTACAAATGTAGCAATCCATAACTTAGGTGATGTTCTATTTGGCTATATTAGCCACTTCATGACCACCAATGGTAGATAAACGTCGGCGCTATGAGGGCTTTGTGCAGCGCCGACGTTTCTCTACGGTTTGTGGTCTCGCAGCGCTCAGGACCCCCAGGGTCCTGCAAGCACTGCGATTCCTGTGCAGAGCCATTGCTCTGCCAGGTGACATCATCAGGACCTGATTAGATCAGGTCCCAATGATGTTAACCCTTTGCTATCTTCTAGATGCAGCGATCGTGGCATTTAGAAGATAGCAGAGGTAGACCCCTGCTATACTCACCTCTCTGACGCCATGGCAGCTGGAAGTCATGTGATGACTTTGAGCTATAGTGGCTTGTTAGGCCCAGCCTGCAGCTGAGTCTAACAAGCGATTTCACAGTGTAACAGTAACAGGTCTCTTGCAATGCAATACGTGTTTTGCATTGTAAGAGACCTGTGATCAGAAAAATAAAAATTGGTGTCCCATACAGGGACTAAGGAAAAAAGTAAAAAAAGATGTTTTAAAACTATTTAAAAAAAAAATCACAAAATAAATTAGAAAAAAATAAAAAATATTAAACCAATAAATACATGTATGTATATATATATATATATATATATATATATATATATATATATATATATATATATATATATATATATATATATATATATATACACAGTATATATATATGTAGAAACAAAAAAGTGCACATATTTGGTATCGCTCTGTCCGCAACGAGCCAACCTATAACACGGTCACACTTGTTCACTCCTTCAATGCACACCATAAAAAAAAAACAGGAGCAAAAACCTTTGCTTTTTCATCATGCCGCCAAACCAAAAGTAGAATAAAACGCGATCAAAAAGTCATATGAAAATAAAAATGGTAGAAATGAAAACGTCATCTTGTCCCGCAAAAAACAAGCTGCTATACAACTCCAACAGTGGAAAAATAAAAAAGTTAAATGTGGTATTGCTGTAATCGTACTGACCCAAAGAATAAAGCTGCCTTATTAATTTTACTACACACGGAACGTCATTAAAAATAAACACAATTCCTGAATTCCTGGTGTTTGATCATTCTGTCTCCCAAAAATCAGAATAGAAAGCGATCAAAAAATGTCATGTGCCCGAAAATGGTACCACTAAAAACGTTAGCTCGACCTGCAAAAAACAAGCAGTCACATAACTCTGTTGGTCGAAATATGGAAAAATTATAGCTCTGAAAATATGGTGATGCGCAATAAAAAGCGTCTTTTAGTGTGTGACAGCAGCCAAACATAAAAACCCTGATATAAATCTGGCATCGCTGTGTTAGGCTACTTTCACACTTCCGTCTTTATAAAGACGTTGCAATGCGTCGTTCTGTCCAAAAAACGCATCCTGCAAAGTTTGCACATAGACTTGTATTACCGACGCATCGCGACGTATGGACACACGTTACATACGTCGTGCACTGGATGCGACGGTAATTGGCAGACCGTCGTCACAAAAAAATGTTCAATGTAACGTTTTTTCGTGCAACGCGTCCGCCATTTTCAACCGCGCATGCGCGGCCAAAACACCGCCCCCTCCTCCCCAGAACTCATAATGGGCAGCAGATGTGTCTGAAAACTGCATCCGCTGCCCTCTATTTTGCACGACGTCCATCAGGCTGACGGTTCCGTACCAACGGAAGTGTGAAAGTAGCCTTAGGTGTCAAGTTCCTGCCATTGCACAGATGGAATTTTGAACCATGTCCGCTGCAGTCTCCCATTCTATTCCAGCTGCAGTGGAACCTGCTTAGCAGAGACGTCGGTCCCAGTGCCTGGCTCGGACAGATACTGCACATTTGGTTACTGCTGCCCTTCCAGGTTCAGCCATTATAACCAGTACTGTTTGGCGGCGAGCAGGTGCTCCTGGGACTAAGTCCTGCTTTTCTCCTTCTGAGCATGCCCAAGGGAAGACCTCTGATTGGAGGTCGGGGGTCACACGCTCAGGTCCTGTAGCAGCTCCTATTGGTCCACTAGGAAGGTCCTGGAGAGCTACAACTATAAAAGGTTTGCATGGCCGCACGGCCATGCGCTAGTATTTGTGTTTGGCTGTTGCCAGTGGATACTCTACCACTCAGTATATATGTGGTGTGAGTCTGTTTAGCGTTGGGGCTGTACACTCAGGCAGGCAGCTAGCGTCAGTGGGGACAATTAGCCTTGGCTTAGCATCTGGTTCCTTCATGTGTGCGGTTAGCACAGAAGAGTTCCAGAGCAAGCACAACCCTAGTTAGGGTATTAGTTTCTGTGTACGGCGCGACTCTGTGAGGCAACAGAGGTTGCTTACATTTCACACGGGGTGAAGTTTAACCCATGTGTGAGCTCAGTGTCCATCCGCCATTACTTTGTAGCAGGTATCTCTGCACGGTGGACCCCGGGCTGCGAACGCACCTCGTATCAATCTCTCTATTACTTGGTGTGCTCCGCTAGCCCTAACAGCTGTAATTGCATCGACCCGCAGAATAAAATTGTCTAATCACTAATACCGCATGACAAACATCGTAAAAAATAAATAAAACCAATTCTTCATATGCTGTTGATTTTTTCATTCTGCCTGTGAAGAAACAAGATTGTATCTTAATTTCCCAGACAACCATGTTTTTGCAAACCAAAAGAACTGGCTTTTTATCTGTATATTGGCTTGTGAATTTAAGTGTTTATGTCTGGTGGGTCAAGAAGACAGACTTGCCAACTGATATACTATCTAACATACTGTGTAAGTCTGTAATAGTGACTGTACATAGAGTGTGTTAAGCTTTGTTTATTGATGTGTGCTGATATGCTACTAGTGCTACCTTGATCCCATCACCATTTGTTTACCTTATCTTGATGTTGGACTGAAGGACCCTGGGTAATTCTAAAAATAGTTTACATGCCTTGGGTATAAAAAGACTCAGAGATCACATCCTGGGAGACTGAAGTAACACAGAGCTACCAGCCAGACATTCTGCAAACCACCCAACAGACAAGAGAGAGGACTGCAGCCAATTCATCATGGCACCATCACGAGGGACACTGATCTATGATTCTATAGGAAACAACCTAGGGGTTCTCGGCTCCGGTTGGAAGGACACAGATCTGATCCAGTGATCATCTCTGAACCATGGATATGTTTGGAGAAAGCCAGGTTTGGGACCCGCTGGTCGCCTAGTTCCATGGAGATGGTCAGATAAGCCAGGTGATGACTCTCGTGTCAACTGGCTTTGGACCTTATATGGACTCTATGGACAGTTCTTGGTCATCTCCCTATGCTTGTCATTACCTCTTCTCTGTGCGTGCATCCACAGATGAAGTAGCGACCCTGGGAGCTCTGACATCATGTCAACTGGCTTTTGACCTTGTAAAGACTCTTCAGGATCTTAGCCGAGGGTCTGTCGGACCCGGCTGAAGAACACAGGACTGCTCTCGGATATCGCCCTGTTATGATTTGGTGGCCTAAGAGCAGCATGAGACGTACTCTGGAGAAGGTGGTACCTGTACTGACCACAGACCCTGAACTTAACCGCGCAACTAGAAGTAGCCGTGGAATGTACCTAGCACTCCCTGGACATCTCGACACAGCCAGAGGACTAATTACCCCTAAAGATAGAAAAGGGAAAACTATCTTGCCTCAGAGAAAATCTCCAAAGGATAGGCAGCCCCCCACAAATATTGACTGTGAGAGGAGAGGGAAATAACATACACAGACTGAAATCAGAATTTAGCAAATGAGGCCACTTCTAGCTAAATAGAAAGGATAGGACTTGTTACCATCCACCTCTCGTGTCTCCCCTTTTCCTCATAGTTTGTAAGCTTGCGAGCAGGGCCCTCATTCCTCCTGGTATCTGTTTTGAACTGTGATTTCTGTTATGCTGTAATGTCTGTTGTCTGTATAAGTCCCCTCTATAAGTTGTAAAGCGCTGCGGAATATGTTGGCGCTATATAAATAAAATTATTATTATTATTATTATTATTAGGACAGAGTACTATGCGGTCAGTATTAAAACACTAGAAAATATCCACCACAGAAAATACAAAAACTCCACAGCAAACTAAAGATATGGAGGGTATATCTGCAACTCCAGAGATACCAGCTTGGCTAAACAAATCCTTATACAGACCAAGCTGGACAAGACAAAAAACATGGAAAAGAACTGAACAATAAGGCCACAGCATGTGGACAGCAAAAAATCAAGGCCAGAACTTATCTTTGTTGAAAAGAACTGCAAAGCAGGAGAGACCAGGCAGAGATGTGAATCCTCCAGGAACAATGGACAACTGGCACTGACTAAAGGGTGAAGCAAGACTAAATAGCCCAGTCAGATTTGCAAAAAGTGAACACACCTGAAAAATGCTGCAATTCAGACACAGCAGCGCTACCACTTACATCCACCGGAGGAAGCCCAAGAGCAGAATTCACAACATCGCCCTACGCTTGTCATTACCTCCTCTCTGCGTGCATCTGCAGCGCCCCAGAGTCCTGGTCGTTGCAGTACTGTGGCTCCGCCACTATGGGGAGCTATGGTACGTTTGATGGCACTGAAGGAGTTTATCTGATCAGGTATCACAGACACCAAGACATTTCACAGTCGGGCCTCCGGGGGGAGCTAAGGGTTCTATTCACTAGGCCACTCCCCACCATAGTGGGTAAACTGGGGGTCAGGCAGGAAGTTAGATCAGAAAGCTGACTGGGTTGGAACCAGGCAACACCTTGTGGCAGAGGGTGTTGCAGGGGAAGATACAGTAGGGTCTCTGTCAGGGGTGGGATCCTGACAGAGGCTTGGCAACTTGAACGAACGTAACGGGACCGTGCCTGCTCAGGATAGCGGCGGTGCCCAAGGAAGGATTAGAAGCGAGATAGATTGTGCTGAGTGAGAAACGAGATCAAGCAAAAGGAGAAATACCAGTAGGAGTCGTGCTGTAAGACCGAGGCAACATCCTACTGAGGCGCACTACCGGTGGCCGGAACGCCGAGGGAGTATTATAACATTCTGCTTCAAGCAATACTCCAAACAGCGGCAGGACAGTCAGTCTAAGGCGGGCTGTCTCACTTAAATCACCTATGCAGTCTTGGGGGGCAACTTTTGGAGAGGGGCAACTCTAGGGTCCCGGAAGAGCTCCGAGCCTACCCGTCAAACGGGTGCCGTCCCAGCCAGAACATCAGGGAGGGACGGAGGATTAGCAGAACATCATCTAATCGAGTTGTGAGGGAACTTAAGAAACAGACACAACAGTTGTGGGGACTTTCCGTAAGCACAGCAGGGAAGGACCGCAACACATAGCGCTAGAAGGAAGGCACAGATTTCCACCTGCTAGGAGAACTCTGGAGGTGCCATTGGACCGGCCGGACTTGCGCAGCCTGGTTATCCGGATTCCGGACTGAGGACTCAGAGACCTTCAGTAAAGAGGTAAAGAGACTGCAACCTTGGTGTCCTCGTTATTTACTGCACTGCACCACTAACAACATCATCTATACTCATCTCTACACTGTGCGCCCCTCGGCAGGGTCACGGACCGGGGCCTAGCCACCGTGACAACCCCAGAGCAGAGACTCAGAGGCCCGGTACCGGGTACCCCTCGGCCCTGCGGCAGTGGGGGCGCTGCAAACTTGGCGTCACGAACAGGATCTACTTAAGCCTGAAGAATCGGGTCATGTGTGCCTTGGAACTGTGATTTATTGTGCTTGGACTGTACTTTATTGCAAGGACTGTGCTGCGCCATTTACCGCCAAAATCCGCCGCCATTACAGCGCTGAGGAGAGCGCAGGAAGAGAAAAGGGGCGAGGAGTAGGCGTAGACAAGCTGAAGAGCGCGAAAAACAATGGCCGCCCAGTCTAAATATTTCTGCACTGTGAGGACGTGTCCGTCAGCAGCGGAGATCCGCCTCCTAATCCTCAATGGAGGGCGGAGACCGAGAAAACGACACCGCCCACGAAGGAGAGAGCAGGAAAAAGACCAGGAAGCGACCCACGTGGAGGACGCCATGGCCAGCCGCTCTGAACCCGAAAGTGGGGTTGAAGCGGAAGTCTCCCCCAACTACCCGGATGAGCACAGCAGCCTGTTCTCCGTGGACAGCACCGAACTCCTGCACGTCGAGATGGAAGGATTACTCGACCAGCTCCTTCAGTTGAATGTGAAGGCCCAGGCTCCGCACCAGGCGACACCGGACCACAGTCTCCTAGCGTCAGATCTGATACTGCTGCCGGGGCCCTCGCTGACATCGCCAGACGAAGCCGCCGTGGAGGAGGAGCCCGCATCGGCTGGTGAGTCCGCCGACCCTATTCCACCGGCCGAGGGCTTGCTAGTAGGCCCCGTTGCGGCACCCCCTCTCCCTGGGACCCATAGACTTCAGCGCCTGTTGCCCTGGGAGGAGCCCACGGGTATGGAACACCGCATGAGAGCCCCGCTTCGACCCACTGCTCTGCTGTGTGAAGTCCGTGCAGAGCGCACAGTGTGCCGCTGGGAGAACCCAGGGTCCAACCTTATGGGGTTCCCCGGGGTGAAGACACGGGAAGGGGAGATGGTGCAGGCCCTGAGTTGGGAGGAATACCAGGCCCAGCTGGAACGGCAGTGGAAGGAGAAGGAAAAGGAGTACCAGGCCGGGCTGGAGGCCTACCATCAGAAAGACCTGGCGGTCAAGGACCGAACCCGTAAAGACCCCACCGCTCACCAGGCCCCGCGCAGACAGGGCATCATCACCACCTTCAAGCTCCGCAGAGGCTGGGGCTTTATTAAAGAGCCGGGCCTGTATGCGGAGGTGTTTGTGAACCGGAGGGATGTTGAGTCGCACCTCAGAGAGGGCCACCCAGACCGGGATCTCTACCCGGGGGATGAAGTCTCGTACACCAGGCACTTTGGGGAAAAGGGGTGGTTTGCCCTGAATGTCCGCAAGAGGCAGAACCCTGTGACCCCCCCGGTTAAGGTGCCAGTGAAGCTGACCCCTGTAGCAAAGGTGCCCCCTTGTGGTCAGCCCATGGTCATTGCCAGGACCACCGAGATCACTCCAACGTGCACTATGGTCAAGACCACAACGTGCAGCATCGTCACTTCAACCACCATCGTGGCCAACGAGGCACCTCCTCAGGTGGGTGGTACCTCTGCTGCTCCAGCATCAAAGACAGTGGGTACACAAACCCCCAGATGGGACAGTACTCCACCTTATGCCGTACCAGGCGGCGGGCAATATCCTAAGGGATTGCCTCCGCCGGTACTGCCCCCTGATCGGTTTAAGTAAGCAGGAATGCTTTGATGAATGTAAATAGTTATTGTTCTACTGTTTTGCTGCTGAACCCGTTTAGGGTTAACTCTTAAAGGGGATTCCTTGTTGACCCGGGATCCCTATTGTTTTGTTTGTTTTTCTAAGTTTTTGCACAAGTTTCCAGAACTGCAGCAATCATGAACAGTGCATGATACAAACTTTCTGTAAATAGTTTGCACCTTATTAAAGGTGCTCCCTACTGGTTTTACTTCAAAAAGGACGCTTTGTGAAGATACCACACTGGAACCTTTGTTGAGCACGGACTGGTAGCTTGAGAAGACATGCTACCTCATAGAGACTTGGTCCCCTCTTAAAGGGGACGTTCATGTGTTGCACTTAGAGAATAGTATTGCTTTAAGACTGAGAGATAGCAATAATGTTTCGATAAAGAGAACGTGATGATAATGTTTATGTGAGAAAGTTATATGTATCCAACTAGTTAATTGTAAAGAAATGCTGATGATGTTCCCTGAAAGAAAGTGAAAGCTAGAAGAAGGTTAAATGTTCTATAGAAAATGTTTGATAATGTTGATAGATAACGAGGATAGAAGGTGAACCCTGAGTCCTCCTTGGAGTCATGTAGAGATGGCTCGGTGCTCTTAAACTGAAAGTAATGTTATGTTCTATACTGTGTATAGTAGTTGAAAAGACAGAAGGCTCGGGCTGAAAGGAGCGGTCCTGTAAGAAAGGAGAGGCAGTAGGTCTGGTGCCGTTAGGACAGGCGGTCCTGCAGATTTAAAGAAGGAGAATGTAAAAGTTAAATTGCCTTATAATGTGATTATAAGAAGGTCTTTAGCGGATTCAGAGTGTACATCCTTAAAGGCAATGTTAAATTATTGTTCAACAAGTTTGTACTAGTAGAATACCCGGTTGGGTAAGAAAAGTTATTTATAGCATGTTGCTATGATATTTAACCATGTTGGTAACGTTCAAGTGTCCTCACCTCCCATAAAGGGAAGCTCTGTTTAAATATACTTATTGTTATTGCACTCAACAAAACTGTATGTCTTTTTGCTAACTTGTATTGTTGTTTTCTTCTCAGTCCCGGAGTACTGTGTTTAACCAGGGGGGAGTGCAGCGCCCCAGAGTCCTGGTCGTTGCAGTACTGTGGCTCCGCCACTATGGGGAGCTATGGTACGTTTGATGGCACTGAAGGAGTTCATCTGATCAGGTATCACAGACACCAAGACATTTCACAGTCGGGCCTCCGGGGGGAGCTAAGGGTTCTATTCACTAGGCCACTCCCCACCATAGTGGGTAAACTGGGGGTCAGGCAGGAAGTTAGATCAGAAAGCTGACTGGGTTGGAACCAGGCAACACCTTGTGGCAGAGGGTGTTGCAGGGGAAGATACAGTAGGGTCTCTGTCAGGGGTGGGATCCTGACAGAGGCTTGGCAACTTGAACGAACGTAACAGGACCGTGCCTGCTCAGGATAGTGGCGGTGCCCAAGGAAGGATTAGAAGCGAGATAGATTGTGCTGAGTGAGAAACGAGATCAAGCAAAAGGAGAAATACCAGTAGGAGTCGTGCTGTAAGACCGAGGCAACACCCTACTGAGGCACACTACCGGTGGCCGGAACGCCGAGGGAGTATTATAACATTCAGCTTCAAGCAATACTCCAAACAGCGGCAGGACAGTCAGTCTAAGGCGGGCTGTCTCACTTAAATCACCTATGCAGTCTTGGGGGGCAACTTGTGGAGAGGGGCGACTCTAGGGTCCCGGAAGAGCTCCGAGCCTACCCGTCAAACGGGTGCCGTCCCAACCAGAACATCAGGGAGGGACGGAGGATTAGCAGAACATCATCTAATCGAGTTGTGAGGGAACTTAAGAAACAGACACAACAGTTGTGGGGACTTTCCGTAAGCACAGCAGGGAAGGACCGCAACACATAGCGCTAGAAGGAAGGCACAGATTTCCACCTGCTAGGAGAACTCTGGAGGTGCCATTGGACCGGCTGGACTTGCGCAGCCTGGTTATCCGGATTCCGGACTGAGGACTCAGAGACCTTCAGTAAAGAGGTAAAGAGACTGCAACCTTGGTGTCCTCGTTATTTACTGCACTGCACCACTAACAACATCATCTATACTCATCTCTACACTGTGCGCCCCTCGGCAGGGTCACGGACCGGGGCCTAGCCACCGTGACAACCCCAGAGCAGAGACTCAGAGGCCCGGTACCGGGTACCCCTCGGCCCTGCGGCAGTGGGGGCGCTGCACATCCACAGATGGCAGGCGCTACTAAGATGAGGGGACCGGCCCGGTGGTGCAGCTGTCTACCATGTTGATATGCTGATATCATATGCAAGCTAAGTAACCCTTTGTTATCTGGATACACTCCTGATGAACCTCTTTTCATTAGAAGGGGAGAAACGCGTTGAGTAGGAAAGGGATGTATATATATTTATTTATTTATTTCTGTATAAGATAGGAAGTATTTTAGTGATCTGGTCAGCACGGAGGTCGAAACAAACAAATATGTGGGGATGATATATGGCTAATTTTATGTTTATTGTTCAATTTAGGCTGTAGCCTGATTTCTGTAGGGCTGTATGGGTTATGTTTGACACTACAGCAAATACATTCTCCCTAGTGATGAGCGAACACTAAAATGTTCGGGTGCTCGTTGTTCGAGTCGAACATCTCCCGATGTTCGAGTGTTCGTTTCGAATAACTAACCCCATTGTAGTCAATGGGAGACTCGAACATTTTTCAGCGGGACCAAAGCTCTGCACAGGGAAGGTCGCCTAAAAACCTGGGAAGCTCAGAAAATGATGGAAACAACACTGGAATGGACAGGAAACAGCAGGGGCAGCATGCATAGTTGCCTCTGAGGCTGCCCAAATGCACCATTACGCCAAATTATGGCCAACAGCTTTGTGGTGACAGAGTGACCCACTTTGATGAGGTAGCAGGTGAAACACACCGAAATTGAGCCTGACACAGCATGGCAGCTATGGGCACGGCATGCGGAGGCAGCATCAGGCCGGAGAGCGGCACAGTGACGGACCCTTGAGGAGGCGGCAGCAGCATCATTCCTTACACATTGAGGCCACAGAGTGGCACAATTACATAGTTTGGAGGTAGCGAAGACCCAGCATGTGGAGGCGTCAGCACGGAGAGTGGCACGGTGACGGACCCTTGAGGAGGCGGCAGCAGCATCATTCCTTAATCCTTACACATTGAGGCCACAGAGTGGCACAATTACATAGTTTGGAGGTAGCGAAGACCCAGCATGTGGAGGCGTCAGCACGGAGAGTGGCACGGTGACGGACCCTTGAGGAGGCGGCAGCAGCATCATTCCTTTCACATTGAGGCCACAGAGTGGCACATTTACATAGTTTGGAGGTAGCGAAGACCCAGCATGTGGAGGCGTCAGCACGGAGAGTGGCACGGTGACGGACCCTTGAGGAGGCGGCAGCAGCATCATTCCTTACACATTGAGGCCACAGAGTGGCACAATTACATAGTTTGGAGGTAGCGAAGACCCAGCATGTGGAGGCGTCAGCAGCGTCAGCACGGAGAGTGGCACGGTGACATGACAGACTTCAGTTTGAGCTGCTTTAACACGGTGGCGAGTGGAAATCTGTAGAAATCCATGCTTTATTCATCTTGATAAGCGTCAGCCTGTCAGCGCTGTCAGTTGACAGGCGTGTACGCTTATCGGTGATGATGCCACCAGCTGCACTGAAGACCCGCTCTGACAACACGCTAGCGGCAGGGCAAGCCAGCACCTCCAAGGCGTACAGTGCCAGTTCTGGCCACGTGTCCAGCTTTGAAACCCAGTAGTTGTATGGAGCAGAGTGATCATGCAGGACGTTGGTATGGTCACCTAGGTAGTCCTTCACCATCTTTCTGTAAATCTCGCCTCTACTCTGTCTAGACTGTGGATTGGTGGCATACTCTTGCATGGGTGACATAAAACTGGCAAAGGCCTTGGAGATTGATCCTCTGCCAGCGCTTGACAAGCTGCCTGCTCCCCTCCTCTCCCTCGCTTGTTGGCCCTCAGAACCACGTCCTCTGCCGCTAGCGGTGTCAGATGGGAAGGCTATTTTCAGCTTGTGCACCAGGGCCAGTTGGTATTGATGCAGTCTCATACTCCTTTCCTCTATAGGAATTAGAGTGGAAAAGTTGTGCTTGTACCGGGGGTCCAAGAGGGTGAACACCCAGTAATCGCTGGTGGAAAATATTTTTCTCACGCGAGGGTCACGGGAAAGGCAGCCTAACATGAAGTCAGCCATGTGCGCCAGAGTCCCAACACGTAAGAATTCCCCCTCCGCAACAGGCCGACTCTCCATTTCCTCCTCCTCCTCCTCCTCCAACTCCTCCTCCTCAGCCCAAACACGCTGAACTGAGAAGAGGGAATGGGTACCGTCTTCAGTCTCGCCCACAGTCTCCTCCTCTTCATCCTCATCTTCCTCCTCCCCCTCCTCAGTTACACTCTGAGAAACAGACTGGCTGGTGTTCTGGCTCTCAGTCAACTCTTCTTCCCCCATCTCCTGTGACAATCGATGCGCCTCAGACTTCATGCTGAGCAATGATTTTTTCAGCAGACAAAGCAGCGGGATGGTGACGCTGATTATGGCGTCATCCCCGCTGACCATCAGTGTTGACTCGTCAAAGTGGCTTAACACCTTACATATATCAGACATCCACGTCCACTCCTCATTGTAGATTTGAGGAAGCTGACTAACTTGACTACCGGTTCTGGTGGAAGTGGTCATCTGACAGTCTACAATGGCTCTGCGCTGCTGGTAAACCCTGTTTAACATGTGTAGGGTGGAATTCCATCTCGTTGGCACGTCGCACAACAGTCGGTGAGCTGGCAGTTGTAAGCGCCGTTGCACTGCCCTCAGGGTGGCAGCATCAGTGGTGGATTTGCGGAAATGGGCACAGATGCGTCTCACCTTGGTGAGCAAATCTGACAGATTGGGGTAGGTCTTGAGGAACCGCTGAACCACCAGATTGAACACGTGGGCAAGGCATGGAACGTGTGTGAGTCTGCCCAGTTGCAGAGCCGCCACCAGATTACGCCCGTTGTCACACACGACCATGCCTGCTTTCAGGTTCAGCGGCGCCAGCCAAAGATCCGTCTGAGCCGTCATGCCCTGTAACAGCTCCTGGGCAGTGTGCCTCTTGTCACCTAAGCTCAGCAGTTTTAGCACCGCCTGCTGGCGCTTGCCCACTGCGGTCCTGCTGCGACTGCAGCTGCCGACTGAAGGTGGCGTGTCCACGGATGGAAATTTACAAGTGGTGTTTGTGGAGGAGGAGGAGGAGGAGGAGGAGGAGGGGGGAGAAGTATAGTAATCCTGGGAAACAGTCACCGAGGTAGGCCCCGCAATCCTGGGTGTGGGCAACACATGAGCTGACCCCGGTTCAGACTCTGTCCCAGCCTCAACCAAATTAATCCAATGTGCCGTCAGGGAGATATAGTGTCCCTGCCCCCCAGCACTGGTCCACGTGTCCGTGGTTAAGTGGACCTTTTCTGTAACCGCGTTGGTCAGGGCACGGTTGATGTTCTGAGACACGTGCTGGTGTAGTGCTGGGACGGCACATCGAGAAAAATAGTGGCGGCTTGGGACGGAGTAGCGAGGGGCAGCCACCGCCATCAGGTTGCGGAATGCCTCCGTCTCCACCAGCCTGTAGGGCAGCATCTCCAAACTCAGGAGTTTGGAGACGTGGACATTTAAGGCCTGTGCATGTGGGTGGGTGGAGGCATATTTGCGCTTGCGCTCAAATGTTTCATGCAAAGACAGCTGAACACTGCGCTGGGACACATTGGTGGATTGTGGGGGGGATGGTGAAGGTGCAGCGGTGGTTGCATGGCGGGAGTCGCTGGTGCCGGGCTCCTGGGCTGGGGAGTTACTGGCAGAGCCAGCATGTGACACAGGGGAAGGAGCAGCGGTGCGACCAGAAGGAGGTGAACGGCCTTGATTCCAATGAGTTTGGTGTTTAGCACTCATATGCCTGCGCATGCTGGTAGTGCTTAGGTTGCTAGTGGTGGCTCCCCTACTGAGCTTGGTGTGGCACAGGTTGCACAACACAGTCCGTCGGTCCTCCTCACTTTCTTTAAAGAAGCTCCAGACTTTAGAACACCGAGGCCTCGACCAAACTGGTTCACTTGTTGAACCTCTGTCTGATGAAATTACTCTGGCCCTGCCTCTCCCTCTGGTCGCACGTCTACCTCTTGCAACGTTTTCTGATGTTACACTTGCCTCCCCCTCCGAAGCACTCTCTTGACTAGGCCTAACAACCCAGCTGGGGTCAGTCACCTCATCATCCACCGGCTCCTCCTCCTCCCATTCATCAGCCTGCTCCCCCCTGGGAATTACTGCACTGACAAGCACCTCACTGTCTGACACCCGTGTCTCATCCTCAGACACCTCTCCACAGACTATTTGTAAATCCCCACTTTCATCACCCACAGACTGGGAAAGCTCTCTATTTTGGGCATCGGGACAGACCCACTGGTCAGGTTGCTGCTCAGCAGTGCTTTGTGAATCTAGGAAGGGTTGGGAAAACAGTTCCTGGGAGTATGCAGGATTTGAATCACTAATTTCCAAGGAGGGGCCAGGCTGGGCGGGAGGAGGTTGAGCTGAAAGATCCTGAGGTCCACTCCCTTGGCTAGCGTTGGTGGACTGCGTGGAAGACTGGGCGGTGGATAAACTACTGGATGCATTATCCGCTATCCAGTTGATCACCTGTTCGCACTGCTGGGGATCCAATAGGGGTGTGCCACGTGACACTGTAAATTGGGACAGGAAGCTAGAAAAGGGTACTCTGCGGCGTTCCAGTGCTCCATCAGAAGCAGGTACTGTGTCACCCTGCCCAGGACTACGGCCTCTGCCTGCAACCTCACTTTGACGCCCACGACCACGTCCTCGTCCTCGTCCCTTACCCCTGGGGTTCACCATTGTAAAGGTTATGCTAGAAAAGCTAGTTATGAAGGTGAAATACACTCTATTTGTCCAAACAGAGGATATATTGCGTGTTGCAAAAAGGACTATTCGGTAAAGAGCGTATTTTATGCAACCAAACCTTGGTTTACAGCAAACTGATGTGTATCAGTAACAGATATAAAACTGTGTTTTATATTTGTGGTATTTCTTCAGATCAAATACCCCTTCTTTATGTAACTATTAGATATGGCGTGCACAAAACTGGCCACAGGCCAAGTCACTAAATACAGAGCTTATTTTTGGACCACAAAACTTGGGTACCAGTAACAGATATAAAACTGTGTTTATATTTGTGGTATTTCTTCACATCAAATACCCTTTATTTCTTTAACTATTAGATATGGCGTGCACAAATCTGGCAACAGGCCTAGTCACTAAATACAGAGCGTATTTTTGAACCACAAAACTTGGGTACCAGTAACAGATATAAAACTGTGTTTATATTTGTGGTATTTCTTCACATCAAATACCCTTTATTTCTTTAACTATTAGATATGGCGTGCACAAATCTGGCAACAGGCCTAGTCACTAAATACAGAGCGTATTTTTGAACCACAAAACTTGGGTACCAGTAACAGATATAAAACTGTGTTTATATTTGTGGTATTTCTTCACATCAAATACCCTTTATTTCTTTAACTATTAGATATGGCGTGCACAAATCTGGCAACAGGCCTAGTCACTAAATACAGAGCGTATTTTTGAACCACAAAACTTGGGTACCAGTAACAGATATAAAACTGTGTTTATATTTGTGGTATTTCTTCACATCAAATACCCTTTATTTCTTTAACTATTAGATATGGCGTGCACAAATCTGGCAACAGGCCTAGTCACTAAATACAGAGCGTATTTTTGAACCACAAAACTTGGGTACCAGTAACAGATATAAAACTGTGTTTATATTTGTGGTATTTCTTCACATCAAATACCCTTTATTTCTTTAACTATTAGATATGGCGTGCACAAATCTGGCAACAGGCCTAGTCACTAAATACAGAGCGTATTTTTGAACCACAAAACTTGGGTACCAGTAACAGATATAAAACTGTGTTTATATTTGTGGTATTTCTTCACATCAAATACCCTTTATTTCTTTAACTATTAGATATGGCGTGCACAAATCTGGCAACAGGCCTAGTCACTAAATACAGAGCGTATTTTTGAACCACAAAACTTGGGTACCAGTAACAGATATAAAACTGTGTTTATATTTGTGGTATTTCTTCACATCAAATACCCTTTATTTCTTTAACTATTAGATATGGCGTGCTATAAAAATGCAATTTTTATCTAATGCGGTTTTTTGGACACACAAAACCTTGGATTAGAATGTAGGGTATTCTATACTATATATATATACTATATATGTGGCAGAATTGCGTATTCTGTACACTGCGCTTATGTGTACGCTAAACAAATATTTTTGGGCCAGGTGTGGTATATCTGTATCACTCAAAAATGCATTTTTATATCTTATGCGGTTTTATTTTTAGGCCGCAAATATTTCCTTTTTTAATTTATTAATTATTGTTATTAATTAATATTATTATTATTAAATGAGGTGACAGCGTGTGCTGTACCACTCTACGGAGTCTGAGGCACTACAAGTCCCAGACAGCAGCACAAATGAGGTTACAGCGTGTGCTGGAGTCTGAGGCACTACAAGTCCCAGACAGCAGCACAAATGAGGTTACAGCGTGTGCTGGAGTCTGAGGCACTACAAGTCCCAGACAGCAGCACAAATGAGGTTACAGACAGCGTGTGCTGGAGGCTAAATGGAGTCTGAGGAACATCCAGCAGCCGATATTCTAATAGTGCGGCGTTCGCCCAAAATGGCGGACGCCGCACTATAAAGCCCAGCCTAATGCACACACGATCCCTGCCTAATGCCTAATGCCTATAAAGATTGACTTGGAGACTGAGATTGAGACTTGGCACTGAGACAGTGAGTGCGCAGCTAAGATGGCGGCCGCTGCACTCCTGGTCCCAGCTGCCACACAGCTAGCCAGCAAATACAAGAGAGGACTAGTAGTAGTAAACGTAGATTAGCCCTGACAAGGGCTGTTGATTTCTGCACCCTGCCTGCCTGATTAATTCTGGTCTTTGTCCCTGCTCTAGTCCCTATCAATTCCCAGTCCCCCCAGCACGTCTGTCCCTATGCTCTTTCACACTGCAAATGGCTGAAAGCGCCGAACATAATGAAAGCAGTCTATTGGCTGGTCAGGTCACCTGATCTGTCCAGCCACTCACTGCTCTCGTCTTGTACATGTCCCTACGTCATGCTAGTAGCTTAGAAGGCTCACCTAACATGATTGGCTCCTTGAAAAACCGCCAAAAATGAGAAAAACAAAAACGAGATTTCACTCGAGTACCGCGAGATGTTCGGCCGAATACCGAACACCTTCGAACGCCCTAATGTCCGATCGAACACCAGGTTCGAGTGAACACGTTCGCTCATCACTAATTCTCCCTATTGTCACAACAGTACCTGGTGACCGTAATACATATATAGCTAGACCAAGATCATATACGCACTTTTATTCTCCTTGTAGCATCTCTACCTGTTGTTACATTGTCTGGCCTAATAAAAATATATAAAAAAATTTTGAGAAAGAAGGGACACAGACTACCAAGTCAGTTGAGACCCTTAGATTTAGTTAGATATTTGACTGACATATTCATGTCCTCTCAAGCTATCCATATTTAATTGATTGTATATATGAGATTTCTCTTTTGATCCCATGAGGGCATTATAGGGATAGCAGGGCCAGCCGACGAGGAGCGGGGGCGCCACGGCGCAGGAAAAAAGGGTGCCAACCTCCGCAGGCAGGTAGGGAGCACTGAAAAAGCGTTGGGCTTGGCACTAACCCGGCCTCTCCTGTAGTACGCTTGCATCTATTGGTGATGGTGTTGGTGGGTGCACAGTATGGTTTTAACAAATAATAATAAAGGATAATTTTAAGGATATATTTTTTCATTTTTCTTGGGGATTTTTTCTGTGAGTCTCATCCACAGATGGAGTAGCGACCCGGGAAGCTCGGGCTTAACATCTACCATTATCTCGGCGAGTCAGCGGAAGGGTGAGGCCCTGTAATGTGCACCATCTTGAGGTAATTGGTGGGATTGTTCTGTTTGCTATTGTGTGTTGTGGTTCAATAAAGTATTGCCACACTGTTTTACCCTGTGTTGTCTGTGTAGTGTATTGCCCACTGGGAGATAGAGCGGGCGTTCAATGGTATGAGCCGTGGTCCATGCAGTCTTGCTAAAGACAGCCAGGCCAGCGGACGAGAGCACCCACTGACCCCGTTTCTCCACACTGCCTCCCAAAGATTGCAGTAAGGCTCGGTGCACATTTATCCCATGCCCTGCGCTGAGCTCTTACACCGGGGTTTCTGTGTAAATCTCTGAAATACGTGATTTAGATGGAACCCCGCTGGAAGATTACCTATATTGAGACAGATGGAGGCACCGTGAACGCCATAAGACCGGTGATCCGACGATGTCCGTCTTTTTAGTCATACATAAAAGCGCAGTCAGACAGTTTTGTGCACCTATAGGAAATGGTCAGCACAGCCCAATGGTAGAGGTGCCTGATAGTAGGTGCCCAGACCGTAAAATGTGATATAAGATATACTTAGGCACACTCTGGGGAGTCTGATGCAACAAAGTGTTTAATACATACAGTATTCACAATGTTCACAAACGTTTCGGTCTGCAAACAACCTTCATCAGTGTGCTCTATAGCTAATCGGAGAAGGGTATGTGAAATAAACCCTTGAGAGAAAGGTATTGCATCAAAAAATTATTTGGATAAACAGGAAATCCTGATACCAGACTTGCGGTGGATACCGCGTCTCCCTCCTGCTCTCCAGCTGTTTCCAACTTGAGCGGCTGGCCTAGCCCTCTATCTACAGGATTTCCTGTTTATCCAAATAATTTTTTGATGCAATACCTTTCTCTCAAGGGTTTATTTCACATACCCTTCTCCGATTAGCTATAGAGCACACTGATGAAGGTCGTTTGCAGACCGAAACGTTTGTGAACATTGTGAATAATGTATGTATTAAACACTTTGTTGCATCAGACTCCCCAGAGTGTGCCTAAGTATATCTTATATCACAGTTTTGTGCACCTGTGAAAAGAAGGACATCGCTGAACAGAGGCCAGAAGGAGTCCAGTGTAACTCTGCTGCATCATTATAGAGAGTGGATCAGGGGTTTCATCTGTCACGTCACTCAGAGATTTAGATAGAAACCCCAAAGAAAGTGCTCAGCATAGAGCACCGGATAACGGTGATCCCAAACGTTATGTAAAATGTTCCCAATAAAAGCTTCCACTCAATCCACAAAAAAGCAAGTCCTCACTTCACATTACTGCTAGTACAAAGGCTCTGTAAAAGCGTTATTGCTACTCACCCCCTAAAATAAATTCTGCGCTCCCAAGTTCAAATGCCCCTCTGTTATGATCTGGTGGCCTAAGAGCAGCATGAGACGTACTCTGGAGAAGGTGGTACCTGTACTGACCGCAGACCCTGAACTTAACACCGCAACTAGAAGTAGCCGTGGAATGTACCTTTCACTCCCTAGACATCTCGACACAGCCGGAGGACTAATTACCCCTAGAGATAGAAAAGGGAAAACTATCTTGCCTCAGAGAAAATCCCCAAAGGATAGACAGCCCCCCACAAATATTGACTGTGAGAGGAGAGGGAAAAAACATACACAGACTGAAATCAGAATTTAGCAAAGGAGGCCACTTCTAGGTAAATAGAAAAGATAGGACAGAGTACTATGCGGTCAGTATTAAAACACTAGAAAATATCCATCACAGAAAATACAAAATCTCCACATCCAACTAAAGATATGGAGGGTATATCTGCATCTCCAGAGATACCAGCTTGGCTAAACAAATCCTTATACAGACCAAGCTGGACAAGACAAAAACATGGAAAAGAACTGAACAATAAGGCCCACAGCATGTGGACAGCAAAAATCAAGGCCAGAACTTATCTTTGTTGAAATGAACAGCAAAGCAGGAGAGACCAGGCAGGGATGTGAATCCTCCAGGAACAATGGACAACTGGCACTGACTAAAGGGTCAAGCAAGACTAAATAGCCCAGTCAGAATTGCAAAAAGTGAACACACCTGATGAATGCTGCGATCCAGAGACAGCAGCGCTACCATTTATAACCACCGGAGAGAGCCCAAGAGCAAAATTCACAACAGTACCCCCCCCTTGAGGAGGGGTCACCGAACCCTCACCAGAGCCCCCAGGCCGATCTGGACGAGCCAAATGAAAGGCACGAACCAAATCCTCAGCATGAACATCGGAGGCAACAACCCAAGAATTATCCTCCTGGCCATAACCCTTCCATTTGACAAGATACTGAAGCTTCTGCCTCGAAAAACGAGAATCCAAAATCTTCTCAACCACATACTCCAACTCCCCATCAATCAACACCGGGGCAGGAGGATCAACAGAGGGAACAACGGGCACCACATATTTCCGCAACAAAGATCTATGAAAAACATTATGGATGGAAAAAGAGGCTGGAAGGGCCAAACGAAAAGACACTGGATTGATAATCTCAGAAATCCTATAAGGGCCAATAAACCGAGGCTTAAACTTAGGGGAAGAAACCTTCATAGGAACATGATGGGAAGACAACCAGACCAAATCCCCAACCCGAAGCCGGGAACCACCACACCAACGACGGTTAGCAAAACGCTGAGCCCCCTCCTGAGACAACACCAAATTGTCAACAACATGAGCCCAAATTTGCTGCAACCTGTCAACCACAGAGTCCACCCCAGGACAATCAGAAGGCTCAACCTGCCCTGAAGAAAAACGAGGATGAAAACCAGAGTTACAAAAGAAGGGTGAAACCAAGGTAGCAGAACTAGCCCGATTATTAATGGCAAACTCGGCCAATGGCAAGAAAGCCACCCAATCATCCTGATCAGCAGACACAAAGCATCTCAAATAAGTTTCCAAAGTCTGATTAGTTTGCTCGGTTTGGCCATTTGTCTGAGGATGAAATGCGGAAGAAAAAGACAAATCAATGCCCAGCCTAGCACAAAAGGCCCGCCAAAACCTAGAAACAAACTGGGAACCTCTATCGGACACAATATTCTCCGGAATGCCATGCAAACGAACCACATGCTAAAAAAACAACGGAACCAAATCAGGAGAGGAAGGCAATTTAGGCAAAGGTACCAAATGAACCATCTTAGAAAACCGGTCACAAACCACCCAGATAACCGACATCCTCTGGGAAACCGGAAGATCCGAAATAAAATCCATAGAAATATGCGTCCAAGGCCTCTCAGGGACCGGCAAAGGCAAAAGCAACCCACTAGCGCGGGAACAGCAAGGCTTGGCCCGCGCACAAGTCCCACAGGACTGCACAAAAGAACGCACATCCCGTGACAAAGAAGGCCACCAAAAGGACCTACCAACCAAATCTCTGGTACCAAAAATCCCAGGATGACCGGCCAACACATTACAATGAACCTCAGAAATCACTTTACTAGTCCATCTGTCAGGAACAAACAGTTTCCCCACTGGACAGCGGTCAGGTTTATCAGCCTGAAATATCTGAAGAACCCGTCGTAAATCAGGGGAGATGGCAGAAAGAATCACCCCTTCCTTCAGAATGCCGACCGGCTCAAGGACCCCAGGAGAATCAGGCAAAAAGCTCCTAGAGAGGGCATCAGCCTTAACATTCTTAGAACCCGGAAGATACGAGACCACAAAATCAAAACGGGAGAAAGACAGGGACCATCGGGCCTGTCTAGGATTCAGCCGTTTGGCAGACTCGAGGTAAATCAGATTCTTATGATCGGTCAAGACCACAATACGGTGCTTGGCCCCCTCAAGCCAATGTCGTCACTCCTCAAATGCCTACTTCATAGCCAACAACTCACGATTGCCGACATCATAATTGCGTTCCGCAGGCGAAAACTTTCGAGAAAAGAAGGCACACGGTTTCATCAAGGAACCATCAGAATTCCTCTGAGACAAAACGGCCCCTGCCCCAATCTCAGAAGCGTCAACCTCAACCTGAAAAGGAAGAGAAACATCCGGCTGACGCAACACAGGGGCAGAAGTAAATCGGCGTTTAAGCTCCTGAAAGGCAGAAACAGCCGCAGAGGACCAATTCGTCACATCAGTGCCTTTCTTTGTCAAATCGGTCAGAGGTTTAACCACACTGGAGAAGTTGGCAATGAAACGGCGATAAAAATTAGCAAAGCCCAAAAATTTCTGAAGGCTCTTCACGGATGTGGGCTGGATCCAATCATGAATGGCCTGAACCTTAACCGGATCCATTTCTATAGATGAGGGAGAAAAAATGAAGCCCAAAAAAGAAATCTTCTGTACTCCAAAGAGGCACTTAGACCCCTTCACAAACAAGGCATTATCACGAAGGATCTGAAATACCATCCTGACTTTTTTCACATGAGACTCCCAATCATCTGAAAAAATCAAAATATCATCCAAATATACAATCATGAATTTATCAAGATAATTCCGAAATATATCATGCATGAAGGACTGAAACACAGATGGAGCATTAGAGAGTCCGAATGGCATCACAAGGTATTCAAAATGGCCTTCGGGCGTATTAAACGCAGTTTTCCATTCATCACCCTGCTTAATACGAACAAGATTATATGCCCCTCGAAGGTCAATCTTAGTAAACCAACTAGCCCCCTTAATCCTAGCAAACAGATCAGAAAGCAAAGGCAAAGGGTATTGGAATTTGACCGTGATCTTATTCAAGAGGCGATAATCAATACAGGGTCTCAAGGAGCCATCCTTCTTGGCAACAAAAAAAAAACCTGCTCCCAATGGTGAAGAAGATGGCCGAATATGCCCCTTCTCCAAAGACTCCTTAACATAGCTCCGCATGGCGGTATATTCTGGCACAGACAGGTTGAAAAGTCAGCCCTTAGGGAACTTACAGCCTGGAATCAAGTCAATAGCACAATCACAGTCCCTATGCGGTGGAAGGGAACTGGACTTGGCCTCATTGAATACATCCTGGAAATCTGACAAAAACTCAGGGATTTCAGAAGAGGGGGAGGAGGCAATTGACATCAAAGGAACGTCACCATGAACCCCCTGACAACCACAACTAGTCACAGACATAGATTTCCAATCTAATACCGGATTATGCACCTGTAACCATGGGAAACCCAGCACAATAGCATCATGCAAATTATGCAACACCAGAAAACGACAATCTTCCTGATGGGCTGGCGCCATGCACATGGTCAGCTGTGTCCAAAACTGAGGTTTATTTTTAGCCAACAGTGTAGCATCAATGCCCCTCAAAGGAATAGGACTCTGCAAAGGCTGCAAGGGGAAACCACAACGTCTGGCAAATTCTAAGTCCATTAAGTTTAGAGCGGCGCCTGAATCCACAAATGCCATGACAGAAAATGATGATAATGAGCAGATCAGGGTCACAGATAACAGAAATTTAGGTTGTACAGTACTGATGGTAACAGAACTAGCAATTCTCTTGGTACGCTTAGGGCAATCAGAAATAACATGAGCAGAATCACCGCAGTAAAAACACAACCTATTCTGACATCTGAATCCTTGTCGTTCAGCTCTAGACACAATCCTATCACACTGCATAGGCTCAGGACTCCGCTCGGAAGACAACGCCACAGCGCGCACAACTCTGCGCTCACGCAAGCGCCGATCAATCTGAATGGCCAGAGACATAGAATCACTCAGACCAGCAGGCGTGGGAAACCCCACCATAACATCTTTAACGGATTCAGAAAGACCCTTTCTGAAAATTCCTGCCAAGGCATCCTCATTCCATTTAGTCAGCACAGACCATTTTCTAAATTTCTGGCAATATGATTCTGCCACTTCTTACCCTGACACAGGGCCAACAAGGTCTTCTCAGCATGATCCACTGAATTAGGTTCATCATACAATAACCCAAGCGCCTGGAAAAAGGTGTCTACATTAAGCAAAGCCGGATTCCCAGGTTCCAGGGCAAATGCCCAATCCTGGGGGTCACCACGCAGCAGAGATATAACAATTTTAACCTGCTGGATGGGATCACCAGAGGAACGGGGTTTCAGAGCAAAAAACAGTTTACAGTTATTTTTAAAGCTCAAAAACTTGGACCTGTCCCCAAAAAACAAATCAGGAGTTGGAATTCTAGGCTCTAAAACCGGAGTCTGAACGATATAATCGGAAATACCCTGTACTCTAGCAGCAAGTTGATCCACACGAGAAGCGAATCCCTGAACATCCATGCCAGCGCCAAACTCCTGAGCCACCCAGAGGTAAAGAGGGGGAAAAAAACAGACTACAGAAAAAAAAATGGCTCAGCACTTTCCTTCCCTTCTTCTGAGATGCGGTTAACTCATTGTTGGCCAGTTGTACTGTTATGATCTGGAGGCCTAAGAGCAGCATGAGACGTACTCTGGAGAAGGTGGTACCTGTACTGACCGCAGACCCTGAACTTAACACCGCAACTAGAAGTAGCCGTGGAATATACCTTTCACTCCCTAGACATCTCGACACAGCCAGAGGACTAATTACCCCTAGAGATAGAAAAGGGAAAACTATCTTGCCTCAGAGAAAATCCCCAAAGGATAGACAGCCCCCCACAAATATTGACTGTGAGAGGAGAGGGAAAAAACATACACAGACTGAAATCAGAATTTAGCAAAGGAGGCCACTTCTAGCTAAATAGAAAGGATAGGACAGAGTACTATGCGGTCAGTATTAAAACACTAGAAAATATCCATCACAGAAAATACAAAATCTCCACATCTAACTAAAGATATGGAGGGTATATCTGCATCTCCAGAGATACCAGCTAAACTAAAGGGTCAAGCAAGACTAAATAGCCCAGTCAGAATTGCAAAAAGTGAACACACCTGATGAATGCTGTGATCCAGAGACAGCAGCGCTACCACTTATAACCACCGGAGAGAGCCCAAGAGCAGAATTCACAACACCCCTCCCTTCTGAGCCCCACAGTGTACCTAAATCACATATATCATCCACATGCCTGGCATTTCTGTAGTGATGAGAGCCCGATTAATTTATGGATGCATGTATCCAGAAGCATGGGCTGGGCATAATGTACTGGTGACTGCAACATCCTGGTCGCTACAGCGTACTGGTCACTACAACGGCAGTTTGCATTTTTCACTCAGCAACATCCACTGCTGGCGGTTTCTGGAAAACGCTTATGGAGTCAAAATCATCACTACACTTGTAGATAAATTCCTAAAGGGGTATAATTTCCAAACTGGGGTCACTTGAGGGGGACTCTACTTTTCTGGCATTTAGGGCCTCTTTATATAAAATCTGGAAACTATTCTACTGTACAATAATATGTTCTCCAAGTGTCAAATAGCGCTCCATCACTCCAGTGTCTTGCGGTGTGGCTAATCAGTACTGTACGGCCACACATAGAGTATTGCCAAGTTCAGAAGAAATTGTGTAACCCATTTTGGCACCATTTTTACCAATTTTCCAGTATGAAAATGTAAAATCTGGGGCTAAAACAATTTTTTTTGCTGTAAAAATGTAATTATTTTTTCTTCACTGCCAAATGGTATCAAATTCTGTAACACACTTGTGGTGTCAATATGATCACTGCACCCCTAGATGAACTCATTGAGAGGTGTAGTTTGTAAAATGGTGTCACTTACGGGGGTTTCTGCTGTTCTTGCACCTTAGGGGCTCTGCCAATGTGACGTGGCCCCCTCAAACCAATGCAGCAAAACCTGCACTGTAATATGGTGCTCCTTCCCTTTCATGCCCTGCCGTGCTCCCATACATTAGTTTTCCACCACATACTGGGTATTGGCATACTCAGGAGAAATTGCACAACAAACCTTGGGGTCCATTTTTTCTTGCTACCCTTGTGAAAAGTGGGGGCTAAAATAGCATTTTTATGGCTCCTTTCCTTCCGAGCTCTGCCGTGCGCCCCAAACAGTAGATTTCTCCCACATATGGGGTATCGGCATGCTCAGAAGTAATTGCAAAGCAAAGTGTATGGTCCACTTTCTCCAGTAACCCTTGCAAAAGTAAAAAAAATAGGTCTAAAGGAAAATTTTTGTGAAAGAAAAGTTTATGTTTATTTTTTCCTTCCACATTCCATTCATTCCGGTGGAGCACCTGAAGGGTTAATGAACTTCTTGAATGTGGTTTTGAGCACCTTGAGGGGTGCAGTTTTTAGAATGGTGTCATTTTGGGTTATTTTCTTTCATACAGACTCCTCAAAGTGACTTCAAATGTGAGGTGGTCCTTAAAAAAATGGTTTTGTAAAATCTGTTGAAAAAATGAAAAATTGCTGGTCAACTTTTAACCCTTATAATGTCTTAACAAAAAAAAATATAGGGTATAAAAATTAAAATTTGAAAATTGCAAAATTTTCAAGATTTTCACCAAATTTCTGGGGGTTTTTTTACAAATAATCACAAGTCATATCAAAGAAATTTTACCTCTTAAGGCCGGCGTCACACTAGGCGTAAGACAATACGGTCCGTTTTTTACGGCCGTAATACGCAGAAAAGTCCCCAAAAATAGTGATCCGTATGTCATCTGTAGGCAGGGTGTGTCAGCGTATTTTGCGCATGGCATCCTCCGTATGTAGTCCGAATGGCATCCATACTGCGATATTTTCTCGCAGGCTTGCAAAACCGACATCTAATGGATTTATGTGCTCAAATGTCCGTTAAAACATATATACAGTATATATATATATATATATATATATATATATATATGTCATTGAGACACATATATATATATTCTGTATTTATATTTAATTCAGCGCGATATATGTGAAAAGCCGGTAATTAAATTGCCGGCTTTTCATTACTCCTTCACAAACCCGACATTATATGAGACATGGTTTACATACAGTAAACCATCTCATATCCCCTTTTTTTTTTGCATATTCCACACTACTAATGTTAGTAGTGTGTATGTGCAAAATTTGGTTGCTGTAGCTGCTAAAATAAAGGGTTAAATGGCGGAAAAAAGTGGCGTGGGCTCCAGCACAATTTTCTCTGCCAGAGTCGTAAACCCAGTGACTGAGGGCAGATATTAATAGCCTAGAGAGGGTCCATGGTTATTGCCCCCCCCCCCCGGCTACAAACATCTGCCCCCAGCCACCCCAGAAAAGGCACATTTGGAAGATGCGCCTATTCTGGCACTTGGCCACTCTCTTCCCACTCCCATGTAGCGGTGGGATATGGGGTAATGAAGGGTTAATGCCACCTTGCTATTGTAAGGTGACATTAAGCCAGATTAATAATGTAGAGGTGTCAATTATGACACCTATCCATTATTAATCCAATTGTCTGAAAGGGTTAAAAAACATACACACACACACACACACACATTATTAAAAATTATTTTAATGAAATAAACACACAGGTTGTTTTAGTATTTTATTGCTCTCTCAATCCACCTGAAGACCCTCGCTTGGCAAAATAATAAACCCACAATATACATACCATCCGAGGATCTGTCAGGTCCCACGATGTAAATCCTTCTGAAGGGGTTAAATCAATTTACAGGCAGGAGCTGCGCTAAAGCACTCGCTCGTGCCTGTAATCCCCGGGTGCTGAAAGGAAAGCTGGGTGATCTGTACTTACATTGAGTTGCGGTGAGGCGCCCTCTGGTGGATGAACTCATATGAACTCGAGCGTGGGAACTTTTCCAAGGCTCCAGTTCATGAGGACATCCAGTAGAGGGCACCTCACCGCGACTCAATGTAAGTACAGATCACCCAGCTTTCCTTTCAGCACCCGGGGATTACAGGCACGAGCGAGTGCTTTAGCGCAGCTCCTGCCTGTAAATTGATTTAACCCCTTCAGAAGGATTTACATCGTGGGACCTGACAGATCCTCGGATGGTATGTATATTGTGGGTTTATTATTTTGCCAAGTGAGGGTCTTCAGGTGGATTGAGAGAGCAATAAAATACTAAAACAACCGGTGTGTTTATTTCATTAAAATAATTTTTAATAATGTGTGTGTGTGTTTTTTAACCCTTTCAGACAATTGGATTAATAATGGATAGGTGTCATAATTGACGCCTCTCCATTATTAACCTGGCTTAATGTCACCTTACAATAGCAAGGTGACATTAACCCTTCATTACCCCATATCCCACCGCTACACGGGAGTGGGAAGAGAGTGGCCAAGTGCCAGAATAGGCGCATCTTCCAGATGTGCCTTTTCTGGGGTGGCTGGGGGCAGATGTTTGTAGCCAGGGGGGGCCAATAACCATGGACCCTCTCTAGGCTATTAATATCTGCCCTCAGTCACTGGCTTTACCACTCTGGCGGAGAAAATTGCGCGGGAGCCCACGCCAATTTTTTCCGCCATTTAACCCTTTATTTTAGCAACTACAGCAACCAAATTTTGCACATACACACTACTAACATTAATAGTGTGGAATATGCAAAAAAAAAGGGGATATGAGATGGTTTACTGTATGTAAACCATGTCTCATATCATGTCGGGTTTGGGAAGGAGAAATGAAAAGCCGGCAATTGAATTACCGGCTTTTCACTAACACCGCTGCGTATTTCTCGCAAGTCACACTGCTGGTCCGTGTGGAATCCGTATTTTTCTCGCCCCCATAGACTTTTATTGGCGTATTTTTTGCGCAATACGCTGACAAACGCAGCATGCTGCGATTTTGTACGGCCGTAGAAAGCCGTATAATACGGATCCATAATATACGGCTGATAGGACCAGACCCATTGAGAATAATTGTGCCGTTTGTTTGGCGAGTTTTACTGACGTATTTTCTGCGCTCTTACGTCCGTAAAACTCGCTAGTGTGACGCCGGCCTAACATGAAGTACAATATGTCACGAGAAAACAGTCTCAGAATCACCTGGCTCCATAGAAGCGGTCCAGAGTTATGACGTCATATAGTGATAGCGGTCAGAATCGTACCTTGGTGTGCTGTGTAGAGTCTGTTTTCTTTTGAAATACTTGGTTAACACATGCCCTATCAGTACTCAGAGGTAATAATGTGTAATATGTGTGGTTTTACATAAGGCTGTGGGAAAATGTGTCAAATTTTAGCCCCCAAAGTAAATTGGTAACAGATTTTCAAAACCTTAACATAGGGGGATTGTCAACAAAAGAATATTATATATCCTTCAACTCAGGGCCGGTTTTAGACAAAGTGGGGCCCTAGGCAAAAATTTAAAGTGGGCCCCAAATGCTAACATTGTAAAATCACACAAACATTTAGGTTACATTACATGAGCAGGATGCGGATACAGTTGGTGGAGGGGCCTGGAGCCAGTGCTCACACTGTGGCCCCCATATTTAGGGGCCTTATATCGGCCAACAGGTCTGCCACTATTAGCTGTATGCAGGGGCGCCGCTAGGGTCAGAAAAGATTGGGGGCCCAAGACAAAGAGTTGCCCCCAACCCCCTCTTAATTTTTTTTAACACCACAGATAATACAGTGATAACTCTCTGAGTACAGATAATTTAGTAGATGTCACCTGCAGTCCTATGTAACACCACAGATAGACATAGCGTTTCAGAGTAAGACTATGTTCACATGCAGCATTTTTTTCTGTAGCCAAAACCTTTTCTATTAGCAGTAAAAACGTTGCGTTCAAAACACCTGTTTTTCAGCTTGTTTTGTGGTGTTCTTCACACTTTTTTCAGCTTTTTTTTGGAGTGAGGATGTTTGCTCTGTCTACAGTATGTTTAAGACCACATTCATACGTTGAGTGTTTGGTCAGTATTTCACATCAGTATGTGTAAGGCCGGCGTCACACTAGCGAGTTTTACGGACGTATGAGCGCATAAACTACGTCCGTAAAATACGCATTGCACACGGCCCAATGAATCTCTATGGCCCAGCTTCTATCTGCCGTATATTACGCATCCGTAATATACGGTCTTGTACGGCTGTAGAAAATCGCAGCATGCTGCGTTTGTCACCGTATTGCGCAAAAAAATCGCCAATGAAAGTCTATGGGGGCGAGAAAAATACGGATTACACACGGACCATGCGTGTGACTTGCGAGAAATACGCACCGGTGTTAGAGAAAAGCCGGTAATTCAATTGCCGGCTTTTCATTTCTCCTTCCCAAACCCGACAGGATATGAGACACGGTTTACATACAGTAAACCATCTCATATCCCTTTTTTTTTGCATATTCCACACTACTAATGTTAAATGGCGGAAAAAATTGGCATGGGCTCCCGCGCAATTTTCTCCGCCAGAATGGTAAAGCCAGTGACTGAGGGCAGATATTAATAGCCTAGAGAGGGTCCATGGTTATTGGCCCATAATATCTGCCCTCAGTCACTGGCTTTACCACTCTGGCGGAGAAAATTGCGCGGGAGCCCATGCCAATTTTTTCCGCCATTTAACCCTTTATTTTACAAGCTACAGCGCCCAAATTTTGAACATACACACTACTAACATTAGTAATGTGGAATATGCAAAAAAAAGGGGATATGAGATGGTTTACTGTATGTAAACCATGTCTCATATCATGTCGGGTTTGGGAAGGAGAAAGAAAAAGCTGGCAATTGAATTACCGGCTTTTCACATATCTCGCGCTGAATTAAATATAAATACAGTGTATATATATATATATATATATATATATATATACACTCACCGGCCACTTTATTAGGTACACCATGCTAGTAACGGGTTGGACCCCTTTTGCCTTCAGAACTGCCTCAATTCTTCGTGGCATAGATTCAACAAGGTGCTGGAAGCATTCCTCAGAGATTTTGGTCCATATTGACATGATGGCATCACACAGTTGCCGCAGATTTGTCGGCTGCACATCCCAAAGATGCTCCATACAAGGCAGGATGGATCCATGCTTTCATGTTGTTTACGCCAAATTCTGACCCTACCATCCGAATGTCGCAGCAGAAATCGAGACTCATCAGACCAAGCAACGTTTTTCCAATCTTCTACTGTCCAATTTTGATGAGCTTGTACAAATTGTAGCCTCAGTTTCCTGTTCTTAGCTGAAAGGAGTGGTACCCGGTGTGGTCTTCTGCTGCTGTAGCCCATCTGCCTCAAAGTTCGACGCACTGTGCGTTCAGAGATGCTCTTAGGCCTACCTTGGTTGTAACGGGTGGCGATTTGAGTCACTGTTGCCTTTCTATCAGCTCGAACCAGTCTGCCCATTCTCCTCTGACCTCTGGCATCAACAAGGCATTTCCGCCCACAGAACTGCCGCTCACTGGATTTTTTTTCTTTTTTGGACCATTCTCTGTAAACCCTAGAGATGGTTGTGCGTGAAAATCCCAGTAGATCAGCAGTTTCTGAAATACTCAGACCAGCCCTTCTGGCACCAACAACCATGCCACGTTCAAAGGCACTCAAATCACCTTTCTTCCCCATACTGATGCTCGGTTTGAACTGCAGGAGATTGTCTTGACCATGTCTACATGCCTAAATGCACTGAGTTGCCGCCATGTGATTGGCTGATTAGAAATTAAGTGTTAACAAGAAGTTGGACAGGTGTACCTAATAAAGTGGCCAGTGAGTGTATATATATATATATATATATGTGTGTGTGTGTCTCAATAACAGATATATATACATACTGTATATATGTTTTAATGAACATTTGAGCACATAAATGCATTAGATGTCGGTTTTGCAAACCTGCGAGAAAATATTGCAGTACGGATGCCATACGGATTACATATGGAGGATGCCATGCGCAAAGTACGCTGACACACCCTGCCTTCGGATGACATACGGATCACTATTTTTGGAACATTTCTGCATATTACGGCCGTAAAATACAGACCGTATTTTCATACACTGAGTGTGACGCCAGCCTAAGCCAAAACCAGAAGGGTGATAAATACCGAAGTGGTGATGTGTTTCTCAGGGTATGTGCACATGCTGCGGATTTGGCTGTGGATCTGCAGCAGTTTTCCATGCGTTGTACAGCACCATGTAAACATATGGAAAACAAAATCTGCCGTACACATGCTGCGGAAAATACTGCGCAGAAACGCTGCGTTGTATTTTCTGCAGCATGTCAATTCTTTGTGCAGATTCCGCAGCGTTTTACACCTGCTCCATAATAGGAATCCGCAGGTGTAAAAACGCTGTTGAAAACCGCACAAAAAACGCAGTAGTTCCGCCGTAAATCTGCAGGTAAAACGCAGGGCGTTTTACCTGCAGATTTTTAGAAATCTGCGTGGAAAAATCCACGGCAGATTCCGCAACGTGTCCACATAGCCTCATTGTTCCACTGCTGTTTCTGCATTACAAATACTGATGTGAAATACTGAACATGTGAACGAGACCTAATAGTTTAATTCACCAAAACCACTTAAAAAATTGCAGTGAAAAATGCCGTTGCAATATCTGCAGCTTTTTTATTCTTTCATTGCTTTCTACAGGTGAAAACACACTGAAAGAAGTGACACGCTGCAGATTTAAAAAGCGTTACAGTTCTTAAATCCAGTCAGAAAACAAACAAGCGCCTGCAGGAGATTTCGGAAATCTATGTTTTGCTGGCACTTTGAAAAGCAGCTTTTCGCCATGTTCAGATGCAGAATTTTTGCAGCTTTTTCTTCTGCAAATAAGACGTTTACAGCATTTTACAGCACAAGCAAAAACTGAGATTTTCAGAAATCTCCTGCGCACCCTTTTTATTTTCCCGACTGAATTTCACAACTGCAGCGTTTTTTAAATCTGCAGCGTGTCACTTTCAGCACTTTTTTTCACCCGTAGAAAGCAATGAAAAAGTTTAAAAAATGCTACAAATGTTGCAACGTTGTTTTTCACTGCGTTTTTTGTGAATAACACTAACTTTATTAAACATGTACTGTAGACAAAATGCATACTGCAAAAAACAAACAGCAAAAGCTCTAAGGGTGTGTGCCCACAATCAGAAAACACTGCGGGTTGGCTGCTGTGTACTTGTGCAGCGTCCAACCCGCAGTGGCCAGAAGTTACAGTATAGTGGATGGGATTTCAAGAAATTCCATCTCTGCGTGCACTGACACCCGCACCTCACCTGCGGAGACGGACATGTGGCGCGTCTGTCCAGGCTGCAGCATGCTAATTTATCTGGCGTAGACGCGAGTCTCCACAAGAGAAATCTCACTCCTGCAATGTATAGGACGCGGTGATTCCGCCCAGATCAATGAACACATGCGGAATCACCGGTGTTCAAAACATGGCAGCACTTTGGACACAGCACATGTCCGCTGAATCCAAAGGGCTGCCATTTCCGGATCCTCTGCACATACCCTAAAAATGGGTGCTTTGAAAGCAGTGTTTTTACTGCCAAGAGAGCATGTTTTGTCTGCAAAAAAATGCACCAAAAGCGCTGATTCCTATGCACACCTGTACTATATATGTGTATAGTTTACCCTTATTATTTCACGTGGGAATTCATTTATTTCTATATAATAAATGCCCTGATTCAGCAGACAATATTCCTGTCTTGTGTCATCCAGACAGTAGTGACAGGAGGTCGCCCTGTCAGATTACAAGCAGTGACTGTGGTCAGAGCCCATGCTGATCCCTGCTGTATGTGACTGTGAAACCTGATCCTACAGCAAACAGCACAGAGCTCTGGGACCACAGTGAGTAAATCACTGCACTGAGGGGGTCTCAAGGGGGGATTGGAAAACACGTTCTGAAACTAAAGAGCAATGCACAGCTTTATTCACTGCTGAAAACCCTCTGGGCACTTCATACAGGGGTTGCAGATGCAGGGGGCCCCCTTGTAGGTGGAGGCCCCAGGCGTCTGCCTGGTCTGCCTGTGCCAAACGCCGGCCCTGCTTCAACTTCATGTCCATGAAGGAGGATTTTAAATAACAGGGGATTGGTGGTCCCGATCAGGGGATACAATATGGGCCCTTGGATACTAACGGCATAACAAAATATGCTAAACACAAAAAAGTAAACAAAAAAGACACAGAGGAAATCCTTAGATGAACATATTGTGCTTTAAATGTCAGGTCAAAAAAATGGAAAGCCCCATTGTAATTACCCTCGCTTTTTTTAGGGATGTGAGACAAAAACACTGGCCCATCCTACGGATGAATGATGACATTGGAGACTTAGTGGGACCCCATCCTCTGATCACCTTTCGAAAAGGGAGATCAATAGATGATAGGGTCGTGCATAGTAATTTTGTACCCCCTAGAAATGAGACATGGCTCACTAACAGAAGTAAGGGTTGCTATCGATGCAGTGGTTGTGTAGGATGTCCGTCTATGGAGACGGGTAAAGGCTTTAGAAGTAATGTCACCAAGCAGGAATACAAAATTCACCACTTCATCAATTGTCGATCGAAAGGGGTCGTCTATAAAGCAACGTGCTCCTGTGGTATGGAATATGTTGGAAAGACCAAGTTTAGGAGACGAGTGGGCGAACACTTGAGAGACATTGCCCTTAAGAGAGATGCACCACTGGCAAGACACATGACTATTGCACACGATGGGGATGTTTCGGGTTTTAGGTTCATGGGAATTGACAAGATAGAGGCACCAAAAAGGGGTGGAAATTGGGACAAGAGGATACTACAATGTGAGACGAAATGGATTTTTCGTCTCAAAACACAACAACCCATGGGCCTGAATGAGACCTTAACCTTTGGCTGCTTTTTATGATTTTCAACTATGTAGATTACACCTCTTTATAGTCCATAGACCCCTTTACATTGGCAGTGTCTCTCTTGTCCCAAGGACCATCCCTCTATTCATCTTTGTACCCTATCCTTTGTATTTCCTTATTCTTGCACTTAGATAGATCTATGTGAGTATAGGGTGAATTAGGGTTTTTGCAGGGATAGCCACCATGGAGTTGGGGGCGCCAGCTCTCGTTTTTAGGGTGCCAACCCCCACTGTTTAGGCAGGTTTCATCCTTAGGGATTTTTTAGGGTTTCATTTTTTGGCCCTGGTCCCTCTGAGTCTCCTGTTGTCCGAAATCCTAAGTAGAAAATAAAACAACTTAATTGGGCTATTATCTCAGCATGCTCCATTTGTCTCACATCCCTAAAAAAAGCGAGGGTAATTACAATGGGGTGTGTTCATCGCGAGTCACGTGAACTCCGGCATGCCGGAAATTGCGCCGCGTGGAGGGTGAGTTATGGGACACATGATTTTCCTCAGGTGGCGCTCTATTTAAAGCTGTCCAGCCAGGCACGGTGTATCCGCTCCTCTATTTGTGATGTGCGGTGGACAGCACGCATCATCTTTATTTTTGAAGTGGCTTCTCCCCTGATGATTCAGCCACGGGAAACGCGTTGGGAGATGTACTAAGGTGGGAGGATGGAAATGCAGTCCGGGTGCATTTTAAATGAATGGGATTTCGAGTGGTCATGAAAAAGGCCTTCCCCATGAACATTGGCATCTCGTTCTGGTTCATCTCACGCTGTGAAGGAAGGAGTTTATATCTCGGGTGAGATCGTTCCTTAATATATTGTGAGTTTTTGTTTTGCTCTCTGCTGAAATTTGAAATTGATATATGCAGACTGTAGTGTAAGTAGCAAATGAAGCCTGATGCTGTTTTGTATGGTGGAGGGCTTTTTAAGCTGAGATTTGGATAAACTTCACCAGGCTAAGAGTTTTATAGCGCTCTGCAGGGGCGTTTTGACATTATGTGTATTATGTGTTTTTGTCTTATGATATATATGTTTTGGTGTTTTGAGGCCCGATGGCTTTTTAATGGAGCATATTAAAAGTTATTTTTTATAATTTAACTACAGTTCTGCCTTGCTGGTCACACTTTCTACCTGATTGGTGGTACTATTCAAATATTTCTCATATGTTCTAGTTGCCCATTCAATGAAATCTAAAATGGTTGTTGCCGGGAAGTTGCCTGTGTGAACTGGCACAAAATGCTCCCCTGAAAGTTACAGTTGCTGGAAATTCCCAGCCTTGGTGCAGGCTGCTGCAGCACATACTTTATCTCTGACTAACACTGGGAAAACAGCTGGTCACATGGTGCTGCAGCCATCCACAAATAGTAACCGGTGAAATCAGGTCAGCAGAGGGCGGGATATCCATGTAACAGATGAAAGAAGGAAGCATAGTGGGAGATTCCAGGATGCATACGTAGTGAATGTCCATTTCACAGTAAATATGAAACAAGGATGTAGTATGTCCTAGAAACCACATATGTCATTTCTGGTGATTGCCAACAAGAAACTCACTTTTGTTACACAGTAGCCATAACAGAATTTTCCAGATTATATTAAAGCAGAAAAAAAATTTTTTTGCTTTTTTACGACAAATTAATGGAAATGTGTCATGTATTTCATGGTGATTTAATTATTAGTTGTAAGTAAATATGATAAAAACATTTTTTACAGTGCTTTTTTTTAAATCTTTTGTGGGAGCGACCATTAGACCTGGGCTACACTGACTTTTTGTAGCGCTACTGATAAATTTTAACAAGTGGCACAATTGACCACTCAGTTGCACAAAACTCAATGCATTGATTTGGACTGCAGCTAAATTGTTAAAATCAATCAAAAGTAATGCTAAAAAAGTTGCAGTGTAGCCCAAGCCTTATGCTGACTCGCACTTCATTTCTGTTACTATTTATTTTTAGAGCACCAGTGGATGAGGAATGCTCTGGAGAAGTCTTGGAGGCAATTGGGTGAGGAACATATGAGAGTGGAGGAGAGAAGGTCTTGGGAGGATCGGAAGTTGTGTGTTGGAAGAATCGGAAGTCGTGTGCTGGAAGATATCGGGAGACAGATTATGGACAGCTTTGTAGGTCAATGTTAGTAGTTTGAACTGGATACATTGTGGAATTTGGAGCCAATGAAGGGATTTGCAGAGGATTATTGAGGGGAGCGGTGGAATAGTTGGGCAGCAGAGTTAGGGTATGTTTCCACGTTCAGGAAACCCAACGCTTTGGACGCAGTGGATACCCCGCTCTGCCCAAAGCGCTGCCCCCTGTTTTACGTGCGGTGATTCCGGGTGTTTTCATTGAACACATGCGGAATCGCCGCATTGTATTTATAGACCGGGTAAAGACGCGCCGCATGTCCGTATATGCAGGGCCGCCGGATGTGGCCCTGCACGCATAGTGGAGACGGAATTTCATAAAATCCCCTCCACTATGCTGTAAGATCTGGATTCTGCGGCTGTACGCAGCGTCCAATCCGCAGCAAATCCTGATGTAATACGGCATGTGGAAACATACCCTTAGGGTTCGCTCACATCTGCGTGTAAAATCAGCTGGTGCAATGTGAGAAAAAAAATCGCATTGCACTCGCATCAATGTTTAATTTTATTAAATTAGGCCGTGTTCATCTGTGATTTTTTTCCTTACCTGGAATTGGGGTAAGGATAAAAAATTCAACCTGCTGCGTAAAACAGCTGAGACAAATGCAAGTCAATGGTTTCAAGAAGGAAATGAACTGCAATAACCTTACTGACGTCAGAACAGCCGGATTGACATGCAACTCTGTGTGTTCCGGCGGCCGTACTGAGCAGTCAAGTTACTTATGTCATCGCTCATCACTGTCTCCGGATGTAGCAGAGTCGGGGATCGACGTGGGACCTCCTTGTTATGGATTTACATTAGACCCCTTTGGATTATTTTATTTTATTTTTTAACGCTATTAAATGGGTAAAATATTTTCAGGGAGCATTTTTTTTTAATAATTACAGGACTTTTCTCTGTGTAAGTGTGTGTTCATTTCTTTTGACTACAAAGTTAGTAATGGGGGTGCCTGCTAGATGCCTTTCCATTACTAACCCCTGTGCTTGATATCAGCGGACATTACACAACTGACATCAACCCCAAATCCATTACCCCGATTGCCAACACTCGAGGACAATTAGGAAAAGCCAAGGTTAAGCCCCAGAATTGGTGCATCTAATGGATGCACCATTTCTGGGGTGCCTGAGGGCTGGTGTTATTAGTCTCGGAGGTGGCCAATATCCATGGCCCCTTTCCAGTCTATTAATATCATACCATAACTGTCTTCTTTCCCTCAGTTAGTTATTAAAAATAAGGGAGACCCAACGCCATTTTTTGCATTTATTTATTTAAAAACAAGTGCAGAAAACTACTCAAGCAAAACTCTGATTAAATATATTATTGACATCTTCTTATCTATATCTGTATAGAATATTGTTTTATTAGTTAGAAAATTAGCTTGAAATGACAGAGAATTACTGTATGTAAAAGCTGATGTTAAAAACGCATTACATATGGATATCATACGGATACTAGGTGAGAAAAAAAACACATGACACTCGACAACTTTTCTGGCTGAGAAAATCAGAGATTTTATATACGCAGATGTGAGCGAACCAGTAAGTTCCAGTAAGTGATGGAATACAATTTAGCCCCATTTCTCTTCCTCATCAGTCAGCATAGCTGGTGGGGAGAAAGAAGAAGGGGTGGTTGCAAGCTCACTTATGTAATAGGGCCCTTCCAATGTCTTAGGATATACAGTAGATTATAAACCACTTTCTATTGTATTATAGGAAGATGGACCGGGCCGGCAGCGCCTCTCTCGTGTTGGTTACGGAACAATCAGGGCTGTCACCATTGTTGCTGGGCGGAAAACTTTCTGACACGAACAGACCTTTTCACTCAACAGCAGGGGGCATGGAATGGAGTGCGCGGGAAAGCGGGACACTTGGTGGGAAGACAGCACGCAGCGGGAGAAGGTTGACTCACTCTCCGTGGGCCTACGCGATAGTTCAAGCCCACGCAGCAGCTCCTCAGTCCTTGCGCACACTGACCTTGAGGGATGTGAATTCATGTGCCCACTCACCCTGGCGACTGAGGGTCTGACCCACATCGTTCCGCTGACTGCCGCGAGTGCAGGCAAATCATCTAGAACCGGGTAGCTTCATCCCCGTCACCACTACTGGACTGAGACACCTCCCGGCGGTGTCAGAGAATGCTTTACTTAGCAAACGTTGTCCTGGTAAGCCAGAACCTCGCCTCGGAGATCCAGGATACGCCGCTTCCGTCAGGAGAAAGTGCATCACCTTCCTTCAGGAACAGGCCAGAGACTTCAGGCATCACTTACGGAGCCACCGTGGGATTTCAAGCTTCCACAGTCCAGAAACCATCAGACTGATAAGTTTACTTGCTTCATAACCATTTGTTCTTACCCTGACACAATACCCAGTTTTACTCCCCTCTCAACCCTTTCTCTCCCTGCGTGGAGTATCCCCTGTAATAAACCCCTTAACTCTTGTTCTGCCTCCTGCTCGTCACTGCATCCTGCATTCTTGCTATTCTACATTTGGCGTAGTCGGCAGGATGCAGTCTAACAGAACGGAGGCAGATCAAGCAGTTGGGGTGAGCCCTAGGTCCAGTATCTCTCTGGAGGCAATATTGAACAATCTCCCTAAGATTACAGGGAATAATACCATGTTATGGAGCTTGACTGAGCGCATGAGGGGGATGATGAGGATGCATCCCATTCCCATGACCCCTGCATTAGAGGCCGAGGTGGCCATGCTGGCTTTGGATGGAGAAGCCAGAGAATAAGTCATGTTATGACCCCCCAGGGACCGAGACACCTTTAACAAAGTGCTACACATTTTGGAGGATACTCATGGGGACCCCAAAGACGTAGGGGAGTTAAGAATGCGTTTATTTAGCTGTATACAAAGGGAGGGGGAGATGGTGACTCAGTACTTGAACGCTCTCCAGGAGATTCATACTGCTATCATTAGAAAATATGGCATAGGCATGGGACTGACTGACATAATGTTGGTGGCAGGCTTGTGGGACGTGCTGATGAAACAGGCTTTGCGGGAGTGCTTGCGGTTAAATTCTAGCATGACCTTTTCTGAAATAGGAAGCGAAACACGCACAAGCGAGCAGGAGCAGGGGGTGAAAGTCCCGGTAGGGAAGGTCCAGAGCAGAGAGGTAACTGTGAACATGATCGCCGAACCACAATGGGTGGAGGAATTGTGGCAGGAAATCCAGGATATTCGAGGAGAGTTGGCTGATGCAAAGAGGAAATCAGTAGGTACTTTTATTCCACCAGGGGGCAGAGATGGCCCCGAACCTCGTCACGAAACAAGTACATACCGACGAGAGAGACCCCTCACCTGTTACAATTGTGGAGAAATTCGACATTTAGCTGGGGAATGCCCCAACGGTGTAGGTCCCTTCAACGTCGTCCGTTAAACTAGTGGGCTCCGAGCCTGAGTGATGAAGCTTGAACAGTCACGAAGGAGTCCCACAAATCTAGTCTCTATGTGCCACCTCTTCTGGGCCGAACTGAATGGTCGAACAGTACGTTGCCTGGTGGATACTGGCTCACAGGTCACTATGATGCCTGAAACTTACTTTGGGCTACATTTTCCTGAAACAATGAGGCCTGAGTGGGGCCCAGTGATAAAACTGATTGCTGCCAATTGCTTGCCAATCCCGGTCACAAGGCTGGTCTGGATGCAAATAACCATCTGTGGCAAAGATCTTGGTCACAAGGGAGTAGTATTGACCAGTGACGAAACAGGTCACGGGCATGCCGTCACCCTGAGAATGAATGTACTGAAGGAGTTCGGGAGTCTCCTCGTCAATGAGCCCTCAGATGTAACCCTGAAACAGTGGAGTCCGCACACTCCCCAAAGAAGAGTGTTCCAACAGTTAATCTGCGTGGCTGAAGCCCAGAAATCCTCCAGTGGCGGAGGAATGTTGGGAAAAGTGATCGTCCCAGCCTCTGCTAAGCTCGCTCTGCCACCAGGACAAACCGTGCTTACCCTGCCTGTACGGGCCTGTACCCCCCTAGAAGGAGTTGAAATCCAGATCGAACCAGCTACTATGGAACAATTACCCCCAGGACTCCTTGTGGTGCGAACTAGCCATTGTACATGATGGGATGGTCCCATTACACTGTGTTAATTTAGGAGAAGGTAACATCACGCTGACTCCCAGAAGTGAAGTGGCTTGAATTATGGGCATGTTGGAAGAAATGATACCACCTCTGGCCGTGCAGTTGACGGTAAAGCAGGGAGACACTTGGACCATGACTGTGAATACGTCTCTGACACCGGAACCTCAGCATATCCGGGAAGGGCATCATATATTGGAGCAGATGCGGGCTGAGCTGACAGATATCACTCCGCTACCGATTCAGCAAGTGGAAGCTTTACTGGGGTGATATCAAGACATGTTCGCACGCCATGAGGATGATTTTGGCTGCACTACAGCAATTACACGAGATAGCGACTGGGAAAGCTGCGCCCATAAGGGAGCGGTATCAACAAATTCTGCTACCCATATAGTCCACCGGAATATGCTTCGGCCCTGTCTGTCAAAGGATCCAGATCAGGTAGAAGAGATGCAAGATGTGCCTGAAGTACCCTCACCAGTTGTAGTAGATTGTGAAGAGCTCGTGTTTAAAGGGAACCTATCACCCCGTTTTTTTCGGTATGAGATAAAAATACTGTTAAATATGGCCTGAGCTGTGCATTACAATAGTGTAGTTTGTGGACCCCGATTCCCCACCTATGCTGCCGAAATACGTTACCAAAGTAGTCATTTTCGCCTGTCAATCAGGCTGGTCAGGTCGGATGGGCGTGGCTTCTTCCCCCAGATATTGCGTAGTTTTCCGTTGGTGGCGTAGTGGTGTGCGCATGTCCAACGTCCCCAATCCTGCACGGGGGGGTGAAAATAGCAGCGATGTCCGTTATTCCATTGGTGGTCGGTGGGCGCGGCCATCTTCCTTTGGCCGCGCGTGCGCAGAAGCGGCGCTCTGCTGGCCGCGGCTTCAGGAAAATGGCCGCGGGATGCCGCGCGTGCGCAGATGGAGATCGCGGCGGCCATTTTCCTGAAGCCGCGGCCAGCAGAGCGCCGCTTCTGCGCACGCGCGGCCAAAGGAAGATGGCCGCGCCCACCGACCACCAATGGAATAACGGACATCGCTGCTATTTTCACCCCCCCGTGCAGGATTGGGGACCTTGGACATGCGCACACCACTACGCCACCAACGGAAAACTACGCAATATCTGGGGGAAGAAGCCACGCCCATCCGACCTGACCAGCCTGATTGACAGGCGAAAATGACTACTTTGGTAACGTATTTCGGCAGCATAGGTGGGGAATCGGGGTCCACAAACTACACTATTGTAATGCACAGCTCAGGCCCTATTTAACAGTATTTTTATCTCATACCGAAAAAAACGGGGTGATAGGTTCCCTTTAACAGTGCTCAATAAAAAATGGTTTGGTCTCACCACATCTCATCGTCCCATATTGAATCCACCATGGACAGGAGCATATCCAGCAATTTATGTTAGGAAAAGGGAAAATATCTAGTCTCCCCTGTCGTGCCCATGCATTGCTCCTGTCCTGACAAGGACAGTCCCCAAATATTTCTATTTTATGGGGTACCCACCGTCACCTAAAATAATGTATGCATTATTTACCATTGGGCTGGGCATAGCTTAACACTCTCTTTCGCAATCCATTCCCACAATGGGTGGACCTTTCTTCAAACTTTGCGGTCGCCATTTTAATGCACGGTATCAGATGCCAATCTTGGTTGTGCCATGCAGCCATTCCTCCTGTACTCTCGCTTTGCCTCCCAGTGGGCAGGACCAGGGCCGGACTGGCCATTGGGCAGTTCTGGTAAAAGCAAGAAGGGCCGGTGCCAGTAGTGGGCCGCTGCACGCTGTGCTGTTGTCAGCGGCGCCAGCGCCGACTCGCCCCCCCAGCGCTGCTGCATTCAACTATACCGGCATCTATGATGCCAGTACAGTTCAATGCAATGATGGAAGAGAGAGGGTCTGATGGAGCTCCCTCTCCCATCATTGCCCGCTCTGCCTCTGACACTGCGGGTGCGCGATGATATCACCGCGCACTCACTGTGTGCCAGGCAGTGCAGTGGCAGCCGCCGAGACTGGAGCAGGGAGCAATGCGGGCACGAGGAGAGTTGAGGAGTGTGTTTTTTTTAACTGGACTGTGGGGCCATTCTCGGGGGGGGGGGGAGGCTGTGCAGTATACCACTACGTGGGATGTGCTGTATACTACTGTGTGGACAGTGCTGTATACTACTACGTGGGCTGTGCTGTATACCAGTGTGGGCTGTGCTGTATACCACTGTGTGGGCTGTGCTGTATACCACTGTGTGGGCTGTGCTGTATACCACTGTGTGGGCTGTGCTGTATACTATTCTGTGGGCTGTGCTGTATACTACTCTGTGGGCTGTGCTGTATACTACTCTGTGGGCTGTGCTGTATACTACTACATGGGCTGTGCTGTATACTACTATGTGGGCTGTGTTATATACTACGTGTGCTGTGTTATATACTACGTGGGCTGTGTTATCTACTACGTCGGCTGTGTTATCTACTACGTGGGCTGTGCTATATTATGCAGGCTGTGCTATATACTATGCGGGTTGTGCTATATACTATGCAGGCTTTGCTATATACTATGGGGGTATATTATATTCTATGGGGAGGCCGTGTTATTTACTATGTGGCTGTGTTATATACTATTGTGGGGGTATATTATATTCTATGGGGGAGGCTGTGTTATATACTATGAGGGGTATATTATATTCTATGGGGGAGGCTGTATTATATACTATGGGGGGCTGCATTATATTCTATGGGGGGCTACATTATATATTATGGGGAGGTGGGCTGTATTATATTCTATGGGGGGTTAGATTTTATTTTGGATGATATCATACTCTTTAATGGGGCTGCATTATATTCTATGGGAGGTGTGCTGTATTATATTCTATTCGGGGCTACATTATATTCTATGGGGGGGCTGTATTATATTTATATTCTATGAGGGGTGATTGCATCATACTCTATGAGGGGGCTGCATTACAGTATGAGGGGGGCTGCATTATATTCTATGGGGGTTACATTATACTCTCTGGGGTGGTTGCATTATAATCTGTGGGGTGGCTGCATTATACTCTGTAGGGTGGTGGCTGCATTATACTATATGTGGGCTGCATTATACTGTATCGAGGACTATGGGGAATACGTTATACTATATGAAGAACTATGGGGTGCAGTATACTATGGGAAGTGAATTGTACTACATGGATGACTATGGCGGTGCATTATACAATATGGAGCACTATGAGGAGTGTATTATGCTATATGGAGGACTAAGTAGTGTATTTTAAAATATGGAGGACTATAGGGAGTGTATTATACTATATGGAGGACTGTAGTGCACATTATAATATATGGAGGACTATGGGGTGTATTTTACTAAACAAGTAAAATGCTGCATATTCAGATTGTTTTTGCCGGAAAAAAAATCATTGTTCTCAGCAGCACATCGCCGATGTAAACTGTAGTTGTGCTGCTGATAACATGATACTGTATGGTGATCTGTTAGTAATCTATTAGTGATCGTTCTGTCCCATCATTATTCCTCAGCTGGTGGAAAGAGGCCAGGAAACAAGCGTTGAACAACTTCAGTATTGTCGATCACACTCGTTTAGCGGCCTGAGATCAGCGCATGTAAATACAACCGAAATGCTTTTGTGTGATGTGCAATATGTTAGCATTTGGGGCCCCTTTATAAACTTTGCCTAGGCGTAGGGCCCCACTTTGCCTAAAACCGGCCCTGCCTACAAGTGTACAAAGATATTATACAGTCACCATGTGACAAGTGGGCCTGTGTAACTTCAAATGCCAGGGCTGAATTTTAGTCCCAGTCCGGCCCTGGGCAGGACTTTCCTTTCAATCATGTCTTTCGCAAACACGTACCTCCTATTGTGGGCTGGGCTTTTTTTTGTTACAGGGCACTTGCATCCTTGGGCTGCACATTTACTGAGATTGGCAAATTTCTGCGATCTTCCAAGTCCTTTACTTCCATGAAGGGCCATACTTATGTTTCCCACAACACAATCTGCCATCTTGGCTCTGTATACAGTAACAATCTACACTGCAACATATCTCTTCCCCAGCAAAAAAAAATCTGCAGGGCATCTCGATTCTGCCGACTACGACAACAGAGGTGTAAAGGAGGGATTTGGCCGACATCACTTTCCACACCCTACCCTACTACGATGCCTGATGTGCGTCATGGGAACTTGTTGCTTACCTCTTTCTGGGCCACAAGTGGGATGATTGAATAGGGACCTTATACTTATTCGACAGTTCATAAGTGCCAGAGTCCGTCATAAAAAGTTAAAAACATTTTTACTGTCAAGCTTCACATATGACATTTCTTAGTAGAAAACATGTACACTTGTGCTTCAGTCAGAGGCCTATATTCTGTTACAGAAAAAAACGGCATATATTGATGTTGTAAGACACTTCAGACTTCAGAGTAATTCTTCTACGCTTCCTAGATCACACACTATGGTGAAATACCCCGTGCTCTCTCTGGTCAGCATTGGATGCTATCTCTACACTCAGATCCAGTTTCACAGGTTTTCAGTAGCCCCTCTGTACTAGCTGCCTACGGAAATAAACCTCTGTCAGCTCTATTTAATGCCAGCGCTGGTACTCCACAGTCAGTGAGGAATCCCCTCTGTACAAGTCACAAGGGTCAGGGTGCATTGCTGTGACTCCCTTTGCTGTCTCTGTACTCCAGCCCTATAGACGTAAGTATTATTCTTTAGCACTGTTCTGAATGGTGATCTGGACTTTCAGTCGCTGCACAATTCCACTTGTGGCTTGTACATACATAATGCTTATTACTTCAGTAGCTCATCCTAACTGACAAGTACGGTACTAGCTTCCAGTACAAAAAGCCCATGTAACTCCTCTCCACTAGAGTTCAGCGAATTTGTTCAGGTTCCCTCTTATTTGGCGAGCTATAGCGCTTACCGAATAAGCTGCAGAGGGAACCCGGCTTCCTGGATCGTGCCGGCTGATCAGGTGATCGGCGCCGCAGCTGCATGTGTCGCGGCCGTGTCACAGTCACAGCACATGCATGGAGAGCCCAACAAACAGGCTCATGCAACACATTAGATAAGTCTTCAGAGAGGGTGTTTGGATGACTTCTCCACCTTTGCGGGGTACTTATTTAAAAAAATACAATTCTGAGATTATATATGTATATTATCCAATGTCCGTCGCCGTCCGTCATTGGATGTTAAGGGGTTAAGGTAAGGCGAGTTTGTAAGGTAAGGCGAGTTTGCTGGCCAATCAAGCACAGTGATACTATTGTTTTTAAACCAGGTATTGATACTTTTGGCAGTGTGGACAGGTACCAAGTCCTAGTGGAGAATTAAATTTCCATCTCCAAAAAGCTTGTTGGCAGAGGGAATCATGAAGTGCTCTAAAATGTCCTGGTAGACGGCTACGCTGACTTTGGTTTTGATAAAAGTGGACCTACACCAGCAGATGACATGGCTCCCCAAACCATCACTGATTGTGGAAACTTCACACTAGACCTCAAGCATCTTGGATTGTGTGCCTCTCCACTCTTCCTCCAGACTCTGGGACCTTGATTTCCAAATGAAATGCAACATTACTTTCTTCTGAAAACAACACCTTGGACCACTGAGCAACAGTCCAGTTCTTTTTCTCCTTGGCCCAGGTAAGACGCTTCTGGCGTTGTCTGTTGGTCATGAGTGGCTTGACGCAAGGAATGCAATGCTTGTAGCCCGTGTCCCGGATATGTCTGTGTGTGGTGGCTCTTGAAGCAATGACTCCAGCAGCAGTCCACTCCTTGTGAATTTCCCCCACATTTTTGAATGGCCTTTTCTTAACAATCCTTTCAAGGCTGCGGTTATCCCGGTTGCTTGTGCACCTTTTTCTACCACGCTTTTTCCGTCCACTCAACTTTCCATTAAAATGCTTGGATACAGCACTCTGTGAACAGCCAGCTTCTTTAGCAATGACCTTTTGTGGCTTTCTTTCCTGTGGACTGTGTCAATGACTGCCTTCTGGACATCAGTGAAGTCAGCAGTCTTCCCCATGATTGTGGAGCCTACTGAAACAGACTCAGTTACATTTTTAAACAGTTAGTAAACCTTTGGAGGTGTTCTTAAGTTATTCTAATTTACTGAGATAATGACTTTTTTGTTGTTATTGGCTGTAAGCCATAATCATCAACATTAACAGAAATAAACACTTGAAATACATCACTCTGTTTGTAATGACTATATAATATATTAGTTTCACTTTTTGTATAGAAGAACTGAAATAAATTAACTTTTTGATAATATTCTAATTTTGTGAGAAGCACCTGTATAAGCTTAGCTACTACTATTTTCTTAACCAAACCTTTTGGGTTTTTTTTGCTCAGAACCATAGTGATTGTGCTCATACTTTAAGCTCTGCATTGAAGGCTCTGTATCTATGTAAGACAAAAATAGTGCAGATTGATGCATTGTTCTTACTGTCAAAACACTAAAAGAATCCTGTCAGACCCTAAGTGAAGTCAATAGAGTTATTTAGGGTCTGTTTGGATATGCGGTACCACAGATCTGGCACAGTGCCATTGCTTCTATTATAAATAAAGGCAATGATGCCAGTGAAAACGTAGCCCGAGCCAATATTTCTCACTTCTAGTTTGCTACTAGAACCCTATAGTTTTTCCCCAACTGCAATCCATGAGAATAATTGCTGCTTTGCCTCTAAAGTAAAATATTATTATATGCAAGATACATTCACAATCAAAGGCTCAGTCCTAATTACTTATGAGGGATTAGATAGAAACTTTCGATTTCATAAGACTAGGTCGTGTCTAAAAGGCTAAAAGCAATAATTTACGAAACAACCTGCTTAGATATAATTGAAATTAATATTTCTTCATATGAATGGCTACAAACGTATTTCACTGTGTAAGCATCTGCCAGTATTATCTATAAATACGACTTGTCCATGTCACCGTACATAGAAATGAAACTCAGGTGTGGGGTGACCCCAACAACAAGTCTAGTGCCTCACCGGCAAAATACACTGAGAATATCTAATATGCTGGAGAAGGTGAAAAATGAATGCATCAGTGTTCTTTACTGGCAGGAAGAGATGGGAAGGGGTCATGGAAGGCTGGAGAGTGGCCATGTCTGGCAAGAGGGACAGCTAGTAGTCAGCAGAACTAAACTTGGTGTGGAGGATTTCCTTCAGTCCAGAGGTAACCATGTAAAATGAAAATATTCTCTTGGTTTCCCCACTTTATCTACATTACTGGATATCATAAATTAAAATTCAGAAAACTGTCCTAAAACTTCTCCTTTCCTAAAATAGAGAGCCCTTAGGTTTATAAGACAAGACGCCCCCCAAGTTCTCCTTGTGCAGCCGTAAACTGCTGTGTGTTTAATGATCAGACAAAAGCGGGCTGATTTATGTATTGCTTGCTGCCCCTGAATTGTGTCAATTTAGAGAAGATGGTTTGGTATCATAGCTGTGTAAGAGGGTGGTGCTGTTATGGACAGAAACACGCTGCCACTTTAAGAGACAGCACCCCCTTGTCTGGTGTGATGGAATGTTCTGCTTCCCCCTGTGTGTCTGTGAAGATAAACTGCCCTAGAATGAGGGGAGGAGTTGAGCCTGAACTGTGTGTGTGAGCTGAAGCTGCGAGAAGAGAACTTTGTGCTGTTTACTACAAGAAAGGTCCCACAGCCTGGGACGGAGTGTACTTGTGAAATTTGCAAGACTTTTCCGGGTACAGCAAAGGTGGCTGTTCTGTGCTAGTTTGTGAAGCCACGAAGATACTGAGAAAGGGACTTATAGTTTCCAGGAGCATCCCTAGGACCCAGAAGCAAGGAGAAGACCACGTTTCACAGAGCTGACAGATAGCCGTGTGCACCACCATATTAGACTTCTGGAGGCCCCCCTGGGACTGGACCTGAGTCCCCAACATCACCGTGAGTCTGTTCCTGTTTGGTGCACCTGTTAGGGCCTAGTGTAGGCTTCAGTAGTCAGTACACGGCAGCCGTGGGGCCTGCTTAGTAAAGGCCAGGGAGGTTATATGTAGAGTAGCATCGTAATTTGTTTATTGTTTAAATTTGCTTGTGAGACATATTTTGAGTCTGTTATAGCTGGAGCACTGTGCTATTTTACGGACAAGATAAAGTTTGTAACTCTTGTAAAGTGTCTCTTGCCATTGTATACCCCTGTTTGCATCTTCCTCATTCCCTTCATTCCTTGCCTCCCAATAAATCTACCCTTTGTTGTTTGCACCTGATCTTGTGTACAGTAGTCTTCCTTCACCGTGGTGGTCCCCCGGCCATTGCTTCAGCTGGTATAACAATGGCGCTAGGTAGATGCTGGTTATCTATCATACTCAGCAGAAAACTGCTAGACAGCAGGTCCTCCTCCTGTGAGGACTTCTTGTACAAGAAGTAGTCACACCTGAGCAGCTGCAGACTGGTGCTTATATGTGACTCCAAGAATGCTGTAACATAGTAACACAGCTAACAAGGCCGAAAAAAGACATTTGTCCATCCAATTCAGCCTATATTCCTTCAGAATAAATCCCCAGATCTACATCCTCCTAAAGAACCTAATAACTGTAAGATGCAATATTGTTATGTTCCAGGAAGACATCCAGGCCTCTCATGAACCCACCACCTCCTCATGCAAGGATTTCCAGATTCTCACTGCCTTAACAGTAAAGAATCCTCTTCTATGTTGGTGGAAACGCCTTCTCTCCTCCAGACGCAGAGAATGCCCCCTTGTGACTGCAGCGCCCCAGAGTCCTGGTCGTTGCAGTACTGTGGCTCCGCCACTATGGGGAGCTATGGTACGTCTGATTGCACTAAAGGAGTTTCTCTGATCAGGTAACACCTCACTACACTTCACACTCCGGCCACCAGGGGGGGTGGTCCTATCTAGTAGGCCACTCCTCACACTCTGGTAAAACTGGGGGTTGGACAGGAAGACAGGGAGAAGTAACTGGGAAGAGCTGGTGAGAGGACCTGTCAGGGATGGGATCCTGGCAGACTCCTAAGAGCAGAACTAACCAGTGAACAACGGGAATACAGTAAAGAGGAATTAGGACCAGAAGGAGTCGTGCTGTTAGACCGAGGCAACATCCTTCTGAGGCGCAAACAGTCGGTGGCCGGAACGCCGAGCAAGAAAGAGACTCTAAGTACTACTGCAAACCACGGCAGGGCAGCCAATTATAGGTTGGCTGTCTCACACAAATCACCTAAGCAGACAACGGAGGCAGCTGTGGGAGAGGGGCGACTCTAGGGTCCCGGAAGAACTCCAGGCCTACCCCGTCATACGGGTGCGTCCTACCATATCACCTGGGGGACGGAGAGAACGAACATCAGAGACAGACACAGCAGTTGTGAGGACTATCCCGGGAGCTCAGCAGGGAAGGACTACAACACCCAGCGCTAGAAGGTAGACACTGATTCCCACCTGTAAAGAGAACTCCTGATATGCCTTTGGACCGGCCGGTCTCTGACAGCCCGGTGGACAGCGCTCTGGACTGAGGTCTCTAAAACCTTCAGTAAAGAGGTAAAGAGACTGCAACCTGGTGTCCTCGTTATTTACTGCACCGCACCATCTACATCCGTCACATCATTCACTGTGCGCCCCTCGGCAGGGTCACGGACCGGGGCCTAGCCACAGTGACAACCCCAGAGCAGAGACTCAGAGGCCCGGTACCGGGTACCCCTCGGCCCTGCGGCAGTGGGGGCGCTCCAATTTGGCGTCACGAACAGGATCTACTTAAGCCTGAAGAATCAGGTCATGTGTGTCTTGGAACTGTGATTTATTGTACTTGGACTGTGTATTGCCATTTACCGCCAAAATTCGCCATTGCCGCGCACGGAGGGAGGAGCCTTAGCTTCGTGGGCGGAACCAGCCAAAAGAAGCGTGGAACGGAAAGCGCAGTAAGGCGCCAATCCCGGAAGAGGAACCAGCAGGTTAGTGGGAGGAAGGGACAGCCATGTCCGAGTCGGGAGGAGAGGAGGTGGCGGCCGCAGCCGTGGACGCAGGGGCAGCTCCGGTCCCCGCAGCGAGTGAAGCCGCGGCCCTAATACCACCACCAGTTGCCGCAGAACCCGCTGCCCCCCTCAGCCAGTCGGACACTGCCGCTAACACAAAAGCCATAATGCCCTTCTCCATGCCGTACCTGCCCGGAGCGGCCTGGCTCCCACGATACTCTGGGGAGTCGCATACATTCACTGACTTTAAAGAAGGGCTCTGCAGCCTGCTCGAGTTCTATCCCCTGACAGAGCCTCAGAAGGTTCATATGATAACCGGCCAACTCTTTGGGGCGGCTCTGAGAGAATTGAAGTCCTGGCCCGCCGAGGATAAGGCAACTGCACAACAGATTTTTGCAAAGCTTAAAGCCACCTTCGATACTCGCACTGCTACAGAAATTAAACTGACTTTCTATGGATGCAAACAAAGGCCGCAGGATAGCTTACGGGACTATGCCCTTAATCTCCAAGAGGCGATGCGGGCCATTAAGCAGAGTGACCCCGGCAGCTTGCAAGATGAGGATAAACTTCTGAAGGAGCGGTTCATTGAGGGGCTCCTGTGCAGTCACCAGCGGGGCCAATTGCACTTCCTGGCCATGCAAAATCCAGACTTGACTTTTGCGCAATTCAAAGATAAGGCTATCCAGGCATTGCAGGAGCGACAGCCCAGCCGCGCAATACCACCCAGGCGCCCCGCTCTCACATACCACCAGGAGGTGGCATCGGATACCCCAGTTGCCGCGGAGGCCGACGCCCAGAGCTTCGAGGACGACTCCCCTGCAGGACTTTGCCTCCAGATGCAAGAGCTAACCAAGAGCGTTGCTGCCCTAGCCCGGACGGTGCAGTCCCTACAGGAGGCCCCCAAGGAAAAGATCCAGCTAGCCTCCGGACCAGAAGATGTCCCCTGGACGCGACAGAAGAGGACCCCACCAACCAGAGGCCGGGACAGCGATTGCTTCCATCAGGACGGACGACCCATCTGCCGCCGATGTCACCAGGTGGGCCACCTTGCAAGGTACTGTCCTTTAAACGAGCAACCCCTAGGGCAAAGGGCCAACCCCCAGGAGTAGGACGGTCAGGCCCGCAGCATTGGAGAACCAAGTATATTGGAGGACGACCAGTTCTCCCTGTAGTGGTTGATGGAATCCCCTTGAACGCTTTGCTGGACACCGGTTCTCAGGTGACGATTATACCTTACGTGCTTTATAAACGGTATTGGGAGGACGCTGATATTACTCGTGGCCCTGACGATGATTTCACCATAATAGCCAGTAATGGTCAGCCGTTGCCACAAGTGGGGTATAAGGAGGTCACCATCAAGGTGGGGCGGGTGGAATTGAAAGCCCAAGGGATTGTGATTGTTGATAATGGTAATGGTAATGGTGATATTGATTCCTTCTTCCCATGTGTATAACCTTACATTTATCATTGTTAAACTGCATCTGCCACCTCTTGGTCCAAGTTCCCAACTTATCCAGATCCATCTGTAGCAGAATACTATCTTCTCTTGTATTGACTGCTTTACATAGTTTTGTATCATCTGCAAATATCGATATTTTACTGTGTAAACCTTCTACCAGATCATTAATAAATATGATGAAGAGAATAGGTTCCAACATCGACCCCCTGCGGTACCCCACTGGTCACAGCGACCCAGTTAGAGAATATACCATTTAAAACCACCCTCTGCTTTCTATCACTAAGCCAGTTACTTACCCATTTACACACATTTTCCCCCAGACCCAGCATTCTCATTTTGTGTACCATCCTCTTGTGTGGCACGGTATCAAAAGCTATGGAAAAATCAAGATATACCACGTCTAATGACTCACCTTGGTCCAGTCTATAGCTTACCTCTTCATAAAAACTGATTAGATTGGTTTGACAGGAGTGATTTCTCATAAACCCATGCTGATATGGAGTTAAACAGTTATTCTCATTGAGATAATCCAGAATAACATCCTTCAGAAACCGTTCAAATATTTTACCAACAGTAGAGGTTAGACTTACTGGCCTATAAATTTCCAGGTTCACTTTTAGAGCCCTTTTTGAATATTGGTACCACATTTGGTATATGCCAGTCCTGTGGAACAGACCCCGTCGCTATAGAGTCCCTAAATATAATAAATAATGGCTTGTCTACTACATTACTTAGTACTCGTGGGTGTATGTCATCCCGACCCAGAGATTTATCTATTTAAGGCTGGTTTCACACTTGCGTTGGGCAGAGCTGCAGAGGGCTGCGTAGTTCCTCCGTTAAGCCCCACCCACTGCCGCACATCTTCTGTTCAGCTCCGCCTACGTCGGCATGCGTCCTACGTACCTATCTTTAACACTGGGTACGCAGGCCATGCGAATGTACACGGATGCCTTTGCATGCGTCGTTTTGACGCTGCGCCGAACGCAACATGTTGCATTTTGTTGCAGTCGGCACAGCGTCAAAATGATGCATGTGGAGGCATCAGCATACATTCGCATGGCCTGCGTACACAATGTTAGATAGTTACGCAGGACGCATGCTGACGTAGCCGGAACTGAATGGAAGAGTAAAAGGTAAAGAGACTGCAACCTTGTGTCCTCGTTATTCACTGTGCCTCACATCATTCACTATCTACACCTCTGGGAAGCCCTGGGGATACACTTCACATGTAGGAAGGTATACCATCTAGCTGCCATAACATCACCCCAGAGGACCCCTAAGTAGCGTCGGTCACCCTGACCGAATACCACAGGTGGCGTCACGAACATCATATAAACTTTTCCTTTTATTGGACACCCCTCAAAGGGCCACGGACCGGGTCAGGCCACCATGACATCCCCCGAATCGAAGGATCCGGTGCCGAGTACCCCATTGCCCTTGCGTGGGGGGATATCCACAATCACCTAGTGAAAATGTACGCAAACTAGGTCTATTTAAATGTTGAAACTCTAACAATGTTTAACCAGACAGAAGAAATTGCATTAGGAAACTATCCTAGCGCACCGCTTGGTTTACTGCCCTGAACTATCTAACCCTCAACATTGTATACCCATCTTTATAGGGTTAATAAGTCACACTACAGTTTGGAGAAGAAATATAACCTACAATATGGGGAGCACTAAAGAACAATAAGAGCCAGGGTTGGGCCTGAAGTATGAAAACATTGATTTATGTCACTTCGAAATAGATTTTTAGAGATGGAGGTCCAAAACTGCACCCAAAATACAAGTCTAGCTTTGGAGCACTGCTCTACTCTAAGCGGACTCATTTATTTGCTGAGTTATTTAGGTCACCACGGTTGCTGGAGAACTGGATGACCTGGCACAAGAATTGCTAGTAGATGCCAGGTGCCTATTGTGATTGCTAAGTTTACTGTAACTTGTTTGTTTCAGATTAACCCTGCAATGAACACAAGTTACTGGATTTTAGGTGCCTACTTCTCCTGGCCGAAATCGTAGACTAATAGCATACATTATAAACATAAGATCTTCAACTAAGTTATCTGTCAACAAATATATTAAGGCTATCATAAGGTTTCATTATAATTGTACTTTGTATCTTTCACTCATTCCCCTTCATTTCATACCTGCCAACTGTCCCGATTTTGCCAGGACCATCTATAATTTTCAGAAAAAAATCGCTGCAGGCCTGGATCAAAGGGGAGTTTATGTAAATCCACCCAAATGTAGGTGTTCTGACGTGGATTGTGGGCAGTACTGAGAGATGAATAATAATAACAAAGGGTCGGGGCATTCCATAACACGATTAGAGGGTGGGTCTTAAACATCTATAGTTCCCCAACAGAATTGTTGGCATATGATTTCCACAAGTGATATTTGCAGGGGTGGTTACCATGCATTACCAAAATGTCAAATCTGCTGACATATTCAATAAGCGGGCCATAGGATGTATTGCAGCTCTAGGTTTGGTACAGCTATAAAGTGCCTCCCACACAAAGTACAGTCTCCATACAGGTATAATGGCAATGCTGCTCAGTGCAACCATAGTGTGTCATAAAGACCCTCCACCTTTTACTGAAGGCTTCAGTGTCCACAGTCCAGGACACCGGATCATAGGGTAGGCAGAGTCCGGCCGGTCTGAAGGCAAATCCAGAGTCTCCTTGTCCAGGTGGAATTCAATAGCCTTCCTATGCGCCCAGTAACACAGTAGGTTCCCACTTGCATAAGCTCTACTGAGGTCCTCACTGTCGTTACTCTTCTCACAGTTCCCCCGTGGTCGGATAGAACAAAACCCGTATGACTGATGGCCTGAGGCTTGTTTATAGGGACCCTAGAGACGCCCCGACCCCCACAAGTTGCCACCGTATCTTCCTAGGTATTAAGGTAGGGCAGCCAACTTGGAATTGACTGTCCTGACAGTCTCTGAAGCAAGGCGTAGAGCACTTTGCTCCCTCGGTATTCTGGCTACCGGATCGCACACCAGAAGGATGCTGCTTCTCTTGGCCACTATCCTCTCTGGTATCCACTTGTTGCTATGCCTTCGTTTCTCACTCACTGCAACACACTTCCTTTCAATGTCTCTTTCTGGGATGCTGCCGCACGTGGGGCAGGCGCAGCTCCGTGGACCCTCGTACTCCTCAGACCGTAGTCTGGATCTGGCTGGAACCCACTCCAGCCAGCTTCTGCCAAACTCCGTTGAGCTCTAACTCTCTGGGTGAAGCCCAGTCAGCTTCTGTCTAACTTCCTAACCAACCCACCAGTTTTACCTATCTGTGAAGAGTGGCCTAGTGGATAGAACCTTTGCTCCCCCTGGTGGACTGGAGTGTGAAGTGTGTTGTGTGTGGTTGTGATACCTGGACGGAAGTTCTCCTTTATTGCCTTCAGACGTAATATTGCTCCCCCTGGTGGAAGAACAACATTACTGCAACGACCAGGACTCTGGGGCGCTGCACTTGCAGCCGTTAAATGATCACCGATTAGCTATATGCATGCCTGTCCATGGACATTTAACAGCCGATTGCACTTTCATGCACATGAAACGATCATAAAAGAGCATATCTCAGCCCAAAATGACAGTATACTCTAAGCACATAGCCTTGCATATAGCCAATATAAAAATCCAACCATTAATGTTTTAATCATAGAAACCCTTCTGCAAAAACAGAGGCTTAATCAAATATGCTAAGTAGGGGTCTCGGTGCACCTTTGGTGTTGTTAAATGGCTCAGTGCACCGTTTATACCAAGGGTTTTCCATGTCTTCATCCTGGAGCGCCCCCATGTAGGGCAATGGGGTACTCGGTACCGGGTCCTTCGGTTCTCGGTGGGGATGTCACGGTAGCTGACCCGGTCCGTGGCCTTAGGGAACGTCCGTTGTAAAATGGGGGAAAGGTCTTTAAAGGGATAATGTTCGTGACGCCACCTGTGGTATTCGGTCAGGGTGACCGACGCTGCTTAGGGGTCCGCTGGGGTGATGTGATGGCAGCTAGATGGTATACCTTCCCACAGGTGAAGTGTATCCCCAGGGCTTCCCAGAGTGTAGATGGTGGATGATGTAAGGCGCGGTGAAGAACAAGGACACAAGGTTGCAGTCTCTTTACCTTTACTGAAGGCTTCAGCATCCACAGTCCAGAGCACCAGATCGCAGGGCAAGCAGAGTCCGGCCGGTCTGAAGGCACATCCAGAGTCCCCTTGTCGAGGTAGAAATCAGTAGCCTTCCTCTAGCACCTGGGTGTTGTAGTACCTCCCTGCTTAGCTTCTCGGTAAGGTCCTCACAACTGATGTTAGTGTTCTAGATGTTATTTCTCTTTCTCTCTGTCCCCCTGATGGAATGGATAGGACAAACCCGTATGACTGATGGCCTGAGGCTTTTTACAGGGACTCTATCACGCCCCAGCCCCCCACAAGTTGCCACTATGCCTTCTGGGTATGGGTCGGGCAGCTAACGTGGAATTAACTGTCCTGCCGGTCTCTGGAGCAAGGCTTTGAGATTATTACTCCATCGGTATTCCGTCTACCGGATTCTGCGCCTCAGAAAGTAGGCAGCCTTTTACAGGGCAGAACACCTTCTGGATTCCTCTCCTTGTGCTATGACTTCGTTTCTCACCCTCTACAAAACAGTTCTCTTTCATGTCCTTCCTTAGGATGCTGCTGCACGTGGGGCAGGCGCAGCTCCGTGGCCTTCTGTCTAGGCCTCTGACAGGATCCCACCCCTGTCAGGGACCCCTCTGTCTGCAGCTCTTTGATGTTCCTCCTTCCCCTCTGGCTGCCCGACAGGGTGCTGCCTGGGTGAAGCCCAGTCAGCTTCTGCCTAACTTCCTGTCCAGCCCACCAGTTTTACCTAATTGTGAGGAGTGCCCTAGTAGATAGGAGCGTAGCTCCCCCTGGTGGACTGGAGTGTGAAGTGTGGTGTATGGTTTGTGATACCTGGTAAAGAGATCTCCTTTATTGTCTTCAGATGTAATATCACTCCCCCTGGTGGAATAACAACATTACTGCAACGAACAGGACTCTGGGGCGCTGCAATCCCCCTCACTGGTGAATGTCAGCACTGATGTGCCTGGACCGAACACTGATGGTGCTAAACTGATCTTTCTCTGCAGAAATCACCAATGAGGGAGGCGTAAGCATGTAAAACCAGGGTCGCACAGGCCTGATGGGGTACCGGTGAAATGCTCTATTAGCTGGAGAGAGAGAAGAAGGATAAGGGGTGGATATCGCTTTTAGCTGCATGGGCCTTTTAAAAGTGCAGGCAGAAACATGCATACAGGGTTCAACCTGACCTGCCGCAACAACTAGGGCCGGGGTCACCACACACTATGGCGCCAGTGAGTAGGGGGAGTCCGGTGCTGGCACCGGACCCCCTTTTCAAATACTCACCTCTCCTCATTCCCCGCAACTGAGCAGCTCCAGAGTCTTCAGCGTCCTTTGACTTTGTGACATCTCAGGGCTGAGGGCACAATGACATTACTACAGCGCATCCTCTGTGCGGAGCACTGCAGAGAGACAGAAGAAGCTGAGGAGACCAGACCTGCGGGGAATAGGGGGGTGAGAATTAGGTTTTTTTTTATGTATGTATGGTTCATTATATGGGGCCCATCATAATGTATGTAGTATTATATCTGGCCCATTATACTATATGTAGCATTGTATGGGGCCATTATACTACTGTATGTAGCAATATATGGGGGCCATAATAAAGTAGCCACCAAACGTTTTGCTTATTTTTTAAAAGTGTGATTACTTCTGCTGATTGTTATGATGCCATTTTCCTGGTGATTTTAGTAAACCAGAAGCAAATGGTTGTCAGGTATAGGCAGGGCTGCCACTAGGAATTTCGGGGCCCCATACTGGCAACTTTTTCGGGGCCCCCTTGAGACTCCACCCAGGCTACACCTCCACCCCTTGAACCGTCCACAGTCCCACTGTCCACTCTTGGAAAGACTCCACTTCTGCACCAATGTGATGTCCCATGCTGCCCCATTTGTCTCCATGCTGCCCCATCTATCTTCATTCTGCCCCATCTGTTCCATGATCCCGTCCCATCTATTTGCATTCTGTCCCATCTGTCTCTATTTTGCCCCATGATCCTGCACCATGTGACTCCATCCTGCCCCATCTGTCTCCATCCTGCCCCATCTGTCTCCATCGTGCCCATGATCCTGCCCCATCTGTCTCTATCCAGCACCATGATCCTGCACCATGTGTCTCCATCCTGTCCCATCTGTCTCCATTGTGCCCCATGATCCTGCACCATGTGTCTCCATCCTGCCCCATTTGTCTCCATCCTGCCCCGTGTTCCTGCCCCATCTGTCTCCATCCTGTCCCATCTGTCTCCATTGTACCCCATGTGTCCCCATTTTGTCTTCAAAACATATTGGGGTTTGCCGCTTTCAATAAAAAAACAAAACACTTTCTTCTTACCTGGCCTTGGTCCAGCGGTGACATCCCCTCCAGTCATTTCAAGCACGGACTCACCGGCAAATGACAATGATGTCATACGCCAGCGACGTGCGTGCTGATGTCAGCTGCTAGCCTCTGATTGGCTGGCGGCTTTTAACTATTGCCGTGTCGGCCCGCATGGCAGTAGAGTTTAACTGAACCTGAGTCTCAGATGCTGGTGCAGTTACTGCAGCTGCAGAATCCTGCCGCTGGGGCCCGATGAGCGAGTGCCCCATACACCAGTATTGCCCTGATGGCGGCCCTGCACATATATGCTCAACCAACCTGCACACACTATACACAGATATACTGACATTACAGCACACAGCCTGCACACACTATACACACTGAATATATACTGACATTACAGCACACAGCCTGCACACACTATACACACTGAATATATACTGACATTACAGCACACAGCCTGCACACACTATACACACTGAATATATACTGACATTACAGGACACAACCTGCACACACACTATACACATATATACTGACATTACAGCACACAGCCTGCACACACTATACACACTGAATATATACTGACATTACAGCACACAACCTGCACACACTATACACACTGAATATATACTGACATTACAGCACACAGCCTGCACACACTATACACACTAAATATATACTGACATTACAGGACACAACCTGCACACACGCTATACACATATATACTGACATTACAGCACACAGCCTGCACACACTATACACACTATATATATACTAACATTACAGCACACAGCCTGCACACACCATACACACTGTATATACACATATATACTGACATTACAGCACACAACCTGCACACACTATACACAGTGTATATACAAATATATACTAATATTACAGCACACAGCCTGCACACACCATACACACTGTATATACACATATATACTAACATTACAGCACACAGCCTGCACACACTATACACACTGTATATATACTGACAGTACAGCACACAGCCTGCACACACCATACACACTGTATATACACATATATACTAACATTACAGCACACAGGCTGCACACACACAATACACACTGTATACACAGATACTGTATATACTCATTCTTTTCTTCATAGAGGATAGGAAATGGGGGGGTCATGTAGTCAGGAATCAATCTTGTCAGTCCTGCACGTCTCCCCACCTCCCTGAACCTGTCCCAACTGCTGAGCTGCTGGGAGGATTACAGGAGGGAGGGGGCTCCTGTCTGTGTGTGAATAGCAGCCATGCAGGAGAAAGTGCTGTAAGGTTTCTCCCCTCTCCTCAGGAATATTGCTCTCCTCTCCCCAGTACTGTGTCTTAATCTCCCCTCAGTAGCTTTTCACATCATCACTAGTGTTGAGCATTCCGATACCGCAAGTATCGGGTATCGGCCGATACTTGCGGTATCGGAATTCCGATACCGGGATTCCGATACTTGCCGCGTATCGGATACCGGAATCGGAAGTTCCCAGATTCAAAATTCCGAAATTCAGCCAATGAAAATGATTCCAAGTGTGGGCACATCCTGTTTAGCATGGAGGGCATGAAACTACTGGCAAGGCTGTGATTGGCTGCTGAAATGATGTCATGCTGCAGTTTAAAATTCGCTGGCGCCATTTTGCGATCACTCTGCTGTGAATTCAGTTAGTGACAGGACGCTGTTTGCTGACTGAGGGACAGTTTAGAGATAGCGATTTGCTTCTTTGTGCTTTCCAAAGGCTAATTTAGCAACCGCTGTGTTCACCTACTATTCACCTTGCTTTTGCCTTGTAGCGCTGTTTTCACAGCGATCTGCAAGGTCTGTGTGTGTGTGTGTGTGTGAGTGCAGCCCACTCTCTAGTCTGAGTGCAGCCACATAGGCCATCCATAGCTGGTTGTATTCAGTTCAGGGAGGGTGGTTCATTGCCTCATACTGTTCTTTTTTTTTTTTTTTTTTTTTCAAGTAGTGTAGTCTGCTGCTAATTTATTCAAAAAAATCCTATTAGTGTCTTTCCACCCGTCTCCAGCTAATTTGTGGAAAAACACTACATAGGATAAAGTAGAGGAGGGTTTTTGGGCCTTGCAGCGCCGTTTACGGCTGTCTGCACGGTCTCCGTGTGACTGCAGCTCGCCCTGTAGTCTGTGAGCAGCCATAGCCTGGTTGTCTCCAGCTCAGGGTTGTTCACTGCGTCATACCGCCAAATCAATTTTCATTTTTTTTCAAGTAGTGTAGTCTGCTGCTAATTAATTTAAAAAAATCCTATTAGTGTCTTTCCACCCGTCTCCAGCTAATTTGTGGAAAAACACTACATAGGATAAAGTAGAGGAGGGTTTTGGGGCCTTGCAGCGCCGTTTACGGCTGTCTGCACGGTCTCCGTGTGACTGCAGCTCGCCCTGTAGTCTGTGAGCAGCCATAGCCTGGTTGTCTCCAGCTCAGGGTTGTTCACTGCGTCATACTGCAAAATCAATTTTCATTTTTTTTCACGTAGTGTAGTCTGCTGCTAATTAATTTTAAAAAATCCTATTAGTGTCTTTCCACCCGTCTCCAGCTAATTTGTGGAAAAACACTACATAGGATAAAGTAGAGGAGGGTTTTTGGGCCTTGCAGCGCCGTTTACGGCTGTCTGCACGGTCTCCGTGTGACTGCAGCTCGCCCTGTAGTCTGTGAGCAGCCATAGCCTGGTTGTCTCCAGCTCAGGGTTGTTCACTGCGTCATACCGCCAAATCAATTTTCATTTTTTTTCAAGTAGTGTAGTCTGCTGCTAATTAATTTTAAAAAATCCTATTAGTGTCTTTCCACCCGTCTCCAGCTAATTTGTGGAAAAACACTACATAGGATAAAGTAGAGGAGGGTTTTTGGGCCTTGCAGCGCCGTTTACGGCTGTCTGCACGGTCTCCGTGTGACTGCAGCTCGCCCTGTAGTCTGTGAGCAGCCGTAGCCTGGTTGTCTCCAGCTCAGGGTTGTTCACTGCGTCATACCGCCAAATCAATTTTAATTTTTTTTCAAGTAGTGTAGTCTGCTGGTAATTAATTTAAAAAAATCCTATTAGTGTCTTTCCACCCGTCTCCAGCTAATTTGTGGAAAAACACTACATAGGATAAAGTAGAGGAGGGTTTTTGGGCCTTGCAGCGCCGTTTACGTCTGTCTGCACGGTCTCTGTGTGACTGCAGCTCTATCTGTTGTCAGTTCAGCCCCCAAAAAAGAAATAAATAATAAAGTTCACCAAACACACCAGTTACACCACTTTACATTTGTGTAGGCCACATTAGCTCATATTAAAGTCTAGTCCACACTTTAGAAAATTAGTGTTTCTTATACCTGTTAGGAGGAGTTGTTCAGGAATAAGCACACAAAGCCGTTAGTACTTTTCTGCTTATCTTTATCAGTCAACCAAGATGAAGAAGGCAGTGAGTAAGGCACGTGGGCGTGGGCGTGGGCGCGGAGCAGGGAGGGGACGTGGGGATTCTGTGCCTGCTGCGGGCACCGGTGACTCATCAGCACCCACTTTCACCAGGCAACAGTCGTTCATGCGCAGCTTTGTGTCAGAGCGCCGTACACCGCTGCTGCGTCAAGAACAAATTGAAGCTGTTGTCGGATGGATGGCAGCTAATGCATCAACTTCCATTAGTGCCACATCCTCTCAGACACAGAGCACTGGAGAGCAGCCATCTGTCTCTTCACCACCTGCCAAATTGCCCAGGCAGACAGAGAGCCCAGGACAGGAGCCGTCTCTACTTCTGTTCTCTGAATCTCTTGGCTTGGAAACAGGGGGCCAGCCAAGCAGCATTGGAGAAATGGAAGAAGAGGCAGGGTGCAGTGATGCCCAACAGCTTTTTCTGTCTTCCTCTGAAGAGGCGGGTGGGCCAGTGGCTCCGGTCACCACATCGCAGGCCGCATCAGCTGATGATGACACTCAGGTGCCACTTACTGGTGCGTGCTCTGCTGCTGAGACTACCCAGGAGGAGCAGTTGGGGGCAGAGGGTAGTGTAGATGATGAGGTCCTCGACCCATCTTGGCGTGAGGGACAGGAAGGTGGTGGGAGCAGCTCTGAGGAAGAGATTCCCCGTACGGCCCAAAGAGGGAGAGGGAGGAGGAAGACTGCGGATCCTGCAGCCTCCGCTTTGGCACCCGTTAGGAGCATGTCTCTTCCAAAAGCCAAAAAGGGCGCTCCCAAGACTTGCAGTGCCTGGTCCTTTTTTGACACAGTTGCAGATGACATTTGCTATGTCAGATGCAACGTGTGTCATCAAAAAGTCAAAAGAGGGAAAAATGTCAGCAACCTCAATACCTCCAACATGTGGAAACATGTGCGCAACAGGCACCCGGCGGAGTTAGAAAAACACACTGAAGAGGTAGGCCAACCAACAGCGGCAGCTACCACCTCTTCAGCTCGTGTTGCCTCTTCCTCTAGCTCACACGCAGCTGGTTCGGCTTCCTCCCAGGATCGCCGTGGAAGAACCTCTGGCCCTGTTGTCCAGAGACCCGCTGTAATTCCACCCGCAGCACCACTTTCCCAGTCATCCACACACTCCCAGCCCAGTCTACAGCCATCGGTAGTACAGGCATGGGAGAAAAGGCGGCCTTTCTCGTCAAACCACCCACGAGCACAGGCTCTGACTGCAGGCATTGCCAAACTGCTGTCACTGGAAATGCTGTCATTCAGGCTGGTGGAGACTGACAGCTTCCGTGACTTGATGTCATTGGCAGTCCCACAGTACAATGTGCCCAGCCGCTTTTACTTCAGCAGGCAAGCCGTCCCTGCCCTGCACAAGCATGTGGAGGGACACATAAAACACGCGCTACTGAACGCCGTCAGTAGCAAGGTCCACCTCACCACCGATGCGTGGACCAGTCAACATGGACAGGGGCGATACCTTTCCCTCACTGCCCATTGGGTTAATGTCGTTGAGCCGGGTACAGACCGTGCGAGTGGCGCAGGACGTGTCCTGCCCACTCCAAGGATTGCAGGAATCCATTCTGTACGCATTGACTCCTCCTCTTACACCAGTTCCTCAGAATCATCGCTGCAGGAGCCGTCACAGTCCACCTCCACATGGACCCGTGATGAACGTGTACCTGTTACGACCGACATGAGCACAGCCGTGGCCAAACGTCAACAGGCCGTGTTGAAATTAATTTTTTTGGGGAATCGTAGCCACACAGCGCAGGAGCTCTGGAATGCCATCAAGCAGGAGAGCGATGTGTGGTTTGTGCCAGCGAATCTCCAGCCAGGCATGGTAGTGTGTGATAATGGCCGAAATCTGGTGGCAGCTCTGGGCCTCGGCAACCTCACTCACATCCCATGTCTGGCACATGTGCTCAATTTGGTCGTGCAGAGCTTTTTGAGGGACTATCCGGATCTTGATGCACTGCTGCACAAGGTCCGCCTAGAGTGTGCTCACTTGCGGCGTTCCAGCACGGCAAAAGCGCGCATTGCGGCTCTGCAGCGCCGACACCGCCTGCCGGAACAACGCATCATATGTGACCTACCTACCAGGTGGAATTCCACGTTACATATGTTGGAGCGGTTGTGTGAGCAGCAGCAAGCTGTAATGGAGTACCAGCTGCTTCAGGCGCAAAAAAGTCGCAGTCAGCGCCGTACAGACTTCACAACCACAGAGTGGGCCACTATGAATGACGTCTGCCAGGTTTTGCGTCCCTTTGATTATTCCACGCGGATGGCGAGTGCAGATGATGCACTAGTCAGCATGACTGTCCCCCTTATCTGCCTGCTTGAAAAATCACTGCAAGCGCTAAGGGATGATGTTGTGGAAGAGGTGGAGGATGAGGATTCACCATTTCCATCATCTTCTGGACAGTCAGCGCCACGTGGTTCCTCACAAACGCGTAGGCAGGGGACAGTTTGTGAGGAGGATGAGGAGGAGTCAATGGAGGAGGAAGACATCCGTCCAGAGGAGGGAGTTACCGAATTGTCCAGTACTCAGTGTGTACAGTGAGGGTGGGGTGATGACGAGCAGGCAGAGATCACGCCTCCAGCAGGGGACAGCGTTTCTTGGGCAGTTGGCAGTCTGCAGCACATGGTGGATTACATGCTGCAGTGCCTGAGAAACGACCGCCGCATCGCCCACATTCTCAACATGTCTGATTATTGGGTGTTCACCCTCCTCGATCCTCGCTACCGGGACAACGTAGAAAGCCTCATCACACCGTTGAACCGGGAGCGAAAAATGCGGGAGTACCAAGACACACTGGTCAATTCCATCATCTTCTCCATTCCAACTGAGAGAAGTGCTGCTAGTGCATTCCAAAGCAGCTCAGTGCGTCCAGGCAGTGGTGGAGGCTCTGCACAAAGAGGGAGCAGAAGCAGTGCCTCTGCCCAAGGCAAGACCAGTATGGCCCAACTGTGGCACAGTTTTCTGTGCCCCCCACAAAAGTCTACACCATCACAGACGGCTCCAGTCAGCAGGAGGCAACGGTTCCGTCAGATGGTGACAGACTACATGTCTTGCCCTCTTGCTGTACTCCCAGACGGCTCTTCCCCTTTCAAGTTTTGGGTCTCAAAGCTGGATACATGGCCAGAGCTAAGCCAGTATGCATTGGAGGTGCTGTCTTGCCCTGCGGCCAGTGTATTATCGGAACGTGTCTTTAGTGCTGCAGGTGGTGTACTAACTGACCGTCGCATGCGACTATCCTCCAATAACGTTGACCGGCTTACTTTCCTGAAAATGAACAAGGCCTGGATCTCGCAGGAATTTGCCACTCCTCCTCCTGATTAAATAATTAGGTCACTGTATACGTTATCCAGGTCTCCTGTTGTGTTCATCTTTCTACCACCTGAACTTAAATTCCTGGGCTCCAACACCGCCAGTTGAGGCTCAGAAGTGCCGTCTGCACAGTCAAAACATACGACCCAGTGTTATTGGGTTTCAGTAACGTCAGCTGATCCCCAGCTGTGTAGCCGGCAATGTGTCATGCGACCGCCACGCTGACACAACAACTGAAATGTAAGGGAATCTGTCCCCCCCCCCAAGGCGTTTGTTACTGAAAGAGCCACCTTGTGCAGCAGTAATGCTGCACAAGGAAAAGGTAGCTATTTTTGTTTAGCTCCTTGCACACGCAGAACTTAACACTTATAAAATGTGTCCACTGATACCGTAAAACCGTCCCGGAGGAAGGACTTTCCTTCGTAATGTGACGCAGCACAGCCGTCATTCCTACCCCCCCGGCGCCGCGCACCGGCTCCTCAGCGTTGTTTTATTCCGTCCCGGAGCCTGCGCTGTTATGTTATCCCGTGGCCAGGCACACTTAGCGCTGCCCGTCTTCTGGCATCATTTGGTGTCAGGATGGCTGCGCCTGTGCGGCCGCGCTGGCCGAGAGCCCGCCTCGCAGTGTCTTCTGATTTAATCCCACTGGGGGCCTGGGATCCATGGACATGCGCAGTGCATATCTGAACCTCCACCTCTCACTCATCTCCCTATGGCTTCTTCAGACTGTTCGGTGTCAGCTGGTCCCTAATAGCATGCCACGGCCGTGACACCGCACAGTCTTAAGAAGCCGTAGGGAGGGGAGTGAGAGGCGAGGATATGCACTGCGCATGTCCATGGATCCCAGGCCCCCAGTGGGATTAAATCAGAAGACACTGCGAGGCGGGCTCTCGGCCAGCGCGGCCGCACAGGCGCAGCCATCCTGACACCAAATGATGCCAGAAGACGGGCAGCGCTAAGTGTGCCTGGCCACGGGATAACATAACAGCGCAGGCTCCGGGACGGAATAAAACAACGCTGAGGAGCCGGTGCGCGGCGCCGGGGGGGTAGGAATGACGGCTGTGCTGCGTCACATTACGAAGGAAAGTCCCACCTCCGGGACGGTTTTACGGTTGCAGGGGACACATTTTATAAGTGTTAAGTTCTGCGTGTGCAAGGAGCTAAACAAAAATAGCTACCTTTTCCTTTTGCATCTTTTGTGCTGCACAAGCTGGCTCTTTCAGCTACAAACGCCTTGGGGGGGGGTTAAAGGTTCCCTTTCGACTTTCTCAGGCTTCGGCCTACATTGTGTTCCTCTGCTTTTCCACCTGTCCCTGGGCTCCAACACCGCCAGTTGCCGTCCAGAAGTGCTGTACGCACAGTCAACAGTCGCTCCTCTGTTATTGGGGTTCAGTAACGTCAGCTGTTCCCCTGCTGTGTGTGTGGCAATCCCTCCTACCTCCTCCGACCTCCTCCTCCACCTGTCCCTGGGCTCCAACACCGCCAGTTGCCGTCCAGAAGTGCTGTACGCACAGTCAACAGTCCCTCCTCTGTTATTGGGGTTCAGTAACGTCAGCTGTTCCCCTGCTGTGTGTGTGGCAATCCCTCCTACCTCCTCCGACCTCCTCCTCCTCCACCTGTCCCTGGGCTCCAACACCGCCAGTTGCCGTCCAGAAGTGCTGTACGCACAGTCAACAGTCCCTCCTCTGTTATTGGGGTTCAGTAACGTCAGCTGTTCCCCTGCTGTGTGTGTGGCAATCCCTCCTACCTCCTCCGACCTCCTCCTCCTCCACCTGTCCCTGGGCTCCAACACCGCCAGTTGCCGTCCAGAAGTGCTGTACGCACAGTCAACAGTCCCTCCTCTGTTATTGGGGTTCAGTAACGTCAGCTGTTCCCCTGCTGTGTGTGTGGCAATCCCTCCTACCTCCTCCGACCTCCTCCTCCTCCACCTGTCCCTGGGCTCCAACACCGCCAGTTGCCGTCCAGAAGTGCTGTACGCACAGTCAACAGTCCCTCCTCTGTTATTGGGGTTCAGTAATGTCAGCTGTTCCCCTGCTGTGTGTGTGGCAATCCCTCCTACCTCCTCCGACCTCCTCCTCCTCCACCTGTCCCTGGGCTCCAACACCGCCAGTTGCCGTCCAGAAGTGCTGTACGCACAGTCAACAGTCCCTCCTCTGTTATTGGGGTTCAGTAACGTCAGCTGTTCCCCTGCTGTGTGTGTGGCAATCCCTCCTACCTCCTCCGACCTCCTCCTCCTCCACCTGTCCCTGGGCTCCAACACCGCCAGTTGCCATCCAGAAGTGCTGTACGCACAGTCAACAGTCCCTCCTCTGTTATTGGGGTTCAGTAACGTCAGCTGTTCCCCTGCTGTGTGTGTGGCAATCCCTCCTACCTCCTCCGACCTCCTCCTCCTCCACCTGTCCCTGGGCTCCAACACCGCCAGTTGCCGTCCAGAAGTGCTGTACGCACAGTCAACAGTCCCTCCTCTGTTATTGGGGTTCAGTAACGTCAGCTGTTCCCCTGCTGTGTGTGTGGCAATCCCTCCTACCTCCTCCGACCTCCTCCTCCTCCACCTGTCCCTGGGCTCCAACACCGCCAGTTGCCGTCCAGAAGTGCTGTACGCACAGTCAACAGTCCCTCCTCTGTTATTGGGGTTCAGTAACGTCAGCTGTTCCCCTGCTGTGTGTGTGGCAATCCCTCCTACCTCCTCCGACCTCCTCCTCCTCCACCTGTCCCTGGGCTCCAACACCGCCAGTTGCCGTCCAGAAGTGCTGTACGCACAGAGCCAAACACCTCGCCAATGTGTTAGTGGGGTTCAGCACCGCCAGCTGTTCCCCTGCTGTGTATACGGCAACGTGTACTGCGACCGCCACGCAGGCACAACAAGTTAAATTTAAGGGAACCTGTCCCCCCCCCAGGCGTTTGTTACTGAAGGAGCCACCTTGTGCAGCAGTAATGATGCAAAGGGAAAAAGTGCCTCTTTTCGTGGTGCTCCTTGCAGATGCTGAACCTAACACTTATGAAATGTGTCCCCTCACAGCGTTCAACCGTCCGGTAGGTGGAACTTTCCTTTGTGATGTGACGCAGCACAGCCGTCATTTTTACCCCCTTGGCGCCGTACGCGGCCTCCTCAGCGTTGTTTGAATCTGTCCCGGAGCCTGCGCTGTTAGGTTACCCCTTGGCCATGCACACATTTTGCGCTGCCCGTCTTCTGACATCATTTGCTGTCAGGCTGGCTGCGCCTGTGTGGGTGCGCTGTCCGAGATTCAGCCTCGCGGTGTCGTGTAATGTAATCCCACCGCGGGCCTGTGATCCGTGGACATGCGCAGTGCATATCCTCGCCTCTCACTCCCCTCCCTACGGCTTCTTCAGACTGTTCGTTGTCAGCTGGTCCCTAATAGCATGCCACGGCCGTGACACCGCACAGTCTTAAGAAGCCGTAGGGAGGGTAGTGAGAGGCGAGGATATGCACTGCGCATGTCCACGGATCACAGGCCCGCGGTGGGATTACATTACACGACACCGCGAGGCTGAATCTCGGACAGCGCACCCACACAGGCGCAGCCAGCCTGACAGCAAATGATGTCAGAAGACGGGCAGCGCAAAATGTGTGCATGGCCAAGGGGTAACCTAACAGCGCAGGCTCCGGGACAGATTCAAACAACGCTGAGGAGGCCGCGTACGGCGCCAAGGGGGTAAAAATGACGGCTGTGCTGCGTCACATCACAAAGGAAAGTTCCACCTACCGGACGGTTGAACGCTGTGAGGGAACACATTTCATAAGTGTTAGGTTCAGCATCTGCAAGGACCATAATTAAAAGAGCTAAGTTTACCTTTTCCAGCATTAGTGCTGTACACGATGGCTCTTCCAGCTACAAACGCCGGGGGGGGGTTAAAGGTTTCCTTTTAACTTGCTCCAGTGCAGGCTTCGGCCTACACTCCGCTCCCCCTGCTCCTCCTGCTGACCCTGGGCTCTAACACCGTCAGTTGGGGCCCAGATGTGCTAGCTGCACAGAGAAAAACACCAGCCAATGTGTCAGTGGGGTTCAGCACCGCCAGCTGTTCCCCTGCTGTGCAGCCGGCATCGTGTCCTGCAAAAGCCACGCAGACACAAGAACTGAAATTGAAGGGAACCTGTCCCCCCTCCCCCAGGCGTTTGTACGTTTTAAAGGCCACCTTGTACAGCGGTAATGCTGCATGTGTGCAAGGTGGCTCATAAACGTATTCTCCTCGCACATGTGGAACTGAAAACACGTCTAAAATGTGTCCTCTGTGTGACCATTTAACCGTCCCGGTGGTGTGACTTTCCTTTGTAATGACACGCTGCAACCCCCTTGGTAGCGCTGCCCGTCTTCTGGCATCATGGTTTGGCTGCCTGCGCCTCTGCGGCCGCCCTGACCCACACAACGCCCCTCGTTGTCTTAGTTATTGGGACTGCGAGGGTGTGATTGATGGGCATGATCAGTGCATCAGTTCGCCTGTCCCTCATCTCCTTCCGCCTTCTGCGGACTGTGCGGCTTCATGGCCGTGGCATGCGATAAGGGATCAGATGACGCCGCACAGTCTGAAGCGGGTGTAAGGACCCGAGTGTGAGAGGCAAACATATGTGCTGCGCCAGGCCCTGAATCCCAGCCCCGCAGTGTTTTAACAATGTTAAGACACTGCGGGGCTGGGATTCATGGTCATCGCGAAACGCACCGGCCGACATTAAATGATGCCAGAACATGGGCAGCGCTAACAGCGCTAGGCCAGGGGATAACACGACAGCGCAGACTCCTGTACAGCAAATAACAACGCTCAGGAGGCTGCACCCAGCACCAAGGTGGGATTCTTGACATCTGTGCTGCGTCTCATTACAAAGGGAACTCGCGCCTCCAACACAGTTTGACTGTATAAAGGGCTAAATGTTATACGTGTTTCACTCAGCGTGTGCAAGGAGCGAAATTAAAAGAGCAACCTTTGACTTGTGCAGCACTACTGCTGCATAAGCTGTGGCTCTTCTACTTTGTAACCCCTGAGGGGGGGTTAAAGGTTACCTTTGAAATTGGTTCAATTAGGCTTCGGCCTACACTCTGCTCCCCCTGCAGAGCCCTGGGCTCCAACACCGCCAGTTGGGGCCCGGTACTGCTAGCTGCACAGAGAAAAACACCAGCCAATGTGTCAGTGGGGTTCAGCACCGCCAGCTGTTCCCCTGCTGTGCAGCCGGCAACGTGTCCTGCAACTGCCACGCAGGCACAACAGACCCAAAAGCTGCCGCCAGTGCAGGCTTCGGCCTACACTCTGCTCCATCTCCTCCTCCTGCTGACCCCGGGCTCCAACACCGCCAGTTGGGGCCCGGTACTGCTAGCTGCACAGAGAAAAACACCAGCCAATGTGTCAGTGGGGTTCAGCACCGCCAGCTGTTCCCCTGCTGTGCAGCCGGCATCGTGTCCTGCAAAAGCCACGCAGACACAAGAACTGAAATTGAAGGGAACCTGTCCCCCCTCCCCCAGGCGTTTGTACGTTTTAAAGGCCACCTTGTACAGCGGTAATGCTGCATGTGTGCAAGGTGGCTCATAAACGTATTCTCCTCGCACATGTGGAACTGAAAACACGTCTAAAATGTGTCCTCTGTGTGACCATTTAACCGTCCCGGTGGCGTGACTTTCCTTTGTAATGACACGCTGCAACCCCCTTGGTAGCGCTGCCCGTCTTCTGGCATCATGGTTTGGCTGCCTGCGCCTCTGCGGCCGCCCTGACCCACACAACGCCCCTCGTTGTCTTAGTTATTGGGACTGCGAGGGTGTGATTGATGGGCATGATCAGTGCATCAGTTCGCCTGTCCCTCATCTCCTTCCGCCTTCTGCGGACTGTGCGGCTTCATGGCCGTGGCATGCGATAAGGGATCAGATGACGCCGCACAGTCTGAAGCGGGTGTAAGGACCCGAGTGTGAGAGGCGAACATATGTGCTGCGCCAGGCCCTGAATCCCAGCCCCGCAGTGTTTTAACAATGTTAAGACACTGCGGGGCTGGGATTCATGGTCATCGCGAAACGCACCGGCCGACATTAAATGATGCCAGAACATGGGCAGCGCTAACAGCGCTAGGCCAGGGGATAACACGACAGCGCAGACTCCTGTACAGCAAATAACAACGCTCAGGAGGCTGCACCCAGCACCAAGGTGGGATTCTTGACATCTGTGCTGCGTCTCATTACAAAGGGAACTCGCGCCTCCAACACAGTTTGACTGTATAAAGGGCTAAATGTTATACGTGTTTCACTCAGCGTGTGCAAGGAGCGAAATTAAAAGAGCAACCTTTGACTTGTGCAGCACTACTGCTGCATAAGCTGTGGCTCTTCTACTTTGTAACCCCTGAGGGGGGGTTAAAGGTTACCTTTGAAATTGGTTCAATTAGGCTTCGGCCTACACTCTGCTCCCCCTGCAGAGCCCTGGGCTCCAACACCGCCAGTTGGGGCCCGGTACTGCTAGCTGCACAGAGAAAAACACCAGCCAATGTGTCAGTGGGGTTCAGCACCGCCAGCTGTTCCCCTGCTGTGCAGCCGGCAACGTGTCCTGCAACTGCCACGCAGGCACAACAGACCCAAAAGCTGCCGCCAGTGCAGGCTTCGGCCTACACTCTGCTCCATCTCCTCCTCCTGCTGACCCCGGGCTCCAACACCGCCAGTTGGGGCCCGGTACTGCTAGCTGCACAGAGAAAAACACCAGCCAATGTGTCAGTGGGGTTCAGCACCGCCAGCTGTTCCCCTGCTGTGCAGCCGGCATCGTGTCCTGCAAAAGCCACGCAGACACTTGCTCTTGTACCTTCTGCTCCCCATCCTGGTTCCAGTACCGTCAGCTGGTTCCGGGCAGAGCCTTTGGCTTAGGTGCCTCCCTCTGGGTATCCGAGTTCCACCAACGTCAGGTGGTCCTTGGTAGTGCTTTCAGGCACGGGTACCTCCTGCTTAGTAACCGGGTTCCAGTAACGTCAGCTGGTCCTCGGTAGTTCCATTGGCTCTTGGACCTTCGGCTACCCATCCGGGTTCCAGCACCGTCAGCTGGTTCTCGGCAGTGTCTTTTGCTCTTGTACCTTCTGCTCCCCATCCTGGTTCCAGTACCATCAGCTGGTTCCGGGCAGAGCCTTTGGCTTAGGTGCCTCCCTCTGGGTATCCGAGTTCCACCAACGTCAGGTGGTCCTTGGTAGTGCTTTCAGGCACGGGTACCTCCTGCTTAGTAACCGGGTTCCAGTAACGTCAGCTGGTCCTCGGTAGTTCCATTGGCTCTTGGACCTTCGGGTAGCCATCCGAGTTCCAGTTCCATCAGCTGGTTCTCGGCATTTTCTCAGCCTTCTTGTACCTTCTGCTACATTTCCAAGTTCAAGAGACTAAACACGATGACCCGGAAGAACACCCCTAAGATGACGACGACACCAGAGACGACAACCACCGTGATGACGACGACCCTGGAGACGATGACCCTGAAGACCACCGTGATGACGACGACCCCGGAGACGACGACCCTGAAGACCACCCCGATGACGACGACCCCGGAGACGACAACCCTGGAGACGACGACGACCTGGAAGACCGAGAAGCAGAAGAACAAGAGGCTGCAGAACAAAGAGCAGAAGAACATTAAGCATAACACTAAATATCAGAGCAAAAAATATTATCTAAATTATAAGCAGAAGAAGACTAAGCAGTGTATGGGGGTGAGTCCGTTCCTCCTCGTGGTGCCCCTGGATAAAGCCTGATGCTGCAGGCCAAACTGAACGCGGACAAATGTAACTGTTTTGTGACAGGCAGAACGGAAGGTGTAATCTTCAAACTTTTATAGATAACAACTACGGGAATGCCTGTCACAAATAAGAATATGATGAAGAAGTAGAATATGATGAAGATAATAGTAAAATAAAAAGAATATGAACAATGTAACCCAAAAAATAATAGGTAGAAGATGAAGAAGAAGATGAATAAGGTGAAGAAGTTGATGTCAAAGAAGCTGATGATGAGGATAATGAAGAAGAAAGCGTGGGAGAAGTAAAAAAGAAGGTGAAGGGCGTTGAAGTAGTGATAGTGAAACATCAATATGTGACATAAAAAAAAAAAAAATAACATAGTGAAATTCTTTCTAACGCCGAACGTCATAAAAAAAAAAAAAAATCCTGCTATTCTATTACATTGGGCTAAACCTCTGTGCCTTTAATGTCTCCGCCACGTCCCCCAATACATCCTACATTATTCTTAGTTGTTTTCCTTCATGTAGAATGAACCTACAAGTGTATAAAGGGTTTATTTTAATTCCGATATTTTCGTCCCATTGACTTGCATTGGGATCGGGTATCGGTATCGGATTGGATCCGATATTTTGACGGTATCGGCCGATACTTTCCGATACCGATACTTTCCGATATCGGAAAGTATCGCTCAACACTAATCATCACCCCTCTCCTCTCCTCAGTAGCTTCTCCAATAACCAACTCTCCTCAGCACTGTCTGTGTCTAAAGGCTACTTTCACACTAGCGTCGTGCACTACACGTCGCTATGCGTCGTTCTGTAGAAAAAACGCATCCTGCAAAATTGCTTGCAGGATGCGTTTTTTCTCCATAGACTTGAATTAACGACACAGTGCGACGCATTGCCACACGTCACAACCGTCGTGCGATGGTTGCGTCGTGTTGCGTCGGACCGTCGGCACAAAAAAAGTTGCATGTAACTTTTTTTGTGCGTCGATAGCTTCTTTTCCGACCGCGCATGTGCGGCCGGAACTCCGCCCCCACCTCCCCGCACATCACAATGGGGCAGCGGATGCGATGTAAAACAGCATCCGCTGCCCCCATTGTGCGGCGCTTCCACAGTATGCGTCGGTGCGCTGCAACGTCGCATAGCAGTGCACGACGCTAGTGTGAAAGTAGCCTTATTCCCCCACAGACCTGGCTTCGCCCACCTCTTCCCTTTCTTGCTTGTTGCCATGGAGTCTGTGCACCGGTCTGCACACACAGGGAAACCTCTCTTATCCCTGGAGCTGAAGAGGAGGTCCAGGTAGAAGCGGTGAGTAGGAGCTCACAGCCAATCACAGACACGCACGTGTAGGGCAGTGTTTATAGACCCTGCACTGTGGGTGGCTGTGTTAGCAAAGAAAGATGACAGATGCTGCCCCGGGAGCCTGGTGAGGAGAAGCAATAGAGGACGGGCCCTGACCGGGTCACAAACTCTGCCAGCGTGTCTCAGACAGTCCAGGCCCCTCCTCCTTTGCTTCTGCACCGGGCCCCTTACATAAGTGTAGTATTGCCCTGATGGCGGCCCTGGGTATAACGATGAAAATTGTGTTTCTCATTGTTTTATCTCTTTATGTGTTAGGGTACTGTCACACATTGGCACTTTGATCGCTACGACGGTACGATCTGTGACGTTCTAGCGATATCGTTACGATATCGCAGTGTCTGACACGCAGCAGCGATCAGGGACCCTGCTGAGAATCGTACGTCGTAGCAGATCGTTTGGAACTTTCTTTCGTCGCTGGATCTCCCGCTGTCATCGCTGGATCGTTGTGTGTGACAGCGATCCAGCGATGCGTTCGCTTGTAACCAGGGTAAACATCGGGTTACTAAGCGCAGGGCCGCGCTTAGTAACCCGATGTTTACCGTGGTTACCAGCGTAAACGTAAAAAAAAACAAACAGTACATACTCACATTCCGGTGTCTGTCCCCCGGCGTTCTGCTTCTCTGCACTGTGAGCGCTGGCCGGCCGGAAAGCGAGCACAGCGGTGATCACCGCTGTGCTTTCCGGCTGGCAGACACAGTGCAGAGAAGCAGAACGCCGGGGGACAGACACCGGAATGTGAGTATGTACTGTTTGGTTTTTTTTACGTTTACGCTGGTAACCACGGTAAACATCGGGTTACTAAGCGCGGCCCTGCGCTTAGTAACCCGATGTTTACCCTGGTTACCCGGGGACTTCGGCATCGTTGGTCGCTGGAGAGCTGACTGTGTGACAGCTCCCCAGCGACCACACAACGACTTACCAACGATCACGGCCAGGTCGTATCGCTGGTCGTGATCGTTGGTATATCGTTTAGTGTGACAGTACCCTTAGTTTTAAACATTTGCTTGACCAAATGTTTTGCATATTTTGTAATGGGTAGTCAATTTTTTTGTGTGTTTTTTAGGTTAAAACATGACAAAGACAAATTTCTTACTAGATGTCAGGAAGCTTATTATTCTGAGAGTGAAGTCAGGCCAAAGCCAAAAAGAGGTAGCTATGGAATTCAACTGTTCTCAGAGTCAAGAGTCAAGTATATTAATGAAAGAAAAATAATGTTATGGAACAGCTGACAGTGTACGACCATGAAAAACGTCCTCCAAAGTTGATCGCATTATTAGGAAATCATCAGTATCTGATGTCCATAAAACAGTATCTGATGTTTATTTTGCACTAAATGAACAAAGATTATGGTGTCAAAGTGAGTCGCCAAACTGGTGCGACAGCTAAGAGCAGTAGGGTTGAATGCATGAGTTGCAGTCAAGAAGCCTTGAGTAGTGATGGCAAGCACTATATATCCTGCCCAATTGGAAAACATAATGATGTAGGGTATCAAACACCTACAGTGATACATGGTGGTGGCAATATCATAGTTTGCGGCAGCTTTTCTGCATCCGCCATTGGCCCTCTTCATACAATTGAGGGAAATATGCTACCATGTACAAGGACATACTGGAGAATGTAATGCTGCCACATGGTAAAACCAAAGTAGGCAGGGGCTGGAAATTCCAGCAAGACAATAACCTTAAGCCCACATCCTATTTAGTCAAAAATTGGTTAGGAAAGAGAAATGTTTGTTTCTGCAATGGCCATGCCTATCACCTGTATTAAACCTTATAGAGCACCTTTGGGATGAGTTAGGGCAACGAATTGGGGCATATAACCATATCAATAAAGATGAATGGTTTGCAGATTTGCAAATGGGATGTGACAGGATATCTTGAATACTAGTGGCTTCAGAGCCCTGTCGGTGTGGTGCAGTAATTAAAGCAAGAGGTTATAGTATTTTGTAATAGGTTATGGCATTGTATACAATGAATTACTCTATAGGTTGAGGTTGACACTCTCAATCCTGCGCAGTGGTGCCCCCACTCATGGGCGGCTATCCCTCCATCTCCCTAGACAACCCTATAAAGATACATAGGGTACAAAGTGACTTATCAATAAAGTACCATATGTAAGTAATCAGGCCAACGTGATATCCTACTTCTGATATACCATATGGTATGTTCAATATGGAGGTTCAATGAGGCAGCAGAGATACTCTGTACTCCATCTGGCGTCTGTCTAGTGGTATCCATGTTTTCAGAGGTGCACCAAAATATTTCTGATTTCGGTTTTATGCATGCTTAAACAGACGGACACCGTCACAAAATAGGCCAGACTGCGTTCAGTGTCTTCATCTGCCACATTATATGGCATCTTCCACTGGGGATTTTGTCTGAATCATATATTTCAGAGACTTACAGAAACTCTGGTGTAAGCATGCAGGGTACAACACAGTATAAATGTGAGCCGAGCCATACTGCGATCTTTGGGAGGTAGAATGAACAAATCAACAGCAGGGCAAGGATTAGTTCTATTTATGTTTTATGCTGTTCTTCACTCACTATAAGTGATAAGACAACTTTATTCTTCAGGTCTGTGTGAGTACAGCGATATCATATTGATATAGTTTTTTATGTTTGGCTGCTGTCGCACACTAAAAAACACCTTTTTTTTGCAAAAACAAGTTTTTGCATAGCCACATTTTGAGAGCTACAATTTTTTTACATTTCTGCTGACAGTTATGTGACGGCTTGTTTTTTGCAGGACTAGTTGATGTTTTCAATTACCAAATATACTCGAGTATAAGCCAAAATTTTCAGCCCATTTTTGGGGGTTGAAAGTCCCCCTCTCTGCTTATACTCGAGTCATACCCAGGGGTTGGCAGGGGAGGGGGAGCGAGGGCTGTCTAATTACACTCACCTACTCTTGGCACGGTCCCTGCAAGTCCCTGCTTCCCCGGCGCTGCAGCTTCTTCCTGTACTGAGCGGTCACATGGTACCCCTCATTACAGTAATGAATATGTGGCTCCACCTCCCATAGGGGTGGAGCCGCATATTCATTACTGTAATGAGCAGTAACGGTGACCGCTCAATACAGGAAGCTGCGGCGCTGGGAAAGCAGGGCCAGGAGCATGTGAGTATAACGGGGAGGGGAGCGCTGCGCTGCGCGATATTCACCTGCTCCTCGTTACGGTGCCGCTCCATCTTCAGCGTCTTCTGCAGTGATGCTCAGGTTAGAGGGCGCGATGATGTGGTTAGTGCGCGCCCTCTGCCTGAACGTCAGTGCAGAAGACGCTGAAGATGGAGCGGCACCGGAACGAAGTCAGGTGAATATTGAAAGTGCCAGGGGCCTGAGCGACGGAGAGGTGAGTATGTGATTTTTTTTTATTGCAGCAACAGCAAATGGGGCAAGTGTCTGTATGGAGTATCTTATGGGGCCATAATCAACGTTTGTGCAGCACTATATGGCGCAAATATCTTTATGGAGCATCTTATGGGGCCATAATTAACGCTTATGGAGCATTATATGGGGCAAGTGTCTGTATGGAGCATCTTATGGGGCCATAATCAAGGTTTGTGCAGCACTATATGGGGCAAATATCTTTATGGAGCATCTTATGGGGCCATAATCAACGTTTGTGGAGCATTATATTGGGCAAATGTGTCTATGGAGCATCTTATGGGGCCATTATAAACCTTTATGCAGGATTATATGGGGCATATTTTAATATGGAGCATCTTATGGAGCCATCATAAACTTTATGGAGCATTATATGGGGCTCCTGATTCAATATGGATATTCAAAAACACTTAACCTGCTGATATCTCAATTAATTTTACTTTTATTGGTATCTATTTTTACTTTTGACTTTTACCGGTAGCTGCTGCATTTTCCACCCTAGGCTTATACTCGAGTCAATAAGTTTTCCCAGCTTTTTGTGGCAAAATTAGGGGGGTCGGCTTATACTCGGGTCGGCTTATACTCGAGTATATACAGTATACCATTTTCGGGCACATAACATTTATTGATTGCTTTCTATTCTATTCTATTCTATTCTATTGGATCTACAACCTGGGTACTAGAATTCCAAATGGAATTCTAGTTTCACTACTAACATACAATTGCCATATCATTTTATATATGTTATGTTATTTCATTTATTTATGTTATATGTCTGAATATTGTTGTCAGTTAATTAAGTCTGCTGTCCATTGCTTAATGTTTGTCTTACTTCATGCATGTTATTTACTAGTACGTTACATCATGTGATATTCTGACAGGTGATTGGTTCTAGCTCCTACTTAAAGGGAACCTGTCACCCCCAAAATTGACGGTGAGCTAAGCCCACCGGCATTAGGGGCTTATCTACAGCATTGTGTATGCTGTAGATAAGCCCCTGATGTATCCTGAAAGATGAGAAAAAGAGGTTAGATTATACTCACCTGGGCTGGCGGGCCAATCCGATGGGCGTCGCGGTCCGGGGCCTCCCATCTTCATACGATGACGTCCTCTTCTTGTCTTCACGCTGCGGCTCCAGCGCAGGCGTACTTTGTCTGCCCTGTTGAGAGCAGAGCACAGTACTGCAGTGTGCAGGCGCCGGGAAAGGTCAGAGAGGCCTGGCGCCTGCGCACTGCAATACTTTGCTCTGCCCTCAACAGGGCAGACAAAGTGCGCCGGAGCCGCAGCGTGAAGACAAGAAGAGGATGTCACCTGATGAAGATAGGAGGCACCGGACCGGACCACGACACCCATTGGACCGGACCGGGACAGCCCCTGGGTGAGTATAATCTAACCTCTTTTTCTCATCTTTTTGGATACATCGGGGGCATATCTACTGCATTACAGAATGCTGTAGATAAGCCCCTTATGCTGTGGGATTAGCTCACCTTCGATTTTGGGGGTGACAGGTTCCCTTTAATTTGGAGTTTAGAGGTGTATAAGCTTTGGTAAAGATCGCTACAGCGATCGTAACGCACCACTCTTCTCTTTGTCCCCATGTGCACCAGAGTGCGGTCTTAGGAGCATGTTCTATTTTTAATATCATGGAATAAATGTTAATGTTTTCAATAAAGATCATTACAAAGGTGTTTTGGGTTTAAGGATGGATAGTTAGAAAATACGTTTTAGGTCCCAACGAACCCCTATAATAGCTTATACAAATGTATCTATTTAATCTTTCAGATTTTCAAAAGCTTACTAATCTCTAAGACTTATTTTAAGCTGTTGGTTTTAGAAGCTTTTGGTTATGAATGTCTGAGTATCCTTGCCATAGAAAAAATTAGGATATAACAAAGGTATCCACAGAGGCTAGAAGCAGATAACACCAGATCCACAAATAACAGGTGAATCAAATCATTGTAGGGTGAAAGGTAGTACGGAAGTGAGGTTTGGAGGGACACACAATTTAGGATCATGCATAGAGCAATCTTGGCCTTTAATATACCAATATCCAAAAAGATGAGAAATCGTCTGACACATTGTCCAAAATGCAAACTTAAAGATTCAGACTTACAACATGGGTTGTGGAGTTGCCCTAAAGTACAAGAATTCTACAAAGACATAAATTATATACAAATATTGGAAAATATGGGTGTTAAGAGTGTTCCTCTATATCCGTTACCATTTCTCTTCCATTACTAGAGGAGAGAGGAAGGTGTACAACAAAAAGAGAAAGAAAAACTAACCCCAATATTCCATACAATCTGTTTAATAGCCATAAGAAGCTTGTTAAAACATTGGTTATCTGAATCTATTTCAAATTGGAAAGAGATAATAGGATACGCGAAGGCCATATTCCATTTGGAAAGGATGGAAGCAGAAAGTGATAAGGAAAGATAAGTAAAATCACTTATGATAAAATGGAAAGGCTTTGTACTCAATTAATATACAAAGGAGGAACTTCATAAAATCATGAAGCCCTTTGTCCAGACCAGTTGGTATTTATTGGAAGACTTGGGGGGAATATAGGGAAAGTTAAAAATAATTGATCCAAATGTGGAGGGAAAAGGGGGGTGTAATAATTATAGGGGATAACTCAGGAGACTCTTTGCGTGGAACAAGACAACTACAGGACACAGTTTTATAAGTGGTAAAGTCTATGTTATCACACGGTGATTCAAACAGGTACAGAGAGAAACTCAAGTCCACAACACTTGGTGTAAATATTAAACGCAGCTTAGCAGTCTATAGGAAACTTCAGAGGAAAATGCAATCACGCAGAAAGCCTATGAAGCACAATTCTTGAGGATACTTGACACGAATAAGTCCTTGTTTTAGTCCAAACACAGATAGATATGCTTATAAGGCAGTTCAAATAATATCTTAGCTCAACCAGGGAGGCCTGGGTAATAGTCTCAGGTTTTTGCAGAGCAGCAACAGCTTACATGTCCAGCAAATGCAGATGGAAGTAAACACGAGCAGCAGATGAAGGAGGATTACTGGAAACTGGTGTATGCAGCAGGAACTCAGAGCAGAGTAGCAGGATCACCACACAGGTTCACAGGAGCAGGTATATAGCCAGGGAATCACCAGAGTCAGGAGCTGGATGCAAGGCAGAATATTCTAGCACAGACTGAAGACTGGGGTGGAGTTTTATAGCAGGAAGACACAGTGCACATGAGACGCCATCTTGGAAAAGGGCAGTAATGCACAAAAGGTAATAAAAAATGTTCAGAGTCCTGACAGGGGGAGAGATAAAGGCAGAGCATTGTATAGAGATTAAATAAGGAAGTGCAACATCCAAGGGGTTACTGTGGTCAAGAGAATGATAGGATTGAAGTGAGCACTGGAAATCTAAATAGTATATCCTGCGTGTCTGGGTGGAGGGAGGGTAGTTGGGGAATTGTAAGTATTTGTTTGTTTTTTTCTTTTTTAATTACTCTGATTGTGATCCTTTCATTTTGAAAATGGAAGAAAGGAAACTAAATCTGAGAGTTTCTAAACAAAGTGTATAGAATTTTATTGCATAATTATAGATCTTAAAAATCTATAAACATTTTTGCTAAAAAAGACAGGTGAATCACAGCTCAGCTACTTCCTCTTACTGCGCAATGTCCTCTGCAGTTGTCACAGTGCAGGTCCGGAAATCTCCAATGTCTGGACATGACTCGGTAGCTTCAGTTTCATGCTTGTCAGGACTCTGAACATTTTTATTACCTTTTGTGCATTACTGCCCTTTTCCAAGATGGCGTCTTTGGTTTCATGTGCACTGTGTCTTCCTGCTATAAAACTCCACCCCAGCCTTCAGTCTGTGCTAGAGTATTCTGACTTGCATCCAGCTCCTGTCTCTGATGACTCCCTGGCTATATACCTGCTCCTGTGAACCTATGTGGAGATACTGCTACTCTGCTCTGAGTTCCTGCTGCATACACCAGTTTCCAGTAATCCTCCTTCATCTGCTGCTCGTGTTTACTCCCATCTGCATTTGCTGGACATGTAAGCTGTTGCTGCTCTGCTTAAACCTGAGATTATCACCCAGGCCTTCCTGGTTGAGATAAAACATTGCTTGAACTGCCTTATAAGCATAACTATCTATGTTTGGACTAAAACAAGGACTTATTCGTGTCAAGTATCCTCAAGAATAACTGTGCTTCATAGACTTTTTGCGTGATTGCATTTTCCTCTGAAGTTCCCTATAGACTGTTTAAGCTGCGTTAAATATTTACACCAAGTGTTGTGGACTTGAGTTTCTCTCTGCACCCGATTGAATCACCGTGTGATAATATAGACTTTACCACTTATAAAACTGTGTCCTGTAGTTGTCTTGTTCCACGCAAAGAGTCTCCTGAGTTATCCCCTATAATTATTACAGGATACTCTAGCCACAAAAGAGGAGACTGCTGGAACAATGACTGCAGAGAGCAGATTATAGCAGGTGTTTTCCATAATTAGATCACTGCAGAAAGATGTGGAAGGTCTGCAAAAGAAGTTTGGAAGCTTTGAACACAATCAACAAGTGTTTGGACAGACTTTGCAGGACTTAAGCACCCACATGGCAGCCCAGGAAAACAAACTTGCTGGCATAGAGTCCCAGTATGGATGGGCTTTTCAGGACTTAAGCACGCAAATAGCTGCACAAGCGACTTTACCCTCTGGGCAACAGCCACCAGCTAGCCCACCTAAGTTGCCCCCATTCAGATTTAATGGTGATCGCGACAAATTTCGTGACTTTGTGAATCAATGTATGCTATATTTTGATGTACATGCTGACCGTTTCCTAATGATAGATCCAAAGTATTGTGTGTAATAATGCTGCTGACCGCACGAGCGCTCGCCTGGGCGAATCCGATGATTGAGTCTCGTGACCCACTGGTTAAATAACTTGGATGATTTCTTGGCCGCTATGGCATTAATGTTTGATGATCCTAATTGCCGTGCAACCGCTGAATCTGCTTTATTGTCTTTACGCCAGGCTAAACGTTCTGTAATTAAGTATGCCACTGAATTCAGGAGATTAGCGGTAGATAACAATTGGGACAGTTATGCACAATTGCCTATTTTTAAAAGGGGTCTGTCTAGTATTGTAAAAGATGAACTAGCTCGCTCTGAGTCACCACAAGAGCTGGAGACATTTATACAGCATTGTGTGCGCATAGACATTCGCCTTACTGAGCGTAGGCAGGAGAAGTTTGCTGCATATAACCGTATTTCTAACTTTTCCCTTCCTTCTAAAGAGCCTGCAGGTATAACCTCTCGGGAGGTGGAGGAGGTGCCCATGCAAATTGATTCCATTCAGAGGCGCGAGATTAATGAGCGCCGGGAGCATCGCCTTCGCGAAAGTCTATGTTTCTACTGCGGCCAGTCTGACCACTTTCTGATCAATTGTCCTAAGTGTCCCAGACGGCCTAACAAGGTGCTAGCAGCAGTAGGGGAGTATGACATCTGTGATGATGAATCTGACATCTCTGAATGTAGCCTGCCTTTAAACGCTGTATTCCATTCACTTTCTATGACTTCACCCCCCAAGGAGCTGAAGGAGAAGAACTCTCACTGGTTTCTCCCTATTAAGATCCTGTGTTCAGGACAGTGGATTTCCAGTGCAGCTATGATTGACTCTGGTGCAGGTGGCAATTTCATGGATATCGCATTTGCCAAGGAACATGGTATTAAAATTCAGCAAAGAGCCTCTCCAATTACCATGGAAACAGTGGATGAGTCACCTTTAATCTCTGAGCCTATGGATCAGGAGACCGTACCCCTTGAAATTTTGTTGGAGCCTAATCATCAGGAGCAACTTTCTTTCTTGCTAATTTCCTCTCCTCATTTTCCTGTGATTTTAGGCATTCCTTGGCTGCGTTCTCAGAACCCAATTATCAACTGGGAGACCAAGGAGATTATCTTTCCAACAAGGAGCAACTCAGCGTTAACAGAAGCTGTCCCTGAGTCCACGGCTAAGGAACCACATGTACAGGTATTTACTTTACCTCCAGCATATAAAGAGTTCTCTGACATCTGTGACAAGAAGAATGCAGATCAGCTTCCTCCACACAGGCATTATGACTGTCCCATTGAGCTGCTTCCTGGGGCAGCTATTCCTTTTGGTAACGTATATCCTTTGGCGGCACCTGAGCTTCAAGTCTTAAAGGAGTATATTGATGAAAATCTGGCCAAAGGCTTCATACGTCCTTCTTCCTCACCAGCAGGGACACCTATATTTTTTGTAAAAGAGAAGGATGGGACCCTGAGACCCTGTGTTGACTATCGGGAACTTAATAAGGTAACCATACGAAACCGTTACCCTTTGCCTCTGATTCCCGAATTACTGGAAAGAGTCCGCCATGCTAAGGTGTTCTCTAAACTGGATCTTCATGGGGCTTATAATTTGGTGCATATTCGTCCAGGGTATGAGTGGAAGACAGCATTCAGATGCCGGTATGGACACTTTGAATATCTTGTGATGCCCTTCGGGCTTTGTAACGCCCCTGCAACGTTTCAACACCTTGCTAATGACATTTTCAGAGATTTGTTGGACCAGTTTGTGGTGATCTATTTGGACGATATACTAATCTTTTCTGACTCTCTACAGGAACATGAAGAACATGTCAAAACTGTTTTAAGATGTCTGAAAAAGAACCATCTGTATATTAAGCCAGAGAAATGCGAGTTCCATCATTCTGAGATACAGTTCTTAGGTTATATCATCTCTCCCCAGGGGCTGAACATGGAATCTGGTAAGATTCAGGCTATCCTTGACTGGCCGGTACCCAAGAACGTTAAGGAGGTCCAACGTTTCATTGGTTTTGCAAATTTCTACAGACGCTTCATTCAAAATGTTTCAGATATTGTCCGTCCCATTACTTCCTTGACAAAGAAGGAAAAGCCCTTTAAGTGGTCATCACAGGCTCAAGAACCTTTTGATCGGCTTAAGAACTGTTTCACCTCAGCACCGCTGTTGATACACCCAGATCCAACACTTTCTTTCATTGTGGAGGTGGACGCTTCTGATAATGCTTTGGGGGCTATTCTCTCCCAAAGAACTGGAGAGAAGGGTCTGCTACATCCTTGTGCTTTCTTTTACCGTAGACCAGTGGTCCCCAACCTTTCTGACCTTGAGAGCCACATTCAGCTTAGAGAGAGGGTCACGAGCCACATTCAGCACTGAGAGAGGGTCGTGGGCCACATCCAGCTCCCACCCCCTTCAAAGTAGTGTCAACGAAAGCCCTCATTACAGGTATAATGATAACCAAAGCTTTTCCACAGAAATCATTCCAAAGCAGTAAACTGAGATCCATGGGTTCCCACAATACCCCCATTCAGCATTCTCCCATCAAGGACTCCCAACACACTGTCACATCCAGCTTTGAGCACCTCCTCTAACAGGTAGTACCATCTTCTAGTGTACCATACCTAAAACATCTCTAAACCCCTAAGACCAGTAAATGTGCATCCAGATCTGCACTTCTGTGCAGGGCTACTCACAAAATTCACCATTTTGAAACGTGCTCTTCATACAAGTTTGCTAGACATGGAACTAATGCACCAAGCTGACAGACAGCCGCGAGCCACAATTCATGGGACCGCGAGCCACATGTGGCTCCCGAGCTACAGGTTGGGGACCCCTGCCGTAGACTAACCACAGCAGAGAAGAATTACGACGTGGGAGACAAGGAATTGCTGGCTATTATTGCGGCTTTCAAAGAATGGAGGCATCATCTGCAAGGAGCTGCACAACAGATCATAGTGCTAACTGACCATCGCAATTTGGAGTTCCTTAGATCCGCTAGATGTCTTTCTCCTCATCAGGCTCATTGGAATTTATTTTTAAATCAATTTAACTTTGTTATCTCGTACCGTCCAGGTTCTCGCAATGTGAAGGATGATGCTTTATCCCGAATCCCGTACCTGGAGCCCTGTCCAAGACCATTCTATCTGATGCCAATTTCATCGGAGTTATCCACGATCAGGACTTGTGGAAGGAGTGCAGGGAGGCTTATGACGGTGATGTATTTCTGGCCAACCCACCTGTGGATATTAATCTTGTCTTTAAGGGTGGCATGTGGTTCAGAGATTGACGTATCTACGTCCCTGAGGTCGTCCGTCTGCAGATTCTCAAGTTGGTACATGACTCCAAGTTGGCTGGTCACAGGGGGGTACAGAAGACACAAGAGTTCTTGAGCCGATTCTTCTGGTGGCCAACTTGCCTGAAGGATACCAAGGACTATGTTCTCACTTGCGAGGTATGTGCTCGTTACAAGACTCCTCATGTGGCACCTACGGGTCTTCTACAACCATTACCTGTTCCGTCTCGCCCTTGGGGGTCTATATCAATGGACTTTATTGTGGAGCTGCCTATATCGGGGGGCATGAATACAATCATGGTGGTAGTTGATCGCCTGACTAAAGCTGCTCATTTTGTTCCGTGCACCGGCCTCCCTTCAGCTAAAGATACAGTGAACTTGGTTATACAGAATGTATTTCGGTTGCATGGGGTCCCGGATGAGATCATCTCTGACCGTGGAGTACAGTTCACTTCAAGATTCTGGAAGGGGTTTTGCTCTGCACTCAATATTAATGTCTGTCTCTCTTCCACTTACCATCCCCAGACAAATGGTCAAACTGAGCAGACCAACCAGACGCTAGAACAATATCTAAGATCCTATGTCAGCCATCTCCAGGATGATTGGTTGGAGTTGCTGCCGTTAGCCGAATTTTCATATAACAATTCTCAGAGCGCCTCCACTAAATTTACACCTTTCTTTGCCAATCTGGGTTATCATCCGTGTACTGTATCTTACCTAGGTCTCCAATTAATTCTCCGGTTCCAGCACTGGAGGAAAGGCTGAGTGCGATGAGGCAAAATCTGGAGGTTCTGAAGGAATCCCTGACCACAGCTCAAGAACGTTATAAGAGATCGGCTGATAGATTCCGTAAACCTGCACCCATGTTCAAGGTAGGAGATTCCGTGTGGTTAACAACTAAGAATCTGAAGTTAAACGTTCCTTCACAAAAACTTGGACAGAAATTCATTGGCCCCTTCAAGATCAACGGTATTGTGAGCTCTGTGGCCTGCCGGCTGAAGCTGCGTAGGACTATGAAGGTACACCCAGTTTTTCTTGTATCTTTACTAAAGCCTGTATCTCCTAATACCTTCCAGGGACGTGTTGTGCCACCTCCGCAGCCTGTGGTGATTGATGGGCAAGAACAATTTGTGGTGTACGAAATTATTGATTCCAGGATTCGCAGGAATCGGCTCCAATATCTGATAAGATGGCAGGGATATCCCCCATAATTATTACAAAGCGTCTACGTAGCTTCTGTAAAATAAATTGCCACTAAAGAGGAAAGTAGCACATTAGATAATATGACTGTCGGCACAATTATTTTATAAAAAAAAAATACTAAAGAAGCATTTGGCTTTATTTAGCAAAAGGAGTGGCTGACCAATTTCAGTCAAAAAGGCTATGCCGGTTTCCAATGCCACCCCTATCTCATAGGTGATAACTTCTTCCTATCTGATGGCCCATTAATATTTTTTTTTTATTCAGAAGACTCAGCGTCCTAATATAGAAGTGATGCAACATATTGATAACGCAGTTACTAGACTGCAGCGCTTATGTCTGTAGAAAGACCTTATGATGTAATAGGTTAGTAATCCCTGTGAGATTTCCTTCCTTGTGATTCTGTAGTGATTATGTGTTTGGGAAGACACCTGATCACTATCCAATTACATGCTGAGTGCCTTCAAGCAGCTTAAAAGGTTTCTTGAGTGAATATCACCGCACTGAGACAAGTTGATTGCTATCACAATGCCTTGGATTTCTGGTCTCTACAGACTAGTTTTCCCTAGCGTCTTTAAGGAGCTAGAAAAATTATCATATACCTATCAGCCATGCACATTAGATAAATATTGGTGGTTTCTGATGAAATGTAATGTGTATGGGACCCCAGGAGAAGTACAACACCTCTCTGAGTGACGTGGTATAGGGAACTGTTTTGCGTACAGTCATATCCAGGCAGAGGTTATGTGTGAGGTTTAATATGATATTCTCTTAAAGCAGAGGATAAAAATGAGGTATAGGTCAAGTTGATGTGTGCATATTTTCAGATTGAGTGCTGTGCGTGAAAAAAAAACCTTGTCATCTCATCAACAGCCCTAAAAGCAATGTTATTCAATCAGGCTGGTCGAATAAGTGTTTATTTTCATGGACCAAATCTGAGCTTGAAAAAAAATCGTAGCTTGCACTATTCTCTTTCTCTAGTCCGCTTGCTTAACTAAGTCTATGGGTTCACAAAAAAAATGGATCTTATACACATCATCTGTAGAGCAACTGATTTGTAAAGATACATTGCAATCCTTTAACAAACTGTTTTGGCCTTGTAAATCAACCCTCTTAATCTGTCTACATGGGCATGCAGGTCATAGAAAGTTGAATAAAATGATAACTTGATATCTGCTATTTGTTGTCTTATTCCAGAGAAATCTCCCTGATAATCTGCTTGATAATCTGCCTCTAGAGTTTATTTTCAATGAAAGCAGACGTTACCAGTCTGAGACATGTAATGACTGACAGTCTGCTCTAATATACCATATTTTTCGGGATTATAAGATGCACTTTTTTCCCCCAGATATACCTTACCACAGTGGAGCAGGGTCCCAGGGTCGCTGCTGGAGGAGGCAAGAGTGGAGCGTAGCTGCAGGCCGCAGGCTGGGATGAGGGGGGTGTTCGGATGTGCGCCGCTGACGGTGTTCGGTAGTGCGGGGGCTCTGCCGACATTTTGTGAAAGCCCAGAGCCCCCACACTTACATGATTTGCTATGCGGTGGACTCCAGGAAAATGGCTGCGAGGGGTGGCGCAGATGGAGATGTCAGCACCAAGATCTCGGGATTTTTACTTTACACTTGCTTCAATAGTCTTCATGGAAGCCTAGAATGTGCAATCACCCGATTCCTTGTACTACAGCCGTGCTCTATGTAGCAGAAATGCTCACTTGCTATGAGCGCTAACCTCTGTGAAGCGCTCACAGCAATCCAGCAATGACAACCACAGGTGTCTGCTGCAGACCCCGGATTGTCATGCCAACCCATCGGCAACCTGCTGTCATGTGGCACGGGCACCAATGGGAGGGATTAGTGACGCACTTCCAGTGGAATCACATTAAATGCCGCTGTCTATTTAACAGGTTAACAGTCACGGGTAGATCGCGATTCCACCCGCAGCTGTTACGGGCACATGACAGCTGTTCAAATCAGACATATAGATGGCTTAAAAGGGTTGATCCTTCTAACCAATTCCTTTTTAACCCCTTAATCCCATATGACGTACTATCCCGTCAAGGTGACCTGGGACTTAATTCCCAGTGACTGGATAGTACGTCATATGCGATCAGCCGCGCTCACGGGGGGAGCGCGGTCGATAGCGGCCTGGTGTCAGCTGTCTATCGCAGCTGACATCCGGCACTATGTGCCAGGAGTGGTCACGGACCGCCCCGGCACACTGCGATCAAACATGATCGCAGTGTTCGGGCGTTACAGGGAAGCCCCCTCCCTGCGTGCTTCCCTGAGACGATCGGTACAAGGCGATGTGCTCACCTTGTACCGAGCGTCTCTTCCCTACAGGCCCCGGATCCAAAATGGCCGCGGGGCTACTTCCGGGTCCTGCAGGGAGGTGGCTTACCAAGTGCCTGCTCAGAGCAAGCGCTGGTAAGCCAGGAGCCCTGCATGTCAGATCGCTGATCTGACACAGTGCTCTGCAAAGTGTCAGATCAGCAATCTGTCACTATACTGTGATGTACCCCCTGGGGCAAAGTAAAGAAGTAAAAAAAAAAATTAAATGTGTAAAAAAAAAAAAAAAAAACTCAATAAAAAAATATATATATATTGTTCCCATAAATAAATTTCTTTATCTAAATTTAAAAAAATACAATAAAAGTACACATATTTAGTATCGCCGCATCCATAACGACCCGACCTATAAAACTGTCCCACTAGTTAACCCCTTCAGTGAACACCGTAAAAAAAAAAAAAAAAAACCAAGGCAAAAAACAACGCTTTATTATCATACCGCCCAGCAAAAAGTGGAATAACACGCAATTAAAAAGACGAATATAAATACCCATGGTACCACTGAAAACATCATCTTGTCCCGCAAAAAACGAGCTGCCATACAGCATCATCAGCAAAAAAATAAAAAAGTTATAGTCCTCAGAATAAAGCGATGCAAAAATAATTATTTTTTCTATAAAATAGTTTTTATCGTATAAAAGTGCCAAAACATTAAAAAATTATGTAAATAAGGTATCGCTGTAATTGTACTGACCCAAAGAATAAAACTGCTTTATCCATTTTACCAAATGTGGAACGGTATAAATGCCCCCCCCAAAAAAAAAATTCATGAATAGCTGGTTTTGGTCATTCTGCCTCACAAAAATCAGAATAAAAAGTGATCAAAAAACGTCACATGCCCAAAAATGGTACCAATAAAAACGTCAACTCGTCCCGACAAAATCAAGACCTCACATGACTCTGTGGACCAAAATATGGAAAAATTATAGGTCTTAAAATGTGGTAACACAAAAAATATTTTTTGCAATAAAAAAGCGTCTTTTAGTGTGTGACAGCTGCCAATCATAAAAATCCGCTAAAAAAAAACACTATAAAAAAGTAAATCAAACCCCCCTTCATCACCCCCTTAGTTAGGGAAACATAATTTTTTTAAAAAAAAATGTAATTATTTCCATTTTCCCATTAGGGCTAGGGTTAGGGCTAGGGTTAGGGCTAAGGTTAGGGCTAGGATTAGGGCTAGGGTTAGGGCTAGGGTTAGGGTTGGGGCTAGGGTTAGGGCTAGGGTTAGGGTTAGGGCTACAGTTAGGGTTAGGACTACAGTTAGGGTTGGGGCTAAAGTTAGGGTTAGGGCTGGGGCTAAAGATAAGGTTAGGGCTGGGGCTAAAGTTAAGGTTAGGGCTACAGTTAGGGTTGGGGCTAAAGTTAGGGTTAGGGTTGGGGCTAAAGTTAGAGTTAGGGTTGGGGCTAAAGTTAGGGTTGGGGCTAAAGTTAGGGTTGGGGCTAAAGTTAGGGTTAGGGTTTGGATTACATTTATGGTTGGGATGAGGGTTAGGGTTAGGGGTGTGGTTAGGGTTATGGTTGGGATTGGGTTAGGGGTGTGTTTGGGATAGGGTTTCAGTTAGAATTGGGTGTTTCCACTGTTTAGACACATTAGGGCTCTCGAAACGTGACATGGCGTCCAATCTCAATTCCAGCCAATTCTGAGTTGAAAAAGTAAAACAGTGCTCATTCCCTTCCGAGCTCTCCCGTGCGCCAAAACAGGGGTTTACGCCAACATATGGGGTATCAGCATACTCAGGACAAATTGGACAACAACAATTTGGGTCCAATTTCTCTTGTTACCCTTGGGAAAATAAACATTTGGGGGGCTAAAAAAAACATTTTTGTGGGAAAAAAATTAATTTTTATTTTCACGACTCTGCGTTATAAACTGTAGTGAAACACTTGGGGGTTCAAAGTTCCCACAACACATCTAGATAAGTTCCTTGGGGGGTCTAGTTTCCAAAATGGTTTCACTTGTGGGGGGTTTCTACTGTTTAGGTGCATCAGGACCTCTGCAAATGCAACGTGACACCTGCAGACCAGTCCATCTAAGTCTGCATTCCAAATGGCGCTCCTTCCCTTCCGAGTTCTGCCATGCGCCCAAACAGTGGTTCCCCCCACATATGGGGTATCAGCGTACTCAGGACAAATTGGACAACAACTTTTGAGGTCCAATTTCTCCTGTTACCCTTGGGAAAATACAAAACTGAGGACTAAAATATAATTTTTGTGAAAAAAAAATAAAATTTTATTTTCACGGCTCTGCGTTATAAACTGTAGTGAAACACTTGGGGGTTCAAAGCTGTCAAAACACATCTAGATAAGTTCCTTAGGGGGGCTACTTTCCAAAATGGTGTCACTTGTGGGGGGTTTCAATGTTTAGGCACATCAGGGGCTCCCCAAACGCAACATGGCGTCCCATCTCAATTCCAGTCAATTTTGCATTGAAAAGTCAAACGGCGCTCCTTCCCTTGCGAGCTCTGCCATGCGCCCAAACAGTGGTTTACCCCCACATATAGGGAATCGGCGTACTCAGAACAAATGGCACAACAACTTTTGGGGTCCAATTTCTTCTCTTACCCTTGGGAAAATAAAAAAATTGGGAGCGAAAAGATCATATTAGTGAAAAAATATGATTTTTTTACTTTGACGCCTCTGCATTATAAACTTCTGTGAAGCACTTGGTGGGTCAAAGTGCTCACCACACATCTAGATAAGTTCCTTAGGGGGTCTACTTTCCAAAATGGTGTCACTTGTGGGGGGTTTCAATGTTTAGGCACATCAGGGGCTCCCCAAACGCAACATGGCGTCCCATCTCAATTCCAGTCAATTTTGCATTGAAAAGTCAAACGGCGCTCCTTCCCTTGCGAGCTCTGCCATGCGCCCAAACAGTGGTTTACCCCCACATATGGGGAATCGGCGTACTCAGAACAAATGGCACAACAACTTTTGGGGTCCAATTTCTTCTCTTACCCTTGGGAAAATAAAAAAATTGGGAGCGAAAAGATCATATTAGTGAAAAAATATGATTTTTTACTTTGACGCCTCTGCATTATAAACTTCTGTGAAGCACTTGGTGGGTCAAAGTGCTCACCACACATCTAGATAAGTTCCTTAGGGGGGTTTACTTTCCAAAATGGTGTCATTTGAAGGGGGTTTCAATGTTTAGGCACATCAGGGTCTTTCCAAACGCAACATGGCGTCCCATCTCAATTCCAGTCTATTTTGCATTAAAACATCAAATGGCGCTCCTTCCCTTCCGAGCTCTGCCATGCGCCCAAACAGTGGTTTACCCCCACATATGGAGTATCGGCGTACTCAGAACAAATGGCACAACAACTTTTGGGGTCCAATTACTTCTCTTACCCTTGGGAAAATAAAAAATTGGGGGCAAAAAGATCATATTTGTGAAAAAATATGATTTTTTATTTTTACGGCTCTGCATTATAAACTTCTGTGAAGCACTTGGTGGGTTAAAGTGCTCACCACACATCTAGATAAGTTCCATAGGGGGTCTACTTTTCAAAATCGTGTCACTTGTGGGGGGTTTCTATATTTAGGCACATCAGGGGCTCTCCAAACGCAACATGGCGTCCCATCTCAATTCCAGTCAATTTTGCATTGAAAAGTCAAACGGCGCTCCTTCCCTTCCGAGCTCTGCCATGCACCGAAGCAGTGGTTTACCCCCACATATGGGGTATCGGCGTACTCAGAACAAATGGCACAACTTTTGGGGTTCAGTTACTTCTCTTACCCTTGGGAAAATAAAAAATTGGGGGCGAAAAGATGATTTTTGTGAAAAAATATGATTTTTTATTTTTACGACTCTGAATTATAAACTTCTGTGAAGCACTTGGTGGATTAAAGTGCTCACCATACATCTAGATAAGTTCCTTAGGGGGTCTACTTTCCAAAATGCTGTCACTTGTGGGGGTTTTCTATGTTTAGGCACATCAGGGGCTCTCCAAACGCAACATGGCGTCCCATCTCAATTCCAGTCAATTTTGCATTGAAAAGTCAAACGGCGCTCCTTCAATTCCGAGCTCTGCCATGCACCCAAACAGTGGTTTACCCCCACATATGGGGTATCAGCGTACTCAGAACAAATTGTACAACAACATTTGGGGTCCATTTTCTCCTGTTACCCTTGGTAAAATAAAACAAATTGGAGCTGAAGTAAATTTTTTGTGAAAAAAAGTTAAATGTTCATTTTTTTTTAAACATTCCAAAAATTCCTGTAAAACACCTGAAGGGTTAATAAGCTTCTTGAATGTGGTTTTAAGCACCTTGAGGGGTGCAGTTTTTAGAATGGTGTCACACTTGGTTATTTTCTATCATATAGACCCCTCAAAATGACTTCAAATATGATGTGTTCCCTAAAAAATATTGGTGTTGTAAAAATGAGAAATTGCTGGTCAACTTTTAACCCTTATAACTCCATAACAAAAAAAATTTGGTTCCAAAATTGTAGACATGTGGGAAATGTTACTTATTAATTATTTTGTGTGACATATCTCTGTAATTTAAGGGCATAAAAAATTCAAAGTTGGAAAATTGCAAAATTTTCAAAATATTTTCACTAAATTTCCATTTTTTTCACAAATAAACGCAAGTTATATCGAATAAATTTTACCACTATCATGAAGTACAATATGTCACGAGAAAACAATGTCAGAATCGCCAAGGTCCATTGAAGCGTTCCAGAGTTATAACCTCATAAAGGGACAGTGGTCAGAATTGTAAAAATTGGCCCGGTTATTAACGTGTAAACCACCCTTGGGGCTTAAGAGGTTAATAAATAATAATTAGACATATATATAAAAAAACACAATTTTGCATTTGTGACATTTTTTTAAGCCTCTAATGTTAAGCCTCTGACTTGCTCCCATTGTGCTATACTACTTGTATTATACAACATGTGGATAGTTTGTGGTTTATAGAAGAGTGTTATTTGGCTTATTGCTGTGGGCAGCACGGTGGCTTAGTGGTTAGAACTACAGCCTATCAGTGTTGGGTTCCTGGGTTCAAAACCTACAAACTGAAAGGAGTTTTTATATTCTCCCAGTGTTTGTGTGAATTTCCTCCAGGTACTCAAGTTTTCATCCCACACTCTAAATTTATATTGGTAGGGAATTTTGATTGTGAGCCTTGTGAGCCCCATTGGGAGCAGCGATGTCTGTAAAGTGCAGTGGAATTAAAGAAGTGGCCCACTACTTTTACATTGATGACCTATCTCTAGGATATCCGACACACGGCACCCCTGCCGATCAGCTGTTATTGGTGTCGGCAGAGGCCACCATCTGGAAGTACTCACTTGCGGAGCTCTCCATATTCTAATAGTGGGCCACCACAGGGTACTGCACATTCGCCACATTCGTACTTCCAGCCTGTGACTGCCACCGACACAGATAACAGCTGATCGGCGGGGGTGTCAGGTGTCAAACACTGCCAATTAGGCATTGATGCCCTATCCTGAGGATAGATCATCAATGTAACAGTAATGGACAATCTCTTTAATGGAGCTATATGTGAGTAAAATAAAGTACTGACTTCTGAAATCCTTGATAGCTGAGGAATATTCAGATGGCCACAATGCTAGGCAAATCTATTATTACACTGTGCCCAATTGACCATAAAGAATTCCATGGCTGGGCTGATCTCATAGTTATAACCGCTCCTTGTTCTGACCAATAGAAGGGAGTCCAACCTTCAATAATAATATGATCTGATGTAGTACATAAATCATGAATACGTTTATGAGCCGAGACCTTTCACTTCCATTCCTTGCTAACACAACAAAAATGGGTAATATATAATTTTGGTTAAAAAATAGGACAAGTAACCCTTGAAAACCAAGTCCATTTATCCAGTGAACCCAAATGACAAGTGTTCCTTTGTTTGTGTATTGAAGTCCTGCTAGTTTTGCACTTTATCACAAAACAAACCATGACACTGAAAGGATGTCAGAAGGAAAGAACAGATGGTGAAGTGCTGCCTTGTAGGTACAGCTGTCTTAGTAACTGTGAAATCAGTTGTGGAAATTGCAGTTGGCATAGGCTTTTGTGCCTGAGTATCTGTGAGGCCTCAAAAGAAAATGAAATGGGCCAAAGGTGTAGTAACAATAAAAACTAATGATACCATAAACGTATGTCTTTACTTCATCCTATTATGTAATTCCTATGTAGCAAAAAACAACTCTTCTCATTCTGGGATTTTTTTTTTCTTGTTGAAGCCACAACGATCAGAAAAAAAACTTCCCGAATCAACAGCTCATCGCGGGTGTTGATGAACCTTGTTCTGCCTCATGGGAAAGAGAACTGGCATAACAATGTTAGCAAATCTTATATACATGAGGGTTATGGCTTAGGTTTACATACATTTTCTTTAGAAAGCATATTCATCACTTAGAAGAGTGAAGATTTTAACCAACTGGGGACAATCTGCTGTCTCATACTGTACATGCTGTTCCCAAGACAGTATTTCTACTCCACAGTGCTGTAGTGTCAGGCACTGCTCATACATATGAGTCAGGAAGGAAATGTTGCAATACCACTAATTACCGACGTAACACACTCCCCAAAATTCCCCTCAGAGCGTGTCAGGAATATTGCACAACCGAGAGGAAGATCCCAGCAGATAACAGCCCATAGTGAAAGCATGGGAGAAAAACACTAGTAATGAGATCCAAGCAGTGAAAAACGCACCGAACATTTATCAAATGATCATATTTTCCAGATGTTTATATTATTTGGTTTACTTTTACAGTTATAACATGTTGTCACCACTGGACATTCTGACCCTGAGCTCTTTATACATTTTATATGTTTTTGTTCTGAACCAAAGTTCTCCAAAACAGAGGACCATGGCAGGAGGAAAAAAATGTGTAGAGTGTCACCCGCAAACTCAAAGTGAACCATTTATACATTCATACAGAGGACTTCGCACTTCTAAAATCATACTTTTAGTGGAGAATTTACGTATTGTATTTCATATGAAACCTGTTTTATTGAATACAAAAATTAGGGGGCCTCAATGCACCCTTGGCGTGCATAAGAGCTCAGTGCAGTATTCTGCCCCCTTATTTATAATCCTTCACACTGCTCCTTATGAGAGGATGACAATGGTCACATAAGAGGGGAACAAGCGCCCACGTGCACAGTGTCAGTGTGTGCGCATTCTGATCTCCCTCTCCTGTCAGCATTGGCCGCTTGACGCAATGTGATCATGTGTGCAGTGAGTCGCCTCTGTAGACAGGAGAGAAGGATGAGAAGACATCCATCCACACACACACTGACATTGTGTGTATGCTCTCTTATGAATGTATAAGTGTATGTTTCCACAGTCCGGACATGCGGCGCTTTAGACGCAGCAGATACCCGCTCCGTCCAAGGTGCTGCTGGCTTTTATATGCGCAGTGATTCCGCATGTGTTCATTGAACACATGCGGAATCACCGCATCCTATACATACACTGTGTAATTTTTCTTGCGGAGACTGAGCGTCTCCGCAAGATAAATGGACATGCTGCGGTCTATAAAGACGCGTCACATGTGAGTATACACAGGTCTGCCACCTGCGTCTTTAAACGCACAGTGGAGATGGGATTTCAGAAATCCCCTCCACTATGCTGTAACCTCTGGCCACTGCGGATTTGACGCTGTGGCTGTACGTAGTGTCCAATTCGCATCGTTTCCTGACCGTGAAAACATACCCTTAATGTCCTGTAGTGTCAGGGCGTGCAGGGCTGAGGACCCAATTCAGGCAGTGATTCAGAGCAAGCGCTGTCATTCAACGTAAAGGGATGTGAGGAAGACTGTAATTAAAGGAGCATAACTGTGTACTGAGATCTTGGCCAGAGATCTCTTTCACCAAGGGTGTGCTGAAGCCCCCTTATTTACAAATCGAATAGCCAAGTTTTTATGTAAAGTGCAATATGTAAAATCTACACCAAAAGTATAATTGTAGTGGTGAAGTCCTCTAAATGAGTTTGTAAATGGATTAATTTGCGGTTTGGGATGACGGACTCGCTTTATTATTTGAAATATTTTCTTCTAACTTCTTAACTTTCTTAACTTTTCATCTGTATTAAATAGTAGATCTATATATTCAGACTGAGATGTGTTTCATGTTGCCCCACCATACACCATCTAAAACAGGTGGGAGTTGATCATTATGTGTATGGTAGGAAGAAGTCAAAAGTAAAAATATTTGTGCAATTTCATACTTCCATAGACCACTTTTCAGAAGTGACAAACGAGGCTTATTGCAGGCTTCCTGTGAGATGACAGATTTACCATAACTTGTGCTGCTATCAGTTTAAAGTTATGGCTCATAGTTGGATACATTTTTTTTTCTAGTGCATAGGCATACAAACGTGGCAAATTTATTAGGAGGCACGCAACACTTACTAAATTTGGTGAATCTTACTTTACTGCACTGTAGGTTAAATATTTCGAGACATTGATTGTTTAGCATAGCACATTTCAATTCTGCCTAAACCGAAGAAGTGCTATGTTCACACTTGTGTTTAGAAATTCCGTTTATCTTATTACGCTTTTAAGAACAGACAAATGAAATGAATGTCTAACATGGATTTGTTCCATAACCGATGCAAACCGATGCAAACAGAAGCAAAGTTGTCCCATTGATTATTATGGGGTCTGTCTGGGTCTTGTTGCATTCTGAACTTTTCTAACATTATCTAAATTTACACCATGGACCCCATGATAATCAGTGGGGTCCATCTGCTTCAGTTTGTGTCAATTATGATTTTGGATATAAAAGGGGTTGCCCAGACTGAAAAGAAAAGGCTGCAGTCACTCTGTGACTGTAGACTGCCGAATTGTGAAAGTATATATTGTGCCCACTATCACTATACCCCTATGGTCTCAGTGTCGGTGAGCAGTCACATGAGCCTATGTATGAGATTTGCATATTTGTAGTCAGGAGCTGACTAGACTCATCCGGATGATGGGAAGGGATTTGAGAGAAGCAGGACTAGACTTGTTGGCATGTAATCACAAGATAAAAATAAGGATTGCTTTCCACCTCTAGAAAGATGAGCAAAGCTTTCCACCTATACAGGTATATAAGTAATGGTCTTTTCTTCAGGTACTAGAAGTGATCTGTTACATAACACTAATACTAGAAGGGTTGTTATGAATAACACTAATAGAAGACAAAGAAATGTTTAATTTGGCTGGGGACTTTGACTGTCGCAATGTATTCTGGCTGACAATAGAAAGGTGGTTGTTGACATTTAGAGCATTTTGGCTAGCAACTGTGGCATTCTTATTTCACATGGGGGTAGATAAAGGTACCCTCTCTGACTGTCCTAAAAGTCAGTATCGACCCTTTAACAAATCTTGACTTTGGATAAAAACCAAATCAGAATCTCAATTTACAGACAGTGTTTTGGGGTGTAAAGTATAAACTAAGAAGCAATATGCCCTGCTTTTCCATATGAAACCGTAGATCCTAGTTAGGATCTACACCAAATTAGTAAATTCTCAATGTATAAATCAAGCCCTACGCGTTTCATCATAATTGATTACTGCCATGATCATTAGGGGCTAGCAGTTTTATACATAAAGCATTCAACATGTTTCCAATATCATTCTGATGTAACGTATGGGCAAGGTTGCTTCTTAGCTTATACTATGTTAGGAGAGTGATGGTGCCCCTGTGTTTCCTATAGACATCTCAGGGAAGGGCATTCTAATATTATTCAGCTAAAATACAGTGTGTTACTATTAAAAATGTTCCATCGTTTAATGTCCAACAACAAGAGACCATAATTTAATCATAGGGACAGCGCCATTTAAAATACAGCGCGTTGCCGTTAAAAATCGTCACAACTTTAATGTTTAATGAAAGAATATATTAATATAATTAGAGTGACAGCTCCATCTAAAATACAGTGTGTGGCTGTTAAAAACCTTGGGTCAGTCAGACTTAATGCCTGCTAGGGCTATTTTTTCAGGTTAAAATAAGAACCATGACATTGATTAAATCTGGTATATTGTGGGGCTAAAACCTGAATGTCTGCATAGGAACAAAAGAGGAGAAAAATCTGTCGCTATAACTAAATAAAATCCGCTTTCCAATTGATAAGGTGTAATACCTTATCACTTATTGCACTTTATCAGACTGGTTAACATCTAGACTGAAACCGCGGACCTTAAAAAGGATATCACTGATGCATTGCGGTTGACCAGGCACCTCTGTGTGTTTTAACTCTTACAGTTGAACTAAAAATATATATATTTTTTAATTGCTGTTAAAAGTTATGTCTTAATAATAACTCGTCTTCACTCCAATTGGATTAGTCAGTGAAAATGTAAAAAAAATATTTGTTTTGGAGAAATTATAAATATCAGTCCCCTGTGAAATTTCTCGACCTCAACTTTGTATGTTTGTCTCTGAAATGCTGTGGCACATGTAGGGATGTCACTCTCGACAAGACATTGGCCCTTAGACTACAAATAAAAAGCATACAAAAACTGTCAGTGGAATGTGTTATTAACCCTTTCACGTTGCAGCCCTTTTTAGTTTTTGCTTTTCTGTTTTTCACTCCCCTTCTTCCTAGAGCCATAACGTTTTATTTTTCCATCAATATGGCCACATGAGGGCTTTTTATGCAGGACAAATTGTACTTTTGAATGACTCCATTAGTTTTACCATATTGTGTACTCGAAAATGGGAAAAAAATTCCAAGTGCGGTAAAATTGCAAAAAAAGTGCAATTCCACAACAGTTTTGGAGATTTTTTTTACCATGTTCACCAACTGCTAAAACTGACCTGCCATTAAGATTCTCCAGATCATTATGAGTTTGTAGATACCAAACATGTATAGGTTGTTTTTTATTTCAATGGTGAAAACAAAAATCCAAAGTTTGGATTTGGGCTGGGTGTAGGTTTAATCTGCCATTTTTAATTATACCATTTTGGTGTGGATATGATCTTTTTATTGCCCGTTACTGCTTTTTAATCTAATGTTGCGGCGACAAAAAAAACGTAATTCTGACGTTTTGACTTTTGTTTTCGCTACGTTGTTTACCGATTAGATTAATTCTTTTAATATCTTGATAGAGCAGGCGATTCTGAACACAGCGATACCAAATATGTGTATTTTTTTATTTTTTTTTTTCATTGTTTTTGAATGGGGCAAATGGGTGGTGATTTGATCTTTTATATTTTTTTATTTTGGTAAAAAAGACTAGAAGCTGCAATAATCCGATCGTCTCTGCTACATACAGGCGATGATCAGATCGCCTGTGTGTAGCAGAAATGCTCACTTGCTGTAAGTGCCGACTGCTGGGCGGCGCTCATAGCAATCCTGCAATGACAACCACAGGGGTCTCCTGAACACCTCGGGTTGTGATCCCTAAACTAGGCTTGGTAATGTATTCATGTATTGATGGCGGTTCTGTTTCATAAGGGTGTCATGTCCCCCTGGAAGACCTGAAGTTAGACTGTCATGTCATTTAATGAATCGCAGATCTTCTTTAGAGATGGTGTGATTTGTGTCCAATATTAAATGGATTTAGTTTCTTTTTGTGCTGAAGAGTTAATTATCCTTTTTATGCTGGTCAGAAATATGCAGCTCCATTTTAGCTACTTCTGATCTGGTCATTAACTCTTCCTATATGAAGTGGTCAGACCTTCTCGTCCTTGCTGGTGAAAGATTTATCTTCCTGTGCTGTATGCTAAAGTTAAGTGTTGGAGTAGAGTTGTTGTAAAAGTGTTCTGTGATTTGCTGTAGTATGTGTGTGTTTATCTCCTGGTTTCTGTTCCCATTTGGTTTATTCCTCCCCGTCCCTATCCTCCTCCCTATTTTTAGTTAGGTCTTTTGTAGGATAGAGATTTTCTGTTATTTCTGTTTTGTATTGTGTTTTACTTGCATTACTTTTCTGTCCAGTGCCTCATGTTCCATTCTGCATACTAAGGTTGGAGACCCGGGCCTTTCTATCTTCAAGAGTACCCCTGGGACAGGGATAGTTAGGGTCCCAGTTCCAGGGACAGTTTGAGCCCCCCCTTCCTTACTGAAGACTGTCATAATGTGACACTTTGGCTATGTATTTTTGTAGTGATGGTGCTTCAGGCAATATATTACTGTACTTTTATTGGTTCTGATCTTATACATACGCAGTAATCCATAACTTGTCAGATAATGTGATATTTTCCTATGTTAGCAAAGTATTGTGCTGTCTGACTACATCTGTATTTATATTAGGAGCAGTAATTATAAAATTAAGCACTGTAGCATGCCAAATCCTAACAGTGTATAATACACTTAGTCAGAATCCGGCTCTGCTTGCCTGTCTGAGTGGACATCGCTGAACATTCAGAGAATCTGGAAGTGAAACTAGTTGACACGTGACTGTAAGTATGCAAATTACATTACATGAGCAGTCACATGATTACTCATACTGCTCAAGCTGTGTATAGGAGAGAGCGCCAAACTGAATTTTTGCCTCCAATGCAAAACCCCTAGATTTTCATCTGGTGTATGAGCATTGTTAGAGGAAACCTGTCATATCCTCAAATGCTATTAACCTTCAGATATAGCGTTAAACTGCATCTTGATAGCATTACAAAGCTGTCCGGCCACCTGACTGAAAGCATGGCTTCGAGTAGAAAACTAAAGGGAACCTGTCAGCAGATTTTGCTGCTATAAGATGCGGCCACTGAAACGCCCGCCAGGGCCTTGGGGTACTCGGTACTGGGTCCGGTACTTAAAGGGATGTGTCACGGCAGCGGTTTACTGATGGTAGCAGGCATCCACAGTCCAGGGCACCAGATCACAGGTACAGGCAGGGTCCGGACGGCTTGGAAACGAGTTCAGAGTCTAGCTTTAACCAGATGGAGTTAAAAGCTTTCCTTTTAGCGCGGTGGTATTGTAGTCCCTTACTGCCTAAGGCTTCTGGCAAGGTCCTCTCTGTTCTCTCTGTCCCCGTTTAGGTAGGACTCAAACCTGTATGACAGGTGACTTGAGCCTTTTTACAGGGTCTCTATCACGACCCGTGCTTTATGTGTCACTGTATCTCCTTGGTGTTAGGGTGGACAAGTTACATGTAGTCTAGCTGTCCTACCAGTTTCTGCTGTGCCTCCTAGAGTATGACACAACCTCGGTCTTCCAGTTACCGGTATCTGCGATCTTTCAGGGAGGTAGCCCAGTCGGAGCTATTCTCCCTTGTTGTCACTCTCCTGTGCTTCGCTCTCCGGCACATTAGCTAAAGGCTATTCTTCCTTCTGTATCTCGCTATCTAGGAGCTACAGCACCTCAGGCTGTACGGCCCCTCACCCATCCTTCTGCCTCAGACATGCTCCAGTCTGCTGTCCGACACCAACTGTCTAAATCTTCCTAACGGCCTAGCAACTGCCTAGCAGCTAACTCCTCCTCCCGACCAGAGAGAGCAGCTCCCCTGAAGTCGGGTGTAGAGCTCCCCCTTCTGGCCTAGAGTCAGAACGGTGTTGTATGTGCTTATTACCTGTTAAAAGGAATCTTCCATTGCTTCCAAGCATGACATCACTCTCCTTGTGAGGAAAGCAATGCCACTGTGATAACCAGGACCCTGGGGCGTCACACCACCACCTTTCAGGGCTTATCTACAGCATTCTATAATGCCATAGATAAGCTCCCAATCCGACCTGCAAGAGAAGAAAAATAAGTTATATTATACTCAACTGGGGGGCGGTCCGGTCCAATGGGTGTCGCAGGTCCAAGTCCGGGCGCTGGGCTTCTCTGACCTTTCCCAGCATCTGCGCACTGCAGTACTTTACTCTGCCCTCAACAGGTCAGATAGGTACACCTGCGCAGGAGCGCGATGCCAGGGAGCCATGAAGAAGTAGGAGGGCAGCGTCGCAAGAAAATGGGAGTCCTGGACTTGCGACGCCCATCGGACCGGACCGCCCCTCCCCCTCGGATGAGTATAATATAACTTATTTTTCGTCACTTGCAAGTCTGACTGGGGGCTTATCTACGGCATTATACAGTAAACAACAAATATTAGCTCAAATATGAACGATGTACATAAACTCATAGATATGAAAACACCAGAAGAGAAAGAGTATAAGTACAATAAGAGATTTTTTTTATTTAATATAAGTAAGTTTTGTATATGTAGCCCTTCCTTGCACGCCTCTATAACTGAATACCGGTTACTCCTGAGAGAAATTAATTTATGTTTCGCCCACTAGCTGCACTTCGAGTAATGCAGCCAAACAGCTTTGTAACGCGATTAACCTTCAGAATTACCCTATATTAGAACAGCAAAAATGATTATCATGCTCAGTGATGAATCGTCCTGTGTAAACAACACTCACACTGTCAAGTATATATATTAGATTCTTTGATAGGGCGTTGATCCAGGGAACTAGTCTGATTGCCGTATGTGGGGTCGGGAAGGAATTTTTTTCCCCATGGTGGAGCTTACTCTTACCACATGGGTTTTTTTGCCTTCCCCTGGATCAACATGTTAGGGCATGTTAGGCTATGGGTTGAACTAGATGGACTTAAAGTCTTCCTTCAACCTTAACCCCTTTCTGTCATTAGACGTACTATTCCGTCCATGTGGGGTGGGCCCTACTTCCCAAGGACGGAATAGTACGTCATACGCGATCGGCCGCGCTCACGGGGGGAGCGCGGCCGATCGCGGCCGGGTGTCAGCTGCATATCGCAGCTGACATCCGGCACTATGTGCCAGGAGCGATCACGGACCGCCCCCGGCACATTAACCCCCGGCACACCGCGATCAAACATGATCGCGATGTGCCGGCGGTGCAGGGATGCATCGCGCAGGGAGGGGGCTCCCTGCGGGCTTCCCTGAGCCCCCCGCAGCAACGCGATGTGATCGCGTTGCTGCGAGGGTCTTACCTCCCTCCCTGCCTGCTCCAGACCCGGATCCAAGATGGCCGCGGATCCGGGTCCTGCAGGGAGGGAGGTGGCTTCACAGAAGCCTGCTCAGAGCAGGCACTGTGAAGCAGCCTGCACTTCTCTCAGATCGGTGATCTGTCAGAGTGCTATGCAAACTGACAGATCACCGATCTGTATTGTCCCCCCCTGGGGCAAAGTAAAAAAGTAAAAAAAAAAATTTCCAAATGTGTAAAAAAAAAAAAAAAAAAAAATATTCGAAAATAATGAAAAAAAAAAATATATTATTCCCATAAATACATTTCTTTATCTAAATAAAATAAAAAAAACTATAAAAGTACACATATTTAGTATCGCCGCGTCAGTAACGACCCGACCTATAAAACTGGCCCACTAGTTAACCCCTTCAGTAAACACCGTAAGAAAAAAAAAAAAAAAACGAGGCAAAAAACAACGCTTTATTATCATACCGCCGAACAAAAAGTGGAATAACACGCGATCAAAAAGACTGATATAAATAACCATGGTACCGCTGAAAACGTCATCTTGTCCCGCAAAAAACGAGCCGCCATACAGCATCATCAGCAAAAAAATAAAAAAGTTATAGTCCTGAGAATAAAGCGATACCAAAATAATTATTTTTTCTATAAAATAGTTTTTATCGTATAAAAGCGCCAAAACATTAAAAAAATGATATAAATGAGATATCGCTATAATCGTACTGACCCGACGAATAAAACTGCTTTATCAATTTTACCAAACGCGGAACGGTATAAACGCCTCCCCAAAAAGAAATTCATGAATAGCTGGTTTTTGATCACTCTGCCTCACAAAAATCGGAATAAAAAGCGATCAAAAAATGTCACGTGTCCGAAAATGTTACCAATAAAAACGTCAACGCATCCCGCAAAAAACAAGATCTCACATGACTCTGTGGACTCAAATATGGAAAAATTACAGCTCTCAAAATGTGGTAACGCAAAAAATATTTTTTGCAATGAAAAGCGTCTTTCAGTGTGTGACGGCTGCCAGTCATAAACATCCGCTAAAAAACCCGCTATAAAAGTAAATCAAACCCCCCTTCATCACCCCCTTAGTTAGGGAAAAATAAAAAAATTAAAAAATGTATTTATTTCCATTTTCCCATTAGGGTTAGGGTTAGGGCTAGAGTTAGGACTAGAGTTAGGGCTAGGGTTATTGCTAGGGTTAGGGCTAGGGTTGGGGCTAGGGTTGGGGCTACAGTTAGGGTTGGGGCTAAAGATAGGGTTAGGGTTTGGATTACATTTACGGTTGGGAATAGGGTTGGGTGTGTCTGGGTTAGAGGAGTGGTTAGGGTTAATGTTGGGATTAGGGTAAGGGGTGTGTTTTGATTAGGGTTTCAGTTATAATTGGGGGGTTTCCACTGTTCGGGCACATCAGGGGCTTTCCAAACGGGATATGGCATCCGATCTGAATTCCAGCCAATTCTGCGTTGAAAAAGGAAAACAGTGCTCCTTCCCTTCCGAGCTCTCCCGTGTGCCCAAACAGGGGTTTACCCCAACATATGGGGTATCAGCGTACTCAGGACAAATTGGACATCATCTTTTGGGGTCCAATTTCTCCTGCTACCCTTGGGAAAATACAAAACTGGGGGCCAAAAAATAAGTTTTGTGGGAAAAAAAGGATTTTTTATTTTCACGGCTCTGCGTTGTAAACTGTAGTGAAACACTTGGGGGTTCAAAGTTCTCACAACACATCTAGATAAGTTCCTTGGGGGGTCTAGTTTCCAATATGGGGTCACGTGTGGGGGGTTTGTACTGTTTGGGTACATCAGGGGCTCTGCAAATGCAACGTGACGCCTGCAGACCAATCCATTTAAGTCTGCATTCCAAATGGCGCTCCTTCCCTTCCGAGCTCTGTCATGCGCCCAAACAGTGGTTCCCCCCCACATATCGGGTATCAGCATACTCAGGACAAATTGGACAACACATTTTGGGGTCCAATTTATCCTGTTACCCTTGTGAAAATACAAAACTGGGGGCTAAAAAATCATTTTTGTGAAAAAAAAAAAAGAATTTATTTTCACGGCTCTGCGTTATAAACTGTAGTGAAACACTTGGGGGTTCAAAGTTCTCACAACACATCTAGATAAGTTCCTTGGGGGGTCTAGTTTCCAATATGGGGTCACTTGTGGGGGGTTTGTACTGTTTGGGTACATCAGGGGCTCTGCAAATGCAACGTGACGCCTGCAGACCAATCCATTTAAGTCTGCATTCCAAATGGCGCTCCTTCACTTCCGAGCTCTGTCATGCGCCCAAACAGTGGTTCCCCCCCACATATGGGGTATCAGCGTACTCAGGACAAATTGGACAACAAATTTTGGGGTCCAATTTATCCTGTTACCCTTGTGAAAATACAAAACTGGGGGCTAAAAAATCATTTTTGTGAAAAAAAAAAAAGAATTTATTTTCACGGCTCTGCGTTATAAACTGTAGTGAAACACTTGGGGGTTCAAAGCTCTCAAAACACATCTAGATAAGTTCCTTAGGGGGTCTACTTTCCAAAATGGTGTCACTTGTGGGGGTTTTTAATGTTTAGGCACATCAGGGGCTCTGCAAACGCAACATGGCATCCCATCTTAATTCCAGTCAATTTTGCATTGAAAAGTAAAATAGCGCTCCTTCCCTTCCGAGCTCTGCTATGCGCCCAAACAGTGGTTTACCCCCACATATGGGGTATCGTCGTACTCAGGACAAATTGCACAACAACTTTTGTGCTCTAATTTCTTCTCTTACCCTTGGGGAAATAAAAAAATGGGGGCAAAAAGATCATTTTTGTGAAAAAATATGATTTTTTATTTTTACGGCTCTGCATTATAAACTTCTGTGAAGCACTTGTTGGGTCAAAGTGCTCACCACACATCTCGATAAGTTCCTTAGGGGGTCTACTTTCCAAAATGGTGTCACTTGTGGGGGGTTTCAATGTTTAGGCAGATCAGGAGCTCTCCAAACGCAACATGACATCCCATCTCAATTCCAGTCAATTTTGCATTGAAAAGTCAAATGGCGCTCCTTCCCTTCCGAGCTCTGCTCTGCGCCCAAACAATGGTTTACACCCACATATGGGGTATCAGCGTACTCAGGACAAATTGCACAACAATTTTTGGGGTCCAATTTCTTCTCTTACCCTTGGAAAAATAAAAAATTGGGGGCGAAAATATCATTTTTGTGAAAAAATATGATTTTTTATTTTTACCGCTCTGCATTATAAACTTCTGTGAAGCACTTGTTGGGTCAAAGTGCTCACCACACATCTAGATAAGTTCCTTAGGGGGTCTACTTTCCAAAATGGTGTCACTTGTGGGGGGTTTCAATGTTTAGGCACATCAGGGGCTCTCCAAATGCAACATGGCGTCCCATCTCAATTCCAGTCAATTTTGCATTGAAAAGTCAAATGGCGCTCCTTTCCTTCCGAGCTCTGCCATGCGCCCAAACAGTGGATTACCCCCACATATGGGGTATCAGTATACTCAGGACAAATTGTACAACAAATTTTGGGGTCTATTTTCTCCTGTTACCCTTGGTAAAATAAAACAAATTGGATCTGAAATACATTTTGTGTGAAAAAAAGTTAAATGTTCATTTTTATTTAAACATTCCAAAAATTCCTGTGAAACACCTGAAGGGTTAATAAACTTCTTGAAAGTGGTTTTGAGTACCTTGAGGGGTGCAGTTTTTAGAATGGTGTCACACTTGGGTATTTTCTATCATATAGACCCCTCAAAATGACTTCAAATGAGATGTGGTCCCTAAAAAAAAAATGGTGTTGTAAAAATGAGAAATTGCTGGTCAACTTTTAACCCTTATAACTCCGTCACAAAAAAAAATTTTGGTTCCAAAATTGTGCTGATGTAAAGTAGACATGTGGTAAATGTTACTTATTAAGTATTTTGCGTGACATATGTCTGTGATTTAAGGGCATAAAAATTAAAAGTTGGAAAATTGCGAAATTTTCAAAATTTTCGCCAAATATTCGTTTTTTTCACAAATAAACGCAACTTATATCGAAGAAATTTTACCACTATCATGAAGTACGATATGTCACGAGAAAACAATGTCAGAATCGCCAAGATCCGTTGAAGCGTTCCAGAGTTATAACCTCATAAAGGGACAGTGGTCAGAATTGTAAAAATTGGCCCGGTCATTAACGTGCAAACCACCCTTGGGGGTGAAGGGGTTAATAACTATGTTACTATGTTACTAAGTACAATGGCAGCCTATAAACACTGAATGGTTTATTACAAATTGTTCAGTGCCCATCACGTAACTGGTCTGCCTGTGTAAGTGGGCTATTAAATGGCCGCCTATCGGTAAATATTTATTTCAGTGGTCGCTTAGTGTGGGTGGTCGGTACATATAAAAATAACCCATAGAAAGCAAACAATTTTTATGTCAGCCCTGTTTCATTATAGATTACAAACAGGATTCTTGTTTCTTCTGTTTAAATTTGCTGAATATTGTGTTGCTCTGCAAATTCTGATAATGTTTGTATCACAACATTAGAAACAAAAAGAGTAACTTGTCTGTAACCCACCAGAGGCAAATGGTTAATATTTTTCAAAAGAGTGGCAGAGAAAAACAGAAATGCTTTTTACAGTTGAAAGGAAGGATATAGGCAGCTGACTCATGAATTGAACTGTTGGACTAGGCAGGGCATGTCATAAACGGTCAGGTGATATGTCGCAGAGATTCTTGTTACTTGTTAACTTGCACGCACAGTAGTATTGCATAAAGGTAACAGGGGTTTCAAAAGAAAGGTGAGTCCTATGTAAAAAAAAAAAAAAGATACATTATTTTGGCGTAAAAGGTTGCAATTTTTTTTATTCAATACATTATTTTCAAGAATAAGGCAGTATGATTTAATTATTTAAATTTAGACTTTTCTTTTTTTAAGCTTCCTTAAATTCCATCTTCTCTGTCAGAGCTCATTCGTTCTACGCTATGAAGTGTTTGTTTATTTTAATGTGGACCACGTGTCTCAGCAAAAAAAAAAAAAAACACAGAGACATGTCTGTTTTTCATCACGGATCAGTTACCCATACAATTCTATGGGTCCGTGAAAATTACTGACAGCACACAGATGGCCTCAGTGTACAGTCTATGTGCTCTCCAGCATTATAGGTGTTGTCTGGGCTTATAATAAAATTTGCAGCCACTCTGTGACTACAGACTTGAGAATCGTGACAGCGTGCAGGTGCATGCGCTATAAAGCTTGCAACACTTTTTTTCTTCAAAAGAGCTTGCAAAAGCACTGATTTGTTAACTGAGATAGGCCAAGTAAGTCTAATTGGAATGTGGCTGGAAGTATGCAAATTTCAATTAGGCTAAGTTCACACTAGGCATTTTTGCTTCGTTTTTTTTTCTGCAGAAAAACCTGTACTCTTGTCAGAATAGAAGCATGTTTTGGTGCGTTTTTCAGGATCCCAAAGTTCAGCTTTGCTCCCACCACAAAAGCATGAACACAGGTCACCAATACAAGGCATATGTTCATGGAAAAATACACATACAAATGTAACAGTTGAGGGAGGTGAATTGGTCTGAAATAATTTACCTAAGACCCTGTCAGTGCATTGAGTTTGTAGGACACTGTGTAACTTTCACACTTTGGTCAGCCTTTGAGTTGCTCACGCATTGTACAATCTCACACCTTGGTCAGCCACAGGCATTGTTCAATTTCACAACTTTGTCAGTCAATAATGAGGTGCCTAGAGCAGCCAGTGCCTGGGAACAATGTGAACTGTACCACTTCTTCCCAGGCCTATACGTGTCACGTTGATGACATATGGATGTCAACTGTGAGCCATCAATGTGCACGTGTGCGGCACGCATTTTGTCCGTGCTGCGCAAAAAAACTTGACATGTCTGCACACCACCATTGAATACAATGGGTGTGTGTCCGTTTTTGCGGTCCTTAAAAAACAGACTGCATACGGACACAAAAAACAGACGTGTGAAGGGGGCTTTAGTATGTTACAGCAGCCAAACATAAAAAAATACAGTGTGTCCGTAAAGTCATGGTGCACTTTTATAGTTTACATTTTGGTGCCCTTTCTCTGGCCTAATCTTATCAGACTTGTTCATGAGGAGAGATAACAAGAACCAATCAAACAACACAAACTCATTTAGGGTACTATATTTATACATATTAGTCCAAAAAAAATTAAATGTGAACACATTCAAGATAACACGAAACACACGGAGGTTAATCAATGAAATTGGACAAACCACCAGAATGTATAGTTCAAAAATTGGAAAACCTTTATTGATACAACATAAATAAAAACCCAGTATTGGCACAACACCAATCAACATATAAAAATGCCTCCGATCATAATGAACAGGGCTGGAGCAAACCCCCACTATATGCCTAATATATTAATACACATCCATTGATTATTATAGTGGCACTGGGAAAAATATTTGTTAAAGGAGATGGATATGATACCATAAAGTATGTTGTTATTAAAGGTGTGCCACATGTATCAACCTGTAGACACATAAGGCTCAAGCATATAAAGTGTTACACCAATAACTAACTGAAATGCCAAATGGAAGCCTGGCCACAAACGAAACTAAAGTGGTGACCACATATGTGGCTACTCAAAACAATCTCCTATAATATTTACCAGAGTGGAGGCTGCACGAGACCTGCTGAAATCCCCAACGCGCGTTTCAAAATGAATTCTTCTTCCGGGGGTATGTGACGAGGAGGGAAAGGGAAATCTATATAAATATCTATCAGTCAATCAAAGTCCGTATGCAATCACTATAGGGACGCCCATTGTGACATCACAAGCCCACGTGGGGCCGTTACCAGGATACATAGCAATGCTATCAAGATAGGATGAAGTGCGCAATAGCGGAAGTGCCATGGCAAGAAAAACGTTGCCGTGATAAAATCGTGAATGCATATGATTGGATAGATTATTAAAGGTGGGCACCGCTAAGATATAACCAAAAAGACACCAAACTAATGGGATCAAGAAAACACACACAGACGGCGCTGTAATCAACGCCCACTGTGACGTCATAAGATCATGTGACCGTAGCTAGGATACCTAACAACGCTGGTCAAGCTGTCTATCCAATAGTGCCCTATTATAAAACCTATGCCAATTCCTGGTGCAAGTGTATGCTTGCGGTGAGCAAGCTATGTGACCTACTAACAAATTTAAATGTGTGTTCAGGAGATATGCGGCGCATGCGCTGTCGGATCCACATGCCTGAGGATCCACTCCCCGGCGGCAATGACAAACCAGCGCACTGCCCCGGGTAACCGGGAGAGTGCGTCTAGCCGGTCCGGTGCCGTTGGGAGGAGGATCCAGCCGTGAGTCAGAGGCGCATGCGCACCACCTGAAACTGTGTATGAAAACCTATAACAAAAATAAAGGACTAAACGTCCCTAAAGATAAAGTGCTAAGTGCTCATTAGTGCAATTTACAAGTGAATTCTATATCAATGACTTCATATAGAAAACCATATAAAAGTTACAAAAACTGCATAAATACAACAAAATAGTGTACAAGCACATATTTGAAAATTGATAAATATTTCTTATAAAAACACAAATATACAATACATGGCCAGATATAAGATAGTGAAGTGTCCATCAGGTAATCCTGACAACGGCTCCTTTCCAGAGATGGCTTGTACTTGTCACTTTAGAGGAACATTATTCAAGGACGGTTAGCAATGGCTGAAATGTGTAAACGGCTGATTTTCACTACTGAAATATAGAATGAAACACAGTTAATATAAGGTAAATGTACAATAAAATACCAATAAAACCCTAACCCATAAAATAACGGATAAGTGCTGTACTATAAAACCAATATACCCTGTATATATAGGTTTTAATAGGGCACTATTGGATAGACAGCTTGACCAGCGTTGTTAGGTATCCTAGCTACGGTCACATGATCTTATGACGTCACAGTGGGCGTTGATTACAGCGCCGTCTGTGTGTGTTTTCTTGATCCCATTAGTTTGGTGTCTTTTTGGTTATATCTTAGCGGTGCCCACCTTTAATAATCTATCCAATCATATGCATTCACGATTTTATCACGGCAACGTTTTTCTTGCCATGGCACTTCCGCTATTGCGCACTTCATGCTATCTTGATAGCATTGCTATGTATCCTGGTAACGGCCCCACGTGGGCTTGTGATGTCACAATGGGCGTCCCTATAGTGATTGCATACGGACTTTGATTGGCTGATAGATATTTATATAGATTTCCCTTTCCCTCCTCGTCACATACCCCCGGAAGAAGAATTCATTTTGAAACGCGCGTTGGGGATTTCAGCAGGTCTCGTGCAGCCTCCACTCTGGTAAATATTATAGGAGATTGTTTTGAGTAGCCACATATGTGGTCACCACTTTAGTTTCGTTTGTGGCCAGGCTTCCATTTGGCATTTCAGTTAGTTATTGGTGTAACACTTTATATGCTTGAGCCTTATGTGTCTACAGGTTGATACATGTGGCACACCTTTAATAACAACATACTTTATGGTATCATATCCATCTCCTTTAACAAATATTTTTCCCAGTGCCACTATAATAATCAATGGATGTGTATTAATATATTAGGCATATAGTGGGGGTTTGCTCCAGCCCTGTTCATTATGATCGGAGGCATTTTTATATGTTGATTGGTGTTGTGCCAATACTGGGTTTTTATTTATGTTGTATCAATAAAGGTTTTCCAATTTTTGAACTATACATTCTGGTGGTTTCTCTAATTTAATTGATTAACCTCCGTGTGTTTCATTTAGGGTACTGTCACACTCTGCAACTTTCCAACGATCACGACCAGCGATACGACCTGGCCGTGATCGTTGGAAAGTCGTTGTGTGGTCGCTAGAGAGCTGTCACACAGACCGCTCTCCAGCGACCAACGATGCCGAAGGCCCCGGGTAACCAGGGTAAACATCGGGTTACTAAGCGCAGGGCCGCGCTTAGTAACCCGATGTTTACCCTGGTTACCATCGTAAAAGTAAAAAAAAAAAAACAGTACATACTCACATTCCGGTGCCCGTCAGGTCCCTTGCAGTCTGCTTCCCGCTCTGACTGAGTGCCGCCGTAAAGTGAAAGCAGATCACAGCGGTGACGTCACCGCTGTGCTCTGCTCTTACTTTCCGGCCGGCAGTCAGTCAGAGCGGGAAGCAGACTGCAAGGGACCTGACGGGCGCCGGAATGTGAGTATGTACTGTTTGTTTTTTTTAACTTTTACGATGGTAACCAGGGTAAACATCAGGTTACTAAGCGCGGCCCAGCGCTTAGTAACGCGATGTTTACCCTGGTTACAAGCGAACGCATCGTTGGATCGGTGTCACACACACCGATCCAACGATGACAGCGGGAGATCCAGCGACGAAAGAAAGTTCCAAACGATCTGCTACGACGTACGATTCTCAGCAGGGTCCCTGATCGCTGCTGCGTGTCAGACACAGCGATATCGTATGGATATCGCTGGAACGTCACGGATCGTACCGTCGTAGCGACAAAAGTGCCAATGTGAGACAGTACCCTTAAGCTGTTGCTGAGCCCCCAGTCAGATTAACCCCTGATAAACTAAACTGTGATTAATACACTGCCAGGTATGACATCATGCAACCACAAGCTTATGCTATCATTTGGATGTGTGTAGGACAACAAATGGGGCCCACATCGAACTGCACTGAAGAGGTATGAAACTGCGAGAGTTTTTCTTTTATTTGGAGAGGATTTCACATTTCTATTGTTTTTTGTTGCTTTCCAGTAACTGGTCAAAAGTGCACCATGACTTTACGGACACACTGTATATAAACCTGGTATGGCTGTAATCGCACGACCGGTAGAACACAGTCATCTAATCACTTATACCGCACGAGGAAAGAAATAAATAAAACCAATTCTTCACCTAGTGTTCATTTTTCATTCTGTTTCCCAAAGACTGTAGAAAGGCTCGGCCCACATTTATCCTGCGCTGTACACTGAGCACTAACATCGAGGTTTCCTTGTAAATTTCTGAAACACATGATTCGGAAAGAAGCCATGACAAAAAAAATCCCTATAATAAGGCAGATGGAGGCACTGTGGACGCTGTCTGGCTTGTAATCTGGTGGTGTACGTCTTTTTAGGCATGCATAGAAGCGCGGTTGGCCACAGTTTTGTGCATTTCTGAAAAGGACACCGCTGAACAAAGGCCAGGCTGAGTCCAGAGTAACTCTGCTGCCTCATTATAATGAATGAATCCCTTGGGAGTTTCATCTGAATCACATCACTGGGAGATTTACTGTAGATGGAAACCCCAAAGTAAGTGCTCAGCGTAGAGAGCGGGATAAATGTGATCCCAAACGTTATGTAAAAGGTTCCCAATAAAATGTTCAACTCAATCCACAAAAAAAGCAGGTCCATCATCTGTTAACAGAAATTTAGGAGACTTCCACATTACTGGTAGTACAAAAGCTCTGTAAATGCGCTAAGGCTCCTCGACCCCAATAAGAAATCTAATGAATTCTGCACTCCCAAATCCAAATGCCCTTCTCCCTTCTGAGCCCCACAGTGTACCTGAACCACATTTAGCGTCCATATGTTTGGCAGTGGTATAATTTCCAAACTGTGGTCATTTGAGGGGGGTATTCTACCCTTCTAGCACTTAGGGGCTCTGCATGTGGAGTCCACAATCTATTCTAGGAAAATATTCGCTACAGGAGGCAAATAGCGTTCCATCCCACTTCTTCTGTTAAAATGTAAAATCTAGGGCTAAAACAAAATATGGTGGTAAAAATGTAATTATTTTTTTTCACTGCCCAATGGTATAAAATTCTGTGACCCATCTGTTGTGTCAATATGATCACTGAACCTTTACATGAATTCCTCAAGAGATGTAGTTTGTAAAATGGAGTTAATTATTGGGGTGTTTGCTGTTCTAGCACCTAAGAGGCTCCTCCGGTGGGTCATCGCACCAGCAAACTATAACAAAAAGATCTCCACTATAATCTGCACTCAAAAGTAGTTCTCGATTACATGTAGGTTATTGGCACCATTAGGAGAATTTGCACAACAAACTGAGGGGTCCATTTTTTCCTATTGGCCTGTATAAAAATTAAAAACTTGGGGCTAAAACAACATTTTAGCTGCACAAATGTAATTATTCTTTCTTCACCACCAAATGGTATAAATTTCTTTGATGTACATGTGGTGTCAATATGGTCACTGCACCCTTAGATGAATTGAGAGGTGTAGTTTGTAAAATGACATCACTTAAGGAGGGGGGTGTGCTGTTCTGGCACCTCAGGGGCTCTGCCAATGTGACATGGCACCCTCAAACCATTCCAGCAAAATCTGAACTCCAATATGGCACTTCTTCCCTTCTTAGACCTGCACTATTACTATACTATTTTCTTGTTAAATTTGTGAAAATAATAAAAAAATATGTTATATTACATTACAAACTTCTGTGATTCCCCTGGGGGGTTCAAGATGCTCACCACATATCTAAATACATTCCTTAAGGGGTCAGGTTTCCAAAATTAGGTCACTTGTGGGAGATTTCCACTGTTTAGGCACATCAGGGGCTTCCAAACACAACATGGCGATTCCAACCATTTTTGCGTTCAAAAACTAAAACAGTGCTCCTTCCCTTACGAGCCCTGCCATGCACCCAAACAGTAGTTTTCACCCACAAATGTGGTTTCGGCGTACTCAGGATAAATTTCTCAACAAATTTTGAGATTCATTTTCTCCTATTAACCTTGCAAAAATAAAATAATTTGAGTCTAAATTCAATTTTTTTGTGAAAAAAGTTAAGTTTTTTTTTTTTCCCTTCCACATTCCATTAATTCCTGTGAAGCACCTGAAGGGTTAATAAACTTCTTGAATGTGGGTTTGAGGAGTTTGAGAGGTGCAGTTGTTATAATGGTGTCACTTTTAGGTATTTTCTGTCATATAGGTTTTGTAATAGTTTTGTAAATTTTGCTGTAAATATGAGATATTGTTGGTCAACTTTTAACACTTCTAACTTCCTAACAAAAAAATTATGTTTCAAAAATTGTGCTGATGTAAAGTAGATATGTTGAAAATGTTAATCAACCTATAAATAAACTATATAGCTATAAAGTGATAAAATATTATAAATCTTTATTAAGAAAAATATTTAAAATATGTGCAAAATACATTTAATAAAGAGAGCAAGCTAGGACGACTTCCCTGATGAAGGCTACGTGCTGAAACACGTGTTGGGATCTGGCGCCTACACAGCAGGAGGAGATGGCCACAGGTATTTACTAATCTTTACGCATGTTTGTTGAAATTCTTCTGTGCTTATACGTTGCTATTTTATAATACATGCATGTCAGGCTGAGACTATCCTAGGGTATCTGTTTTTGAGCAAAGTATTCATATACTAGATGGTAGCCCGATTCTAACGCATCGGGTATTCTAGAATATGTATGCAGTTTATTTATGAAGATTTTAGAATACATTGAATACACAGGATTCGGCCGGCCGCGACCAATTAGCAAAGTGTGGTTCAAATCCCGCGCCAATTCGCGGCCGGACTGCGCCTGTCGCTGATTGTTCGCGGCCGGCCACGCAGTACATTGCACAGGCCGGCCACGCAGTACATTGCACAGCCCGCCCACGCAGTACATTGCACAGCCCGCCCACGCAGTACATTGCACAGCCCGCCCACGCAGTACATTGCACAGCCCAAGCAGTATATAGCAATGTAGGCATCATATCCCTGTTAAAAAAAAGAATTAAAATAAAAAATAGTTATATACTCATCTTCCGTTGGCCCCCAGAACCAGGCGAAGCGGTTACCGACGCTCCTCGCGTGCTCCGGTCTCAAGAGTGCATTGCGGTCTCGCGAGATGATGACGTAGCGGTCTCGCGAGACCGCTACGTCATCATCTCACGAGATCGCAATGCATGGAGCGGTCACCGGAGCGTCGCGAGAAGATGGAAAGGCCTGTTCTGGATCCAAGGGGCCGACGGACGGTGAGTATATAACCATTTTTTATATTATTTTTAACATTAGATCTTTTTACTATTGATGCTGCATAGGCAGCATCAATAGTAAAAAGTTGGTCACACAGGGTTAATAGCAGCGTTAACGGAGTGCGTTACACCGCGGCATAACGTGGTCCGTTAGCGCTGCCATTAACCCTGTGTGAGCGCTGACTGGAAGGGAGTATGGAGCGGGCACTGACTGCGGGGAGTAAGGAGCGGCCATTTTGCCGCTGGACTGTGCCCGTCGCTGATTGGTCGTGGCTGTTTTGCCGTGACCAATCAGCGACTTGGGATTTCCGTGACAGACAGACAGACAGACAGACGGAAGTGACCCTTAGACAATTATATAGTAGATTTACCTGCTATGCCACCCTGTGTACATTAGTGCATCTCCTCCATGCTGTTTTGCCGCCCTAGCTTGCTCACTTTATTAAATGTATTTTGCACATTTTATATATTTTTCTTAATAAAGATTTATATTTTATTACTTTATGGCTATATAGTTTATTTATAGGTTGATTATTGTTTATCTCTCGCTTTCTCTCTCTCTCTCTCTCTCTATATATAGCATAATTATTTTTGGTGAGCTTTAGTGGCTCATACTTTATAACAGTACTAATTTTTACACCACTTACTTTTCTTGGCTTATATAGGTTAACTATGCTGAAAATGTTATTCATTAACTGTTTTGTGTGATTTAACGCTCTGATTTAAAGGCATAATAATTACAATTTTGAAACTTTTAGAAAAAGATCTTAGATATTCACAAATAAATGCAAGTCATACCGAACAAATTTTAATACTATCATGAAGTACAATATGTAAAAAAAAAAACATTCTCAGAATCAGCGGGAACCGTTAAAGTATTCCAGAGTTATTACTACATAAAATTACACTGGTCAGATTTAAAAATTGACGCCCGGTCATTACCCTACAAAGTTGCTTGGTCCTTAAGGAGTTAAATTGCTATTGACCCTCCTGCATCAGAAATGTACAGTAAAGTTTTTGTTTTTTTTTAATCTGCCTATTTTCTAGATAATCATGTTTTACTTCAAAAACCAGTATTCCAAGCAATTGCTGAATACCTCTAGCTCTAACTTGTCTGATCCTTTTTACTTTAGTAGGAAATGATAAAAAGTAGGTTGAGACACCCAAAGACATTGTATTGTATCGTCTGCCATTATATGGAATTTGCTAACAAAGATCATGGCTGTGTTGTTTTGTTTTGCTTTTCTCAATTTACTGTGCTCTTAAAATGAGTATAAGTTATCTTATATACCAAAAACAGAAGATTTTTCTTTTTTTTTACATTTTAATAACGCTGAGCAGAAAATCATGTTTTATAAAAAAGTCATTATTTGGTGGCTGTATCCTGTAAGTCATAGCATTTCAATTTAAGAATAGGAGTATTAAGGCTTTGTTTTTGTTTCGGCTTTTTTTTGTGGAATGGGTATAACTTTTTTATTGGTGTTATTTTGGAATATACAATTATTTATGACTATTTTTACACTTTTTTGGGGGGAAAAATGCAAAAAAATTCCCATGTTTTTTTTCCCCTTATCTTGTACTAAACACCTTGTCACTTACATATCTCTATGGTGACCCATTAAATAAACAACACTTTTGTGGAGACGGTGACTTTATTAGCTACCCATCTGGAAAGGAAAAGCATTGGACATTGAGATGACAGAGCCCCCACCTTAGATGTGGCAGAAGATATATACACATCACAGAAAACGTGGCCGTACTTACCAATAAATTGTCACAATACCAATAAACTGCAGGATTCAGACAGGGTCCTATGATAACAAAAAAAAAAATTCCATGAAGGCACTCTAAAAATACACTGGTGCTTTCTTAAAATGGTTAAGGGCCCATTTGCATGGGCAAAAACAAAACAAAACAAAAAACGAGTGTTCATAAGATTGCCAACCTGTTTTAGATAGGACAATAATCACCCGACAGATGAGCAAAATGTATGTTCATTAGGTGTGATGATTTTTATTTGATTACTGACAGCACATTGTCCGGCGTTTATAAAAAAAAATGTTGCTGATAAGAGTATGTTCAATATCATATTGACAATCTTTCTGTGGCATAGATAATTCCTTGGCCTTTGTTAAAGCACCACTCCAGTGCTGAAGTGGTGCTTTAAGCGTAAGTCCCCTGTCCCGGTCAAATACTCACCTTCTGGCATCTTCACTGTTTTTCCATCTTCTGAGCACAACTTCTCGATGGCTGGTACTCAGTAACTGCGTCACAAGTCTTCACTGCTCTCATGGATCGGGCAGCATGCATCAGCTGTTACTTTAGGATCTCAAGGTACTTTCCTATGTGATGGCAACATCACACTATAGCTACTAATAGAAGAGGTTATTGGATGTGTTCGCAGCTTTATAAAAGACAATTCCAAAAAAATGATTTGCAGTGTAGTGCTACAAGTATCAGTCAAATTTCCATGTAAATTATTAAATATTGTATTTTCTATTCACCACGACAGCACCCACTGAGAGAGGGGATCCGCCCCTGGGAACAGGAAACCTACAGAGAGATAAAAGGGGCGGCCCCCCCTCACTCCTCAGTTGGTTTCCTGTTCCCGGGTGGAACACCTCAGAGAGAACTCTGTGGACTTATGAAAGAAGAGGATAGCTTGCCTGGACTGCCGCCTGTTCGTCTCTGTTGAGCGGCAGGGGCTCCAGAGTTAAGCTCAGGAAGGGGGATATCCTGTTGGCTTCCCCCTATCCTGGTATACATTGGCATGACTATGGGTAACAGTCTCCCTGCTGGGACACTGTTAGATCTCACCTCCACGTAACGAACCCTTCGGCTATGTCCGGTAAGAAGTTTCGTTTGTCTAACTTACCCCTATGGGACGTGTAACGTGTCAGCGCTGCAGCGGCAGCCTCGGTATGCAGGGGCTTCAGCCGCAAAGATGAGGACAGGTGCGCGCATGCGCAGTCCCGTGGCGTCCCGGAAGTGGATTGTTGGACTTCCGGGAGCGCAGAATCAGCCTGAACACCGGCCTTTGGGCGCTGTGGTGTTACCGGTTATGGTTGCAGCGGCGTTCACAGCTGAGGCAGACTGCAGAACGCATGTGGGAGCGCTGGACTCCCAGAACGGTCAGGTAAAAAAAAAAAAAAAAAGGGGGAGGTCTGTTCTCTCAGGCAGGAGTTGCAGGGGCTATATAAGGCAGTTTAAAGCACGACTCAGTGCGCAACATGTCGTCCCAGGAGGATATCGAGCGCCCACTGGAGGATATAATCCTGCCTAGTGGTGATGCGAAAAAGAAAAGCAGTGGACACTCGAAAATGAGTGACTCCACTGAGAAATCTGTGAAAAAATCTGGCCGCTCTTCGCCAAAAGCTAATCGTACCCGGCAGACGGGTAAGCGGACGGAGAAGACTAGACACAAGCAGTGTGCGATGTGTAAAGAGCCCTTGCCAGACTCATACATTAAGAGATTATGTCAAAGCTGGATAGATTATACCTTGCAGCAGGAGAGTTCGGTTAGGATGAACGAGATTCGTCTCATTATAAGAGAAGAACTTCAATCTTTGGGAGGTAGTCCAGCTAGGAGTATTGAGAAAAGAACCAGGACACCTTCACCTGCAGCGGAAACATCAGCTGAAAGTGGGGAAGTTAACTCAGACATTTCTCAGAGATCAGGTTCCTCGGATGATGAGGACTATGTCTGTTTCCCTACGGACAATGTAAATAATCTGATTAAATCAGTGAGAGGTACTATGGGGGTGTCAGAGTCTAAGGAACCTCAAACCCCTCAGGACATTATGTTCGCCGGTCTTTCACAAAGAAAGGGCCAGGTATTTCCGGTAAATCAGGCCATCAAGGACCTTGTTAAACGGGAATGGAGCAAAGGACAAAAAGGGTTTGTACCTGTCTCATGTAAAAGACGATATCCCTTTAACGATGAGGACTTGACCACTTGGTCTAAAGTACCTAAAGTGGATGCAGCTGTGGCATCCACCTCCCGCCGTTCCTCCCTACCAGTGGAAGATGCAGGTTCCTTAACGGATCCTATGGACAGAAAATCTGACACGCTCCTTAAAAAATCATGGGAGGCCTGTGCTACTGCCTTTAAACCCGCAATTGCAGCCACATCCACTAGCAGGTCTATGCTGGTGTGGCTGGACCAGCTAGACCAGAACATCAAGGCGGGGGTATCCAGGGAAAAACTGCGCGCCGCTATTCCTTTAATTAAAGGGGCGGCTGCATTTATATCCGATGCCTCTATAGACTCGCTCCGTCTGGCGGCCAGAACAGCTAGTCTTACCAATACGGCTCGTCGGGCCCTATGGTTAAAGAACTGGAAAGGAGATGCCCAGTCCAGGTCCAAGTTGTGTGCCATACCCTGTCAGGGTGAGTACCTCTTTGGAACCGTATTAGACGAGATACTCAAGAAGGCGGGTGAGAGGAAAAAGGGGTTCCCTAATCCCTTTATTCCTTCTTACAGAAGGGCGTTCAGGAAGCCACCATTCGGCAAGAAGGGAGGCTTTAAAGATCGATGGAACATTAATAAAGAATTTAAACAAAAAGGGAACTTGTTCAATAAACGCCCCTTTAAGCCAGCAGATAAATTCCATTGACCCCGTTTTGCCAGTGGGAGCTAGACTTCTACACTTTGTGAAGCAATGGAAGGAGATAACGGTTAATCCATGGGCCATCAGTTTAGTGTCTTCAGGCCTCGCGTTAGACCTCATTCAAACACCTCCAGATTCCTTCCTTCTCACATCATTAAAATCCAGACCTCAGCAGGAGGCCCTTGAAACGGAAATTAAGACACTAATATCCAAACGAGTATTAATAAAGGTTCCATCATCCCAGATAGGGAAGGGCTTCTACTCCCCCCTGTTTCTGATTACTAAGCCCGACGGCTCTTTCAGAACCATAATCAATTTGAGAAAGCTGAATTCCTTTATAAAACACAGGACATTTAAGATGGAATCTATTCGTTCAGCTATTAAAAATTTATTTCCAAATTGTTACATGGTAGTATTGGATCTCAAAGATGCTTATTACCATCTCCCCATACACCAGTTACACCAGCAATTTCTTCGGGTGGCAGTAGTTGTAGATGGGGAGGTATGTCATCTACAGTACCGAGCAATGCCATTTGGTTTATCCATGGCTCCGAGGGTTTTTACCAAATTATTGTCAGAGGTAATGTCTTTCCTACGAGTAAGGGACACACTGGTAATCCCGTATTTAGATGACCTGTTGATTGTAGGTAAAAATTCTCTACAGTGTGAGGAGAGGTTAGAGGAAGTATTATTTTCTTTGCAAAAACTGGGCTGGATTATAAACCGGGAAAAATCCAAACTCCAGCCAGTGACATGTCAGAAATTTCTGGGGCTCCTATTGGACTCAGTTGACCAAATATGTAGGCTTCCTGATGAGAAGAAGACCACTATAATTAATAAAGTGAGTTCAGCCATTAGTAAGCGCAGTATGTCATTGAGGAATGCCATGTCTTTATTAGGTTCCCTGATCTCTTGTATTCCTGCGGTCCAATGGGCGCAATACCACACTAGACAACTTCAGAAATTTATATTGCGAAGGGAAGGAGACCTGGATAAAACAGTTGTTTTATCGCCAGAGGTGTTACACTCCCTTGCATGGTGGTTAGATTGGGGCAATCTGTCTAAGGGAGTTTTGTGGGTAATTACTTCGTCCACTAATGTTACCACGGATGCTAGTCCTGATGGCTGGGGGGCACACTTTCAGGATCAGGTAGTCCAGGGTCTCTGGTCTGGTGCTGAGCTTGAGAATTCCTCTAACGTAAAAGAGTTGAAAGCTGTATTTTATTCCCTGCTCCACTTTCTCCCTCAGCTGAAAGGCTCTCACGCAAGGGTCTTCTCCGACAACACTACCGCAGTGGCTTATCTCAACCATCAAGGAGGTACACGGTCGGAAAATCTTATGGGGATTGCTTCAGACATCATGGAGCTAGCCGAAGGTCACCTACTATCCTTGTCGGCAGTTCATATCAGAGGCATAGACAACTTTCGTGCAGACTTCCTCAGCCGCCACACTCGGCACCAGGGGGAATGGATGCTCAACAGGGAAGTTTTCAAATTAATAACAGCCAAATGGGGTGTACCCCAGATAGACTTGTTCTCCACACGAGCAAATCGTCAGGTCAAGACGTTCGCCTCTCTATGCAGAGAGGACCATCCGGACATATTCGATGCCCTCCATATAACGTGGGCATTCGATCTGGCCTATGCGTTTCCCCCATGGAATCTACTGCCCGTGGTAATAAGAAAAATAAGGGAAGAAGGGGCAAGAGTTCTGCTGATAGCCCCATTCTGGCCCAAGAGGCCATGGTTTTCATGGCTCAGAGCGATGTCAGTTTCAGACCCCTGGATTCTGCCTCAGTCCAAGGACCTTCTATCTCAGGGGCCGTTCCTACACCCTCAAGTAAAAGGAATGAACTTGACTGCCTGGAATTTGAGAGGCAGTTACTAGAGCTTAGAGGTTTTTCTAGAGGACTAATAAATACCCTCATGAAAAGCAGAAAGCCTTCCACCACCAAAATCTATGTTAGAGTTTGGAAGAAGTTTCTTGAATTTCATACCGCACAAATCTCTTCGGAGGTTCCTATATTTCCAATACTGGAATTTTTACAGAGGGGTCTGGACTTGGGGCTCTCGGTTAGCACGTTAAAAGTCCAAATTTCGGCTCTAGGAGCTCTCTTTAATTCTGACATTGCGGGCAATAGATGGGTATCTAGGTTTATTTCTGCATGCGAAAGATCAAAACCTATTAAAATACCGCAGATTCCTCAGTGGGATCTGACGTTAGTCCTGGATGCATTGACACAGAGCCCTTTTGAGCCTCTTCAGACAGCCTCTTTGAAGCATGTCTCATTAAAGACGATATTGTTAGTGGCATTAGTATCGGCCAGAAGGGTGAGTGATCTCCATGCCTTATCGGTAGATCCTCCATTCCTATCAGTGACTTCTGACAGAATAGTGTTAAAGACAGATCCATGTTATCTCCCTAAAGTGGCCACTAATTTTCATAGGTCTCAGGAAATCTTGTTACCTACCTTTTATGAGAGCCACTCAACTCCAGAAGAAGCTAGGCTTCATACCCTAGATGTTAAAAGAGCTGTTCTAACTTATATAGAAAGAACTAGGGACTGGAGGGAGAGTAGGGCTCTCTTTGTGTCTTTCCAGGGGAAAAACAAGGGATCCAGAGTCACAAAGAGCACACTGTCGCGCTGGATCCGGGATGCTATAGTCTTGGCGTACAGATCTAAGGGAAGAGATCCTCCTCTGCATATCGGAGCACACTCCACTAGAGCCTTATCGACCTCCTGGGCAGAGAGAGCGAACGTGCCAATACACCTTATATGTAAGGCTGCAACTTGGTCTTCGCCTAATACCTTCTATAAACATTATAGGTTAGACCTTTCTGCTGCTTCTGATCTAACCTTTGGGGTTTCGGTTCTCGGCTCAGTTAACCCACCCAATCTATAATCTCTGTAAATCTCTCAGTGGGTGCTGTCGTGGTGAATAGAAAATACCGAATTACTCACCGGTAATGCTCTTTTATAGAGCCCACGACAGCACCCATTCGATTCCCTCCCTTTTCTTTATGTAGTACACGTGGTGTCTTAATAGGGAGTTGTATATAATACAATATAATGATATGAAGTTGTAAATATGTACATATGCCTAAACCTGTTAAACTAAAAAACCTGGCGGCGGTTCCTCCGATTCTCTGTAAAACAACTGAGGAGTGAGGGGGGGCCGCCCCTTTTATCTCTCTGTAGGTTTCCTGTTCCCAGGGGCGGATCCCCTCTCTCAGTGGGTGCTGTCGTGGGCTCTATAAAAGAGCATTACCGGTGAGTAATTCGGTATTTTTTATCTCTCAGTATAAATATCATTTCGAAACCTCTCATTCACTACAGAAAACATTTGACAACTGAGATAATGTGCCTCAGTTGCAAACAAAACACCCAAAACAAAATGTAAAATCTTTTGGAATGTCCATTTTACTCTTATGTATTATTTTTCACTTGCAGGGTGGCTACAGGTATTTGCCTTCAATAATACAGACACAGGACGTCTGTTATGTAACAACAGTCTCTTTGTCCGTATAACCCTTCCCTATGCAGAACATGGCCAAACCCTCTACTTTCTAATCCTCCTCCATGTTTCTATCACAGCATGGGGGATTACACTACAATCAATGCACATTTTCTCTTGTCTCCTCAAAGTGCAAGCTCAGACTTGTCCTGCACAATAGAGAAGATCCATTGACATGCATATTCAGCATGAGTATCTACAAATGCAATTAGTATCTGTGGTAAGGACTGCTAAAGGGTTATTCACAGAGTCACAAATTATCCCCTCCTCCGTCCATAGGATGGGGGATAATTCAGGCTCTGACTGCTAGCGCCAGGCCCCATAATATCATGATAGTGAATATTACTGGGCATATTCCCATTGGGCCCCCGTGGTCTGCCACTGCATGTGTGGCACCAGCCTGTTTTTCTGTGTGCCCGCCTCTTAAATTCTTTGTCCACCAAAGGCAGGGTGCATGCATGCAGCATTTATTAACTGGATGCCATGTGGCTGGGTCAGGAACGTTGACGCTGACCTGACACACATGAGGACAGTCCTTTTGGGCAGACTAACCAATCTCTGCTTCCCCACTCCACATTACTTCAAAATGCAGCTAAGGATACCAGGCATGGTCTGTAGGAGGTTCAGGTCGATGACTTACCATTGGTTATGAGCGAGTGTACTCGTTGCTCTGGTGTCCTCCGAGTATTTATGACTGCTCGGAGATTTAGTTTTCATTGCGGCAGCTGAATGATTTACAGCTACTAGCCTGCTTGATTACATGTGGGGATTCCCTAGCAACCAGGCAACCCCCACATGTACTCAGCCTGGCTAGTAGCTGTAAATCATTCAGCTGCCGCAATGAAAACTAAATCTCCGAGCAGTCATAAATACTCGGAGGTCACCCGAGCGTGCTCGAGAAAAGCTGAGCAACGAGTACACTCGCTTTCGGGGGCCCTCACTTAATCTCTCCCGCATCTCAGCTCCGCACTCTCTCTCACTCTGCAGAGGGCGGATCACCCCTGCTTCCTTTCTCTGCCGGCGGGAAACTTCTCCCGCGCTTCCTGCTCTCTGCCCACCACGCCCCCTCTCAGCAGGTCATAGCTGCTATCCGATACCCCATTCTTTCCCCCGGCAACACTGTATGCAGCCCTGACAGTTCCGGACCCAGCATTGCACAGGTACCCGCAGCCTCCTCCTTACATGTATATACACCAGCCTCAGTGCCTCCTATGTGTATATACACCAGCCTCAGTGCCTCCTATGTGTATATACATCTATACATCTATACATCAGCCTCAGTGTCTCCTATGTGTATATACATCAGCCTCAGTGCCTTCTATGTGTGTATATACACCAGCCTCAGTACCTACTATGTGTATATACATCAGCCTTAGTGCCTCCCATGTATCTAAACACCCTCTTAGTGACTCCTATGTGTATATACACTAGCCTCAGTGCCTCCTATGTGTATATACATCAGCCTCAGTGTCTGCTATGTGCATATACACCAGCCTCAGTGCCTTCTATGTGTATATATACACCAGACTCAGTGCTTCCTATGTGTATATACATCAGCCTCAGTGCCTCCTATGTGAGTATACACCCTCCTCAGTGCCGTATTTGTGTGTATATACCAGCCTCAGTGGCTCCTATGTGTGTATACACCAGCCTCGGTGCCTCCTATGTGTATATACGCCAGCCTCAGTTGCTTCTATGTTTATATACACCAGCCTCAGTGTTTCCTATGTGTATATACATCAGCCTCAGTGTCTCCTATGTGTATATACACCATCCTCAGTGCCTCATATGTGTATATACACCAGCCTCAGTGCCTCCTGTTTATATACACCAGCCTCAATGCCTCCTATGTGTATATACACCAGCCTCAGTGCCTCCAATGTGTGTATACACCCGCCTCAGTGCTGTATATGTGTGTATATACTAACCTCAGTGCCTCTTATGTCTGTATACGCCAGTTTCAGTGCCTCCTATGTGTATATACACCAGCCTCAGTGCCTCCTATGTGTATATACACCAGCCTCAATGCCTCCAATGTGTGTATACACCCGCCTCAGTGCCGTATTTGTGTGTATATGTGTATATACCAGCCTCAGTGGTTCCTATGTGTGTATACGCCAGCCTCAGTGCCTCATATGTGTATATACCCCAGCCTCAGTGGCTACTATGTGTGTATACACCAGCCTCAGTGCCTCCTATGTGTATATACATCAGCCTCAGTGTCTGCTATGTGCATATACACCAGCCTCAGTGCCTTCTATGTGTGTATATACACCAGACTCAGTGCTTCCTATGTGTATATACACCAGCCTCAGTACCTACTATGTGTATATACATCAGCCTCAGTGCCTCCTATGTGAGTATACACCCTCCTCAGTGCCGTATTTGTGTGTATATACCAGCCTCAGTGGCTCCTATGTGTGTATACACCAGCCTCGGTGCCTCCTATGTGTATATACGCCAGCCTCAGTTGCTTCTATGTTTATATACACCAGCCTCAGTGTTTCCTATGTGTATATACATCAGTCTCAGTGTCTCCTATGTGTATATATGCCAGCCTCAGTTGCTTCTATGTTTATATACACCAGCCTCAGTGTTTCCTATGTGTATATACATCAGCCTCAGTGTCTCCTATGTGTATATACATCAGCCTCAGTGCCTCCTATGTGTATATACACCAGCCTCAGTACCTCCTATGTGTATATATATACCATCCTCAGTGCCTCATATGTGTATATACACCAGCCTCAGTGCCTCCTGTTTATATACACCAGCCTCAATGCCTATGTGTATATACACCAGCCTCAGTGCCTCCAATGTGTGTATACACCCGCCTCAGTGCTGTATTTGTGTGTATATACTAACCTCAGTGCCTCTTATGTCTGTATACGCCAGTTTCAGTGCCTCCTATGTGTATATACACCAGCCTCAAAGCCTCCAATGTGTGTATACACCCGCCTCAGTGCCGTATTTGTGTGTATATACCAGCCTCAGTGGCTCCTATGTGTGTATACGCCAGCCTCAGTGCCTCATATGTGTATATACCCCAGCCTCAGTGGCTCCTATGTGTGTATACACCAGCCTCAGTGCCTCATATGTGCATATACGCCAGCCTCAGTGGCTTCTATGTTTATATACAACAGCGTCAGTGCCTCATACGTGTGTATATGTAGAGGAGAAGACCGGGCACCGGGTCCAGAACTGCTGGTGCGAAACCTCCTGTTGAAGGGGGGAAGGAGATTAGAGAATGAACTAACTCTTGACCTGCAGAGAGGGGGCATGGTGAGCCAGAGGAGTATAAGGGGTTCTGCGCCGGAAGCAAGGGGTGTTCCCGCCAGAGAGCAGCGAGAGTGAGGACCTGCGTCGCAGTACGGGTAGCAGTAGGCCGCGCGGCAGCGAAAGAGGATGCGTGCAGGAAGGACCGGGGAGTGTCACCGGGCATGCAGGGCAGAGCACGTCGAGCAGGAGATTGTTGTACGAGACTCCGGGTTGCAGAGCCCATGAGCGGGACGTTGTTGTGAAGGACTCCCGGCTGCCAGGCAGCGTGATGGACTAGAGGCTCAGCCGGTAAAACCGGTGACCGCCCGCTGCCGCCAGAAGTAGGACAGTTTGTTAAGCGGGGAAGCCGGAAGACTCAGCACCAGCCTCAGCCAGCAGCCATCAGACTCTGAGAGAGAAACGAACAACCGAGTGAAACTGATAGACTGTTAATCTGAATTATTGTTATCCTGTTTAACCCCTTTCTGAAATCAGACGGGATAGTACGTCCGATGTCAGTACCCCGCTTTGATGCGGGCTCCGGTGGTGAGCCCGCATCAAAGCCGGGACATGTCATATATGTGTTGTAAAAGACAACCCTAAAATCTCCTGGCAAAAAATTTACAAATGTAGTATACGTTAGGGCACGTTCAAGCTAATCAATCTTAGTGCTGTCCGTGTAAAAAAAAAAATATATATATATATATATATATATATATATATATATATATATATAGCTTCACACGGAGAGGACCTGTCCAGTGTTATTCATTGTGTCTGTTCAGATGACAGTTTTTTCAGATGGCTCGAATGTGAGTTTACATATTTTGGATAAGATTCGCCTATTGAAGTCTATGAATCCATAAAAAAATCGGATCTCAGACTGATCAATAGCGTCCTGTTTTTATGGATATGTTATAATCATTAATATAAGGAACTGTAATGTGGTCTTGTAAACATATTTACTGCTGATATATAAAAACTGGTGCCGTATGGGTGCAAAAAATGTACTGTATATACAGATGACAAAACAGATAAATAATAGTAAGAATCTTTATTTTTATATAGCACTAACATATTCCGCAGCGCTTTACAGTTTGCACACATTATCATCGCTGTCCCCAATGGGGCTCACAATCTAAATTCCCTATCAGTATATCTTTGGAATGTGAGAGAAAACCGGAGAACCCGGAGGAAACCCACGCAAACACGGGGAGAACATACAAACTCTTTGCAGATGTTGTCCTTGGTGGGACTGAGCCACCGAACAGATGAAAAATTCTTTTATTTTATTGTGGGTGGTGAGGAATGAAAAGTAGAAGATTTTTTTTCTTGTTATATGCTCGAGTGAACCTTTCCTTACACCAATTTTCATCTGTAAAAAAAACCAAACGATTTTTCATATGTATTGTCATTCGTATGGCATTCGTTTTTACATCTCATAATTTACATTACCAAAACCATTTCTGATGTTAATAATGGCACTGAATCCATGAAAATCAGATGCCATACTGTTGATCAGAATGAGATTGTTTCTTTTTTCATCCAAAATACGGAAGAGACTCGTACATACTGTAACTTTTTTCACACGGACATTTACCCATGTAAAAAGGGGAAAAAAAATTAATCTCAGCTGCCCAAATGAATAACATTGATCCAAGAAGATCATAGAACATGTACCTATAATACATGGAGCTGCTGACATGTCCATGTTTTTTGTGGACCTTATGTCGGCGAAAAAAATCACGAAGACATCTGTTTTTAATCCAAGTGATGGATTAAAATACCACTACAAGTCTATGGGTCCGTGAGAATCACTGACAGCACATCAGTGATGTCCGTGTGCTGTCCGTGATTACCATTGCAATGAGTAGGAGAAACTTTGTAATTTATTTTTTCATACACTGGAATCACTGATGAAACGCCGATGATCAGGTCACATTCACACTTTCAGTATTTTATATTGGTATTCATAAGTCAAAACCAGGAGTGGGTGAAAAATACAGAAGTGGAGACGAGTTTCTATTATATTTTTCCTCTGATTGTTCCACTCCTGGTTTTGGCTTACAAATACTGATGTAAAATACTGACCAAATAATCAACGTGTGCATGTGGCATAAATAATAATAATAATCTTTATTTTTATATAGCGCTAACATATTCCGCAGCGCTTTACAGTTTGCACACATTATCATCGCTGTCCCCGATGGGGCTCACAATCTAAATTCCCTATCAGTATGTCTTGGCATAAAACTGAAACACTGACAGCAGACAAAAAAAAAAACTAATGCCATTTGGGGTGTTTATTTTTTTGTATAAGAGAAAGATCACTGGCATTTGAATGCGCTTATATAGTTTATAGTGCAAAATAAGAGAAGTCAAGCACTCACGGAAGGTGTAACCTTTATCACATCACACTGGTCCAACAGAGTGTTTCAGCCCAACCCGAGCATTCTACAGCAGTATCTTATAGCTTAGGCCAGTGATTTTCAACCTTTTTTGAGCCGCGGCACACTTTTTATACTTAAAAACTCCCGGGGCACACCACCAACCAAAATGGCACAAAATGACACTAAAACAGTACATATTCTACATATAGTTAATAATATAGATTCTAAATGTATTTATATTCACTCAGTGTGAAACCTGGGCCTGTTTCGATAAACACAAAAGGGATATCCTGGCAGGAATGGTGGAAAGACACACACGAAGCTCTTCCTCAACAGTTCTCAGTCTCTCCCTGTTTTTAGTTTTTTTTTGTACACATGCCCTAACCCTAACCCTACCCCTAACACTACCGCTAACCCTAAACCTACCCCTAACCCTAGTTCTAACCCTAGTTCTAACCCTAACCCTAGTGGAAAAAGAAAAAAAATATTTTCTTTTTTTTTATTATTGTCCCTACCTATGGGGGTGATAAGGGGGGGGGGGGGTCATTTACTATTTTTTTTATTTTGATCACTGTGATAGGTTATATCTCAGTGATCAAAATATACCTGGAACGAATCTGCCAGCCGGCAGATTCGGCAGGCGCACTGCGCATGCGCCCGCCATTTTGGAAGATGGCGGCGCCTATAGAGAAGACGGACGGACACCGGGAGGCCCGGTAAGTATGAGGGGGGGGGATCTGAGCATGGGGGGTGGATCGGAGGACGGGGGGAGGCATCGGAGCACGGGGGGAGCGGGCAGGAGGACGGGGGAGCGGACAGGACGACGGAGGGGAGCGGAGCACCGGACCGGAGAGGAGATCGGTGGTGGTGGGGGGGTACATAAGTGTTTCCAGCCATGGCCGATGATATTGCAGCATCGGCCATGGCTGGATTGTAATATTTCACCAGTTTTTTAGGTGAAATATTACAAATCGCTCTGATTGGCAGTTTCACTTTCAACAGCCAATCAGAGCGATCGTAGCCACGAGGGGGTGAAGCCACCCCCCCTTGGGTGAAGTACCACTCCCCCTGTCCCTGCAGATCGGGTGAAATTGGAGTTAACCCTTTCACCCGATCTGCAGGGACGCGGTCATTCCATGACGCCACATAGGCGTCATGGGTCGGATTGGCACCGACTTTCATGACGCCTACGTGGCGTCAAAGGTCGGGAAGGGGTTAATGTGCTGTTGCTGACTTAATGATTATACACAGCATTATTGGCGGGCATTACCTTGGCGGTGGGCAAATGCGAGAGTCTCTCCGCTCTCAGGATGACGCGCCGGCCTCGGTGACGTTATTAAGTCGCGCGAGCGTTCAAAGCTCGCGCATGTGTTATTCCGTGACTGCGCATCGCTGCGCATTGCCGGGGAACAAAACAAAGGGGGCACCATAGTTTGGGGAACTTTCCCCGCGGCACACCCGACCACTAGTGTGCCCGTGTGAACACTGGTTGAAAATCACTGGCTTAGGCTATGTGCACATGCTGCAGATTTTGCTGCGGATCTGCAGCGGATTGGCCGCTGCGGATTAGCAGCAGTTTTCCATGAGTTTACAATACCATGTAAACCTATGGAAAACAAAATCCGCAGTGCATATGCTGCGAAAAAACCGCGTGGAAAAGTAGCGTTGTTTATTCCGCAGCATGTCAATTCTTTGTGCGGATTCAGCAGCGGTTTACACCTGCTCCTCAATAGGAATCCGCAGGTGTAAAACCGCAGGTGGAATCCACACAAAAACTGCGGTAAATCCGCGATAATTCCGCAGTAAGGATTTCCTGCGGATTTGCCAAAATCAGTGCGGAAAAATCGACACGCCTTTCCGCAACGTGTGCACATACCCTTAGGGTATGTGTCCACGTTCAGGAAACGCTGTGTTTTTGACGCAGCGTTGAGCCGCAGCGTCAAAAACGCAGCGTCCAGATGTTACAGCATAGTGGAGGGGATTTAATGAAATCCCGTCTCCAATGTGCATTAAAAAACGCATGGGTTTTTCCCGCAAAAACGCACATGCGTTGCGTTTTTTCAGAACGCAGCATGTTGCTACAATGAGCAAAACACGCAGGAACACCGCAGGTGACCTGCCAGTGACCTCAGGTGCATTTTTGGTCAGGATTTTACCTGCATAAAATCCTGACCAAAGCCTGAAGCAAACCTGACCATGGACACACACCCTTATAGGGTTGATCACGTCTGTGTAGTTCTGTGGAATGACTAGTTCGCAAGAAAACACAGAGACATGTCTAATTTTAGTCACAGACAACACTCTGATGCCTGCCATGTGCTTTCTTTTTCACTGATTGATAGAAGCTTCAGAAACCTTTTTTTGAGTATGAGAAAAGCTGATGAAACTCTGATGGGTAAAAAATTGTTTGCATAGGATAATCACTGATGTCTGAATGACCCGTAATAATGTATCACTTTTGTGCAGCAACATAAATGGCTGACATTTATATCCTGTTATGAATTTTAATTATATTCCCAGTTGGCCTGTTGCATGTATTAGAACAATTTCTGGGGATATGGGGGAAGATAATTATTTGGCTAGCAATAGGGATGAGTGAATAGCTTCCGATAAGAGCATATCCAAATAGTTATAGTGCTTACCGAATAGCTACCTCAGTAACTCGGATACCTGGCGCGCTCCCGATAATCAGCTGTTCGGCACCGCAGCTACATGTGTCACGGCTGTGTGACAGTCACAACAAACAGGATCTCCATACATGTGCTGTGACTGTCGCACGACCGTGACACATGCAGCGGTGGCGCCGAACAGCAGATTATCGGGAGGGCTCCAGGTATCCAGGTTACTGAGGCAGCTTTTCGGTCATCCCTAGCTAGCAGCCTTCTTTGTGTGTAGTCAGAGAACAGTATTCTGTCAGTATATAACATCAATATTAGACTGTGCTAAGACAGATATATTGAAAATCGGGCCAGTCACAACCGCAAAGTGCGGAAGTGACTGCACGAGTACACTGAGATTGACATTGAGACAAACTGCAGAAGGGAGCCAGAGCGGCCTTTCATTGTATACATTATTCTGGTCTGTCAAACAGGCCAAAGTAGTGCATGTGGCTATTTTTTTCACACAGGCCATCGGTCCATGTGGAAAACTGGCCATGTACACTTGCACAAAGGCTATGATGGGGCCGTGGTGCACCCAGACTGGTTATACACTTGTCTGAACAAGTCCTAACTAAGCCAAAACTATAAAACTTTTCATGCTACTACAGTATATCTGTGTAAGGGCTCATACTCACGAAACTCGGATGAGTCTCGCACGGCAATACCCGGCGCCTCTGCCGGCACTCAGATCGGAGCGTGCGGCTGCATAGGAATACATGCAGCCGCACGCTCCGCTCCTCTGTGCCAGGTGCAGTGCCAGGTATTGCCGTGCGAGACTCATCCGAGTTGCTCGCAAGTATGAGCCCTAAGTTTCACTTCTGATTTCAGCTGATTTTTGGGCTCTTGGATAGAAATATGACTGACTGAATGTGCCCTATTGTAGACAGCTAAAAAAGAATCTCTTAAAAAACTGCTAAAAAATGTATTGATAAAAATATTCAATACCTAATGGCATGCTGTTTGCAGTTGCCACATGGTGTTTCTATTTTCATACAAACCATGAAGGATTTGTGAAGACTCAGTATATTGCCTTGACCAGTTTTTCCCACCCATAGTAAGTATTACAATCACAAAAGGGTGTTGTAATGCAGTCCACAAATGTGACTGGCAGGGCTTTCGGTCATAAAGATAATGTCTCTGTGCTCCTAAAATGTAAATGAAGACTTTTGTATTTGTGGGACATCCCTATACTTTTCACTTCTTCTGTCTGAGATCCTAACAACTATTAACATACAAGGACCATACATGTCACATTACCCTCAACAAACGTAAAAAAGTGCAATCTTTACCAATAGTCAATACTCTTAGGGTACTGTCACACAGTGCAATTTTGATCGCTACGACGGTACGATTCGTGACGTTCTAGCGATATTATTACGATATCGCAGTGTCTGACACGCAGCAGCGATCAGGGACCCTGCTGAGAATCGTACGTCGTAGCAGATCGTTTGGAACTTTCTTTCGTCGCTTGATCTCCCGCTGACATCGCTGGATCGTTGTGTGTGACAGCGATCCAGCGATGTGTTCGCTTGTAACCAGGGTAAACATCGGGTAACTAAGCGCAGGGCCGCGCTTAGTAACCCGATGTTTACCCTGGTTACCAGCGTAAACGTAAAAAAACCCAAACAGTACATACTCACATTCCGGTGTCTGTCCCCCGGCGTCTCAGCTTCTCTGCACTGTGAGCGCCGGCCAGCCAGAAAGCGAGCACAGCGGTGACGTCTGACGTCTGACGTCACCGCTCTGCTTTCCGGCCGCTGTGCTTACACAGTGCAGAGAAGCTGAGACGCCGGGGGACAGACACCGGAATGTGAGTATGTACTGTTTGTTTTTTTTACGTTTACGCTGGTAACCAGGGTAAACATCGGGTTACTAAGCGCGGCCCTGCGCTTAGTAACCCGATGTTTACCCTGGTTACCCGGGGACTTCGGCATCGCTCCAGCGCCGTGATTGCAACGTGTGACCGCAGTCTACGACGCTGGAGCGATAATCATACGATCGCTGCGACGTCACGGATCGTGCCGTCGTAGCGATCAAAATGGCACTGTGTGACAGTACCCTTACTACTAGATCTGCTGGCTTTATACAAGAAGACTATGCTTTTTAAACTGGTTTAAAGCCATGCATTGCTAATTGTTTCAGGATTTTATCAACATAACAAGGGCTAAATGTTTCAACAGCAGACCACTGAATTAAGATTATTCCCATCCCATAAAGTATGGCATATCCTGGTGATGCTTGATTAGTCTCACATGTATGGGGAGAGAATGGTCACTCCAGGGGGGCGGGCTGGGAGAAGCCACAGAATACCTGCAAATCCAGTTAGTTGCCCCTGTTGCTCTGTCCCCTGTGGCTTCTAAAATTTATCTTTGTCTAAAAGACACAATGTTTAAAGTCAAGAATCTGGCTGAAGTTACAGCCAGAGTCAGATGCCCTTTGCATCCGAGGTCAATTTTCGTTTTTATGTTTCCGATTTATCAAATAAAAATCTAGTTGTGGAAAAAATTCAAATGCCTGTTAAAAATAAAAAAAATAAAAAGTTTGTATTGCCATTTTCCGAGACCCTCAACACTTTTATGTCGATTGAACTGAGATCTTGCTTTTTTTGTGTGGAACACTGATAGGTAAATTAACATCAATATTGGATGCATTTTTTTTAGGGAGGTGTGGCCTCTTGATTATTATTTACTTTTTTTTTCCCTGCACGGCATTTATAGAGTCAGTTAAATATACTGACATAGATGTAAAAATTAAAGTTACACATTGTTCTAATATATATATATTAGCAAAATACTTGCGGCTTCGCCAGCGAAAAATGATGGGTTAAATTGTTGATTACACTTGCTAAGGTTACATTTTCAGTTTCACCCTGAAGTTGACATCTTCAACATACAATATTGGTTTTTTTCAACTCTTCATTTTTGTTAGATTGGTGTTCACAGTTGTTTATTTTTACAAATTTGTCGTAACACTGAGGCGAACAACAACTACCGTATTTTTCGGCGTATAAGACGACCGGGCGTATAAGACGACCCCCAACTTTTCTGGGGTCATCTGATACACCGGGTGTCGTCTTACACAGCGTGTGCAGGGAGCAGTCCCAGATGGTTCCCAGGGTCTGGAGGAGAGGAGACTCTCCTTTGGGCACTGGGATCCATATTCGTGTAAAAAAATAAAATAAATAAAAAATATGGATATACTTACCTTCCGACGGCCCCCGGAGTTCTCCCGGTTCTCCGCGGTGCATGCGGTGGCTTCCGTTCCCAGGGATACATTGCGCGCCGCGAAGTACGTTTGTTGGAAGGTAAGTATATCCATATTTTTTATTTTTATTCTTTTTTTTTACACAAATATGGATCCCAGGGCCTGAAGGAGAGTCTCCTCTCCTCCAGACTCTGGGAACCATCAGGGACCGCTCCCTGCCCATATGCAGCGACTTCAGCGCTCCACACATACCGTACCCGTCGTATAAGACGACCCCCGACCTTTGAGAAGTTTTTCTGGGGTTAAAAAGTTGTTTTATACGCCGGAAAATACGGTACTCTTTAAAATAATTTTTATTAAATATTAAAATGTACTCTCCCTTCACAAACACAAAATAATTAAGAGGGGGACAGAATAGTGCAACCCTTCACCACCTTTCCCCCAGTGAAACTTAACAATGATTAAAGGACAAGGGAGGAAGATTGATTTACAGATACACAGCTGTCTATTGTAGCAAGAAACATAGAGTTGACCATGTGAAAAACACAGGTTCTCCAAATTAATGCCAACTATGTTAAGTGATTGACCTTATGATTTGTTTATTGTCATAGCAAATGCAAGTGGGATTGGGAACTACAGACTCATAAAATGGAAGGCATGTCATCTGGTAGCAAAGGGATATGCAGAATTTAAACATTTTCTTCCTTAGAGTTTCCCATAAGACTAGTGGCTTCAATAACATTGCACATGATCCTCTTAACACACAACCTTGTGCCACTACACAATTTTGGTGGGTCAAGATTCCTAAGTAACATTATCAGAGCTCCTGTTTTTAAAGTGAGCCTATGTGGTGACATTCCAGGAGGCTCCAAAGAATACAGGAACTCCAATGGGTACATTAAGGCTTGTTCACTGTGGATGACTGAATCAGTGGACATGTATGTGGTCGCTGGACCAAGCTGTCTCCCCTGTATTTGTAGATTTATGGAGTTGACACTATTGTTTTTCGGCGCTAGGATTGCGAGTTCACAAAGCCACTGATGGCTGTTAAAGTTGTTACAAATATAGGGGAAAACTTGGTCAATAACCTCCAGTACCGAAAGTCTTCCAGGAAGAAAACTAAACCAGTAGTGGAATCTGTCCTTTCCAAGGCATAGTAGGTGACATGTAAATTTGTCCACAGTAGTATTTCCCATCAAGTGAAATCACATATCAGTAGTCAGAGTTAGCTTTTGAATATGTCTCTATTGATGAGTACATTTTAAACAGGCATTCAATTCGTCTTCGGGTGTTGTAACGTTTGGCAGAAGTCACCTGCAAAAAGTACAATTCCCCCTGTTAAGAGACTGGATCCCTTCAGCTTCACTCATGCCAAACATGAATTTCCCACGGTCCAGAGGTCATCCTAGTTCAGCACGGCTGCGAGCGGCAGCTTCAGTGACTAGCAATGCCGTCACTGATGCTGCGCTAGGAAGAGATAACGCAGGCACTACTTATTAGTGGTGCTCAAGTAGGTGCCCAAACCGTGCTACTTTGATAGATAGACTTGGCACACACAAAACGTAGATGCAGTGAAATTTAATGAGGTACTACATACAGTAGTAGACGTTTCAGTCAGTTTAGACCTTCATCAATGTACCTCATATAAATATTTGTAAGTCTCAGGGTCATATATTGTAGATGGGGGTTCCCAATAATAGTGGGTTGACCGGTTATACCGCAGTGACACCAGGTCAGGAGACGTTAGTGGTTGGATGACGCAGTATCCACTGCTTGTCCAGATGCTGCGCTGCCTCACAGCCTGACCTGCGCTGAACTCAGGAGCATGGGAAAAATGCACTGGAATTTTCCAATGGCATTTTCCCACGGTCCAGAGGTTACCGCAGTTCAGTCTGTGAGGGAGCGCAGTTTCAGTGACAGCACCGCTAGTCACAGTGACAGCACCGCTAGTCACTGAAGCTCCGCTCGCAGCATCTCCTCATTCACCAGTAGTTTTCTGCTGGGGAGGTCGCATCTTGGCACCGTCCTGGTTGAAAACTGTATATACCCCAGATTACTGCGTGGGACACAATGACGGACACGTGTGGTATACTGTCGGTTTATTTTTATTTTAGGAGATCGAGGGTGTCGCATGGATTAGGAGTACTAATAAAATGGGAAAGCTCTGTTGTGTTTTATTTAATTAAAATACTTTATTTTGGCTGTGTCTTGATTTAACATTTAACAACTATAGGATTAGTAATGGATAGGTGTCTTATTGACACCTCTCCATTACTAAGCCATGGGCTTCATGTCACCTTACAATACAAAGGTGACATCAACCCCACAACTATTACCCCACTTGCTACCGCTACAGGGCAAGTGCGAAGAGTGAGGCTAAGTGCCGGAATTGGCGCACCTTAGAGATGCACCTTTTCCGGGGTGGCTGAGTGCTGATGTTTTTAGCCAGGGGGGCCAATATCCATGTCCCCTTCCTAGGCTATTAATATCAGCCCGCAGCTGTCTGCATAGCCTTTGCTGGTTATTAATTGTGGGGGAACCCCCCACATCATTTTTGGGGGATACCCATTTTCATAGCCAGTAAAGGCTAAGTATACAGCTGTGAGCTGATCTTAATAGCCTGGGAAGCTCCATGGGTTCTTCTATCTATCTATCTAATATATTTATGTTTTGATATTTCCTATGAAAACGATGTGTAAATGACATAGGGAACTGCTGTATGTAAAGGCTCATGTTAAAATCGCATTGAAATCGGATAGCAATCGCAATGCACACAGATGTAAATCGGATACTAGGTGTGAAAATCACATTGTACTCGCATGACACTTGCATGGCACTCGTCCGTTTTTTTCGATCCAGATTATGGAACTTTTTTCTTGCATAAGGCTATGAGCCATTAGGCCGGTGTCCCACTTGCAACTGCAATGAGAAAAACTTGCGCAAGTCTCTCGCCTCAATACCCAGCACTGCTGCCGGCACTCGGGACTGGCATGTATTTCTATGCAGCTGAATGCTCATGTCTGAATCGCCAGCGGCAGTGTCAGGTATTGAGGCGAGAGACTTGCGTGAGTTTTTCTCATTGTAGTTGCAAGTGGGACACCGGCCTTAATGTTTGCCGTATTTTTAGTCTGGTCAGGGCCGTATTTAGAGTTTATGCTGCCCTAGGCACTTTTCGTGGTGCCTCCCCCATTGGTGAGTATGACTAATGCAGACCCTCTCGGCAGTGACTAAGGCTACTTTCACACTAGCGCCGTGCACTGCACGTCGCTATGCGTCGTTTTGCAGAAAAAATGCATCCTGCAAAACTGCTTGCAGGATGCGTTTTTTCTCCATTGACTTGCATTAGCGACGGTTGCGTCGTGTTGCGTCGCCACCAAAAAACGTTTCCGACCGGCCATGCGTGGCCGGAACTCCGCCCCCGCCTCCCCGCACCTCACAATTGGCCAGCGGATGCGATGAAAAACAGCATCCGCTGCCCCCGTTGTGCGGCGCTTTCAACGCTAGCGTCGGTGCGCTGCAATGACTTATAGCGACGTGCAGTGCACGACGCTAGTGTGAAAGTAGCCTTAGGCTACTTTCACATCAGCGATTTTTGCCATTTGCGGAAGATCTGGCAGTTTTTCTGCATCTGCCACATAGCAGATCACTTACGGCAACACTGTGTTCGGCCTCATTCATTCCCTATGGGACTTGCAGACATGTGCAGCACTTGCGGTTTTGCCGTGATCCAGAAAATGCGGTACTTGCAGCAATGGAAAGAAAAGTTGCTAGCAGTGTTTTTTGTATCACCACAAGTGCCGCATATGTCCGCAAGTAGACATCACTACCTGTCCCTGCACCTTGCTAGCTCATCCCTAGCATCCCTCTCTGACCTAAAACTACACTATAAAGCTTAGAAAAACAATTTATTAACTGACATTCCTACGATAATGAGGGCTCCAGGCTACGGCGTAAGTGCATTGTTTTCCCTGTGGAGGGATTCAGGAAGACGGCCGCCACAGGCGGCGCATGTGCAGACTGAGATCGCATCTGGACCAAGATCCGAATCTCCACCTTCGGTGGCCCACAGCTTCAGAAATATGGCCGGCAGGAAAGCAATGCGCTTCACTTAGCTCTTACCGCCAACATTGGGCCCGCAGCATTGCACGGATGTGACACCCCCTCCTCCCATTCAGGGCCCGCTGCATTGTCCCACTTCTGCCACTGCAGACTTCCAGAGGAAGGGACTCTGCCTCCTGTGATCCGGTTTACAAGGCGGGAAACCGCTATTACTGGATCGGGGACGCTATTACAGGGCAGGGACATGTGTATGTATGTACACACACACACACACACAGACAGCACAGGGGGACACAGTATGCACACACAGACTGCACAGGGGGCACACACACAGACTGCACAGGGGGGCACAGTAGGCACACATACATAGACTGCACAGGGGGGCACAGTAGGCACACACACACTGCACAGGGGGGCACAGTAGGCACACACACTGCACAGGGGGGCACAGTAGGCACACACACTGCACAGGGGGGCACAGTAGGCACACACACACACTGCACAGGGGGGCACAGTAGGCACACACACACACTGCACAGGGGGGCACAGTAGGCACACACACTGCACAGGGGGGCACAGTAGGCACACACTGCACAGGGGGGCACAGTAGGCACACACTGCACAGGGGGGCACACACACACTGCACAGGGGGGCACAGTAGGCACACACACACTGCACAGGGGGGCACAGTAGGCACACACACTGCACAGGGGGGCACAGTAGGCACACACACAGACTGCACAGGGGGGCACAGTAGGCACACATACATAGACTGCACAGGGGGGCACAGTAAGCACACACACAGACTGCACAGGGGGCACAGTAGGCACACATACACAGACTGCACAGGGGGGCACAGTAGGCACACACACACTGCACAGGGGGGAACAGTAGGCACACACACACACTGCACAGGGGGGCACAGTAGGCACACCCATACACTGCACAGGGGGGCACAGTAGGCACACATACACAGACTGCACAGGGGGGCACAGTAGGCACACACACAGACTGCACACACCCATCACAAGCCAGTGCCACCAGAGCCCAGCAGTCTCCAGTGAGCAGTAGAGCAGAGCCTCAGCAGGATAACCCCGCAGCAGTGTGCCGGCATGAGTGCCTCACTTCAAACCGAGGTCTCGCTCTGGCCCAGTGTTCTCCACTACCTGTCAGATCCCAGGACCGTCCTAACCAGCTGCGATCTGGACTGGGGACGCTGTGCCACTCTGGATCTCCTCCTTCCAGTCAGGTGAGTTCGGCAGACACTGACTGCACACAGAGTGGGCGTGTCTGTAGTGCAGGGATGCAGCTGCCGACACCCAGCCTTTAACCCAGCAAGCAGCCAGAAGCTGGGGGACCGTCCCAGGGGCATCTGAACCCTGCGCCCCAGCCCAGCCTGCCCCTGGTGGGATCCGATACTCCCACAGCAGCCGGAAGACAGGTGGGTGGGCGGCCCGACACAGGACTATGAGGCAGAAACTGAACTTGGCGCCTCAGCGAGGAGGGGGTAGGGCTTGCACTGTGACTTGTTTCCGGATCCCTGTGCAGTACACATGAGGGCGGCGCGCTGTATCTGACACCCCCGCAGCAGCCATAAGACTTAGGAGGGCGGGCGAAGGGAGGGCGGGAGAAGGGAGGGAAGGAGGGCGGGCGGACCCGGACTATTTAAAAAAAAAAAAAAAAAAAACACCTTGCCTTGCTCAGGTGCCGCCCCCCCGCATCTTACCGCCCTAGGCACGTGCCCTCAAGTGCCTAGTGGCAAATACGGCCCTGAGTCTGGTGTTAAACCTTCCTCTAGTGTTAGCTTTCTGTTACTCTTTCTTATGTTAACGGGTCGGTTTTGACCGGTGTCTTAAATCACCCCTAAGATACCCTAAAAACAGTTATTTATTATCCAATTTGTTTCTTACCTCTTAGTTACCTTGTTAGGGTTTCTCATCCATGGAAGGATTGATTTTAATATTTTTGTTGTGGCCCCCTGGGCCTTTCGTTTGAGAGCATACCCTTCATTTTCAAAATAAAAATATTGTCAAATGAACCTCAAGAGAATAATATAAACTTAAAAAAGTTTATTATATTACCTGACTATTACTGAAGGGTTTTAGAACACATCTCTTAAATGTAAAATATATATATATATATATATATATATATATATATATATATATATTATTATTATTATTATTATTAACTCTAGTAACATCTATGGTGTTACGGGTCAATTTTGACCGATATCTAACTACTTTATTAAAAAGGCAGAAAACAGATTTTTTTTTTTATAGAACTTTAATACAAATAAAAGATGATAATTATATTAACATTAATAGCAATAATAATAAAAAGTAGCTTTTCTAGGTCAAACAAACAAACAACAATCAAGCAAATCAAATCAACAGAAATCAAGTACTAGTTTTTAGATGCATTAGTATTTAGATGCATGTGTGGCAAAAAGTGACACTTTTTGTGTGTTCTTTGCAGAGGTATTTTTTGCAGGCGAAGCAAGATGTGTTTGTCTTTCTGTCCTTATTGCTAGGGCAGACCTGACACCTCTTTCTTTTAGAATCAGGTGGTCTCACTGGGGTTGTGGCTGTTGTGGTTGATGTTGAGGCAGGCCTGGTTGAGGAGGATGCTGGTGATGATGCTCTTTGTGTTGCTGTGGGTGTGGATGAAGCACTTGTTGAGCTCTGGAGTTGTTGGACCAAGGCTGCAGCGGCTGGGTCTCGGGGCACTGGTTCCCTTTGGTCAATGTGCGCCTTGACAAGGGATCTTCCTAGTTCCTCAAAAAACATCCTTTTTCTTTGAATTCCATCCTTGGTGAATGTGGGTCCACAACACAAATGAATTGCATGCTGACACATCAAGGATGTTGTAATATACAACCATTGGCCATCTCCTAGTCATTCGCTGGCAAGTGTAGGTGGCAGTCAGCTTGTCCACTCCTCCTTTGTTTTTGTTATAGTCCAGGATAATTCTGGGCTTTTTGTCACTTCCTGATGACACAGCTGCATCTTTGTGAAGTGTGGACATCAGTACCACATTCCGTCGTTTTTTGGGGCAGTATGAAACAGCAGTGGTGGTGTCTGTAAAAACAAACTTTGAGGAAAGTGGAGCCCTGTCCTTCATCTGCAACAATTCAGCGGGCAGCTCAGGTTTGTTTTCTTTCACTGTGCCCACCATGGTGATTTTCCTCCTGAGAAGTTCTTGTCCAAGGTCATAGCTGGTAAAAAAAATTGTCACAAGTAATGTTGTGACCCTGCAGTCCAGTAGTCATATCGAGGACTACACGTTTTCCTTGGTTTTTTTCAGGGATGCCGCTTGCAGACTTGCCTGTGTAAATCTGTAGATTCCATGCATAGCTAGTTTTTGCATCACAGGCTGCCCAGATTTTTATGCCGTATTTGCCTGGCTTACTTGGCATGTATTGCCGGAAGGGGCATTTTCTGCGGAAAGGGAGAAAACGTTCATCTACTGTCACCTCTGGCCCTGGGTTGAACATCAGTGGAAGGAGCTGCACCCATTTCTCCCAAACATCTGTTGTGAAATTGGATTCTGGGCTCCCCCGGTGGCCACTTGTGGAATTGTACTTGTGTGCATCATCCCCTCTGTTCACCTGCTCCTATCAGGATGTGGGAGTCGCTATATAACCTTGCTCCTCTGTCAGTTTCATGCCGGTCAACAATGTAATCAGAAGCCTTCTGTGCATGTTCCTGCTACTAGACAACTCCTAGCTAAGTTGGACTTTTGTCCTTGTGTGTTTTTGCATTTTGTTCCTGTTCACAGCTGCTGTTTCGTTACTGTGTCTGGAAAGCTCTTGTGAGCGGAAATTGCCACTCTGGTGTTATGAGTTAATGCTAGAGTCTTAAAGTAATTTCTGGATGGTGTTTTGATAGGGTTTTCTGCTGACCATGAAAGTGCCCTTTCTGTCTTCATGCTATCTAGTAAGCGGACCTCGATTTTGCTAAACCTATTTTCATACTACGTTTGTCATTTCATCTAAAATCACCGCCAATATATGTGGGGGCCTCTGTCTGCCTTTTGGGAAAATTTCTCTAGAGGTGAGCCAGGACTGTCTTTTCCTCTGCTAGGATTAGGTAGTTCTCCGGCTGGCGCTGGGCATCTAGGGATAAAAAACATAGGCATGCTACCCGGCCACTTCTAGTTGTGCGGCAGGTTTAGTTCATGGTCAGTATAGTTTCCATCTTCCAAGAGCTAGTTCTCATATATGCTGGGCTATGTTCTCTCGCCATTGAGAATCATGACAGTTTGACCGGCCCAAAAAAGGGTTAAATTACTGGCTGAGAAAGGAGAGAAAAAAGAAGTCTGCTACAATTTTTTTTTTTTTTTCCCTCTAGTTCTGAGTGTGCTCTTAATTGAATCACTTGCTAGTTTGCCTATGCTGCAGCCTTCCTCTCTTTCTCTCCTTCTAATCCTTGAATGGCTCTGTGTTCACCTGTTTCAAATGGATCTTCAGAGTGTAGCTACAGGTTTGAATAATCTCGCCACAAAGGTACAAAATTTGCAAGATTTTGTTGTTCATGCACCTATGTCTGAGCCTAGAATTCCTTTGCCTGAATTCTTCTCGGGGAATAGATCTCACTTTCAAAATTTTAAAAATAATTGCAAATTGTTTTTGTCCCTGAAGTCTCGCTCTGCCGGAGACCCTGCACAGCAGGTCAGGATTGTAATTTCCTTGCTCCGGGGCGACCCTCAGGACTGGGCTTTTGCATTGGCACCAGGGGATCCTGCGTTGCTCAATGTGGATGCGTTTTTTCTGGCCTTGGGGTTGCTTTATGAGGAACCTCATTTAGAGCTTCAGGCGGAAAAGGCCTTGATGTCCTTGTCTCAGGGGCAAGATGAAGCTGAAATATACTGCCAAAAATTCCGCAAATGGTCTGTGCTTACTCAGTGGAATGAGTGCGCCCTGGCGGCGATTTTCAGAGAAGGTCTCTCTGATTCCATTAAGGATGTTATGGTGGGGTTCCCTGTGCCTGCGAGTCTGAATGAGTCCATGACGATGGCTATTCAGATCGATAGGCGTCTGCGGGAGCGCAAACCTGTGCACCATTTGGCGGTGTCTACTGAGAAAACGCCAGAAAATATGCAATGTGATAGAATTCTGTCCAGAAGCGAGCGGCAGAATTTTAGACGAAAAAATGGGTTGTGCTTCTATTGTGGTGATTCAACTCATGTTATATCAGCATGCTTTAAGCGTACTAAGAAGCCTGACAAGTCTGTTTCAATTAGCACTTTACAGTAAAGTTTATCCTATCTGTGACCCTGATTTGTTCTTTGTCATCTATTACCGCGGACGCCTATGTCGACTCTGGCGCTGCTTTGAGTCTTATGGATTGGTCCTTTGCCAAACGCTGTGGGTATGATTTGGAGCCATTGGAGGCTCCGATACCTCTGAAAGGGATTGACTCCACCCCATTGGCTAGTAATAAACCACAATACTGGACACAAGTGACTATGCGTGTTAATCCGGATCACCAGGAGGTTATTCGCTTTCTGGTGCTGTATAATCTACATGATGTTTTGGTGCTGGGATTGCCATGGCTGCAATCTCATAACCCAGTCCTCGACTGGAGAGCTATGTCTGTGTTAAGCTGGGGATGTAAAGGAACTCATGGGGACGTACCTTTGGTTTCCATTTCATCATCTATTCCCTCTGAGATTCCTGAATTTTTGTCTGACTTTCGTGACGTTTTTGAAGAACCCAAGGTTGGTTCACTACCTCCGCACCGGGAGTGCGATTGTGCCATAGACTTGATCCCGGGTAGTAAATACCCTAAGGGTCGTTTATTTAATCTGTCTGTGCCTGAACACGCGGCTATGCGAGAATATATAAAGGAGTCCTTGGAAAAGGGACATATTCGTCCTTCGTCATCTCCCTTAGGAGCCGGTTTTTTCTTTGTGTCTAAGAAAGACGGCTCTTTGAGGCCGTGTATTGATTATCGACTTTTGAATAAAATCACGGTTAAATATCAATATCCGTTACCACTGCTTACTGATTTGTTTGCTCGTATAAAGGGGGCCAAGTGGTTCTCTAAGATTGATCTCCGTGGGGCGTATAATTTGGTGCGAATCAAGCAGGGGGATGAGTGGAAAACCGCATTTAATACGCCCGAGGGCCATTTTGAGTATTTGGTGATGCCTTTTGGTCTTTCAAATGCCCCTTCAGTCTTCCAGTCCTTTATGCATGACATTTTCCGCGATTATTTGGATAAATTTATGATTGTGTATCTGGATGATATTCTGATTTTTTCGGATGACTGGGACTCTCATGTCCAGCAGGTCAGGAGGGTTTTTCAGGTTTTGCGGTCTAATTCCTTGTGTGTGAAGGGTTCTAAGTGTGTTTTTGGGGTTCAAAAGATTTCCTTCTTGGGATACATTTTTTCCCCCTCTTCCATCGAGATGGATCCTGTCAAGGTTCAGGCTATTGGTGATTGGACGCAACCCTCTTCTCTTAAGAGTCTTCAGAAATTTTTGGGCTTTGCTAACTTTTATCGTCGATTTATTGCTGGTTTTTCTGATGTTGTAAAACCATTGACTGATTTGACTAAGAAGGGTGCTGATGTTGCTGATTGGTCCCCTGATGCTGTGGAGGCCTTTCGGGAGCTCAAGCGCCGCTTTTCTTCCGCCCCAGTGTTGCGTCAGCCTGATGTTGCTCTTCCTTTTCAGGTTGAGGTCGACGCTTCTGAAATCGGAGCTGGGGCGGTGTTGTCGCAGAGAAGTTCCGACTGCTCCGTGATGAGACCTTGTGCTTTTTTTTCCCGTAAATTTTCGCCCGCCGAGCGGAATTATGATATTGGGAATCGGGAGCTTTTGGCCATGAAGTGGGCTTTTGAGGAGTGGCGTCACTGGCTTGAGGGGGCCAGACATCAGGTGGTGGTATTGACTGACCACAAAAATTTATTTACCTTGAGTCTGCCAGGCGCCTGAATCCTAGACAGGCGCGCTGGTCGTTGTTTTTCTCTCGGTTTAATTTTGTGGTGTCTTACCTACCGGGTTCTAAGAATGTTAAGGCGGATGCCCTTTCTAGGAGTTTTGAGCCTGACTCCCCTGGTAATTCTGAGCCCACAGGTATCCTTAAAGATGGAGTGATATTGTCTGCCGTTTCTCCAGACCTGCGGCGGGCCTTGCAGGAGTTTCAGGCGGATAGACCTGATCGTTGCCCACCTGGTAGACTGTTTGTTCCTGATGATTGGACCAGTAGAGTCATCTCTGAGGTTCATTCTTCTGCGTTGGCAGGTCATCCTGGAATCTTTGGTACCAGGGATTTGGTGGCAAGGTCCTTCTGGTGGCCTTCCCTGTCACGAGATGTGCGAGGCTTTGTGCAGTCTTGTGACGTTTGTGCTCGGGCCAAGCCTTGTTGTTCTCGGGCTAGTGGATTGTTGTTACCCTTGCCTATCCCGAAGAGGCCTTGGACGCACATCTCGATGGATTTTATTTCGGATCTGCCTGTTTCTCAGAAGATGTCTGTCATCTGGGTGGTGTGTGACCGTTTCTCTAAGATGGTCCATCTGGTTCCCTTGCCTAAGTTGCCTTCTTCTTCCGAGTTGGTTCCTCTGTTTTTTCAAAATGTTGTTCGTTTGCATGGTATTCCGGAGAATATCGTTTCTGACAGAGGGACCCAATTCGTGTCTAGATTTTGGCGGGCATTCTGTGCTAGGATGGGCATAGATTTGTCTTTTTCGTCTGCTTTCCATCCTCAGACTAATGGCCAGACCGAGCGGACTAATCAGACCTTGGAGACATATTTGAGGTGTTTTGTGTCTGCGGATCAGGATGATTGGGTTGCTTTTTTGCCTTTGGCGGAGTTCGCCCTCAATAATCGGGCCAGCTCTGCCACCTTGGTGTCCCCGTTTTTCTGTAATTCGGGGTTTCATCCTCGATTTTCCTCCGGTCAAGTGGAATCTTCGGATTGTCCTGGAGTGGATGCTGTGGTGGAGAGGTTGCATCAGATTTGGGGGCAGGTGGTGGACAATTTGAAGTTGTCCCAGGAGAAGACTCAGCTTTTTGCCAACCGCCGTCGTCGTGTTGGTCCTCGGCTTTGTGTTGGGGACTTGGTGTGGTTGTCTTCTCGTTTTGTCCCTATGAGGGTTTCTTCTCCTAAGTTTAAGCCTCGGTTCATCGGCCCGTACAAGATATTGGAGATTCTTAACCCTGTGTCCTTCCATTTGGACCTCCCTGCATCCTTTTCGATTCATAATGTTTTTCATCGGTCATTGTTGCGCAGGTATGAGGTACCGGCTGTGCCTTCCGTTGAGCCTCCTGCTCCGGTGTTGGTTGAGGGTGAGTTGGAGTACGTTGTGGAAAAGATCTTAGACTCTCGTGTTTCCAGACGGAAACTCCAGTATCTGGTCAAATGGAAGGGATACGGTCAGGAGGATAATTCTTGGGTCACTGCCTCTGATGTTCATGCCTCCGATCTTGTCCGTGCCTTTCATAGGGCTCATCCTGATCGCCCTGGTGGTTCTGGTGAGGGTTCGGTGCCCCCTCCTTGAGGGGGGGGTACTGTTGTGAAATTGGATTCTGGGCTCCCCCGGTGGCCACTTGTGGAATTGTACTTGTGTGCATCATCCCCTCTGTTCACCTGCTCCTATCAGGATGTGGGAGTCGCTATATAACCTTGCTCCTCTGTCAGTTTCATGCCGGTCAACAATGTAATCAGAAGCCTTCTGTGCATGTTCCTGCTACTAGACAACTCCTAGCTAAGTTGGACTTTTGTCCTTGTGTGTTTTTGCATTTTGTTCCTGTTCACAGCTGCTGTTTCGTTACTGTGTCTGGAAAGCTCTTGTGAGCGGAAATTGCCACTCTGGTGTTATGAGTTAATGCTAGAGTCTTAAAGTAATTTCTGGATGGTGTTTTGATAGGGTTTTCTGCTGACCATGAAAGTGCCCTTTCTGTCTTCATGCTATCTAGTAAGCGGACCTCGATTTTGCTAAACCTATTTTCATACTACGTTTGTCATTTCATCTAAAATCACCGCCAATATATGTGGGGGCCTCTGTCTGCCTTTTGGGAAAATTTCTCTAGAGGTGAGCCAGGACTGTCTTTTCCTCTGCTAGGATTAGGTAGTTCTCCGGCTGGCGCTGGGCATCTAGGGATAAAAAACGTAGGCATGCTACCCGGCCACTTCTAGTTGTGCGGCAGGTTTAGTTCATGGTCAGTATAGTTTCCATCTTCCAAGAGCTAGTTCTCATATATGCTGGGCTATGTTCTCTCGCCATTGAGAATCATGACAAACATCCCTGATGGGAGCAAGTTTGTCAGATTTTGTTCTGGTGTCTCTGTTGTCAAATCTGAGGACCATTGATATCATTTGAAACTTTTGAAGTGACATTGTTGCCCGGAAAATATTCCTGCCTGTCGATGCGTCCCAGAGACTATCAGTGGCCTCATTGCAGGATTTGTACACTCCAGCAAGGAGAAGAACACCAATGTAGGCATCCAGGACATCATCATGAAGGTCATTCCACATGTTGCCGTGGACTTTTTTTCCTTCAAGGTTTGTCATAGCAATAATGACTTTTTTTTATTGACAATGGCATAAACAGATCAAAACATGTCTTGATGTCACTTACTCTTGTCACAGCAAACCTTGTGATTCCAGGGGTCATTTTTATGATATTTGCAGCATCTGCCCTGCCATGTACATCTGGAGGTACTGAGCTCCAACTGATCTTGCCACTTTTGGATTAGAATCTTTCAGCGGGAGCAGCTTCAGCACCAGTGACCTCCTCATCAGACTGATCAGAACTGTCTGTGTCTTCCGGTTGATACTCCACATCATCTTCCTCCTCAGAAACCTGTTCATCTGTATCAGTTTGCTGCTGTGTGTTCTCTGATTCATTATCATCTAAGATATAATTCAGAATTTGGCTTACATCAAATCTTCTCATTGTTGTATGTGTAACCTGGAGATGTATACTCCGCAAAGTACCAACTCTAAGCTGATTTGGCCATACATGCCTGGACATGTCCCTAACTCAAGTTGTTGGAGGTAGAGCTGGCTGTGGGCTGTGGGTTTATATTGTGTTTATGAGTTCAGTTTTGGGACTTATTATTGTTTTTTTACTCTTATATTAGACCTGGGTCGAAATTGACCCCAACAAAACAAATGTTATAATTTTAATAAGAGCATTTTACAATTTAGTAAAATAGTTTTATTTTATTGTATTTTGTTTTAAAATAAGTTCCTGAAAAGTCAAAAAGTCTTGATGCAATAAACAAATGTATGTAGAATTTGTATGCATTTAAAACCTAAAACGGGTCGGTCACGACCCTAACACTAGAGGAAGGTTTTAAAGACGAGCCATGCAAAACTCAAACCGAATTACAAATGAGAACAGGGAGCTGTGGGAGAGCACAGGCTGGCTTCTTAGAGTCTTACTGTCAGCTGCCCATGACCTTCCTTCATGACCTTCATGTAAAGGAACACTCACGATATTCCTGCTGTCGACCATTTTTCTCGTTCGTCGGGTGACTTGATCTTTTGAGCTGTTTACACAGGACAATGCACTGCCAAAAACAATGTCAGCCTCTGCGCCCTGAACAATGTATTGCAGATCGATGAGACGGATTTGCCTGTGTAAACTGCCTGCTAAATCACCACCAATCTGTAAATCTTTACCGAATGGTGGTCTTTTATCGGGTGGTGTGGAAGTGCAATCTTATTCTTAAACGCTGTTGTAAAAAGGCGGCGCTGAAGTATAAGGTCCATTAATGACTACCATAAAAAGGCGTTATTGGCGATAATGTATTAAAGGGACAGTACCCTTGTTTGGAAAATATACCTTATACACAGGATAGGGAATAACTTCCCAACTGCTGGGACCCCCACCATTCGTGAAAACCGAATAGAGCAATCCTTAGCACTGCTGATCCATTCTCAACCTCGCTGTGGCACGCGTAGTTGACGCCACATCTCACGATACACGGAGGATGGAGGGGCTACCGAAACGGATGGTTATGTACCTTCCATGATGAAAACAACCTCACTAGAGGTCCAACGGACCCAGTAATTATAGGTTAGTGGGAATGCTTGCGCTTTCGCTCAACTGATCTCCGGCACTCCTATAAGAATGGATGGAGCGGCACTGCTTGTGGTCGACCACTGCCCCATTCGCAGGGGTCACTCCAGAGCCCCGTTTCTCACAATTAGTTGGGACATCCATTTTGGCACTGAGACAAATTTTCCCATTGGTGGCGCCGAGACAAATTCTAAAACTAAAATGTCCCCTAGTTACTTATAGACTGCAAGCGCTTGTGTGTGGGCCCTTCATTTCTCTTGTTTTAGATGTGAATATACTTTAGAATTGCTATTTCTTCTTATATTAACAAGCCGTGTTCTGTATCCAGTCTCATTTTCGGTTTATTTCAGTTTTTCGCCCTCCTGCCATAATCATAGCATAATCTCTCAGGTACTTTATCCTATAGCACCTCCATTACTAACAGCAACGCAAGCAGGCATTTTAGCTTGTACACGGCTGCATGGACCCCGTTTCTTGTTTCCAGGCAAATGTCGCAACCGTGTGCAAGTTTGTCTCCAACCTCCAGACTTTGTTTTGCTTCCCTCCCCTCCCCCCTCACACAATAACAAGAGACACGAAATGGAAACAGGGGGCGGAGCCAGAGAGCAGAAGTCCGAAGCCGCACCGCAACAGGCGCCACTCACGTAATAGGCGTTCTGATTGGCCGGGCGGGAGTCACTCTTCTCTCCCATTGGTTAAGGACGCAAGTAAGGTGGAGGCAACGCTCCATATTTGTCTCTTACTTAGCTGGGAAGGTCGAGCTGAGAGTTGTGAGTTGGACCCGAAGGGAGAGAGAGGAAGGTGCTGAGCAGGGGGCGACAAGCTGCCACCTCATTGTGGAGTTACCGTCCCGGTGCGCGAGTTCACCATAGCGGAGGGCAGAGAGACGACGAGTCGGTGTTGTGGAAGGAAGTCTCGGTAAGTTACTGCCCCTCCTGCTCGGGCGCCATGTTTAGCTGGCTCGTCTCTCTACTTCTTTGTTCCCCTGCGTCGCTTACGTCATCCTGTACTTTCACCCCGAACTTTCCAAGTGTGACCCCAGCGGCAACCCACTTATTATGTGCCCCCCATTGCTGTGCTAGAGGCTTCATACTGCTCAGGTTGGGTGGGGGTGAAAATACTGATTACTTGGTGATGCTGGTGTTTGCTCTTTGATTTGGTACAGTATATGTATAATACTTATATATTCTCTATCCCCCCTTTTGTACCATATATTAGATGTTCACATTTAGGAATGTTCACACTTTGCGGTTTTTGCTGCGGATCCGCAGCAGTTTTACATGCAGGGTACAGTACAATGTTACCCTATGGAAAACAAAAACCGCTGTGCCTGCCCACATTGCGGAAAATCCTGGGAAAAAACGCGCGGAATTGCTGCGGAAAAAAAGGAGCATGTCACTACTTTCTGCGGATTCCGCAGCGGTTTTCAACATGCCCCAATTAGGAAAGTGCTGTTGAAAACCCGCAGAGGAATCCGCAGCAAAATCTGCAAAGTGTGAACAAGCCCTTATGCTTTTGGAACAAAGGAACTAAACAAATATTTATATAATACTAGTTTTATATGTATGAGACTGCTTCTGTATTGTGTGTGTGTGTGTGTACACTGCCCCTCCCTGTGGTGTGTGTACACAGTGTCTGTGTGTGTGTGTACACAGTGTCTGTGTGTGTGTGTACACAGTGTCTGTGTGTGTGTACACAGTGTCTGTGTGTGTGTACACAGTGTCTGTGTGTGTGTGTGTGTACACAGTGCCTGTGTGTGTGTGTACACAGTGTCTGTGTGTGTGTGTACACAGTGTCTGTGTGTGTGTGTACACAGTGTCTGTGTGTGTGTGTACACAGTGTCTGTGTGTGTGTGTGTACACAGTGTCTGTGTGTGTGTACACAGTGCCTGTGTGTGTGTGTACAGTGCCTGTGTGTGTGTACACAGTGCCCCTCTCTGTGTGTGTACACAGTGCCCCTCTCTGTGTGTGTACACAGTGCCCCTCTCTGTGTGTGCACAGTGCCCCTCTCTGTGTGTGCACAGTGCCCCTCTCTGTGTGTGCACAGTGCCCCTCTCTGTGTGTGCGCAGTGCCCCTCTCTGTGTGTGCGCAGTGCCCCTCTCTGTGTGTGCGCAGTGCCCCTCTCTGTGTGTGCGCAGTGCCCCTCTCTGTGTGTGCGCAGTGCCCCTCTCTGCTCCTCCTGATTATTTTATTTTTTTAACAGCTGTATAGACTTCAGTTCTCGCTATCCCCAGCAGCTTTCTGCCAAGGGGATTCATGTTTGTTTTGGATCTTCACTGGCCCATGCAAAAACAGTCTGGCAAGTGGAAGTGTGGATCACAGAGGGTAATCCAGTCCTTACTGCATCTGGGATCTGGAGGAGGAGTGGAGGCATTTGAGGGATCTGGTGCAAGGTAAGTAGCTGCTACTGGCTTTGTATGAAGAGCCGTTATGGCCGAAAAGGGATATTCCTTTCTATGCTTTGTCCCTCCTGTGGTGTTACCCCTCCCACAGTTACTAGATACATTTGCCGTCTATCTTTTTGAAACTGGACTTTGTAATTTTTTTTTTTTTTTCTTCTCAAAGTCCAAAGTCCAGTTTCAAAAAGTTAGTAGATACATTTGTGGTATAACACTGGGATGGGTAACAACACAGGAGGGACAAAGCATAGAAAGTAATGTCTAAGTAAAGCATAAAAATAACATAATTTCCTTTTATAATAATTATAAGCAGATTTGTGGGATTCTAGGTCCCAAGACCCTGAGAAATACAGTTTTTGCATACTCAGAGTATGGATTTAATAGAAAGCTAGGAGAAAACAAATATAACCAGTGCCTATTAAATATCCCTTACTCTGGCAAGATGAACTGTTAACTGAATTAGGGTTGTGTGTGTTTAATTATTATTATTATTATTTTTATTTTTTTTGTGTAGGGGGTCCCCCCCCATAACATTTTACTTCTATACATTAATTCTAGAGCACTTTGCATACATCAGAACTTTTTTTTATACAGTGCCTACAAGTAGTATTCAACCCCCTGCAGGTTTACACATTTGGAATTAACTTGGCATTGTGACATTTGGACTGTAGATCAGCCTGGAAGTGTGAAATGCACTGCAGCAAAAAAGAATGTTATTTCTTTGTTTATTTTTTTTTTTAAATTGTGAAAATTCTTTTCAGAGGGTCATTTATTATTCAACCCCTCAACCCACCAGAATTCTGTTTGGTTCCCCTAAAGTATTAAGAAGTAGTTCAGGCACAAAGAACAATGAGCTTCACATGTTTGGATTAATTATCTTTTTCCAGCCTTTTCTGACTATTTAAGACCCTCCCCAAACTTGTGAACAGCACTCAAACATGGTCAACATGGGAAAGACAAAGGAGCATTCCAAGGCCATCAGAGACAAGATCGTGGAGGGTCACAAGGCTGGCAAGGGGTACAAAACCCTTTCCAAGGAGTTGGGCCTACCTGTCTCCACTGTTGGGAGCATCATCCGGAAGTGGAAGGCTTATGGAACTACTGTTAGCCTTCCACGGCTTGGACAGCCTTTGAAAGTTTCCTCCCGTGCCGAGGCCAGGCTTGTCCGAAAAGTCAAGGCTAACCCAAGGACAACAAGGAAGGAGCTCCGGGAAGATCTCATGGCAGTGGGGACATTGGTTTCAGTCAATACCATAAGTAACGTACTCCACCGCAATGGTCTCCGTTTCAGACAAGCCCGTAAGGTACCTTTACTTTCAAAGTGTCATGTCAAGGCTCGTCTACAGTTTGCTCATGATCATTTGGAGGACTCTGAGACTGACTGGTTCAAGGTTCTCTGGTCTGATGAGACCAAGATCGAGATCTGTGGTGCCAACCACACACGTGACGTTTGGAGACTGGATGGCACTGCATACGACCCCAAGAATACCATCCCTACAGTCAAGCATGGTGGTGACAGCATCATGCTGTGGGGCTGTTTCTCAGCCAAGGGGCCTGGCCATCTGGTCCGCATCCATGGGAAGATGGATAGCACGGCCTACCTGGAGATTTTGGCCAAGAACCTCCGCTCCTCCATCAAGGATCTTAAGATGGGTTGTCATTTCATCTTCCAACAAGACAACGACCCAAAGCACACAGCCAAGAAAACCAAGGCCTGGTTCAAGAGGCAAAAAATCAAGGTGTTGCAGTGGCCTAGTCAGTCTCCTGACCTTAACCCAATTGAAAACTTGTGGAAGGAGCTCAAGATTAAAGTCCACATGAGACACCCAAAGAACCTAGATAATTTGGAGAAGATCTGCATGGAGGAGTGGGCCAAGATAACTCCAGAGACCTGTGCCGGCCTGATCAGGTCTTATAAAAGACGATTATTAGCTGTAATTGCAAACAAAGGTTAGTCCACAAAATATTAAACCTAGGGGTTGAATAATTATTGACCCACACTTTTATGTTTAAAAATTTAACTGAGCAACAAAACTTTTTGGTTTGTAAGATTTATGCATCTGTTAATAAATCCTGCTCTTGTTTGAAGGCTCTAACTTATTTGCATCTTATTAAACCTGCTAAATCTGCAGGGGGTTGAATACTACTTGTAGGCATTGTATATACTTTTGTTCGCATAGAGCATTGTGCCATCCCTGTGAGGCTCATTCACATGTGGTTTTATTTAACACGTGGCACAGACTGATTAGGCTCTCTGGCTTCTTTACACACCGATGGCTAACATTTTACTTTGAGGCTGCTGGTGTTTTCTGTGAACCTGTATGTTGTAAATGGTGTGGACGTGATGACATGGCTAACATTGTAATTTTTTTTTTTTTTATAGGTGACATCAATTTTGAAGATGGGTGGAGGTGAGCGATGTAACATTCCTGTTCATCAGCATAGACCTAGTGTTGGCAAACGTAGCAACCGGCAGACATTATTAGAACGTAACAATCAAAACCTGAATACATCTCACAGTAAAGACAGAGGACGTGGTCCAGCCGGGCTAGCATGGCAGGCCATGCAGAACAGAGTCATCAATAATAACCGGTCTCCAAACCAGAACTGGAATTCTGGTTTCCATGGATCCAATCACCTCTTGAATAACCAGAATTATGCTGGTGCCAAATTTAGTGAGCCACCATCACCAAGTGTTCTTCCAAAACCTCCAAGCCACTGGGTACATCTGTCTTGTAATCCTGCCGATAAAGAATTTATGTCCTTCCAGCTTAAAACCTTGCTGAAGGTCCAGGCCTAAGCATCTTGGACCAATCCAATACAGCATTTACAGACAATTGCAGAGTAGCAAGCTAAAGACTCACTTCTGGGTGTTTGTTTCCCAGCCCCCCCCCCCCATCACTAGGCACATAGTCCATATTGGTTTATTTCTGCTCTGCCTAAACTTGCTCAGGAGCAAGACTGAACTATCTGGAGAAACTTCTGTGAAGACTTCTGCATGGGAATCAACTTCTTTTTTTTTTTTTTTTTTTTTTCCCCAGCATATTTTGTTCATATTTCAATGAACTATTTTGTTCATATTTCAATGAACTAAAAATTTTTGTTCATGCAATACTTTGCACTTGACATAAAACTGTGAATTCATTGAAAGCTGGTTTGCAACGAGTAGCACTGTCCAGCTAGCCTTCAGATGAGCTTCACCGTTTTGCATATTCTTTGGGGTCTGCAGGGATGACTTTACATTCATAGCGCCTTTTTTTTTAATTTTTTTTTATTTTTTTTATTCCCCCCCCCCCCCCCCTCTCTGTATGCATTAATCTTGTAAAGACAAAGGCTTAATGTTAATGTCTATGCTTTTTATTTTTAAAGCAAACTTTTTTTTATATGTGCCAATTGAACTGCATGTTTGCACTGCCAGTTACTGCCAAAATAACTTTTGGCCTCTGCCTCTTGTTTCTGGTTGTCCACTAACCCCCCCTCTTTTCAGTACCCCTCAGTTCTGGTTGTACCACCACTCCCATCCCTTCTTAGTCTCTGCTAATGTATGGTGTGTCTGGAGACATATCTATATATCTATCTCTCCAGGAAATGTTAATGTCCAATTTCCAATTGTATGTAAAGTTCCAAAACAAAAAAGCTTTCAGGTTTAGGGTTCATTTTAGCATTTTCAAAGTTAAGAGGTATGTTCACAGAAAAAACAAACTCTTAATTGAGTAGGGCTTTGTGGAGGTGTGACAATTGTCCAAAAGATTTTCTATAATTCCAAAACTTGGTGTAAATTTATAGCTGAACTCCACCTGCATCCACAGCTGACATGTCAGTGTGTCGGACAAGGACCACCTAAAGATTTGCATCTTATTAACCGTTATGAAAAATTGTTGATATATTTCCTTGAGTTGTACCAGAAGTTCCAAAACAAGGTGACTTGTCCTACTTTATATATATATATATATATATATATATATATATATATATATATATATATATATATATATATATATTATTTTGTTCCCTGTAAAATAGTGTAATTGAGTTTTGTTTTTTTTTTATATATTTTTTTTTTTCCCCCTCTTATGGCTATCTTTACTGCTACTCTGCAATTCTCCAAGCTAGCTTGTAGTAACACGAACTAATCAGTTCTGTAAATACCTGTAAAAGTTGTAGCATATGTAAATGAAAGCAGGAAAGTCTGCAGATATAAAGTATTTTTTAGTACAAACTGCTGAATGTAGTCATGCGAAAGCCATGGCTTCAAATATTGAATATTTTGTTAACAGAACCCAAGTGTGAGTGTAGCCTTTGCACAAAGTGCCAGTATAAATATGTACACGTTCTCGTGTTATCAGTTGTAACTGGTTCTGTCGTGGGATTGGTGCGAATGAAGCATTTAATTATTTTATACATAAAAAAAAAAAAAACAAAAAAAAAACAAAGCTGCTCCAATTTGATGGTAACACATTGTTTTTGCATAAATAGATGTATTTTTCTATTTTGCAGGCTGAGTACTCCACCGCTCAGTCTAGTGACGCTGTAAATACATGTTATAGTTAATGAGTATATATGAAATGTTGCTCAGATTACATGAATTGCACTGTGTGGGCCTTTATTCCATGACTTGGGAATATTCCATTATCCATATTTGGATATCTCATCCTATGACCCCCCCCCCCCCCCCCTCCCTAAATCTGTGAAGGTGGAATAACCTAAGCCCAACTTGAATGCGCTAATACTTTCAACAACTGCCTTACCTCTTTGACAACTTGGATTCCTGTTATCAGAAGACTGGACATTCCTTTAAATAATGACTTGTCTAAAATTGATATCCTTCTACAATGTTCTGCAGGTATAATGGACTCTTAATTTTCCATGTGAGAATTGCACTTTTCTGTGTGTGGTCCAGTTCTATCCAAAATTATGCTAAATGCTTTTATTTTTTATGTTTTTAACCAGATCATGTCAGTTAACACAAGACTTTGTAATGTTTCGTATATGTGGACTGTGACTTGTAAACTTGTAATTTACAGACTAGGGCAGCCTCGATTCATCATTGTTTTCTCCCTCTGCATGGAAAAAAAAAAAATGGTTCTAAGGGTATGTTTCCACGTTCAGGAAACGCTGCTTGTTTGACGCTGCGCAGAGCTGCAGCGTCCAGATGTTCCTGCATAGTGGAGGGGATTTTATGAAATCCCGTCTCCACTATGCGTGGAAACCCGCACGCGGCGGCCCTGCGACTCCGGACATGCGCGTCTTTTCAGATCGCAGCATGTCCGTACACCTTGTGGGGACGCAGCGTCCCCGCAAGGCATATCACAGAGCCCTATGGGAGAGAGCGATCATCCCGGATGTGAAGAGTTAACACATCCGGCATGATCGCGTCCCAGAAAGGGGGCGGGGCTTAGCGCCGAGCGGCTTCACCGCTGCGGCGATACCGTCGGCCGTACGGAACGTGGAAACGTACCCTAAGGGACTAAGTTTACATCTCCAATTGTCTTTGTATACTTCAGATGTTTCAGCCACAAGGCTCGTTCACAAATTCGATTTTTCTTGTACGAGTGTGATCTATGATTTTCAAGGATGGCACTTATGCTTATATTCTGTGGGGCTCTGCAAATGTCCTCCCCAAGTACAAGAAATTGACACTTGGACAGCACTGATCAGAATTGTCTGACCGGTTGTTCTCGTACGTGGAAAATACCGACATGTGAATGAGCCCTTGGTCATCGTGTGTGTTTTTTTTTTTTTTTTTTTTTTTTTTTTTTTTTCCCCAAAACGTTCAATTCTTTGTGCAATTGTACTCCAATCCTGGAGTACAAAAATCTTTTCTTTAATTTGTGCAAAAAAAAAATGAAGTCATACGTTGGCCTTCAAATATCCATTTTGTGCAAAAAAAAAAAAAAAAAAAAACCCCAGCATGTTTTATTTTTGTGCAAAATTCATGAACCCATGTAAAACGTTTTGAAGACCGTTAAAAAAAAAATAATAAAAAAAAAAAAAAAAAATGCAAATGATAAATCGGGGCTGTTAATGCAGTTATTAACTTTTTAGATGCATTCGCTGGGCTGGAAATGAATTTCTGTATAGTTCTTGGGGGGAGGGGTCAAAAACAGTAAGTGATCTAATGTGAAAATACCACACAAATTGAAAAGGCTTTCTTACTTGGCTGAGGTGTTTTTTTTTTTTTTTTTTTTAGAAATTTTACAGTATTTAAATACAGCTATGTGACCATGCCTTTGGTTAGCTTTCTTCATGTTACGTGTGGCAGCAGTATTAAATGTACAATGCTTTCATTGGAAATGGTCAAAGTAACATGTGCCTGCAAATTTGGCTTTTTTTTTTTTTTTTTTTTTTGGGACCTCCTGTATGGCTCTTGAGGCTCTATTCATACCTTGTAGAGCCCATTTTTCGTGCAATGGAAACAAATTGTCTAATGTGCAATGCATATTTTTTTTTTTAATACAAAAATAAATTCTAATCGTCTGAGATGGAGAATGACACGTTATCTGTCACCCCATAAAGACTTCTTTACACTTAATAGTGCAATGAAAGTCACCCAATTTTGCAGTAAATTGTGTATTTCATGAGTCATTTGTCTCTATTAAAGCTTTACAGTTAACATCCTTGTACAGGTACAATCTTGCATTTCAATATAAGGTGGCTATCTGCGAATCAGTCTACAGGTCTGCTTAATAGCAAAGAACATTTCCATCCCAAAAGCATGCATCAAATGATTAAGTAATCTGTATTTTTTGTTTGTCTTCTCCATTGATTTGTTATGGGCAAGCATTTCTTGAATACTGCTGTGCTGTATTCACTTACTTTACAATTGTTACAATGTGAGACCTCTATGTAAAATTCATCTAATTATACATGAAGAATGTGTCAGCAGCACTCATGAATTATGGAGAAAAAGAAAATAATTGGCATATTTAGGTTGGCATATTCCCTCTACTCCATAGTTCTGTGTTTCAAAAATGCCCAAACTGAATTGGATTATAAATTTCAAGTAACAAAAAAAAATTTGGTCTATAAACAAGAAATAAAATAAGTTTTCTTCCCCCTAGTATTGTCTTTTGTTTTTCTTCATCTGTAGACTGGAGCAGATGGGATTGGCAAGACATGGTGGCGTTTTATTCTTTTACTCACTTTTCAAAGTTTATCCCATTTCTTTTCACACCCCAACTAGATTTTTGCTTTAAGGAAGTTGGTGCTACTGCTTGAGCAACAGTATGAACCACTGGTAACTGGAACCCCTTACCCGAACTGATGTTGCCTCTGCAGTAGGACAGCATATTGTGAGGATTGGGCACTAGAACAGCACGCTCAAGGAATCCTAGCCAAGTTCAGCATAGTGCTTCCAAAATTAAAATGGCTTGGGAGTAGGGATGAGTGGACATGTGGATGTCCAGATTTGACAGGCCCCCTTTTTTTTTTTTTTTCTCTCTCTTCCCCTTTTTCCAATGGTCGGGTACCAGGACTACCTCAACTTGAACTCGAACACCAAAGAAGTGAATGGAGACCCAAACGTGGGTGCTGTAAGATGGTTAATGTTCCTCACTCTATCACACTCGCTCAGAAGGCCATGTTTAGGGTGTCTGGTAGGAACCCAGAACTTAGTTTGCTCACCTCTACTTGTAAGCACTGTGCATGTGATGGGTATCTTGGGCAACGAGCTACAAAAATGTAGTAGGCATTGTAGGAACAGTGCAACATTAGTAAATTTGAAAGTTGCTGTTTATAAGTTGTTGTTTTTTTTTTGTTTGTTTTTTTAAATTGGAATATAACTGTAGCAACACGTGCTCCAATAATGTAATGCATAGCTACATGCGTTTCTCTATCGCTTCATTGGGGGACACAGGAAATCATGGGTGTATGCTGCTGCCACTAGGAGGCTGACACTATGCAAACAAATAAGTTATCGCCGCCGTGTAACCACCCCCCCCCCACCGACGGGAAGTAGGATATTCAGTTTAGCTTAGCGTCAGTAGGAGGTGGACACGGGTTTTTCATTAGACCCATATCTACCTCAGTGTGCGCCGTTCCTTTTCAGGTACCACAGAGGGATACAGTGTGAACGATCATTACTGTATTCCTACAAAGAGACCATGAGTACGGCGTGTACCGCCACCCCGTATCCTTATGTCTAGTCGGCAGAACCCCAGCCCCTAACACAAAAGCGTGTTCAGGTGATCCGATTGTTGGTCCTGGCGGTCACCAGCAGTAATCTAGGTCCCGGCTTCGCTCGGGCCTAGCTGCAGCACTGGCAAAACTCCCCCCCACCCCCTTTTCCTGTTCTTCAGGCGGGGTTTTTTTCCTACCCGTTGCTCGGTTCCTCCTGGCCTGTGTAGCTTGCACATCCGGCCTGTTATAGCCCTGCCCCCCAAAGCTTCATCTCTATGCATCTGAGGCAGCGCCATCTTTAGCCTCCTGAACCTGGCACTTGGCTCTGCCCCTCTTCCAGGCCAGTCAGTCTCCTTGTACCAGGGCATCCTCTCACGGCCTCCATTTTCTGCCTCCTGGGACCGAATAGTGTCTTTCCTGTGGGACCTTCCTCTTCCATCTGTCCTACAGCCTGGAAGTTGAAAACAGGACAACTACTGTGAGTAGCTGCGCTGCAGAATTACCTATCTTCTGGCACCTGCTAGTGCACAAGCCAGGCACTGCAAAATAAAGCTGAGGGACTATCTGCAGGTTCAAGGGTGAGAGTAGCCATCAACCCAACGGTGCTGGCGTAATATCTGCTCTAGAGCAGTGCAGTGACTGGTGTAATAAATGCTCTAAACCAGTGCAGTGACTGGGGTAATAAATGCTCTAGAGCAGAAAAATGCAGTCACTGGTCTATTATGTGCTCTTCAGCCGTGCAGTGACGGGTGTAATAAATGTTCTAGCGCAGTGCATTAAAGGGCCACTGTCACCCCCCTCCAGCCGTTATAAACTAAAAGAGCCACCTTGTGCAGCAGTAATGCTGCAGTCTAAGGCCGGCCTCACACTAGCGAGTTTTACGGACGTAAGAGCGCAGAAATTACGTCCGTAAAACTCGCAAAATAAACGGCACAATTATTCTCAATGGGGCTGCTCCTATTAGCCGTATATTACGGTTCAGTATTATACGGCTTTCCACGGCCGTACAAAATCGCAGCATGCTGCGTTTGTCAGCGTATTGCGCAAAAAAATCGCTAATGAAAGTCTATGGGGGCGAGAAAAATACGGATTCCACACGGACCTGCAGTGTGACTTGCGAGAAATACGCAGCGCTGTTAGTGAAAAGTCGGTAATTCAATTGCCGGCTTTTCATTTCTCCTGCACAAACCCGACAGGATATGAGATATGATTACATACAGTAAACCATCTCATATCCCCATTTTTTTTGCATATTCCACACTACTAATGTTAGTAGTGTGTATGTGCAAAATTTCAGCGCTGTAGCTGCTGAAATAAAGGGTTAAATTGCGGAAAAAATTGGCGTGGGCTCCCGTGCAATTTTCTCCGCCAGAATGGTAAAGCCAGTGACTGAGGGCAGATATTAATAGCCAGGAGAGGGTCCATGGTTATTGCCCCCCCCCCCCCCCCCCCCCCGTGGCTAAAAACATCTGCCCCCAGCCACCCCAGAAAAGGCACATCTGGAAGATGCGCCTATTCTGGCACTTGGCCACTCTCTTCCCACTCCCTGTAGTGGTGGGATATGGGGTAATGAAGGGTTAATGCCACCTTGCTATTGTAAGGTGACATTAAGCCAGATTAATAATGGAGAGGCGTCAATTATGTCACCTATCCATTATTAATCCAATTGTTGGAAAGGGTTAAAAAACACACATGATTTAAAAGTAGTTTAATGAAATAAACACAGCGGTTGTTGTAATAATTTATTGTTCTCTCAATCCATCAGGAACACCCTCGCTTGGAAAAATAATAAACGCACAAGATACATACCTTCTGGTGAACCGTCTCGTCCCACGAAGTAATCCATCTGAAGGGGTTAATTAATATTACAGGCACGAGCTGCAATAAACCACTCGCTCGTGCCTGTAATCCCCGGGTGCTGAAAGGAAAGCAGGATCTGTACTTACATTGAGTCGCGGTGAGGCGCCCTCTGGTGGATGTTCTCATGAACTGCAGCCTGGGAACTTTTTCCCACGCTCCAGGTCATATGAGGACATCCACCAGGGGGCGCATCACCGCGACTGAAGGAAATGTAGGTCAATGACCTACATTTCATTCATTCGCCGGGGATTACAGGCACGGAGCACAGCTGCATTAGCAGGGCTCCTGCCTGTAATATTAGTTAACCCCTTCAGATGGATTACTTCGTGGGACGAGACGGTTCACCAGAAGGTATGTATCTTGTGCGTTTATTATTTTTCCAAGCGAGGGTGTTCCTGATGGATTGAGAGAACAATAAATTATTACAACAACCGCTGTGTTTATTTCATTAAACTACTTTTAAATCATGTGTGTGTGTGTGTGTTTTTTAACCCTTTCCAACAATTGGATTAATAATGGATAGGTGTCATAATTGACGCCTCTCCATTATTAATCTGGCTTAATGTCACCTTACAATAGCAAGGTGGCATTAACCCTTCATTACCCCATATCCCACCACAACAGGGAGTGGGAAGAGAGTGGCCAAGTGCCAGAATAGGCGCATCTTCCAGATGTGCCTTTTCTGGGGTGGCTGGGGGCAGATGTTTGTAGCCACGGGGGGGGCCAATAACCATGGACCCTCTCCTGGCTATTAATATCTGCCCTCAGTCACTGGCTTTACCATTCTGGCGGAGAAAATTGCGCGGGAGCCCACGCCAATTTTTTCCGCAATTTAACCCTTTATTTCAGCAGCTACAGCGCTGAAATTTTGCACATACACACTACTAACATTAGTAGTGTGGAATATGCAAAAAAAATGGGGATATGAGATGGTTTACTGTATGTAAACCATGTCTCATATCCTGTCGGGTTTGTGCAGGAGAAATGAGAAGCCGGCAATTGAATTACCGGCTTTTAACACATATCGCGCTGAATGAAATCTAAATACAGAATATATATATATGTGTCTCAATGACATATATATATATATATATACTGTATATATGTTTTCCCGAACATTTGAGCACATAAATCCATTAGATGTCGGTTTTGCAAGCCCGTGAGAAAATATCGCAGTACGGATGCCATACGGATTACATACGGAGGATGCCATGCGCAAAATACGCTGACACACCCTGACTACGGATCAATATTTTGGGAACATTTCTCCGTATTACGGCCGTAGTACGGACGTATAATACGTGGCGTATTGTCTTACACCCAGTGTGAGGCCGGCCTAACAAGGTGGCTCTTTTAGTTTTTGATTCATTTATTACCTCAAAAAAGCGTTTTAAAAATTGGCCACACATACCAGATATTGTACCAGGAGGCGGTCCGAATCTTCCTGTATGAAGCTCCCAACTGCCGTCACTCTTCTCTTCAGGGGCGATGGTACCCGCCCCCTGAGCACTGTTATCTTCTGAAATCCGGCGCCTGCGCTGTGCGTGCCTGCCTGGGGCCTGCGCAGTGTTCATTGTCAGTGCGGCCACACTGTTGCTGAATCCCCCGCCCCGCACTGTTATTCATTATGCACAGTGCGGGGCTGGGGAGCGTCTAAACAGCGCAGTGCGCATGCCCAGGAACCCCAGCCCCGCACTGTGCATAATGAATAACAGTGCGGGGCAGGGGATTCAGCAACAGTGTGGCCGCACTGACAATGAACACTGCGCAGGCCCCAGGCAGGCACGCAAAGCGCAGGCGCCGGATTTCAGAAGATAACAGCGCTCAGGGGGCGGGTACCATCGCCCCTGAAGAGAAGAGTGACGGCAGTTGGGAGCTTCATACAGGACGATTCGGACCGCCTCCTGGTAGAATATCTGGTATGTGTGGCCAATTTTTAAAACGCTTTTTTGAGGTAATAAATGAATCAAAAACTAAAAGAGCCACCTTGTTAGACTGCAGCATTACTGCTGCACAAGGTGGCTCTTTTAGTTTATAACGGCTGGGGGGGGGGTGACAGTGGCCCTTTAAGTGCTCTTGAGCCATGCAGGCAGCAGCATTGGGCATGCTGCCGTCACTTGTATCACTGCCTGCTCTGCGCCCTCCACAGGGAGATGGGCATTATAAATCCTGCCGTACGCTGTTTGCTCTGAAGAATGTTTGACTTGCACATTTTCCACTACACCACACTGCTGTTGTTTTTCCCCTATTACATTTCTGTGCCTTGGTTTCAGCAGAGCAAGGTTCAGCCATTACTCTAAACACAATGATTCTAGAGCTCTGGCATATAGCAGAGAGGGGAACTGTTCCTTCCCTTCACTACTGTAGTGTTGGGACCAACCTCCAGCTGGGTAAAGTCTGTGGCTCAGTGGACAAAGAAGCTGAACACAAATCGCAGGCCCAAGGGTCTGAACCCAAGTGCACAACAGAGAGTATAGTTTAGTCTCCCTCTGATTCCATGTCTACTGGTCTTCCCTCAGGAGAGAAGACAGATTGGGAGAGGCTTTGTGGTGCGGCTTACTACACATGAGATTGTTATTCTGCCTAATGCCGTCAGGTGCCCAGACCTAGACCACAACACAGAATCGGCTCTCTCAAATACCCTTCTCCAGGGTTCTCTCCATGCTGATTCAGTCGCAGGATACTGAGATCCGATCGTAGCAGCACTCTATCCGCCATCCAGGTTCCACAAGCACCACCTTCCAGGTACAGTACGGTATTTTGAAACTTGTATTTCCACCAAATCAGACGTGTCTTGGATTGACCGCTGCAGTGGTACTGGCGTTCTGTACTGTATTCAGGTAAGTCAGACGCACTTCCTTCATGCTCCTTGCGTTCGATTGCAGCAGTACTCTATCCGCTATCCAAGTTTTAGATGCGTCATCTTCCAGACTCATTTAGTCAATGCCTACAGTCTTTCCAGTGGTTTAGACATGCCCGAGGTCGATTGCTGCTTTGGTCCTGCTCTTCTGCCCCAGAGTCAGGTGAGTCAGAAACGTCCTCTATCACGTACCTCCGGGTCTTTTGCAGCATCTGCCTAGGCTCCCCTCTAGCCACCGCTCAGAGAGAGGTGCCCGGTATTCATCACTTCTGGTTGGCTGCCGAGCGGTTACAGTCCGCTTTCAGGTGAGTCAGAGGTGCACCTTCTGCCGTGTGTTTCATGGCCAATAACATCTGTAGTCTATTAACAGCTAAACAGAAATTCTACCATGTACCACAGGATGGATCTCCATACCACAGGGTCGATCTCGGAGGCAGCATAAGTGGCCAGTCCACTTTCAGGTAGGTCATTATTTGGTTTGGCTTCTCATCTCTTTCCCAACCATTCAATTATTGCAATGTTCTCATGTAGCGTAAATAAGTAGTATCACCCGCTACAATATATTTTTCGGTTGGGGGAGGGGCAGAAAGTCTGCATTTAATGTACACGCACTATGGCCGATTTCACACTAGCGTTTCTGTACGTAGGCCTACGCTGTACACAGAAACACTAGTGTGAAACCTGCCTAAGTGCAGCAAAAATGGCTGCATCTCTTCTTGGTAGGAAAAACGCTGCACAGAGTATGTGCACTTTTGCTGCATTTTTACTTTTGTGCAAAAGTTTTCCCCACTCATGATGGGTGAAAGCTGTTGCAAAGACACAAAGAATTGACATGACTTGGATCTGCTGCAAGTTGCGTGTGCGCAACACTTAAGGATTCTCATTCATTTTGCTGGTACTAGAAGTCCTTCAGTTTTTGTGACATCTTTTCCTGAAATTCTGTGCCCTTTTTTCTCCATACATACCTTTTGATGATTGTGGCCAAAGTGTTCTATTTTAACCTTATCGGTCCACACTTGTTTCCACAATGCATGAGGCTCCTTTAGATGTTCTTTTGCATACTTCTGAAGCCTGTTTCACACGTCAGTGGCTCCGGTACGTGTGGTGACAGTTTCCTCACGTACCGGAGACACTGACACACGTAGACACATTAAAATCAATGTGTCTCTGCACATGTCAGTGATTTTTTGCAGACCGTGTGTCCGTGTGCAAAACACGGAGACATGTCTACGTTTCTCCGGCAGCACGGTCCGCAAAGCGTCCCGCACACGTGCACACGGAGAACAGTGTGCATTCTCCGTGTGCACGTACCGCCGCAGGAGAAACAGCGCTAGAGTTAAGCGCTGTCCCCCGCTTTTGGTGCTGCAGCCGGCATTCATTCCTTCTCCCTAGCAGCGTTCGCTGGAGAGCAGGAATGAAAAATCAATGCTTTTTTTAAATTTTTTTTATGTTTAAAATAAAGTTCGTGGCCACCTTCCGCCTCCCACCCCCTGTGCGCCCGCCCGCTTGCATTAATATACCCAGCTCCCGCGATGCCTCCTCTCAGCACCGGCAGCTTGTCCTGTGTGAGCGGTCACGTGGTACCGCTCATTACAGTGATGAATATGCAGCTCCACCTCCCATAGGGGTTAACACACTAGAGAGTTTTACGGACGTATGAGAGGCGCAAAAACTACGCATTGCACACTGACCAATGATTTTCTATGGGGCAGCTCCTATCTGCCTTATATTTCTCGGTTGTATTTTACGGGCGTAGAAAATCGCAGCATGCTGCGTTTGTCAGCGTCTTGCGCAAGAAATCAGTCAGTGAGACACACATATATATATATATATTTATTTATATTTCATATAGCGCTAGATAGCAGAAAAGACGGTAATTCAATTGCCGGCTTTTGCTATCTCCTTCCCAAACCCGACAGGATATGAGACATGGTTTACAAACAGTAAACCATTTCATATCCCTCCCTTATTTTTTAACATATTCCTCACTAATAATGTTCCAAGTGTCTGTGTGCAAAATTTGGGGGCTCTGTTAAAATAAAGGGTTAAATCACAGAAAAAATTGGCGTGGGCTCCCGCGCAATTTTCTCCCCCAGAGTGGGAAAGCCAGTGACTGAGGGCAGATATTAATAGCCTAGAGAGGGACCATGGTTATAGGACCCCCCTGGCTAAAAACATCTGCCCCCAGCCACCCCAGAAATGGCACATCTGGAAGATGCGCCTATTCTGGCACTTGGCCTCTCTCTTCCCACTCCCCTGTAGCGGTGGGATATGGGGTAATAAAGGGTTAATGTCACCTTGCTATTGTAAGGTGACATTAAGCCAGGTTAATAATGGAGAGGTGTCAATAAGACACCTATCCATTATTAATCCAATAGTAGTAAATGGTTAATAAAACACACACATTAGGAAAAAAAAGTATTTTATTGAAATAAAGAAACAGGGTGTTCTAATAGTTTATTAAACGCTCAATCCAAATGATGACCCTCATTCTGTAAAAAATTAAAAACAAAAAACAATATCCCATACCTTTCCGCTGGTACAGTCATGTTCCTCGCTGTAAATCCATCAGAAGGGGTTAAATAATTTTACAAGCAGGAGCCTGCTAATGCAGCAGCCCCTGCCTGTAAAAACTGGGGAATGAATGGGAAGAAGGGGAACGTAGCTACCTAGACTTGCGGTGCCCTGCTGGCATAAACTCATATGAACTCGAGCGTGAGAAAATATTCTGAAAAATTCCCACGCTTTTCCGTGATTTAATGCTTTATTTTAACAGCTAGAGCCCCCAAATTTTGCACACAGACACTTGGAACATTATTAGTGAGGAATATGTTAAAAAATAAGGGATGTCTCATATCATGTCGGGTTTGGGAAGGAGATAGCAAAAGCCGGCAATTGAATTACCGGATTTTAAGCTATCTAGCGCTGTATGAAATATAAATATATGTGTCTCATTCACACACACACATATATGTGTGTGTGTGTGTGTGTGTGTGTGTGTGTGTGTGTGTGTATATATATATATATATAGATAGATAGATAGATAGATAGAGAGATATATATATATATAGATAGATAGATATAGACTGTATATATGTTTTCATGAATTTTTGAGCCCATCGATCCATTGTATGTCCGTTTTGCAAGACGGCGAGAAAATCTCGCTGTACGGATGCCATACGGATTACATAAGGAGGATGACATGTGCAAAATACGCTGCCACACCCTGCCTACGGATGACATACGGATCACTATTTTGGGAACATTTCTGCGTATTACGCATGTAAAATACGGACCGTATTTCCCTATGCTGAGTGTGACATCGGCCTAACAGTAATTTTGACCAGGGATACACAAGCCTTTACATGCCACTGCACCTTACTTAGTGGCTGCTACCAAGTGCTGCAGTTTATCTCCCATGTTCTTGAAATGGAAAGTTCTGGATAACCCTATTAACCAATACCATGCTGTCATAGGATATTCAGGAAATTTTAATTACTGTATATATATATATACAGGTCCTTCTCAAAAAATTAGCATATAGTGTTAAATTTCATTATTTACCATAATGTAATGATTACAATTAAACTTTCATATATTATAGATTCATTATCCACCAACTGAAATTTGTCAGGTCTTTTATTGTTTTAATACTGATGATTTTGGCATACAACTCCTGATAACCCAAAAAACCTGTCTCAATAAATTAGCATATCAAGAAAAGGTTCTCTAAATGACCTATTACCCTAATCTTCTGAATCAACTAATTAACTCTAAACACATGCAAAAGATACCTGAGGCTTTTAAAAACTCCCTGCCTGGTTCATTACTCAAAACCCCCATCATGGGTAAGACTAGCGACCTGACAGATGTCAAGAAGGCCATCATTGACACCCTCAAGCAAGAGGGTAAGACCCAGAAAGAAATTTCTCAACAAATAGGCTGTTCCCAGAGTGCTGTATCAAGGCACCTCAATGGTAAGTCTGTTGGAAGGAAACAATGTGGCAGAAAACGCTGTACAACGAGAAGAGATGACCGGAACCTGAGGAAGCAGTGGACTGAGTCTGGTGTGGAAACATCCAGAGCCACCGTGCACAGGCGTGTGCAGGAAATGGGCTACAGGTGCCGCATTCTCCAGGTAAAGCCACTTTTGAACCATAAACAGCGGCAGAAGCGCCTGACCTGGGCTACAGAGAAGCAGCACTGGACTGTTGCTAAGTGGTCCCAAGTACTTTTTTCTGATGAAAGCAAATTTTGCATGTCATTCGGAAATCAAGGTGCCAGAGTCTGGAGGAAGACTGGGGAGAAGGAAATGCCAAAATGCCTGAAGTCCAGTGTCAAGTACCCACAGTCAGTGATGGTGTGGGGTGCCATGTCAGCTGCTGGTGTTGGTCCACTGTGTTTCATCAAGGGCAGGGTCAATGCAGCTAGCTATCAGGAGATTTTGGAGCACTTCATGCTTCCATCGGCTGAAATGCTTTATGGAGATGAAGATTTCATTTTTCAGCACGACCTGGCACCTGCTCACAGTGCCAAAACCACTGGTAAATGGTTTACTGACCATGGTATTACTGTGCTCAATTGGCCTGCCAACTCTCCTGACCTGAACCCCATAGAGAATCTGTGGGATATTGTGAAGAGAAAGTTGAGAGACGCAAGACCCAACACTCTGGATGAGCTTAAGGCCGCTGTTGAAGCATCCTGGGCCTCCATAACATCTCAGCAGTGTCACAGGCTGATTGCCTCCATGCCACGCCGCATTGAAGCAGTCATTTCTGCCAAAGGATTCCCGACCAAGTATTGAGTGCATAACTGAACATTATTATTTGATGGTTTTTTTGTTTGGTATTAAAAAACACTTTTATTTGATTGGTCGGGTGAAATATGCTAATTTATTGAGACAGGTTTTTTGGGTTATCAGGAGTTGTATGCCAAAATCATCAGTATTAAAACAATAAAAGACCTGACAAATTTCAGTTGGTGGATAATGAATCTATAGTATATGAAAGTTTAATTGTAATCATTACATTATGGTAAATAATGAAATTTAACACTATATGCTAATTTTTTGAGAAGGACCTGTATATATATATCTACTATATAATTGTCTAAGGGTCACTTCCGTCTGTCTGTCCTTCTGTCTGTCTGTAACGGTTATTCGTTCGCTGATTGGTCTCGGCAGCTGCCTGTCATGGCTGCCGCGACCAATCAGCGACGCGCACAGTCCGGAAGAAAATGGCCGCTCCTTCCTCCCCGCAGTCAGTGCCCGCACCGTACTCCCCTCCAGTCTGCCCTCACACAGGGTTAATGGCAGCGGTAACGGACCGCGTTATGCCGCGGTGTAATGCACTCTGTTGCCGCTGCTATTAACCCTGTGTGACCAACTTTTTACTATTCATGCTGCCTATGCGGCATGAATATTGAAACGATCTAATGTTAAAAATAATTTAAAAAAAATAAAAAATCGTTAGATACTCACAGTCTGTCGGCCCCCTGAACGACAACAGGCCTTACCCGCTCCTCCCGACGCTCCATGCTGCAATCTCGCGAGACCGCTACGTCATCATCTCGCGAGACCGCAATGCACTCTTGGGACCGGAGCGGGCGAGGAGCATCGCTTGGATCCAGAGGCTCCGGAAGGTGAGTATATAACTATTTTTTATTTTATTTCTTTTTTTTTTACAGGGATATGATGCCCGCATTGCTATATACTGCGTGGGCTGGGCAATATACTACATGGGCTGGGCAATACACTACATGGGCTCTGCAATATACTACATGGGCTGTGCTATATACGTGGCTGGGCAATATACTACATGGGCTGTGCTATATACGTGGCTGCGCAATATACTACGTGGGCTGCGCAATATACTACGTGGGCTGCGCAATATACTACGTGGCCTGCGCAATATACTACGTGGCCTGCGCAATACAGTTAGGTCCATATATATTTGGACAGAGATGACATTTTTCTAATGTTGGTTATAGACATTACCACAATGAATTTTAAGCAAAACAATTCAGATGCAGTTGAAGTTCAGACTTTCAGCTTTCATTTGAGGGTATCCACATTAAAATTGGATGAAGGGTTTAGGAGTTTCAGCTCTTTAACAAGTGCCACCCTGTTTTTAAAGGGACCAAAAGTAATTGGACAATTGACTCCAAGGCTATTTCATGGACAGGTGTGGGCAGTCCCTTCGTTATGCCATTCTAAATTAAGCAGATAAAAGGCCTGGAGTTGATCTGAGGTGTGGTGCTTGCATTTGGAAGGTTTTGCTGTGAAGTAAACATGCGGTCAAAGGAGCTCTCCATGCAGGTGAAACAAGCCATCCTTAAGCTGCGAAAACAGAAAAAAAAAACATCCGAGAAATTGCTACCATATTAGGAGTGGCAAAATCAACAGTTTGGTGCATCCTGAGAAAGAAAGAAAGCACTGGTGAACTCATCAATGCAAAAAGACCTGGGTGCCCACGGAAGACAACAGCGGTGGATGATCGCAGAATAATCTCCATGGTGAAGAGAAACCCCTTCACAACAGCCAACCAAGTGACCAACACTCTCCAGGAGGTAGGCGTATCAATATCCAAATCTACCATAAAGAGAAGACTGCATGAAAGTAAATACAGAGGGTTCACTGCACGGTGCAAGCCACTCATAAGCATCAAGAATAAAAAGGCTAGACTGGACTTTGCTAAAAAAAACAACTAAAAAAGCCAGCACAGTTCTGGAAGAACATTCTTTGGACAGATGAAACCAAGATCAACCTCTACCAGAATGATGGAAAGAGAAAAGTATGGCGAAGGCGTGGTACAGCTCATGATCCAAAGCATACCACATCATCTGTAAAACACGGCGGAGACAGTGTGATGGCTTGGGCATGCATGGCTGCCAGTGGCACTGGGTCACTAGTGTTTATTGATGATGTGACACAGGACAGAATCAGCCGAATGAATTCTGAGGTATTCAGAGCCATACTGTGTGCTCAGATCCAGCCAAATGCAGCCAAACTGATTGGTCGTCATTTCATACTACAGATGGACAACGACTCAAAACATAAAGCCAAAGCAACCCAGGAGTTTATTAAAGCAAAGAAGTGGAATATTCTTGAATGGCCAAGTCAGTCACCTGATCTCAACCCAATTGAGCATGCATTTCACTTGTTAAAGACTAAACTTCAGACAGAAAGGCCCACAAACAAACAGCAACTGAAAACCACCGCAGTGAAGGCCTGGCAGAGCATCAAAAAGGAGGAAACACAGCTTCTGGTGATGTCCATGAGTTTAAGACTTCAGGCAGTCATTGCCAACAAAGGGGTTTCAACCAAGTACTAGAAATGAACATTTTCTTTAAAATTATTTAATCTGTCCAATTACTTTTGGTCCCTTTAAAAACAGGGAGGCACATGTTAAGGAGTTGAAACTCCTAAACCCTTCATCCAATTTTAATGTGGATACCCCCAAATGAAAGCTGAAAGTCTGAACTTCAACTGCATCGGCATTGTTTTGTTTAAAATTCATTGTGGTAATGTCTATAACCAAAATTAGAAAAATGTTGTCTGTGTCCAAATATATATGGACCTAACTGTATACTACGTGGCCTGTGCAATATACTACGTGGGCTGCGCAATATACTACATGGGCTGTGCTATATACGTGGCTGGGCAATATACTACATGGGCTGTGCTATATAAGTGGCTTGGCAATATACTACATGGGCTGTGCTATATACTACGTGGCTGGGCAATATACAACGTGGCCTGCGCAATATACTACGTGGGCTGCGCAATGTACTACGTGGGCTGCGCAATGTACTGCGTGGGCTGCGCAATGTACTGCGTGGGCTGCGCAATGTACTACGTGGGCTGCGCAATGTACTGCGTGGGCTGCGCAATGTACTGCGTGGGCTGCGCAATGTACTGCGTGGGCTGCGCAATGTACTGCGTGGGCTGCGCAATGTACTGCGTGGGCTGCGCAATGTACTGTGTGGGCTGCGCAATGTACTGCGTGGGCGGCGCAATATACTACGCATACATATTCTAGAGTACCCGATACGTTAGAATCGGGCCACCATCTAGTATATATATATATATATTTCAGATCAAATTAAGGAAGAAATTATATGATTGTTAAAAAAAAATCCTAATTAGTATTTTGTTGCTACAGCGTACAAATACAGTCACACTGGAGTGTGCAAAGGTATATTTGTACTGAGTACAACATTGAGGAACTTCGCAAACATTGTGATCACAGTGTATGGGCTTATCTGCCAATCAAAAAGCAACCCTTTTAGATGGGAACCTACTCTATCGGACTTGCCTCTCCTGTGCAAAGGCCCACAAATTTAAAGGGATTCGTTGGTAGCTGATGGGTCCATATTTTATCAAATTTTTGGCAAAGTATCTTGATATTTAGTTTATGTATCAGTCAGGTCCGGCTCCAAGTTTTTGTGGGCGCGGGCGAAAGTCTTAGTGGGTCCCTTAAACACATCACGATTCATGTTGCACAAATACGGCAGAGAAATATAGGTATAGTACAATGCCAAAGATTTCACTTACTTCTTAAGGTATGTGCACACGATCAGTAAATGCTGCAGGTTGGACGCTGCGTACTTGGGCAGCGTCCAGTTGTTGCAGCATAGTGGATGGGATTTCTTGAAATCCTATGTCCACTATGTGTCCACAAACACCCGCGGCTCACCTGCAGAGACAGACATGCGGTGCGTCTTTCCAGACTGCAGCATATCTACTTTATCTTGCAGAGACGCGAGCCTCTGCAAGATAAATTTCACCCAAACTATGTATTTGACGCGGTGAATCAGTACAGTTCAGTGAACGCATGCTGATTCACCTGCGTTCAATAACCAGCAGTGCTTTGGATGCAGCGGACATGTGTTGCGTCCAAAGCGCTGCCAATTATTGATCGTGTACATATACCCTTACATTACATGAGTGCTATCTATTGTAAATTCTACAATAGCTCAGAAACTGGCAAATCATTGCCGCACACAGTGCATGCTCCCTGGGGGTGGGGATTCAAAAGTCTGCAGAATAGTTCTCCATACAGAATAATGGGCCCCATATAATGCTCTATACAGAATAATGGGCCCCATATAATTCTCTATACAGAATAATGGGCCCCATATAGTGCTCTATACAGAATAATGGGCCACACTGCCCCTTATAATGCTCCATACAAGATAATGGGCTCCATACATAAATCATCATCAAATACGCACATCCTCTCATTCTTTGCTGGCTGCAGCTCCAGTTTCCTTAGCATCTTTTAGAGCTCTGCACTGCTCGGCACAGGGGGCATGCTGTAATCGTGTCATCGTACCCTCTGCAGTCAGAAGATGCTGAAGAACAGGGAGAGCTGTCCCCCCTTCCCCCAACTCACGAGATCCACAGCGTGCCAGTCTCCCTGACGGAGAGTGGGCCCCCACTTGCTCAGGACCCCGGTACCGGTGGTGGCGCCAGTCCTGGTAGCAGTCATGAAGTACAAAATTCATATACTAAATGTTCACACAAATCCCTGCGTACTCCCAAGTGCTGTAGTTTTTGTATGTATACTATAGCAGTGCACTCACAGCAACATACATTTGGTTTTCCACTTTGATTGGAGTTGGTTGTGTACTTTAATTTAAGAATTAAATTTGCGGTACAGGACTACCCCCATATTGTCTGTATGTACCTGATTAAGGATCCGGTCTAGTGCCCATACAAATATTCATGAAATAACTTAAAAGTATCTTTTATTAACTCAAATAGATTTTTATTAAGAATACAATTACAATTTACATATTATATTCTTGTTTTCAGTACAAAGTTTTCCCCCATACCCAAACCCCATTATTCCCAACTTATCCCGCCCCCTCCCACTAAGACAGCCCACCTCTTTTATTATCACGACCATCAATAATACTGAATGAATATCATTCCATTTAGGACCACAGACCTCATATAAGTTCTCACCAACTCAGGTATTAGATTCACCCGTCCCCTATATCGAACCTATCCCATTTCAAGCCACGAAGACCACAATTTATCAAACATTTCTATTTTCCCTCTTTTCTTATAAATCCCTTTTTCCAATGTCAGACCCTGCTTCACATTTTGGAGGAATTCTCTTCTTGTAGGCAGTTCATCCTTAATCCAATTTCGTGCAATTACCTTTCGTGCCATAACAACAATCTGGCAATTGCTATCTTCAGGGTGTTATCCACTCCAATCTCATCCACATATCCCAGCAAACACACCCTCGGATCCCTTGGCACCGTGCATCTATACGCTCTTTCCACACGACTCAAGACCACCAACCAAAAAGCAGCCAGTCTCGGACACATCCACATCATATGAAATAAGCCAGCATCTGCATACTTACACCTCGGGCACGCAGAATCATCACGCAGACCTGCCTTATACAATACTTCCGGAGATTTGTAGACCCTGTGCACTATATAGAGCTGTGACAGCCTATACGGTTCGCTCAGTGACAGCCGTGGAACCCACTACAGCACCGACTTCCAAGTTTCGTTCTCCATTGGGCCCAGATCCCTCTCCTACTTAGCTCTCGCATTTATCGGAAATCCCAAAAGGTATGTATGCAGCAAGTCTTTATAAAGAGTGGAAATAACCCCCCTAGTAGTCCCTTCGCCACACACATATTCCAACACTATATCTCCTTGGATTCTAATGCATCCATCCCTATTCTGAGCTCCAAATGCATGTCTCATCCGCAAATACTGATATTGGTCCGAGACCAAACTCCACCTGCAATTTGGAAAAGGATTTCAACTCCCCCTGCTCAATTATTTGATACACATACTGAATTCCCTTGGCCTGCCACTCTGGTAGTACCCCCAGTGCCACAAACTCCGGTAAGTTATTATTATGCCACAGCGGGGAGAACCTGATCAGACCCGTAATCCCACGGGTTTGTTTCAATCTACCCCACAGCTTACATATCAACAATATAGTTGGATACAATTTCCCCAGTGCCCCCAGAGATTCATCCTCCAAACACTGTATTACTGGCCTTCTTTTCGTCACCTTTTCCATCAATTGCTGTACCGCACTGGACGACCCCTCATGCGCCCAGCCCTTTAAATGCTGACTCTGGGCTGCAAGAAAATAGATTTCAGAGTTAGGCAGAGCCAAGCCCCCCATCTTCCTTGGGTCGCTGAAGCGTCTCCAGTCTGATACGTGGATAACGTCTCCCCCATACTAGATTCCTGAAAAGGGAATTAATCTGCCTAAATTTCCCACGCGGTATCCAAACTGGCGCGTTGTGAAGAACATATAGTATTTTTGGCATCAAAATCATTTTAATGAGATTCACCCTGCCCACCACAGATAAATGCAACTTAATCCAAGCATCCACTTTTGCCTTAAGAACGCCCAAGACCGGAATCAGATTCCTATGTATGAAGTCCGTAACAGGCATAGAGATCCATATCCCCAAGTATTTAAATTGACTTACCACCTTATGTCGCCCATCTTCCAGAAGCTTACTCCCATCCTCCCCCACGTCGTCAACTTTAAACAGAATTGACTTACTCCAATTTATCGTCAGTCCCGACAAAGCGCCAAATCTTTCAATGAGCCCAACGGCCCCCCCCAAGGAAGTGGCCGGGTCAGCCAGAAACAATAGAATATCGTCCGCGTATAGCGCTACCTTCTCTTTATCCCATATTTAAACCCAGATACCTCATCAGACTGTCGAATTTGGGCAGCCAATGGTTCCACAGCCAGAGCAAACAAAAGAGGAGAGAGCGGACACCCCTCCCTCGTCCCTCTAGCTATAGCTAGTTGTATAGTCCGAGATAACTCCCCATTCACCCTGACTCTAGCCACCAGTTGTGAGTACAACAGCCAAATCCAGGACACAAACTGCGGGCCAAACCCCATACACTGCAACACCTGCCATAGATATCCCCATTCCACACCATCTAATGCCTTATGGGCATCTAAGGATGCAATAACTTTCTGGCCACAGTTGTCGGACCTAAGCTGCAGATTCATAAACAGCCTCCGCAGGTTGACCGCTGTGGATCTATCAGGCATAAAGCCAGACTGATCTGGGTGCACCAGGTTGGAAAGGACACTCGTTAAACGAGTCGCCAACACCTTGGCCAGAAGCTTGACATCTGTAGTGAGCAAGGAAATTGGCCTATATGACTCAGGTTGTCCCAGATCTTTCCCTTCCTTAGGAATTGCCACTATTATGGCTTCTCTCATGGATGCTGGCAGATACCCTCTACTCTTAGCCTCATCTAGAACCGCCTTTAATCTGGGAATTAACACCTCCCCCATATTTTTATCAATTTCAGTTCCTCCTCCGTGATGGGAGCCTCCAAACCCTGTCTACGTCACTCAGCCTCGGGAGCCCCAGTCCCTCCAGAAACGCTACTGTGTCTCCCGCCGACACGTCCACTCGAGAGGAATACAGGTCCGCGTAAAAGTCCGCAAAGACCCTCAAAATCTCTAAATTTCTGGAGACTTTAGTACCACTCCCGGAAACCAGAGAATGGACAAACTAAGTACTCCTCTGGGCAGAAGCCACCAGTGACAGCATGTGACCAACAGTTTCACCCTCCTGATAGTAAGCCAGCTTCTGAAATTCCCGCTTCCTTTCAGCCCTTCCCAACAAAATTTTCTCCAGATGACTTTGAGCTGCTTTTAATCTGTTCCCAGCCTCAGGAGTACCCTTTATTGCCATCTCGTCTTCTGCTGCCCTTAGACCATCAATCGTTGCCTTCTCTCGTCTTCCGCTTACATCTACTAATATCTCTAAACAACAGCCCTCTTAAGTACGCCTTCATAGCTTCCCATACAGTAAGAGCATCTGCACTCCCATCATTCAGCTCAAAAAACTCCATCACCTCCTGTTTAATCTTATCTAAGTCTATACTATGCAACCAGTTAGGGTGAATCTTCCACTCTCTCTTGTTTGCAGCCCGTGTCCCCAGCCGTCGGAATTCTACCTCAATTGGACTATGATCTGAGAGGGCCCTAGGTAAATATCGCACTTCCCCCACCATCATGTCCAACAGACGATTGCCAAGAGCCAAGTCAATTCTGGATAGAGTACCATGAGCCGGTGAATAACATGAATACCCCCTTTCCCCAGCATGTTGAACTCTCCATAGGTCAGTCATTCCTATTTCACGAATATCAGTGCCAAACGTAGTAATGTGTCCCACCGTCCTATTCTGGGAGTTTTTATTTTTGTCTCAAAAGTCATCACATATATTATTAAGATCACCAATGATTAGAAATAGTATCGGGCCCCGGCGTTCCACCCATTCCAACACCTCCCTAATTTTCTTACTTGAGTATGGGGGCGGAATATACATTGCGGCTATACACATCAACACTCCATTTATTTTACATTGTACCACCACATACTGACCATCCACATCCACCTGTACCATTACCTCTTCATAGTGCACTCCCACAGGTACCAACACTGACACACCCCTAGAATACGTAGAGAAGGTAGAATGGTATGCCCTCTGTATCCAGTGCCTATTCAATACATCCACCTTCTCCCTCCCCAAGTGCGTCTCCAGCAGACATATTATTGAAGCTCTCTGATCTCGAACATACTGCAGACTCGCCGCCCGCTGAGACTTATCCGCAAGGCCTCTTACATTCCAACTCAATATCTTAATAATAATAATTTTTATTTATATAGCGCCAACATATTCCGCAGCACTTTACAATTAAGCGGGGACATGTACAAACAATAAATTTGGTACGAGTTAAGACAATTTAAACAGTGACATTAGGAGTGAGGTTCCTGCTCGCAAGCTTACCATATACAAGGAAATGGGGGGAGGCCCCCATTAATGTGGCCCCCCATCATTTGACTCATCATCCTTCATAGTATCTTCAGTATGAGCTGTCTAAACCCTCCCACCCACCGTCAAAACCCAACTTGCCCCGCCTAACCCTCCCAACGCTACACATTCTGTCTCTTATCAAGAGTGGGGCTCCACCGCCCATTGCGAACACTCTCCCTTGCTTTGCCCACTCCACTCGCCTCCCTCTGCCGTAAAGATCAGAATTTCCCACCGTTTTTTTTTTTTTTTAAGAACACAACCAAAACATTCCAACGTATATGAACATGTAGAGAAACTACAATACAAACTTGCAGTACCCCGCATAACCCTCCTCCCCCATACTTATTAACCATTACTGCCCCTCAAACCATTCACTCAATATGGCCCAGCTCAGCCCTCAACAGTTGCTCATCCCCTTAGCAATTATGCTATTAAATGCAGATCTCTCCTCCAGCAACAGAGAGATATCTCCCATCCGGATCTCTCCAAAATGTCAATCGCCTTTTTCTTTACGTTTTTTAGCATTAGTGTCAATCCACTGGGTAGCGTCTTCAGGTGTCAGGAAAAAGTGGGTTTTATCAAAAGCCACCACTCTTAACTTTGCAGGAAACCACATAGAGTACTGCACTCCCAGTTCCCTCAGTCGTCTCCAGATCCTCATTTTTGGTTTGGCGGCCAGCTGGTCTTCTGCAGTGCTCACCCTCTCCTCCACCGCACCCATGCGTCTGTCCATCTTTTGCAGGGCTGCATTTATCTGTGCTGTTTCCCCTTTTACCTCCTGCATCTGAAGGGTCAGGGTATTTAGGGACTGCTTACATGAGACCAGTGCAAAAGCATCACTGAGAGTCAGCTCCTTCCTGTGCCATATCTTCAGGTCCCCCCATGCTGCTTGTCTCCCTCCCCTTCTGTACCTCATGCTTTCCTGCCTGGGTCTCATCCTCCTCCTCCATACCAGCTCCCGTTCCCTTCTCTGCCTCCACCACTTCTTCCACTCTGGCATACTGCTGAAGCTTCGCCGCCACCTCCATGCACCTCTGACATGCGGTGTTCACCTTATCAGCATCTTCTCTGACCTCGGCGCCATCTTGGCTGACTCCTGCATCGCCAGCTCCAACGTCTCTCTGCCGCCAAACTGGCCATTTCCTCCAACACCGGGACCACCGCTCAAGACCACCTTACTCCCCCGACTCAGCCAGCCGGTATGTGGCAGCAAAGTCCGGTCCGCAGCATCTGCACAGGATTTTTATCAGTTTAGCAGCCGGAGCACTCTTCCGTGCGACCGCTCATATGGCCAGTTAGGACACGCCCCCGACTTAAAAGTATCTAACAGTTCATTACATTTTTTTCTAAGAGTTCATTAAAAAAAATTTTGTCCGAAGGCCATGTTGCCTACTCCAGCATTTTTAAGCACTGATATTAGGCAGCAGCACAAATAAAGAAGCTGCCCCCCTCAAGAAGCCTTTCCAAAACATGCATTGGGGAGGGCGTGCAGACCATATGAGCTCCTGCTGGTGAACCTTCTCAGGTAATAAAAGACCCAAGTATACTATTTTGAATTTCAGCATTAGTCTATTCTTATATAGCCTTGTATGTCTATACTCTATTTGACTTAGTCTACCCATTGGTGTCTGACACCATACCGCAGGGTACCTTTCACATAACCTGTAGTGATGAGCGAATATACTCATTACTCGAGATTTCTCGAGCATGCTCGGGGGTCCTGCGAGTATTTTTTAGTGCTCGGAGATTTCAATTTTTCTTGCCGCAGCTGAATGATTTACATCTATTAGCCCACATAAGTACATGAGGGGGTTGCCTGGTTGCTAGGGAATCCCCACATGTACTTAGCCAGCATAAGTACATGTGGGGATTCCCTAGCAACCAAGCAACCCCCACATGTACTTATGCAGGTTAACAGATGTAAATCATTCAGCTGTGGCAATAAAAAATAGATTTTTGTGTACTCACCGTAAAATCCTTTTCTCCGAGCCAATCATTGGGGGACACAGGACCATGGGTGTTATGCTGCTGCCACTAGGAGGACACGAAGTAAACACAGAAAGAATAGCTCCTCCCCTGCAGTATACACCCTCCTGCTGGCTCTCAGTGAACCAGTTCGGTAACAAAGCAGTAGGAGCTTAATATTTAACAAGGGTGAACTATGTCAAAACCAAGTTAACTTAAAAAAACCAAAGCTAATAGGCTAACGGTGGGTGCTGTGTCCCCCCAATGATTGGCTCGGAGAAAAGGATTTTACGGTGAGTACACAAAAATCTCTTTTTCTCCTACGCCTTATTGGGGGACACAGGACCAAGGGACATCCTAAAGCAGTCCCTGGGTGGGAAACAATTAACTGCAATTGCTCCTTGCACCCACAAGTTACAGATGCGGCACAGCCGCCTGCAAAATTCGTCTGCCGACGGTCGCATCTGCCGAGGCCTGAGAGTGAATATGGTAATGTTTTGTCAAGGTATGCAGGCTGGACCAAGTCGCAGCCTTACAAACTTGTGCTGCCGAAGCTTGGTGCCGGATGGCCCAAGACGCACCCACTAATCGAGTGGAGAGTGCCTTAATCCCTGCTGGGACAGGAAGACCTCTGACTCGGTAGGACTCTGGAATAGCCGAACGGATCCATTTGGCTATTGTCGCCTTGGAAGCGAGAAACCCTTTCCTCGGTCCTTCCGGGAGCACGAATAGGGCATCTGACCTGCGGAAAGACGCTGTCCACGAGATGTATCTCCTAAGAGCTCTCATTAAATCCAGTGTGTGAAGGGCCTTCTCGATGCGATGGACTGGTGCCGGACAGAGGGACGGTAAGACAATCTCCTCATTGAGATGAAAAGAGGATACAACTTTCAGTAGAAAAGAGGGGGATGTCCTCAAAACCACCTTATCCTGATGAAAATTCAGGAACGGAACTTGAGAGAACAGAGCCGCCAGCTCGGAGACTCGCCTAATAGAGGTGACCGCAACTAGAAAAGCAACTTTCCATGAAAGAAGAGACAGGGAAACATCCCGTAGAGGTTCGAAAGGAGCCTGTTGCTAAACTCCGAGGACCAGATTAAGATCCCATGGTTCCAACGGCATCCTATAGGGGGGCGCCCGATGGGAGACTCCCTGAATAAACGTCTTGACCTGTAATCTGCTGGCAATCCTGCGTTGGAAGAGAACAGACAGGGCTGAGATCTGCCCCTTGAGAGAACTAAGGGCGAGACCAAAGTCCAAACCCGTTTGTAAGAACCGTCCTCGGTCGCTACACCATGAAAAGAAAGTCTTCCAAGTGCGATGATAGATATGCATAGACGTAGGCTTTCTAGCGCTGATCATGGTAGCTATGACTTCTGGAGAGAAACCTGCCTGGGTTAGGACCCAGGACTCAACGGCCATGCCGTCAAACACAGGGCCTCTGCGTTCTGGTGGTAAAAGGGAACGTTGGCAACTAGTTTAACTAGTTCCGCGTACCACGCCCGGCACGGCCAATCTGGCGCAATCAGGATTACCGGTACCCTCTCCGCTCTGATTTTCTTGATGACTCTCGGCAGGAGAGGAAGCGGGGGAAATATGTACGGAAGCTGAAAATGATGCCACGGAGTACAAGAGCATCTGCCTCGATGGCTGCCGGATCGTGGGACCGAACCATGAAGTCGGGAACCTTGGAATTCAGCCGTGAGGCCATCAGATCCACATCCGGGGTTCCCCAATGACAGCAGATCTGATGGAAGAGCTCCGGATGGAGAGACCACTCCCCGGATGAAGAGACCACTCCCCGGATGGAGAGACCACTCCCCGGATGGAGAGACCACTCCCCGGATGGAGAGACCACTCCCCGGAGTCGAGGCATTGCCAACTGAGGAAGTCTACCTCCCAATTGTCCACTCCCGGGATATGAACCGCAGAGATCATTGAGCGGTTTTCCTCGGCCTATCGGAGGATGTGGCCTACCTCTGTCATGGCCGCCCTGCTGCGGGTTCCCCCTTGGCGGTTGATGTATGCCACTGCAGTGGCGTTGTCGGACTGAATCCTGATTGGGCGACCTGCTAGGAAGGGATGGAACTGGAGAAGTGCCAGCCTGATCGCCTGGATTTCCAAGATGTTGATTGGAAGGCATGATTCCTGGGGGGGATCAGCGGCCCTGAGCAGTGTGATGAAGGAACACCGCTCCCCAGCCTAGAAAACTGGCATCTGTCGTGAAAACCAGCCAGTGTACTGGAAGAAAAGACTTCCCTTGATTCAGGGAGGATTTCAATGTCCACCACCTGAGAGACTGTCTGACTCGCTGGGGAAGGAGGAACTGACGGTCTAGGGAGAATGGGTTCCTGTCCCAAACAGCCAGGAGGGCATGCTGTAGAGGTCAGAGGTGTAGTTGGGCAAATGGAGCCGCCTCCATAGCTGCTACCATCCTGCCGAGGACTCTCATACTGAAGCGCAGAGAGTGAGAGCGAGGCTGAGAGAGCTTCTGAGCTTCTCGCTGTAAGGCCGGCGTCATACTCAGCGTAAGACAATACGGTCCGTTTTTTACGGCCGTAATACGGAGAAATGTTCCCAAAATAGTGATCCGTAGGCAGGGTGTGTCAGCGTATTTTGCCCATGGCATCCTCCGTATGTAATCCGTATTGCATCCGTACTGCGATATTTTCTCGCAGGCTTGCAAAACCGACATCTAATGGATTTATGTGCTCAAATGTTCGGGAAAACATATATACAGTATATATATATCATTGAGACACATATATATATATTCTGTATTTATATTTAATTCAGCGCGATATATGTTAAAAGCCGGTAATTCAATTGCCGGCTTCTCATTTCTCCTTCACAAACCCGACAGGATATGAGACATGGTTTATATACAGTAAACCATCTCATATCCCCCTTTTTTTTTTTGCATATTCCACACTACTAATGTTAGTAGTGTGTCTGTGCAAAATTTGGGCGCTGTAGCTGCTAAAATAAAGGGTTAAATGGCGGAAAAAATTGGCGTGGGCTCCCGCGCAATTTTCTCCGCCAGAGTGGTAAAGCCAGTGACTGAGGACAGATATTAATAGCCAGGAGAGGGTCCACGGTTATTGCCCCCCCCGTGGCTAAAAACAACTGCCCTCAGCCACCCCAGAAAAGGCACATCTGGAAGATGCGCCTATTCTGGCACTTGGCCACTCTCTTCCCACTCCCGTGTAGCGGTGGGATATGGGGTAATGAAGGGTTAATGCCACCTTGCTATTGTAAGGTGACATTAAGCCAGATTAATAATGGAGAGGCGTCAATTATGTCACCTATCCATTATTAGGCCAAAGAAAACAAGAGAAAAAGAATGGACTAAATCAAGCCTGCACAACCATGTACCAAAAATACCAAATCATGTTTATTGAACACCACACAAGGAACGCTAAAAACATCTAAAATACAACCATGTGTAGAACACCCTAATATGGCCTCCTAAATACATGACAATAACGTATAACAATTGACCATGTTCAATGTATAATATTGTATACCAGTGTACCTACATATATACAGTACAAAAATGCAAATATATATCTATACATTACCCCATGAATGACAAAAAGTATGGTAACTAAGTCGCCAGAAGACGTAGTCCCATAGTGGGCAAATGAGATCTGAGTGGATGTAATGGGACTCCCAGTAGGGAGATCTATGGAGTCAATATGCCCTCAATTGAATGCTCCACTCGATCTGCGGTCATGGTAAGTATAGATCAGAGAGTCAGGAAACCAAGCCAAAGCTGCAGAGTCAAGAGTCATAAGTGACCGATCTATGGTCAGGAGGGGGTGTAAAAAACAGAGCCCCACGCGTATCGCTGCCGCAGCGGCTTCGTCAGGAGAAGTGGGGTATGTGGTGTTCAACCCACATATAAGTAGAAGCATAAATCTGTGTCATACCTTACCGGTGTGCTGTAAAAAGGAGCGGCAGGGAGGAGACGGAATGAGAGTGCAGTCACGTGTGGACAGAATGAGAGAAGTACGGAGGCCTCCGTAGGACAAAGTAGGCGCATGCGCAGATGCGGCTCAGCATATGAGCCGCACTGCGCATGGCGCAGGGACGCAATAAAACAGATGAAGTACCCAGAGTTCAGAGTGGGTATGCCCCAATGTCTCAAAAGAGACACAATGTAATGAATAGTGAAGTCTTTTTAGGAAATGAATTCTGTTTAATCCAGATAAATGAGTACTGCACAAAGAATAGAGAATATGGAGAAAATTATATTAATAATAAATAGATAAACCTAAAAAAGAGGGGGGGAGGGGGGGGGGGGGGAAGGGAGAAAGATGGTGTATCAAAACATATATATTAAATGGCGTTGGATCAATGACAACCGTGAACCACTGAAAACAAAAAATATATTGATAAATAATAATAATAATGAAAAATAATAAAGTTTAAATGAAATAAAAAAATAATAATAAGTAATAAATAAAAACTAAAAAATGAATAAAAAAAAAAAAAAAAAAAAAAAAAAATATATATATATATATATATAAATGAAATAAACGTAAATAAGTCCGGGATGTTCCTGATGTATATACATGAGGGCAAATCTTCTCATATACAATGGTCCTCCATTGATTGTCACCATGCAAGTTGTGGATGTCCATGGTCGATACTGATGTGCAAATAGAGACTCCCAAGGACACATAGCATATAACGGGAGTCTGCGGACGGAGGGACCCAAACGGTATGTCGGTGTAGTCGCAGGGATAAGAAAATCAATGTAGGACTGTCCTTAATTCTCAATGAGTATCCGTTCCTAGTGACTTGCATTCCCATATATTGATGGCCATGATGAAAACTGTATACAAAAACCGTGGTGCAATCCATGGTAGACATCTGTCTTAAATGTCCTGAACTCCAATGTAGTCATGGACGTGATGAAGACTGTCTGTATATTTAGCTATCCAATCCCATGGGGCAAGTACCAATGGATAGCAATCCAAGGAAGAGCTAAAAAAGAAGAAAAAACAAGAAGGGGGACAACTGAAAAAGGGGGGAACAAACCGACTTAAAAAGCTGTGAAAAATTATTAAGAATAAACAGTATGGACAAACAACTACCAATGTTGTATGAGTTACAACTCCAAAAAAAGCGAAAACCTCTATCCTAGGAACCCCGTGAAAAGGAGTTCCTCGTTTAAACCTGCAGGGGCCACTGTCTGTAACTTGAAAATCCATTTGGATTCAATTTGAAGAAGTAGCCTGCTTTTATTTCCCCCTCTCTCATTGGGGACAAGTTTCTGTAGGCCCACCACTCGTAGATTGGCTGAAGAGCCACTGTGTTTAGCCAAAAAATGTTCGGCCACTGGGGTTAGAGTCTTACCCTTTCTCTGGTCTGAGGCCGCCAGATGTATTGTGGAGATGTGTTTTTGGGTACGCTTCCTGAGTTCCTGGGTAGTCTGCCCCACATATAACATGCTGCAAGGGCAAATGAGGGCATAAATCACATCCCTGGATCTACAGTTGATGTAGGACCCCAAGGGATGTTTAGTAAGCGAAGTGGGATGTACAAAGAGGTCACGGGTAGGTGCCATGTGGGGACAGATGTTACAGTCCCCACATGGGAATGACCCTTTCAAGATAATACCTCTATTAAGTTTGACCGTCGGTCTCTTAAAGTGACTCCGAGTCAAAATATCTTTAAGATTCGGTGCACGTCGTGCCGTGAGAAGTGGCCTATTGCTGGTAACCGCCGAGGTGTGTATATCAGTTCTAAGTATCTGCCAATGTCTGCACAAGATGTCACTGACCTGTTGCCAATTGTTGTTGAAAACGGTAATGAACCTGGTCTGACTTTCTTGACTTTGTTTTTTAGAGGATAGAAGCGACCTCTGATCATGCGCCCTCGCCCTCTGGTAGGCTGAAGAGATAACCCGCCTAGGGTAGCCCCTATGTCGGAAACGATCCGTGAGCTCCCGAGCCTGGGTTGAAAAGTCGGTGTCAAGGGTGCAATTCCGTCTTGTACGTAGAAATTGTCCGGTTGGGACACCCACCTTTGTATGCCAAGGGTGGAAGCTGGAAAACTCTAGAAGCGAGTTTGTTGACGTAGGTTTTCTAAAAAGGTCAGTGGCCAGACGTTGCTCATGCGAAAATACCCTCAAATCCAGGAAGGTGGTGACACTGGTAGAAATAGAAAAAGTAAGAAAAATGTTAAGAGAATTAGAGTTCAACTCGTTGAAAAACATAACGCAGTCTTCCTCTGTGCCCTTCCAGATGATAAAGACATCGTCTATGAAGCGATACCAGGCGTGGACGTGGGTAGCGAATAAAGGGGAGGAGTATACGATTAGCTCCTCCCACCAGCCTAAAAAGATGTTGGCATAGGCTGGTGCACACTTCGCGCCCATCGCCACGCCCGATCGCTGAAGGTAATGGACCCTGTCAAAAAGGAAGAAATTATGATGAAGCACGAAAGACATCAGATCAACAAGAAACGAGTCATGGCCTCTGTCTATGGATGTTTTCCTATCCAAAAAGTATGTTAATGCTCTTAACCCATCCTGGTGGCCAATATTCGAGTACAGTGATTCCACATCGCTGGTAACCAACAAAAAATTGCTAGGAAGTACCACCTGGCTGCATATGCTGATAAAATGTGAGGAGTCACGGATAAACGAAGGAAGGGAAGAGGCAATAGGTTGGAGAAAAAAATCCAAATACTCCCCTGCCCTCTCACACATGCTGCCGACACTTGACACAATAGGTCTCCCGGGAGGTGTAACACTGTCCTTGTGAATTTTCGGCAACATATAGAATGTTGCCGTTACTGGATTCACTACCCAAAGGTACTGCTTCTCCTGTGGAGAGATAATGCCATATTGTAGAGCCCTACCAAGTAGTTGTTCATATTTACGGAGGAAGATAGAAGTCGGATCAGAGGGGAGCTTCTGATAGTATTGTAAGTTACTCAACTGCCGTTTAGCTTCAGTTTCATAGAGTTGAACCGACCATAAAACCACATTGCCCCCCTTGTCCGCTTCTTTGATGGTAAAATCCCCGTTATTCTGTAGGGCAATAAGGGCACGTTTTTCATCAGTGTTTAAATTCGATGGTCCACTTACCCGAATGGGCATGGCCATAATGTCTCTCCTAACCACCTCGAAAAATATTTTTATGGCCGGTACCAAGGAGAAGGAAGGGGTTCTGAGAGATTTGTTTTTCTTAGGAAATCTCCTACTTGTCGGGTTTGGTTCGTTTTCCTCGAGTAAATCCAGCAAATCTTGAAAAGTTTGACGTTCGTCACTAGGTAGCGTCTGCATGATGTCAGGTCTCCTATACATAACTTGGAATGTCAACCTCCTGCAAAATAAATAAAGATCTTTAATAAGAGTGAACTTATCCGCAGTATGTGTAGGGACAAAGGACAGACCCTTCTGGAGTACAGACAATTCTATAGGTGTGAGGACATAATTTGAAAGATTTATAACCTGTAAAGTGGTTGAGCCAGGTATAGGTCCCGACACACCTTGATGGTTTGCCTCCATGCCTCCTATTTCCGCCTGGTGGGGTATTTGTGGCGGCGGGGAGACCTGTATCCCCTGTACCGTGATAGTTGCTTTGTTACGCTTTTTGTGTTTTCTCCCTCGTCTGGTCCGTGGTCGACCTCGCTCCCGGCGGAAGATAAAAAATCGCTGGAGCTCTCCTCTCTATACGAGGGGATTGAAGCCATAGAGGTAGGGTGTGGACCACTCTTATAGACTTGCGGTTTTCGTGCATTCCCCACATGTCTCCATCTATATGCCTTCCCTTGTTCAAAGTCCGCCCTGTCCCTTTGAAACTTAGCTCTCTTGCGTTGTGTGATATCGATTTCGTATTTATCCAGAGTGTCCTTCAACTTCTGTTTGAAGGCAATAACAGAACCCTCGTCAAAACTAATTAATTTTGACTCTAACTCCTTAATGGAGTTTTTGGTAGCTGAGAATAATACCCTATCATGCTCCAGCAATAAGTTAATCAAAATGCCCGAACACTGTGTGAGTCCCTGCTCCCAAGTTTGTTTAAAAGTATCTGAGGGTTCCCAAGCAGGGAAAATTGATATACGGAGACCTCTCGGGATAAAACCCGATTTGGCATGTTCCTCCAAACTACGCATATTCCACCAGAGCCTCACACCAGTCTTGTGAGCCCTGGTTAAATCAGAACATAATGTTGAAAAGTCATTATCCACATGGGGTACGGAGACCCCTGCTGTCTCAAAAACACTGGAGGACTTAGTTCGCCATGCCGCCTCTCTAGCCTCCCAATCCATGATCGCCCAAACCAGTATACAGACAAATAATATTAAGATAATATAGGCACCACTAAGATAAGTGTGTGCAACCCCGTAGAAAAAGTGCCCTGGGACACAGGGCTAGACAACTGGAGTAAATTGTTAGCACAGGGTGCACTATAGCCGTAAATATATCCATTATTAGGCCGGCGTCACACTGGCGAGTTTTACGGACGTAAGAGCGTAGAAACTACGTCCGTAAAACTCGCATTACATACGGCACAATTATTCTCAATGGGGCTGCTCCTATTAGCCGTATATTACGGTTCAGTATTATACGGCTTTCTACGGCCGTACAAAATCGCAGCATGCTGCGTTTGTCAGCGTATTGCGCAAATAATACGCCAATGAAAGTCTATGGGGGCGAGAAAAATACGGATTCCACACGGACCTGCAGTGTGACTTGTGAGAAATACGCAGCGGTGTTAGTGAAAAGTCGGTAATTCAATTGCCGGCTTTTTCCTTCTCCTTCACAAACCCGACATATGAGACATGGTTTACATACAGTAAACCATCTCATATCCCCATTTTTTTTTGCATATTCCACACTACTAATGTTAGTAGTGTGTATGTGCAAAATTTGTGCACTGTAGCTTGTAAAATAAAGGGTTAAATGGCGGAAAAAATTGGCGTGGGCTCCCGCGCAATTTTCTCCGCCAGAGTGGTAAAGCCAGTGACTGAGGGCAGATATTAATAGCCAGGAGAGGGTCCATGGTTATTGGCCCCCTCGTGGCTACAAACATCTGCCCCCAGCCACCCCAGAAAAGGCACATCTGGAAGATGCGCCTATTCTGGCACTTGGCCACTCTCTTCCCACTCCCTGTAGCGGTGGGATATGAGGTAATGAAGGGTTAATGCCACCTTGCTATTGGAAGGTGACATTAAGCCTGATTAATAATGGAGAGGCGTCAATTATGACACCTATCCATTATTAATCCAATTGTAGGAAAGGGTTAAAAAACACACACACATGATTAAAAAGGATTTTAATGAAATAAACACAGCGGTTGTTGTAATAATTTATTGTTCTCGCAATCCATTTGCAAACCCTCGCTTGGCAAAATAATAAACGCACAATATACATACCTTCTGATGTCAGATCACGTCCCACGATGTAATCCATCTGAAGGGGTTAACTAATATTACAGGCAGGAGCCCTGCTAATGCAGCTGTGTGCTCCGTGCCTGTAATCCCCGGCGAATGAATGAAATGTAGGTCATTGACCTACATTTCCTTCAGTCGCGGTGAGGCGCCCCCTGGTGGATGTCCTCATATGACCTGGAGCGTGGGAAAAAGTTCCCAGGCTGCAGTTCATGAGAACATCCACCAGAGGGCGCATCACCGCGACTCAATGTAAGTACAGATCCTGCTTTCCTTTCAGCACCCGGGGATTACAGGTACCAGCGAGTGGTTTATCGCAGCTCGTGCCTGTAATATTAGTTAACCCCTTCAGATAGATTACTTCGTGGGACCTGATCTGACATCAGAAGGTATGTATCTTGTGCGTTTATTATTTTGCCAAGCGAGGGCCTGGAAATGGATTGCGAGAACAATAAATTATTACAACAACCGCTGTGTTTATTTCATTAAAATCCTTTTTAATCATGTGTGTGTGTGTTTTTTAACCCTTTCCAACAATTGGATTAATAATGGATAGGTGTCATAATTGATGCTTCTCCATTATTAATCTGGCTTAATGTCACCTTCCAATAGCAAGGTGGCATTAACCCTTCATTACCCCATATCCCACCGCTACAGGGAGTGGGAAGAGAGTGGCCAAGTGCCAGAATAGGCGCATCTTCCAGATGTGCCTTTTCTGGGGTGGCTGGGGGCAGATGTTTGTAGCCACGGGGGGGCCAATAACCATGGACCCTCTCCTGGCTATTAATATCTGCCCTCAGTCACTGGCTTTACCATTCTGGCGGAGAAAATTGCGCGGGAGCCCACGCCAATTTTTTCCGCCATTTAACCCATTATTTCAGCAGCTACAGCGCTGAAATTTTGCACATACACACTACTAACATTAGTAGTGTGGAATATGCAAAAAAAAAAGGGGATATGAGATGGTTTACTGTATGTAAACCATGTCTCATATCCTGTCGGGTTTGTGCAGGAGAAATGAAAAGCCGGCAATTGAATTACCGGCTGTTCACAGATATCGCGCTGAATGAAATCTAAATACAGAATATATATATATATATATATGTGTCTCAATGACAATATATATATATATATATATATATATATATATATATATATATATATATATACTGTATATATGTTTTAATGAACATTTGAGCACATAAATCCATTAGATGTCGGTTTTGCAAGCCTGCGCGAAAATCTCGCAGTACGGATGCCATACGGATTACATACGGAGGATGCCATGCGCAAAATACGCTGACACACCCTGACTACGGATCACTATTTTGGGAACATTTCTCCGTATTACGGCCGTAGTACGGACGTATAATACGTGGCGTATTGTCTTACGCCATGTGTGACTCCAGCCTTAATCCAATTGTCTGAAAGGGTTAAAAAAAACACACATTATTTAAAAGTATTTTAATGAAATAAACACACAGGTTGTTTTAATATTTTATTGCTCTCTCAATCCAGCTGAACACCCTCGCTTGGCAAAATAATAAACCCACAATATACATACCCTCAGATGACCTGTCACGTCCCACGAGGTAATCCATCTGAAGGGGTTAACTCAATTTACAGGCAGGAGCTGCGCTAAAGCACTCGTGCCTGTAATCCCCGGGGAATAAATGAAAGCAGGATGATCTGTACTTACATTGAGTCGCGGTGAGGCGCCCTCTGGTGGATGAACTCATATGAACTCGAGTGTGGGAACTTTTCCAAGGCTCCAGTTCATGAGTTCATCCACCAGAGGGCGCCTCACCGCAACTCAATGTAAGTACAGATCACTCAGCTTTCATTCATTCCCCGGGGGTTACAGGCACGAGCGAGTGCATTAGCGCAGCTCCTGCCTGTAAATTGAGTTAACCCCTTCAGATGGGTTACCTCGTGGGACGTGACAGGTCATCTGAGGGTATGTATATTGTGGGTTTATTATTTTGCCAAGCGAGGGTGTTCAGCTGGATTGAGAGAGCAATAAAATACTAAAACAACCTGTGTGTTTATTTCATTAAAATACTTTTTAATAATGTGTTTTTTAACCGTTTCAGACAATTGGATTAATAATGGATAGGTGTCATCATTGACGCCTCTCCATTATTAATCTGGCTTAATGTCACCTTACAATAGCAAGGTGGCATTAACCCTTCATTACCCCATATCCCACCGCTACACGGGAGTGGGAAGAGAGTGGCCAAGTGCCAGAATAGGCGCATCTTCCAGATGTGCCTTTTCTGGGGTGGCTGGGGGCAGATGTTTGTAGCCAGGGGGGGCCAGTAACCATGAACCCTCTCCTGGCTATTAATATCTGCCCTCAGTCACTGGCTTTACCATTCTGGCGGAGAAAATTGCGCGGGAGCCCACGCCAATTTTTTCCGCAATTTAACCCTTTATTTTCGCAGCTACAGCGCCCACATTTTGCACATACAGGTCCTTCTCAAAAAATTAGCATATAGTGTTAAATTTCATTATTTACCATAATGTAATGATTACAATTAAACTTTCATATATTATAGATTCATTATCCACCAACTGAAATTTGTCAGGTCTTTTATTGTTTTAATACTGATGATTTTGGCATACAACTCCTGATAACCCAAAAAACCTGTCTCAATAAATTAGCATATTTCACCCGGCCAATCAAATAAGTGTTTTTTAATAACAAACAAAAAAAACATCAAATAATAATGTTCAGTTATGCACTCAATACTTGGTCGGGAATCCTTTGGCAGAAATGACTGCTTCAATGCGGCGTGGCATGGAGGCAATCAGCCTGTGACACTGCTGAGATGTTATGGAGGCCCAGGATGCTTCAATAGCGGCCTTAAGCTCATCCAGAGTGTTGGGTCTTGCGTCTCTCAACTTTCTCTTCACAATATCCCACAGATTCTCTATGGGGTTCAGGTCAGGAGAGTTGGCAGGCCAATTGAGCACAGTAATACCATGGTCAGTAAACCATTTACCAGTGGTTTTGGCACTGTGAGCAGGTGCCAGGTCGTGCTGAAAAATGAAATCTTCATCTCCATAAAGCATTTCAGCCGATGGAAGCATGAAGTGCTCCAAAATCTCCTGATAGCTAGCTGCATTGACCCTGCCCTTGATGAAACACAGTGGACCAACACCAGCAGCTGACATGGCACCCCACACCATCACTGACTGTGGGTACTTGACACTGGACTTCAGGCATTTTGGCATTTCCTTCTCCCCAGTCTTCCTCCAGACTCTGGCACCTTGATTTCCGAATGACATGCAAAATTTGCTTTCATCAGAAAAAAGTACTTGGGACCACTTAGCAACAGTCCAGTGCTGCTTCTCTGTAGCCCAGGTCAGGCGCTTCTGCCGCTGTTTATGGTTCAAAAGTGGCTTTACCTGGGGAATGCGGCACCTGTAGCCCATTTCCTGCACACGCCTGTGCACGGTGGCTCTGGATGTTTCCACACCAGACTCAGTCCACTGCTTCCTCAGGTTCCCCAAGGTCTGGAATCGGTCCTTCTCCACAATCTTCCTCAGGGTCCGGTCACCTCTTCTCGTTGTACAGCGTTTTCTGCCACATTGTTTCCTTCCAACAGACTTACCATTGAGGTGCCTTGATACAGCACTCTGGGAACAGCCTATTTGTTGTGAAATTTCTTTCTGGGTCTTACCCTCTTGCTTTAGGGTGTCAATGATGGCCTTCTTGACATCTGTCAGGTCGCTAGTCTTACCCATGATGGGGGTTTTGCGTAATGAACCAGGCAGGGAGTTTTTAAAAGCCTCAGGTATCTTTTGCATGTGTTTAGAGTTAATTAGTTGATTCAGAAGATTAGGGTAATAGGTCGTTTAGAGGACCTTTTCTTGATATGCTAATTTATTGAGACAGGTTTTTTGGGTTATCAGGAGTTGTATGCCAAAATCATCAGTATTAAAACAATAAAAGACCTGACAAATTTCAGTTGGTGGATAATGAATCTATAATATATGAAAGTTTAATTGTAATCATTACATTATCGTAAATAATGAAATTTAACACTATATGCTAATTTTTTGAGAAGGACCTGTACACACTATTAACATTAGTAGTGTGGAATATGCAAAAAAAAAAAAGGGGATATGAGATGGTTTACTGTATGTAAACCATGTCTCATATGTCGGGTTTAGGCAGGAGAAATGAAAAGCCGGCAATTGAATTACCGACTTTTCACTAACACCGCTGCGTATTTCTCGCAAGTCACACTGCTGGTCCGTGTGGAATCCGTATTTTTCTCGCCCCCATAGACTTTCATTGGCGTATTATTTGCGCAATACGCTGACAAACGCAGCATGCTGCGATTTTGTACGGCTGTAGAAAGCCGTATAATACTGAACCGTAATATACGGCCGATAGGAGCAGCCCCATTGAGAATAATTGTGCCGTTTGTTTGGCGAGTTTTACAGACGTATTTTCTGCGCTCTTACGTCTGTAAAACTCACTAGTGTGACGCCGGCTTAAGACAGATGTTTTCAGGGGGAAGAAGAACCAACCCCCAGGACGAGTCGAGTATCATTCCTAGAAAGGAAATTCGCTGAGCCGGCACTGGGGAAGTTTTTTTTTTTTTTTTTTTTTTTTAAGTTCATCTTCCAACCCAGGCGAGAAAGGGTATCTATTGTGATGGCCACGGCTTCCTTGCAGGAGCGGAAAGAGGGGCCTTTGATGAGGATATCGTCTAAATACGGGAGCACCACCACTCCTCGGGTGTGGAGTATGGCCATGGCAGCCACCATGACCTTGGAGAATACCCTGGGAGCGGTGGCGAGGCCGAAGGGCAGAGCAACAAATTGGAAGTGATCTTCCTGAACTGCGAAGAAACCTTTGGTGAGAAGGTAAAATAGGAATGTGGAGGTATGCGTCCTGGATGTTTATAGACATCCAGGAACTCGCCTTTTTCCATGGAGGCGATGACAGAACGAAGCGATTCCATTCGGAGTCATCATACCCTGACAAACTTGTTCAGTGGTTTTAGGTCCAGTATGGGCCGCAATGTACCGTCCCTCTTTGGAACAAAGAAGAAGTTTGAATAAAAACCTTGAAACCTTTCGCTTTGAGGGACCAGAATAACTACTCCGTCTTTTCTCAGAGAGCTTATAGCTTTGAAGAACTTGGATGCCTTTGCCCTGGGAGAAGACAGGAAAAAACCGGTTTGGAGATAAGAGATCTATCTTGTATCCGGAGGACACTAGATCGCGGACCCACTTGTCGTGAATGACCGAGAGCCACGCGGCACTGAAGGAAAGCAGGCGGCCGCCTACTTTGAGGGTGTCCCCAGGATACCGCAGAGTCATTGTGTGGAAGGTCTGCCCGTTCTGGCGCCTCTGGATCCCGGCTGCCTTGGCCTGCCTCTCCATGAAGGGGAAGGCTTAAAAGAGGCCTGTGAACCTGTCTCCACATTGTGCCCGGCCGGAACCGGGAGATGTGGAAGTAGAGGAACAGTTTGAGTTGTACCGAAAAAAGAAAAAAAAAAAAAAAAAAAAAATCGGGACCGAGCCTGTGGTTGCAGGTTCCGAAAGGGCAGAGAGGGTCTCTGTTGTGGGAGAAATTTACTCTTCCCTCCAGTGGCGTCAGAAATTAACTGGTCGAGCTTTTCACCAAAAAGGCGACCGCTCTGATATGGGAGAGAAGTCAATGACTTTTTGGAAGTAGAATCCGCACCCCAGTCCCTGAGCCATAAGGACCTCCGGATGGTGATGGAATTTGCTGCTGCTTGAGAAGCAGTCAGCAGCATCCAGGGACGCGGTGACTACAAAATCTCCAGCTCCGGCTATCTGAGTAGTGAGGTCTGCTATCTCGGGGGGGGGGGGGGGGGGGGGGGGGGGGAAGATTGGTATCCAGTACTGCTGAAGACAAGACCTCAGCCCAGTGGGTCATAGCCTTAGCCACCCACATAGCGGCAAAAGATGGAAAGAGTGCAGCCGCTGAGGCTTCAAAAGCTGAAAGCGCCATATTGTCGATCTGACGATCGGTTGGATCTTTAATAGAGGCGCTCTCCGAGGAGGATAAAACAGATTTCGTAGCCAGGCGTGATACCGGAGGATCTACCAGGGGAGATTGTGACCAATCTTTTCATAGATCCTGGGCAAAGGGATATTTGGACTCCATGGGCTTCTGCCCTGTGAATCGTTTATCTGGACGGATCCTGTGAGATTCAACAATTTGCTTAAACTCGGGATGAGTGGCGAACACTCTGTGAGCTCGTCCGGTCCTCTTAAAGGACACGGCATGATCCCTTTTAGATAAAAGGTTCATCCTCAAGTCTCAAAGCCTTATTCACTGACTCAATTAGAGAGTCTCCTTATGATGAAATTCCTCATCTAGGGATGTATCAATCGTCCTCTGAAACAGGTTCTCTACTAGCCCCGATGGAAGAGGAGCGAGAAATGGAGCTCTCAGAACCCAAAAACCGTTGATGGTCTGGGGATATGGCATGAGTCCTTTTCCTGGAAGAGTGAGAACTCCTTGGCAAGGTACGACCCCTGGAGTACGAGGGGTTCTGATCATCGGAAGCATCGTCCGTATTAGTGCCCTGGTTAGAGGAAGGGTCTCGGAACGGGTCTAACGCTTTTGCCAGGGATGCCATAGACCGGGAAAGGGAGGTAGCCCACTCAGGGGGACTAGGCTCACTGGGTTCAGTATCAGCAACAGGTGGTTCCTGAGCAGTCACCGGTTTACAAGCTGTGCATAATGCAGTATTGTGAGCCTGGGGTAATGATACCTTACAAGAGGTACATGCAGCAAAAAATAGTGTGGGTTTTCCCAGACTTTTTGTGATGCTTTGGTTGAGATAGTAAAGCCTGGAGGAAAGCGCTTACTAGCAGGGGAAGGGTTAAGCTAGGTTTCTGGAGCTTACCTATGGTCCTGTGTCTTAAGTCCCCAGGGGAGGTCCGCAGTGTGATGCCACGGGAGTTATGCACAGGAATCACTAATCCTGAAGGCTGTGATTAAAAGGCTGGAGCAGCACTGTGGGTGTACCAAGATGGCCACTGAGATCAGGAAGTGTGTGTCTCAGGGAACGAGAAGCGCCAGAAAGTGGGCGGCGGTAACTGCCGTGGGCGTGGCCAAAACTCCAGCCTGTATGAAAGGGAAAAGCCGGGGGTTAAGTTTTAAACCTGCGGTTGCGGCCTGCAGCGCCGCGACCGCTATTAGCGCCATTCTTAAGCCACACTCTCTGAAGGAATTGCCGCACTGCAGACCACCCACAGACCCAGACTTTAAAGTGCAGACCTCCCATACCCCGGGGACCAGGACCTCCCCCCCCCCCTATGTGTTAGAGGTGGTAGATCCTGTATATTTAAATATATGTGCACCCCTTCTGTGTTATTTACACTATATTCATGGTACGTTTCTCCCCCAACATATCAATGTCTGTCATCTACTTATGGTGCAACATTATTCCAGTATACCCCATTTATGATTGTGTTTATTCTAAGATCTATTAATTAAAATGCACTTTGTTCATGGGACAACCCCATGAAGTTTGTTTCGATATGAAAAGGTTTTTATATGATAAACTTTCAAGGTTGGCCCATGACTTTGTCCAGACCTTTAGGGTATGTGCACACATTGTGGATTTCTCCGTGTAGATTCTGCAAAATCCACAGGTAAAGCGCCCTACGTTTAACCTGCGGATTTATTGCATTTTTTGTGCGGATTTCACTGATGGATTCCCATTAGGGAATAGGTGTAAAACGCTGCAGAATCCACACAAAATTGACATGCTGCAGAAAATAAACCGCAGCAATTCTGCGCATAATTTTCCACAGCATGTGCACAGCGGATTTGGTTGTCCATAGGTTTACATGGTACTGTAAAATGCATGGAAAACTGCTGTGAATCCGCAGCCAAATCCGCAATGTGTGCACATACCCTTAGTTTTGGCCCACTGTGTATTTGAACGACCTATGGGTTCTTTTTTTATCCGATCTGGTTTTTGTTAACACCGTTAACAAATGTCTTTCTTTTTTACACTTTATTTGCATTAAATGTAAGGAAATATTTTAACTGTAGCCTGATAAGTCAAGCCAATCAATGCAGGATATAGAAAAAAAAAGTTCACATTAAGACAAAAGACTCAAGTTTAATGGAGAATGGTTTGACACATATCAAATGGATCATTTAAAGAACACATTTTAGAATATGAACTGTAAGATAAGCCTAGAAGGACAGATGCTTTGAAATATAGTAAATGCAATTGTGAATATACATATTGATCACGCAGATCAAAAAGGTGACCATATGGTCACATTTTTATACAGTCTATACATAGCATTTCCTGCATTTTTTTTTGTAGCTATGGATTATGATGCCTTTACATCTGCTAAAGAATTTGCTCCCCCCGCACAACCACTGACAACATTCACCTAGTCTAAAATGAATAGAAACAGTGTCAGTGCTTTTTTTTTTTTAACCCACCTCTTCCTTCAGGGATCACCTGCCAGGCTACCTAAAGGCTCTAGATATATAAAATACCCCATGTGTTTTAGCCTCTTGTGTATTAGGGAAGTTACTATAGCTCACAAAAGTGTTAACATGCAAACATAAGGTGTTGTATGCGAAACATTCAAATCAATTTTGCATATTTATAGTAGTTGAGCTTTCCTGCAGAAGAAAACCAAGAGCTATAACAAGAAATAGAACAGAAGTAAGAAAATAGATTGGGCCACAGTTACTGGACTGAGTGCAGGCCTCTTGACATGTACCGATAGCCTCATATGAGCCTATGAGACTACTCATTCAGGTCAGGAGACCCATGGTCAATACAGGCACTGGAGTCTGTATATGAGGGGCCGCCCATCCGGGCAAAAAAAAAAACAAAAACAAAACACAGATGTCTTTCTAGGAACCATTAAAATGCACCTGCATATGTTCTTAGAGCCAATGAATTGAACTTTAACACGTGTTAGTTATAGCTATACCATATTTGTAGAATAGAATTAAACAATACCAAATCAATACTTCAAACATCCTGGTATATGCTGATATGGGTTACATTTTCAAAGGTTCGCCAGGCTATGCAAAGCTGTAAGAAATAAGGAATATGACTGGCAATACTCGCAATGCTTATATATTATATCTGTGAGGGGACCTTTAATGTTAACCACAACCATTACACAACACCGTTTCCATGTATTTCCCTTTTTTAATAGGCTGAAGACCGTAAACAAGAACTTTAAGAATGAATACTTTTATGGTCCATTAGCAATTGAATTTTGGTTTAGTGTTTTGTAGCTAGACTAGTAACACCACTGGACACACTGATACCAAACTGTCCTTTCAGAATTTCAAGAAGTAGCAAAAACAGTAACTTAAAAACAAATGCCAACAGGAAAAAAAATCTATTATACTGACTGTAAGAGAATCTATTCTACTTTGATCAGCCGCTGTCATTTGGGGACAGAAAATGTCATGACTGTAGCACATTAGAAGGGATGGGAGGCAGGTGATTGAGGGTGACTGGGGGAGAAAATAAACAAAAAATTAACACATTTCTATGAGTAAAACTGGACAGCCGAATTAATGGCCACTTGATTTGTGACTATTCCAAGACCGCGATCTCGATTTTGACCGGGACCTTGACGGTGAGTGAGAATGAGACTTTGATCTTTCACGTTCTTCTTTTCTGGCCTCTCGACCTGGTTTGTATTTGCCATCTGCTTTGGACCGGGACTGTGATCTGGATCCAGAACGTTGCTGCTCTTTCCTTTCTTCTCTTGGCTGGGATTTGGATCGTGATCTAGTGTTCGATCTTGATTGTGATCTTTGCCGGCGATTGAATCTACAGGAAAATTAACAAATGATTACTTTGGATAGAGAATGTGACATACCCAATCAACCTCTACTTTAGAAAGGAGACAATAGACTCCATTCAGTTTCAAAAAAATATCTGACTTTACAGGTTAAACAAGCTCCATCCTCCATTTCTGATTGGATTTTTACTGTATGAAAAACATTATGGTAAGAAATGCAATATGTGGATTTTTTTTATACTAGTTTATTTAGCGCCATTAGTTCCACAGCACTTTCCAGACATCACTGTGACCATTGGGGTTTACAATCTAAATTCCCTACCATTATGACTTGCAAACAAGGAAAACATTTAAGCTCCTTGCAGAGGTTGTCCTTGGTGGGATTTGAACACAGAACCCCAGCGCTAAAAATCAACACTGCTACCCACTGAGCCACCATGCTGCCTGATTACATTTTTGAAAATTCCATTTATTTTGCCGTTACTGTAAAACTTTCTTATTTGAAAAAAAATAAAAAAGCATCAAAAATGTAATGTGTGAAAGGCTGCATTTATATGTGGCGATGCCTTGCTAAGCTACATGGTTTACAATAAAACCTACAGAAATAAAAAAAAAAAAAGTCATGTAGAAAAACCAGTCACCTGCACTGCCATGTACACCATAAGCGATCAGATGATCGCAGTGTCAAATCCCTTAAGGGGACTATTAAATTACAGTAAAATCTTTGGAGGGGGGAACCCCAAAACCACAAGTTCAAATCACCCCCTTTTTCCTTATTAAGCAAAACACAACCCACATATTTGGCATCGCTGCGTTCGTAAAAGTCGGATCAAAATATAAAATTAATGCGATCAGTAAACGGCGTAATGAGAAAAAAAAAAAACTAAAAAAACCCACAACATTGCCTCTTATTACATTTTACAGTAATCAAAACATATCTAACACAAAATGGGATCAATGGAAGTGTCAGATCATAGCTAGCGAGGCCAAGAAAAAAAAAAAGAAAAAAAAAGACATTTGTCCATCCAGTTCAGCCTATATTCTGTCAGAATCCCCAGCTGTACATCCTTCTAAAGAACCTAATAACTGTAAGATACAATATTGTTACGCTCCGGGAAGACATCCAGGCCTCTCTTGAACCCCTCGAGTGAGTTCGCCATCACCACCTCCTCAGGCAAGAAATTCCAGATTCTCACTGCCCTAACAGTAAAGAATCCTCTTCTATGTTGGTGGAAAAACCTTCTCTCCTCCAGATGCAGAGAACGCGTCCAGATTGACTAACCGATCAGAGTGATCTGGGTGAGGGGACCAACAGCATGGGTTCCCACACCTCTACCCATACCGTTTTACATGCAGTAACAGTTTAAATGCATGACGGACAAAGCCCATCATGGGGCGGGAACTGACACTGGTCATGATGGGTGGTGTCTGTCATTGGATGTTAAAGGGTTAAATAAAAAATAAAAAAAATTGAGAGTGAGCGAGGATGGGGGTAGAAGAAACATGTTATCACCTGCCATGATGTGATCGGCTCCTGCTACGACGTGGTCTTTCAGCTTTCCTATGAAAAACATAAAAAGTTAATGAATTTAAAAAAACCGCTATGCAAATCACTTGTAGATATAGGTCAAGCATTGCCCTGTATATGCTTACCCTCTAGGACTGTAAGATCTTTCATAATTCTGATCAAAAGAATTGCTTCGAGACCTCCTTCTTTCATAACTGCGGCTTCTAGATCGCCTGTTGTATCGGTCATAATCATCATAGCGCGAGGAGCCATATGAGCTTCTTCCTTCTTTAGCCTTCATTTGATTTGGTGCTGTGAGTGAGCAAACAGAACTTAAATGTTTGTAATTAACCCCTTCCTGACATGTGCCTTACATGTAGGTTAAAGGTGCAGAGCCAGCTTCATACACTGCAGATTTCATCTTGCAGGCAATTTCTTAAGATATCCCTGCTTTTGTCAGTGACTTAAGTGGCTGTCAACCTATCACTAGTTTGCAAAAGGGTTTAACAGAAGAATACTGATAAGACAATAATACAGAAATACTGCACTGGTACAAATCCCCTTACATGAGCCTGGTTTACTTAAAATGTGTGTGCCGGGTGGTCCCCATTATTTCTGAAGGCAAGTCATATCTTGTAAATAGAATGCTATCCATAGCTGCGGTGAACTGCAACCTCACTTCCAACTGCGCGGAAGAGTGAGCAAAGATAGCAAATTCTTGATGTGCCATGCTTCAAAAGGTTTAGTTTAAGGGTGTGCATATTTATGCAATCACATTTAAGTTTATTATTTCATTTTGCTTCTCAATTCAAAAGTACAGATATAGGTGACATTAAAAGGGAACCTGTCACCTTGTTTTTAGCTATTAATCTGGCCCCAGTGTGGTGTTAGTGAAGGAATATGCATTGCTAACATGTTTTTGTCAAAGAAAAGCTCCAATTTTTAGTTTAAAAAAAAATAAAATAAAAAATAAAATAAAAAATAAAATAGGCTTCCCTCACATACCTTGTCTTTTGTCATAGGTGTGGTGACTTTTCAGTCACATCATTTCGTGTACTTTTGAAATTAGGCACACCCACAGCATTGCATTGACTGTCCCAAAGTCACAGCAACCACGTTCAAACCTACGCGTGCGCACTGCCCATCTGCTCACTGGGCATGCACAGAGTGTACAGCTCCAGCATCATGTCAGATAGGTGCATGCCGAAACACAGAGTGGAGGGGGACACAGTGGCATGCATAGCGTGGGCACTGACATGTCATGTGGCCACTGACTCAGAGTGGTTCCGGTGCATCAGCTGGGATTGTGCATCCAGAGTCAGTGTGCTTGCCCAGGGAGCAGATGGCCAGCGCACAAGAGGGATTTGATACGTGGTTGCCATGACTTTGGGCCAGTCACGGCAATCGAATGCAATGCTGTGGATGTGCCTAATTTCAAAAAGTACAGACTGAAAAGCTAAAAGTCACCACCTCTATGACTAAAAGAAAAGGATGTGAGGGAATCCTTCAATGACAAAGCGTTTATTTAAACCTAATACTAGGTGTTTTTTTCCCCAAAAACATGTGATGTACATCGCTAACACTGGGGCCAGTTTAATAGCCATAAATGTGGTGACAGGTTCCCCAAGGTGGAAAAAAGTTCAGAAATGATTCTTGGTATGACTTTTTCCACATGACAACAATCTGGCATTTTCACAGGGTTGTGAAGACATATCCACTGTACATCCTCTCTGTGAAAGACATGGAATATCGCAATTGGTTCAGATGTTGGAGGCAATTCTAGAACTAGTAATCAGATCATTGTCTTCATTTTAAAATGTGCTCAGAAAATATGTAATCTAAATTGCGTGGTAAATAACATCATACATGAAGTAATTTTGTTTCAGTACTCACTTTTTCGATCTCCTTGAGCAAACTGAATTTCAATTTGGCGTCCACAAATCCATCGCCTGTCTAAATTATGCAAGGCATCTTCTGCATCACGAACATCTTCAAATGTGCTAGCAGTTAAGGTACTTTACAGTATTGTGTGGATGAAATACAAGCTGTTCGCATGTTAACAAAAGAGAAGCATTTACCATAACTCACAACATACAAATAGCCAAATCATTTCACCACCATAATTTGTGTTTATTTGTGCGAGCTCTGTTCGAAGTCACAGATGTCAATTCCATCATACTGAGCAGTAAGGAAAATTTTACTTGTGCGCTATCAAAACATTAATAATGGAAAGCAAAACAGATGTAGACAGCGCCAAGTCCAGGATGATTGGTGACCAACAGAACTAACAATCTGCTGTCAATGTTATTAGCCTATTGCTGATCGTTACCCAAATGATAAGACTTGTGGATCCTCAAATCACACACTGCAAGGATGCTCTAATGTCAGCGCTAGGTCACATGGCTGCTAGTATGAGATATGCATACTCCTGGCCAGAATCAGACTAGACTAGTTGTATTCAGGCTGGAACTATCCATCCCTTATACTAGCGGTCATGTGTCTGCCATTACTGGCACCGACATCAGAGAATCCTCACAGGGTGCAGTATGTGCCATGTGAAGTTCTAGGCTATGTGCACACGCTACGGTTTTGGCTGCGGATCCGCAGCGAATTTGGCCCTGTGGATCTGCAGCAGTTTTCCATGCGTTGTGCAGTACCATGTAAGCCTATGGAAAACCAAATCCGCAGTGCACATGCTGCAGGAAATTCCACGCAGAAACGCAACGGTTTATTTTCCACAGCATGTCAATTCTTTGTGCGGACTCCGCAGTGTTTTACACCTATTCCATAATAGGAATCCGCAGGTGTAAAAATGCAGACGAAATCCAGGCAGAAAAATCTGCAATGGGATCCGCAACATGTGCACATACCCATACAAGTCTGCAGTCAGTGACTGCAGACTTGTTTTAGATCAGACAACCAATTTATGGGAATGTTTATAGAAGCACTAAAACTAATGATACAATTACATTAAAGATTTTATCCTCTTTATATTGCAAGCATCATTGTATAGCACTGAGTACTTACAATTACTTATATGGCCCTTCTACCCAGCTAATTCTTCCATTTTTCATTAAGTCAATGACATCACATGATTTAAAACTCACTAGCTGAATCCCTCTAAGCTCTATGGAGAAACAGGGGGTCAATTACACCTGTGAGTCATAAGTTACTGGTGGGGGTGAGTAGAAGCTAGGTCAGCAGTTGAGAAGAGGAATGATTTATGCAGGGGGGAAAAAAAAAAAAAAAAAAAAAAAAAAAGTCTTGCCGTTACTATATACAGCTCTGGCCAAAAATTAAGAGACCACTGCAAAATGTTCAGTTTCTCAGATTTTTCTCTTTATAGATATATTTTGGAGTAAAATGTAAATTGTTCTTTTATTCTACAAACTACCGACATGTCTCCGAATTTCCAAGCCATAAATTTTGTATTTTTTTTCTGAAAAGGAGAAATGGTCAAAATTACAAAAAAACAAAACAAAACAGTGCTTTCAGACCTCAAATAATGGAAATAAAAAAAGTTCATAATCATTTAGAAACAACAATACTAGTGTTTCAGCTCTGGAAGAGTTCAGAAATCAATATTTTGTGGAATAACCATGATTTTAATTACAGCTTTCATGCGTCATGGCATGCTTGCCACCAGTCTTTCACACTGCTTTTGACGCAAAAATGTAAGCAGTTCTTTGTTTGACGGCTTGTGACTATCCATCATCCTCTTGATTACATTCCAGAGGTTTTCAATGGGGTTCAGGTCTGGAGATTGGGCTGCCCATGACAGGGTTTTGATGTGGTGGTCTCAATTTTTGCCAGAGCTGTATATGATGGTTGCAATATACTAAGAAGCTAAAAACTTTGATGGGAATGCTTCTTTAAAGGGTATATCTGGGAAATAATAGTTGTGGCTTATCCTTACAATAGTCCATCAATAACAGATTAGTGAAGGTACAATTAACCCCCCAATGACAGCCAATACGTCTTAACTGACATGAGATATAAGAGAATAGCCTCCCCATACAGGTGACAATCCAGCAGCTGTCGGCTGGACGCTATAGCTGACAACTTGCTGCAGCCGCCAAGATCAGTGTTAGAACCGTCCATTTCTGTTTAACCCCTTAGAGGCTGCTATCAATAATGACTATCATATAAATGGTTAAAAGTGTGGCTTCTCCCTGTTTATCCCTATTGGCACCCTGAGATCATGATTGTGTGGTCCTGATGTTTGCCATGGCAATTCATGAGCATATAATGGCCTTAAAGTCTGCCAGCTAGTGGCCTGTTCAGACGTTAGTGATATTTAGGTGGTAAAAATACACTTTCATTCCTATCATGCCACTTTGTATGAATTCCTGAAAAGCACTTGAAGGATTAATAAACTACCCGACAGCAGCTTTCAATATGTTAGGGGTGATGGAGAGGAGAAAACGGAGCGACTAAGTATCAATAGTAAAAACAAGTATTTTTACTAGTAGCAGTAACAAATATATAGACAAAAAATAACAACAAAATGTTACAAAGGATAAGGTTACAGGATGGAAGCAGAAAAACCCAAAAGGTCCATCATTGCACATGCCCAAATGAGTAAAGATAAAGTCTTTAGGTACTAGTGTCAGTGCATATAACCTCAGTGCAGTGGTAAGGTTGCCTTTAAGAAGAAGTTTCTATAATAGTAACAGAAGAAAAACATCAGAAGGGCAGAGCTTTCCAGAGGCAGAGCAAGAGGACCCTGGGCCGGGTGTAGGCAGACCCCGACGCGCGTTTCGCATGGCAGAAGCACCGCTTTATCAAGGGGAGTAAGGATACTAGGAAGAGCAGGACCTTTTATGGCCATGTGACCGGACATCCGTGTGGCCAAAGGTAGTGGTTATAACCACGCGAAACGCGCGTCGGGGTCTGCCTACACCCGGCCCAGGGTCCTCTTGCTCTGCCTCTGGTAAGCTCTGCCCTTCTGATGTTTTTCTTCTGTTACTATTATAGAAACTTCTTCTTAAAGGCAACCTTACCACTGCACTGAGGTTATATGCACTGACACTTTAGTTCCTAAAGACTTTATCTTTACTCATTTGGGCATGTGCAATGATGGACCTTTAGGGTTTTTCTGCTTCCATCCTGTAACCTTATCCTTTGTAACATTTTGTTGTTATTTTTTGTCTATATATTTGTTACTGCTACGAATAAAAAAATACTTGTTTTTACTATTGATACCTAGTCGCTCCGTTTTCTCCTCTTCATGACTTTTGGAGTGGGTATTTGCTCTTTTGTGTGGGGAGGTTCTTCTTATCCCCATTTTTTTAGGACATGCAATATGTCTCTGAGGTTTTTTCATGTATTAATATGTTAGGGGATGCGGTTTTTAAAATGGTATAACTTTTAGGGGTGTTTCAATATATAGGACCCTCAGTCACTTCAAACCTGGATAGGTCCCTAAAAAAAAAAATAAATATAAAATTTCAGGAAAAAATTGCTGCTATATTTTTATATTCGGATAAGCACTTATCAGAAGCTATTCGATCAACCCTACACATCACCTGTTAATGGTACAGGATGCTGTTCTCTCCCTCAGATTAAAGGGTCTGTCCACTACTAGGCAACCCCTTCTTAAACCATATTTTTGGCTCCGATAAAATAAAGCCTATACTCCCCTCCCGTGCTGGCTCTGTTCCAGCAGTGTCGGCACTTGCAGTCCTGGGTCTGTGATGCGATGGAATGACACATGATGCCCAGCCAGCGCTGGCATCAGTGTCTACAATTTCATACAAATTGAACATGAAGGGGAAGTCCGGGATGAGTTGCAGCCCTGGCTTCCTCTTCATGCTCCGTTCGTACGAAGACAGTGACGCCGACGTAACACCACCGCATCACAGCCATGGGAAGAACGAGTGCCAACACCGTGGGAATGGCACCAGCATGGGAGGAGAGTATAAGCTTTATTTTATAGGGGGCTGAACATTTAGTTTAAGAAGTGATTGTCCTAGTAGTGGACAACACCTTTAACTTTGGTGTGTACATTTTAGTCTATCACAAGCCAACCAGAAAGTCAGTGACAGCAGATAAGAATTCTATTGTGGCAAAGACCAAACAGCACAGGTTATTTAACCCCTTACTGACATCGGACGGTATAGTACGTCCGATGTCTGCTCCCCTGCTTTGATGCAGGGCTCCGCGGTGAGCCCGCATCAAAGCCGGGACATAGCTGTTTTGAACAGCTGACATGTGCCCGCAATAGCGGCGGGTGAAATCGCGATTCACCCGCCGCTATTAACTAGTTAAATGCCGCTGTCAAACGCAGACAGCGGCATTTAACTACCGCATCCGGCTGGGCGGCCGGAAATAACATCATCGCCGACCCCCGTCACATGATCGGGGGTCGGCGATGTGTCAGGACAGTAACCATAGAGGTCCTTGAGACCTCTATGGTTACTGATCGCCAGTAGCTGTGAGCGCCACCCTGTGGTCGGCGCTCACAGCACACCTGCAATTCTACTACATAGCAGCGAACAGCAGATCGCTGCTATGTAGCAGAGGCGATCGTGCTGTGCCTGCTTCTAGCCTCCCATGGAGGCTATTGAAGCATGGCAAAAGTTGAAAAAAAAAAAATATATATATATATAAAAGTTTAAATCACCCCCCTTTCGCCCCAATCAAAATCAATCAATAAAAAAAAAAAAATCAAATCTACACATTTTTGGTATCGCCACGTTCAGAATCGCCCGATCTATCAATAAAAAAAAAAGCATTAACCTGATCGCTAAATGGCGTAACGAGAAAAAAAATCGAAACGCCAGAATTACGTTTTTTTTGGTCGCCGCGACATTGCATTAAAATGCAATAACGGGCGATCAAAAGAACGTATCTGCACCGAATTGGAATCATTAAAAACGCCAGCTCAGCACGCAAAAAATAGGCCCTCAACCGACCCCAGATCATGAAAAAAGGAGATTTTTGTGTACTCACCGTAAAATCTTTTTCTCCGAGTCATCATTGGGGGACACAGGACGAATGGGTGTTATGCTGCTGCCACCAGGAGGACACTAAGTTAAACACACACAAAAGATTAACTCCTCCCCTGCAGTATACACCCACAGGCTGGACAATCCAGAGCCAGTTCGGTAACAAAGCAGTAGGAGTAAACCAGTTATCAAACAGAAAACATGTCATAGTCAAAACACAGACTGAAAAGAACAATTGAGCCAACTAGGCTAACAGGGAGGGTGCTGTGTCCCCCAATGATGACTCGGAGAAAAAGATTTTACGGTGAGTACACAAAAATCTCCTTTTCTCCTACGTATCATTGGGGGACACAGGACGAATGGGACGTCCCAAAGCAGTCCCTGGGTGGGTCACCAGAAGTTATAAATGCTGTGCGAGCCTACAACTACAGATGAGACACAGCCGCTTGTAGGATTCGCCTACCGACGGAAGCGTCTGCCGAAGCCTGAAAGTGCACATGGTAGTGTTTCGTGAACGTATGTAGACTGGACCATGTAGCAGCCTTGCAGACTTGTGCTGCCGATGCCTGGTGCCGGATGGCCCAGGACGCGCCGACTGACCGGGTAGAATGAGCCTTGATCCCCGGAGGTGCAGCGTGACCCTTGACACGGTAGGACTCTTGGATGGCGGAACGAATCCACTTGGCAATGGAGGCCTTGGAAGCGGGTAGTCCCTTCCGTGGCCCCTCCGGAAGAACAAACAAGGCATCTGATCTACGGAAAGACGCAGTCCTGGAGACATAACGTCTGAGACCCCTCACTAAGTCCAGAGTGTGGAGCGCCCTTTCCGTGGGGTGGGAAGGCGCAGGGCACAGTGAGGGAAGAACAATTTCCTCATTAAGATGGAAAGAGGAAACGACCTTCGGAAGAAAAGTCGGACATGTCCGCAGAACTACCTTATCCTGGTGGAACACGAGGAAAGGAGGTCGGCACGACAGAGCTGCCAGCTCAGAGACACGTCGAATAGACGTGACAGCCACGAGGAAGACAATCTTCCAAGACAAGAACAGTAAAGACACCTCGTGCAAGGGCTCAAAAGGTGGCTCTTGAAGGGCACAGAGAACTAGGTTCAGGTCCCATGGTTCCAAAGGCATCTTGTAAGGCGGAACCATATGAGAAACCCCCTGGATAAAGGTCCTGACCTGCAATCTGTTTGCGATCCTTCTCTGAAAAAGGACCGAGAGAGCAGAAATTTGGCCCTTAAGAGAGCTGAGTGCAAGACCCAAGTCTACGCCTGATTGGAGGAATTCCAAAATGTGAGGAATAGAAAAACGGAGGGGGGAACGCCTCCGATCCCTGCACCAGGCGAAGTATGCCTTCCAAGCGCGGTGGTAGATGCGCATAGAAGAAGACTTGCGTGCACGGAGCATGGTAGATATCACCGTCTGAGACAACCCCTTCTGCCTCAGAACCCAGGACTCAACGGCCACGCCGTTAAACACAGGGCCTCTGAGTTCGGGTGGTAAATGGGCCCTTGAGACAGGAGGTCTGCGCGATTCGGCAGCCTCCAAGGTACGTCTGAGACCAGTTGAACCATCTCGGCATACCATGTCCTGCGTGGCCAATCCGGAGCGATGAGGATTACTGGAATCCGTTCTGCCCTGATCTTCCTGATAACCTTCCCCAGAAGGGGAATTGGGGGAAAGATGTATGGGAGACTGAAGCCCTGCCATGAGAGGACGAGAGCGTCGGCTCCGAAGGCTGAGGGGTCGTGAGACCTGGCCATGAAGACGGGAACCTGACAATTGAGGCGGGATGCCATTAGATCCACGTCCGGGGTCCCCCAACGAGAGCAGATCTGGTGAAAGACTGCGGGATGAAGAGACCACTCTCCGGGATCGAGGCTGTGGCGACTTAGAAAGTCCGCTTCCCAGTTTTCCACGCCTGGTATGAAAACTGCTGAGAGAATGGAATGATGTGCCTCGGCCCAACGGAGAATTAGCGTCACCTCGACCATGGCCGCCCTGCTGCGAGTGCCCCCTTGGCGGTTGACGTAGGCTACTGCAGTAGCGTTGTCGGACTGGACTCTTACCGCACGTCCGGAGAGGAACTGCTGAAAATGATGGAGGGCTAGTCTGATTGCCCGAATCTCTAAGATATTGATGGGTAGCTGGGACTCCTGCGGCGACCAGCGACCCTGGGTCGAGTGACGCTGGAACACTGCACCCCAGCCGAAGAGACTGGCGTCCGTTGTGACAACCAGCCAGTGCACCGGAAGGAAAGACTTCCCCCGAGTCAGGGAGGACCTCTCGGTCCACCACCTGAGGGATTGTCTGATTTGGCGAGAGAGAAGGAGACGGCGGTCGAGCGAGGCGGGATTCCTGTCCCATACTGCCAGAATGGCGTGTTGTAAGGGCCGGAGGTGAAAAACCGCAAAGGGCACTGCCTCCATCATCCTGCCGAGTACCCTCATGGAGAAGCGTAGGGAGTGAGAGCGAGGTTGAGCAAGCTTCCGGACCTCTCTCTGTAGAGTAGATACCTTTTCCGGAGGCAAGAGTACTAGACCCTGAGAGGAGTCTAAGATCATGCCCAGGTAGGGTATGGTTTGGGCCGGGACTGGGGAAGATTTTTTGAAATTGAGTTTCCAGCCCAGGCGTGAAAGAGTATTTATAGTGACATCTACCGCCTCTGAACAGGACCGGAAAGAGGGACCCTTTATAAGAATGTCGTCCAGGTAGGGCAACACCACTATGCCTCGAGCATGGAGAATGGCCACGGCAGCCGCCATGACCTTGGTGAACACCCGAGGAGCGGTGGCCAGCCCGAACGGTAGGGCGACAAACTGAAAATGGTGGCCCTGGACCGCGAAGCGGAGAAAGCGCTGATGAGACGGCAGAATGGGAATGTGCAGGTAAGCGTCTTGAACATCTAGAGATGCAAGAAACTCGCCCTCTTCCAGAGAGGCAATTACCGAGCGGAGGGACTCCATTCGGAATTGACGCACACGGACGTACCTGTTGAGGAGTTTGAGGTCCAATATCGGACGTACGGAGCCGTCCTTCTTTGGTACAATGAAAAGATTGGAATAAAAACCTTGGTACCTTTCGTCCTGAGGTACCGGGATGATGACCCCGTCGTCCCATAGCGATTTTATGGCCTGGAAATACTGACGGACCCTTGCTCTGGGAGGAGGGGACTGAAAGAAACGAGATGGGGGAAGAGAGACAAACTCTATCTTGTAACCGACGGATACCAGATCGCGGACCCATCGGTCGGGAACTACCGAGAGCCACGCGTCCCGAAAGAAGAGTAGGCGGCCGCCAACTCTGTCGGTATCCTTTGGCGTCTGCCAAGAGTCATTGAGGAGGAGACCTGTTAGATCTGGACCCCCTGGACCCCTGTTGTCTGGGTCTGCCTCTCCAAGAGGGAGAAGGTTTGTAAGATGACTGGGAGGTTCTGTCCTTGCGCTGACCTCTCCCGACGCCAGGTGGCGCGGAGGAAGGATTGGACCAGTTGGAACCGAAACGGAAATATCGGCCTCGGCCCTGTTGGTTGCGAAAGGGACGAAAGGTCCGTTGCTGGGGAAGGAATTTGCTCTTTCCCCCTGTGGAGTCTGCGATCATTTTATCTAGTTTGTCCCCAAACAGACGTTCACCCTGGTATGGAAGGGACGTGAGGGATTTTTTGGATCCTGAGTCCGCTTTCCAGTCCCTGAGCCAAAGGGATCTGCGGACCGTGACAGCATTGGCCGCTGCCTGTGAGGCACAGTTGGCCGCGTCTAAGGATGCGGAAACTACAAAGTCCCCCGCTCTGGCAATCTGAGTGGCCAGGTGAGAAACCTCAGGGGGTAAGTCGGCATGAAGTGCAGTAGAGGCTAAAGACTCGGCCCAATGGGACATGGCTTTTGCAACCCATGTGGCGGCAAAAGAAGGAAAGAGAGAAGCCGAGGAAGCTTCAAAAGCCGAGCGAGCCATCTGATCAATTTGTCTATCCGTGGGATGCTTGATGGACGCGCCCTCGGAGGAAGATAGAACCGCCTTTGTGGCTAGCCGCGACACTGGCGGGTCCACGGAGGGTGACTGAGACCACTCCTTAGCAAGGTCCTGAGCAAACGGATACTTCAATTGCATAGCCTTCTGACCTGAGAAGCGTTTATCCGGACGGACTCTATGGAGATCGACAATGTCCTTGAATTGAGGATGCGTGGGAAAAAACCTATGAGCCTTTGTAGTCCGCCCAAATGACACGGGATGAGCCGCCTTAGACGGGGCTTCCTCCTCTAACTGTAGAGTCTGACTTACAGAGTCTATGAGAGAATCAAGGGTCTCTTGGTCATGACGGTACTCTGGGGAACAGGACACGCTGGAAGCGTCGTCCAGAAAAGATTCCCTGCTATGATCTGGGGATGAGTGACGAGAGACTTCGCTCTCTGAACCAGAAGGCTGATCACGGACCGGAGATATTACCCTGGACCTCTTTCTATATGAGTGAGGGCTTCTGGAAACGGAACGACCTCTGGGCCGTGAGGGGTTCTTAGACCGCGTTACATCATCCTTGGAAGTACCCTGGGTAAGGGACGGCTCACGGAGGGACTGTATCGTCCTTTCCAAGGATGCCACAGATCGAGCAAGGGAGGACGCCCATGCGGGGGTACTAGGTTCAGTACATTCCGGGTCAGAGGCCGGATTATCCTGTGCCGCGGGCATTTCACAGGCAGAGCACAGCGGGGTGGTGTGACCTCGGGGCAGAGAAATCTTGCAGGAGGTGCACACAGCAAAAATAACAGAGTGGGTCTTTCCAGTCCGTTTTTGCCTAGACTGTGACATATTTGCTGTGGAGTGAGCGTACTGGCAGGGGAGAGAGGCAATCCTATTGGGTGCGTCTCACCTAGGATCCGCGGTGGCTTGGCAGGGAGATCCTGAAGCTTTCCTCCTGTCCTGAGCGCTGCGGTGCTGCAGAGCCGCCAGTGCACTTCCTGGTCCAAGATGGCCGCCGAGAAGTGAGAAGGGCGCTTCTCGGGAGCGAGAAGCGCCCAGGGAGGGGGCGTGTCGTGGGCGGGCGGCGGCATGCTTGTGGGCGGGCGCTGTAGTCCGACCCAGGCCTGGGAGCCGCCGAGCCCTCTCAGAAAGGAAACGCTGCCCAGCGGCTATAGAGCCGCACGCTGCCCCGCGGCTGCAGAGCCACCCGCTGCCCCGCGGCTGCAGAACCGCACGTTGCCCCGCGGCTGCAGAGCCGCACGCTGCCCCGCGGCTGCAGAGCCGCACATTGTCCCGCGGCTGCAGGGCCGCATTTAGAAGAGAGTAAGGGGGGCCCCCTGCTGCCAGCTGGTCGGTCCCCGCACTTACCTTGTGCGATGGGACCGATGCTCCATCCACCTTCACCATGATAGGGAGAGGGTGGAGAGCTACTGCCGCCATGTATCAGCCACTATATCAGTGGTGGTGCAGTGGGCGGCTGCGCGGACGCCCTGTCAATTTGTCCGGCTGTGCCCTGGCTCCAGGAGACTTAGGTGGATGATTAGTCCCCATGGTCGCCTGAGAAGGATGGAAGGAGATCGGGACGCTAGGGAACCGTCGCCACACTGAAAGGTGAGCCAGGGCTGGCATCCATCGTTGCGGGAAAGGATACAGGAGGAACGCTCCGTGTACTTGCCCGTTGTTGGTGCGGGAGAGATCAGAGCTAAAAATTTGCCTGTCGCTCCCTTCTTTCCGTTAAATCAAAAACTAAAAATTGGTGGGGTCCTGAGGACCCAAGTGCCTCCTGAGACACTAAGTAAGAACTGGCTCTGGATTGTCCAGCCTGTGGGTGTATACTGCAGGGGAGGAGTTAATCTTTTGTGTGTGTTTAACTTAGTGTCCTCCTGGTGGCAGCAGCATAACACCCATTCGTCCTGTGTCCCCCAATGATACGTAGGAGAAATGGAGACGCTACGATTATCGGAAAATGGCGCATTTCTTTTTTTTTTTTTTTAGCAAAGTTTGGAATTTTTTTTCACCACTTAGGTAAAAAATAAACTAGTAATGTTAGGCGTCTATGAACTCGTAATGACCTGGAGAATCATAATGGCAGGTCAGTTTTAGCATTTAGTGAACCTAGCAAAAAACAAGTGTGGGATTGCACTTTTTTTGCAATTTCACCGCACTTGGAATTTGTTTCCCGTTTTCTAGTACACGACATGGTAAAACCAATGATGTCGTTCAAAAGTACAACTTGTCCCGCAAAAAATAAGCCCTCACATGGCCAAATTGACGGAAAAATAAAAAAAGTTATGGCTCTGGGAAGGAGGGGAGTGAAAAACAAACACGGAAAAACGAAAAATCCCACGGTCATGAAGGGGTTAAACAAAGTGTCCAATGGGTGATCAGGTCATTTATACTGGCAAAAAAAAAAAATCACCAGTTTACTGGGAATGTGCCGCAAACATGTTGTAGTAATGATTATTCTGCTTTATCACGTTTTGCTGCCTTGTGTAAGCAGCTAATAAATTAATGCTCAAAGACTTTCGGGTCATTGCCACATACAATTTCAACCAATGTAAAACAGAACCTGGACTGTTGACACTGGAGATGCAGAGAATTAAAAGGGGTTTTCTTGGCATCATTTCTGCAATTGGATGTGTTTAAATAAAATGTTGCTGTGCAGAGAGAACATTATAAATGTTCCGCTGTTCTGTACTGTGTAATGGCTGTGTGACCGTACAGGGACATGGGAAAACCTCTTTAAGGGAATATAAGGTTTTTCATTATTTTTATGGTAGCATATCCTTCAGGACCTTTGACCAGTTTTAGCTCACTAAAGGGAACCTGTTAATGGGGTTTTCCAATATAAAGTAGTGCCAGCATCTGTAGGCCCTCCATAAAACAAAAAGTGGACATGCGCCTGTGCTCATTGGCCTTTCCCCACCCATGTATATTCTAGTACTTTGCTCTAATCTCGACAGAGCAGAGAAGTACGCCTGTGCAAAAGCCTGAGGACACTGTGGATGACACAGAATGCATCATCCAGAAGGAGGTGGTGAAAGATCAAAAACAGATGCCCATCAGACTGGACCGCTCAAGGAGGTGGCGAAGGATCAAAAACAGATGCCCATCAGACTGGACCGCCCTGTAGGAGAGTTTAAAAAGCTTTTTTGTTTTATGGAAAATGCACTGGGGACATATAGACCACATTGTAGAATGCGATCACATGGGGTTTACAGGTGCTGGACCTACTTTATATGGGGAAAAACCTGGTGACAGGTTCCCTTATAAATTATAGCATTTTTAATTTCTCCTCTCCGTTGTGGTGATATTCATTAGGATTCTCATAAGTTTTACTCTAAATTTTATAGGCTAAGTTTTTCCTAGAGATTTGTCGCTGGCGCATTTACTATTTCCACTGCATGATGTTGACTAACCTTAAGCAGACAGCAACGTATGGAAAGACAGTCTGATCTGACCACAGCGTGGCATGTTTTTACATATACCCAGCATCTCACAGCAGTGTGGGGGAGGGACAGGACAGCAGTGTGGGGGAGGGACAGCAGAGCCGATGTCAGTCTCATAAGCACCACTGCAGCTCTCCCTTCATCGCTGCTAATTTTGTGCATCTCCTCACACCGACTGCCTTGAGATAAGGACGTTTAACCACCAATTTCTGCTCTACTCCTGGCGCTTTGTAATTACACAGCTATGCAGAGAGCAGATGTAATAACACGTCACACACAGAAAGCCTGTTCTAAGATATTGTGAAGGTGTGTTCATTTTTGTCACTGCCTGCTTATGATTGGTCTGTCATTCAGGGGAAGATTAACATGCTCCCAAAGATTAATCTCTGATAACGCCCAAATTGGTAAAAGGTTTTATTTAGCTCTGCAGCCACTGTTCCATGTTGTAGTCAGTTTAAACATTCAAAAATGTGTTAAAGGTCCTTTAAATTCTATTCCATACTATGGCGAAGGCTTTACAATTTTAAAAGTTAATTCCAAGGCTACAATTATATTTCTTAACATTTTCAGACCATTCCAATGACCCCTTTTCAAGTAAGGACTCATTCAGACATCAATGTCTCAAAAAAAGAATAGTTACACCCTTTATACAGTCTATGGATCTGTTCAGTTTTGTTTGTTCGTTTGTGATCAACCACTTATCAATATCACCCATATAGTTACATGGGTCAGTGAAAACCAGCACTTATGGCAACATTGCAATTATATTTGTGAAAGGAGAAACATACCAAAATCTTATGAAACTCACAATACACTTATGAAAATAGGTCTTTCCCTAATTCAAGAAAAAAAAACAAAAAAAATGAAAACTAATGTCTAAATGGGTGGTCAGACTGATAAGACTGCAGTTTATGTGAGCAATGGTTCAGACGTCATACGTATTCTTATATCTTGAACCCCTTAATGACCGCCAATACGTCAACTGACATGAGATATAAGAGAATAGCCTCCCCATACAGATGACAATCCCGCAGCTGTCGGCTGTACACTATAGCTGACAACTTGCTGCATCAGCCACGATCAGTGTTTGCACCGTCCAAATCTGTTTAACCCCTTAGATGCTGCTGTCAATCTGCTGTCAATAGGGACTACATCATAAATGGTTAAGAGTGTAGGGGCTTCCTCTTTATCCCAACTGGTGCCCTCAGATCACAATTGTGTGGTCCGGATGTTTGCCATGGCAATTCAAGGCCAGATAGCAGCCTTAGGCTATGTGCACACTTTGCGGAGTCCTCTGTGGGTTCTCCCGCAGCGGATTTGATAAATCTGCAGGGCAAAACCGCTGCGGTTATCCCTGCAGATTTATCGCGGTTTGTTTTGCGGTTTCCGCTGCGGGTTTACTCCTATACTATTGATGCTGCATATGCAGCATCAATAGTAATGTTAAAAATAATAAAAAATGGTTATATACTCACCCTCTGACGTCCCGATCTCCTTGGCGCTGCACGCGGCGGTCCGGTTCCAAAGATGCTGTGCGAGAAGGACCTTCACCGCAGGTCCTGCTCGCACAGCAACCCTGCGACCGGACGGCTGCGTGCAGCGCTGAGAGGTGAGTATATCATTTTTTATTTTTATTCTTTTTTTTTTTTTTACACTAATATGGTTCCCAGGGCCTGGAGGAGAGTCTCCTCTTCTCCACCCCAGGTACCATCTGCACATGATCCGCTTACTTCCCGCATCGTGGGCACAGCCTCATGCGGGAAGTTAGCGGATCAATGCATTCCTGTGTGTGCAGAATCGCAGCGATTCTGCACAAAGAAGTGACATGCTGCGGAATGTAAACCGCTGCGTTTCTGCGTGGTTTTTCCCGCAGCATGTGCACAGCGGACTGCGGTTTCCATAGGGTTTACATGTAAACGCTATGGAAACTGCTGCGGACCCGCAGCATCAAAATCGCCGCGGATCTGCGGTAAAACCCGCAAAGTGTGAACATGGCCTTAGTCTGCCGGCTGTTGTAACCTGTTCAGAAGTTAGCGACATTTAGGTGGTAAAAATACACATTTTCATTTGTCATGCCACTTTGTATTAATTCCTGAAAAGCACCTGAAGGGTTGATAAACTACCTGACAGCAGTTTTCAATATGTCGGGCGCTGCAGTTTTTAAAACTGTATAACTTTTTGGGTCTCCCCAATATACGGGACCCCTAAAGTCACTTCATACATGTATAAGTCCCTAAAAATAAATTTTGTAAATTTCCTTGAAAAAATGAAAAAAAAAATTACTGCTACATTTTTAAACCTCCTAAAATGCTAACAAAATAAAATAACATTTTACCAATGGTGATGATGTAAAGCAGACATAAGGGAAATGTTATTTATTAATGTTTTGCTGTGGCATGACTATCTGGTTTAAAGGGATAATCATTCAAAGTTTGAAAATTGCTAATTTTTTAACATTTTTCTCAAATTTCTGATGTTTTTTTTATAAATAAACAAAACATATCGACCTAAATTTACCATTATCATAAAGTATAACGTGTCACGAAAAAACAATCTCAAAATCACTGGGATTTGCTGAAGCGTTCCAGAGTTAATACCACAAAAAGTGACACTGGTCAGATTTCAAAAATTTGGCTCCGTCACTAAGGGGTTAAATTGCAAGATTAGCAACTCAACAGAGTAGGGCATCATCCATTTTTAATCCTTAAGTAATTTCCAGTACTACACAACATTAAACATTATTGTAAAGAGGTGCAATATATATATTTTTTTTTTACGACTGGAGGCTAAAGAAGAACTCGTAGTCAAAAATCACATTCACTGAAACACGTTGAGCCTTGTAGGTCAATGCTAGCTGGGAAAATTAAGATCAAACTGAAATAAGATCTACATTCAGACATTATGAAACGCTTGGGTTATATTTAGATCAACCTTTAGTAAGTAATGGCAAAAAAATACTTCTTTTATTAGTGTTGGAAAAAAAAAAGTCCTATTCCATAGAATCAGGTTTTGGCACAAAAAAACACGACAACTGCGTTTTTCACCACCCATTCAAGTCAACGGGTGAAGAACACAAAACGCTGAAATGACATGCTCTAGTAAAAAAAAAAAAGAAAAAAAACACAAAGCACAAAATACTGATAAAAAAAAAAAAAAACAACAACAAAAAAAAAAAAAAAACTGTAAATGAGATTTCTGAAGTGCCATAGGCTTTGCTGGTACTGTAAAATAAAGCTGAAAATTAGCATTAAAAAAACGCAGCAAAAACACCTAATGTGAGCTTAATAAATTTAGCATGTCAATTCTATCGGGACGTGTAAAGAAAAGTCAAGAATGTGTTTAATACTAACCCTATCAGCTATAAGGTCCAAAACTAACAGAAAAGCATTGCGAAAGCAGCAGGGATTCTAGTGTCTCAAAGTACCAACAAGGCATTAAACTTTGGAGGCATCTTTTTTTTTTTTTTTTTTTAGTCTATTTGACTATAAATATTCTTTGCCATTTTGACACGGACCATGATGTGGCCAATTATTCCTTTTAGGCTTAAGAAGAATACCGATACTACCACATCTAAGTACAGATTGTTGTTGGGTAAGGTAGCAATCAGTCAACCCTAAGGCCTAACGCAACCCAGGGTCAAACCACGTACTTACACAAGACTGTAAACACGTCTGTTTAGCAGGATACATCAAGACTCCTGTAATCTTGACAATCATTCCTTTAACTTTATCTTGATCTTTTATTTCTAAGAGCTTGTCAGTAGGACTTGTCATGATGTACTTGCCAATTAATAGATGCCTTTATCTTTAACTTTGAAAAATAAATTTCCTGAATAAAGCGAAGCTTTGATCATTTTTTGGCTTCTTCTTGCAGCTTTTCTTTTCCCCACTTTCCCTTTATATCTTCAAGCCTGATCATTAAGATGTCTTTGCTTTTTCTACTTGTCTCTACTCTAAAGGTTCTTTTCATGCTTTCTCTGTGGTTCGCCTTTATTGTACAGCTTTAAACTCTGAGGTAATAACAGAGGACAGCAGAATTAATGGACAGTACTCATAGCTCCAACACACACAGATGCCAATACAGTGAATAATGTTAGTGACACTAGAACCCTGCTACTAGAGAAGATTTTATAATGGTCAATGATTAATATCAATGACATTTCCACAATAGTAAGTTAACTGCAACAAAGTGAAAGAAAATACCACAGAATGCTGCAGAATTACTTTGCTATGTATGCCTAGTGAGCAAAAGAAAAAAAATATATATATATGAACACAGCAAAGCAATTCTCAGATGCTGTTACCTCTCTCACCATCTTCCAAACGTCATATTCCCTCATCAAGCAGCTGGAAGAAAGGATATTGAACATAAGCAAATCCCCTTGGGCGTCGATTGTAGAAATCAAGTGGCACATATACATCAACGATGGGACCATATCGCCCAAATTCTCTTCGCAGATCTTCAGACCTGAAATACAAACAAACATTTATCTGGTTTCCGTTTTGGCATATTACAAAAACAAATTACCGGTAGTTTTCATCTGCAGAACTTTATTTGCCATATGTCATGCAATTATAGCATTTACTTTACTTTCAGGCTATGTGCACACGTTCAGGTTTTTCCGCGATAAAAAAGCTATAAAAAAAAATCGCATTCTGCAATTTTTCTGCACATGATGCGTTTTTTTTTTCCGCGAATAAAACGCATTGCGGTAAAAAAAAGCAGCATGTTCATTAATTTTGCGGATTTTTCGCGGTTTTCCCGCTATTTAATGCATTGGGAAAACACGAAAAAACAAAAAACGCGGGAAAAAACCACATGCAGAGTTCTGGCAGAAATGTCAATTTTTCGTCAGGAAATTTCTGCAAGAAATCATGAACGTGTGCACATACCCTTAGTCTTCAAAGAAAAATGTGCGCTTATATTAAGAAATATCTACGGTATGTACCTTTCCTGACAAAGTTTTTGAAGGAAAAAGTTAAGTTCTTCAGTAAGACGTCGCCCTAAGGCTATGTTTCCATGTGGCGTACCGGCAGCGCTTTGAATGCAGCGCATCACCGCTGCGTCCAAAGCACTGCTGGCTTTTGTACGCACGGTGATTCCGCATGTGTTCATAGAACCATGCGGAATCACAGCATTCTATACATAGAACGGTGACTATTTATCTTGCGGAGACTGTGCATCTATAAAGATGCGCCGCATTTGCGTAAATGCAGGTCTGCCACCTGTGTTTTTGTACGCATAGTGGATATGGAATTTCATAAAATCCCATCCACTATGCTGTAACATCTGGACGCTATGGCTGTACGCAGCGTCCAAACCGCAGCAAATACGCCACATGGAAACATACCCTTAGATTTTAGACAAGCAATTTAATGGCTGTAAGATGGCCTTTTCAAGCCTGCTAGGACTCAATTTTTGGTTAAAATGTCAACACTTAATGCTTCTACCTGAAATGAAATAAAGGGCAACACTAGAGAATTTAAAGCAAACCTGTCAGGTCCCTCATGCCCTCCAACCCATCACATAACCTGCCTAACGTTATTAAGTGAAAATGAGGTATAAAAATAGCATTTATGTACAGCACCATGGAATTAATGGTGCTATATAAATAAATAATTTATTGTGTTCCCATTTGCTATGCTAATGAGGGCTTTGACTAGTCGATGGGGCAACATTATACCTGCTCATTCCGTCAGCATCACTGTGTCTCTGAAGCGAAGTGTATGCTTCCCAGCTTCAGAGGCATGACTTAGGCTATGTGCACACGTTCAGGAATTATCGCTATAAAAACACGAAAAAAAAAAAACCTGCATACATTAGGCATCCTATTTATTAAAGGGAACCTGTCACCCCCCCCCCCCCCCCCCCAGGCATTTGAAACTAAAAGCCACCTTGTGCAGCAGTAATGCTGCATTCTGACAAGGTGGCTCTTTTAGTTATTGGTGCTGTAACTGCAGAAATAATCCGTTTTGTAATTTGTCCCAAATACCTTTCTTCAGTCAAGGAGGTAGGCCTTTCCCCCCCTGCTGCAGACGCCACACAGAAGTCACTCAAATCCTCTTGGCGCCGCCTCATCGCTGTTTTGAAATGAGCCGGCGCCTGCGCTCTTTTCTCCTGCCTTGGGCAGGCGCAGTGAGCGCTGCCCGTCCTCTGTGCTCATATGCAGTCTAGCTGACTGCGCCCGTGCGGCCGCCCTGCCTGTGAATCCCAGCCCCGCGGTGTCTTCTGATTTATTCTCACTGCGGGGCTGGGATTCACAGGCAGGGCGGCCGCACAGGCGCAGTCAGCTAGACTGCATATGAGGACGGGCAGCGCTCACTGCGCCTGCCCAAGGCAGGAGAAAAGAGCGCAGGCGCCGGCTCATTTCAAAACAGCGATGAGGCGGCGGCGCCCGGAGTATTTGAGTGACGGCTGTGTGGCGTCTGCAGCAGGGGAGGAAAGGCCTGCCTCCTTGACTGAAGAAAGGTATTTGGGACAAATTACAAAACGGATTATTTTTGCAGTTACAGCACCAATAACTAAAAGAGCCACCTTGTCAGAATGCAGCATTACTGCTGCACAAGCTGGCTCTTTTAGTTTCAAACGCCTTGGGGGGTGACAGGTTCCCTTTAAAATGCAATCTGCATTTTTTTTGCACATGCTGCGTTTTTTTTTTCCACGGCAGAATCGCATTCCGGAAAAAAACGCAGCATGTTCATTCTTTCATTCTTCATTCAGCCTTGCAGCGCTGGAGTCCTGGGTTCAAACCCCACCAAGGACAACATCTGCAAAGAGTTTGGATGTTCTCTCCGTGTTTGCGTGGGTTTCCTCCGGGTACTCCGGTTTCCTCCCATATTCCAAAGACATAGTGATAGGGAATTTAGATTGTGAGCCCCATCTGGGACAGCGATGATAATGTGTGAAAACTAAAGCGCTGCTGAATATGTTAGCGCTATATAAAAATAAAGATTATTATTCTTTGTGCAGAATCCCGGGGATTCCGCACACATAGGAATGCATTGATCCGCTTACTTCCCGAATGGGGCTATGTCAACCATGCGCGAAGTAAGCGGATCATGTACGGTTGGTACCCAGGGTGGAGGAGAGGAGACTCTCCTCCAGGCCCTGGGAACCATATAATAATTGTTAAAAGAAAAAAAAAAAAAAATTAAAATAAATCGTGATATTCTCACCTTCTGGCGTTCCTCACAGAGTTCCCAATAATGCACTGCGAGAATGACCTGTGATGACGTTTGGTCTCGCGAGACCGCTACGTCATCTGGGGTCATTGCCGCAAAGCATTAGTGGGACCAGAGCATCGCGACGAGCAGGAAAGGCTGCCGGGAACGCCGGAAGGTGAGAATACCATGATTTTTTTTTTTTTAAGATTAGATCTTTTTTCTATTGATGCTGCATAGGCAGCATCAATAGTAAAAAGTTGGTCACACTTGTCAAACACTATGTTTGACAAGCGTGACCAACCTGTCAATCAGTTTTCCAAGCGATGCTACAGCTCGCTCGGAAAACGCTAGTGTTTAGCGGGAAAACGCATGCCAATTCCGCATGCATTTTTCCCACGGCAGGGAGTTCCGGAATTACGGCAATTTCCGCGGCAATTCCGGACGTGTGCACATAGCCTTTAAGTTCAGAAGATGGCTACCAGTCATGCGCAGTGTGCGCCTCTGATGGCAGGGGAATGTACACCTGGCTTCAGAGACGAAGTGACGCTGCCGAAATGAGCGGCACGCATGCGCTTGATTTGCATGAGCGGTGATAATGCTGCTCATGAAAGTTATATTACCCCACCCACAGGGACATGATAACATGGAAAGAGCTGATTAGTCTGGGGCACTAACACTCCATCCACTAGTTAAAGCCCTCAGTAGCATAGCAACAGGGAAATTATAAATGCTTTTTTATATCTGGCTTTCGCTCAATATTATACAGGTCTGGTTAGGCAGAGAATTTTCCCACACATAGGAGAATGCTGCTGGGTTGAAAGGCAAGGGGGACCTGACAGGTTTCCTTTAAAATACTTGAGTATGGTGCAGAGGCAATGATCGAACACAATAAAGGGTGCTTTAAAATCGAGTCTAGGGTCACGCATCCTGGTTCACCCTCTGACACAGGCCTTCCAGTTGCACTTTCTTATAGTGGATTCCACCTTTCTGCATAGAATTCTTTAAAAAAAAAAAAGTGAGGGATAAGTGACTGGCAGTTAAAGAAATTTTTTCTTCATGTTGCGGTAAAAAAAAATGGAGACCACTTTATTCTTTGAATCTATGATAATTCCAGATGTTTCTTAGAGTTTATTATTTTAGCACAATTTTTTTAAATAAAAATATATTTTTTGTAACCTTTTGAGAAGTGTAATTTTACAGCGAACGAGTCACACGGCCTTTTTATGGCAGGATGAGTTTTACATGGACGTGTCAGTAATGTCACTGACATTATTAAAGGGGTTGTCCCTTTCAGAAAATCCCAGTCCACTATAAAAACTTCTTTACTCACCATCCCTGGGGGGTCCAGCTTTGAGTGTCCGCCACTGCATCGAGTGTCTATTAAACATTTTTCATTTTACTGTTGAAGTGGTATTACTTATGCATGTTCTTTTCCCTTAGTAATATACTTACCATCTTATGTTCTTCCTGGTGCTGCTCCATTCCTGTTAAGCCATCTTGTGACCACAGCTCATAATTGGTTAGAAGTCAGAGCGAGTAGTCACAAGCTCAGTCTCATATTGAGAAGTGTCTTCCGTTCTGCCCAGCAAACACTTGAGTGATCCGCCAGCTCACAACAGAAGACGGCCGATGCAGCATTGGTAACGGATTCAGACACCAACAAGGTAAGTACCGTATTTTTCAGATTATAAGACGCACTCTGGGGTGCATCTTATAATGCGGATATACCTTACTGGCCCACAGGCTGGGATGAGGGGGGTGTTCGGATGTGCAGTGCTGCGGGGGCTCTGCCGACATCTTGTGAAAGCCCAGAGCCCCCGCAATGACATGGTTTCTTATGCAGTGGACTGGACTCCGGGGAAAGTGGCTGCCGGTTGGGGATGGCATAGATGGAGATCTTGGCACCAAGCCTGTTTATAATTTCAGAGCTGGAGTGGTGGCAGTAATGCAAGTTCCCTGACCTTGTATTATACTCACAAGCTGCTGACTTCATTTGTTATCGGCACTGCTTCGGCCATCTTCTGCAGTTTATGAAGTCACTACTCAATGCTAGTCTATGAGCGATAGAACAAAGCTCTCAGACCTACACTGCGAGCTTGTGACCGTTAAGGTACCTTCACACTAAGCGACTTTACAACGATATCGCTAGCGATCCGTGACGTTGCAGCGTCCTGGCTAGCAATAGCGTTTGACATGCAGCAGCGATCAGGATCCCGCTGTGAGATCGCTGGTCGTTGCTGAAAGTCCAGAACTTTATTTAGTCGCTGGATCTCCCGCTGACATCGCTGAATCAGTGTGTGTGACACCGATCCAGCGATGTCTTCACTGGTAACCAGGGTAAACATCGGGTTACTAAGCGCAGGGCCGCGCTTAGTAACCCGATGTTTACCCTGGTTACCATTGTAAATGTAAAAAAAACCCCACATACTCACATCCCGGTGCCCGGCGTCCGCTTCCCTGCACTCCTCCTGCATCCTGTGTAAGTGCCGGCCGTAAAGCAGAGCGGTGACGTCACCGCTCTGCTCTGTGGGAGATGCCGGAGATGTTCGGCGCTGACACAGGATGCAGGAGGAGTGCAGGGAAGCGGACGCCGGGCACCGGGATGTGAGTATGTTTTTTTTTTTTACATTTACGCTGGTAACCAGGGTAAACATCGGGTTACTAAGCGCGGCCCTGCGCTTAGTAACCCGATGTTTACCCTGGTTACCAGGGGACTTCGGCATCGTTGGTCGCTGGAGAGCCGTCTGTGTGACAGCTCTCCAGCGACCACACAACGACTAAACAGCGACACTGCAGCGATCGGCATCGTTGTCTGCATCGCTGCAGCGTCGCTTAGTGTGAAGGTACCTTTACCCGTCTTCTAGCCAGGCAGAAGTTGCGTTCACAAGATGGTGGTGCGGGCCCGAAACGACACCAGGAAGGGATGAAAAAAGCGGCTGGTAAGTATAACGGTAAATGCACACGTTGAGCAAATTGATGCAGAAATGTCTGCGTCTCTTGGCAGGAAAAACGCAGCTGCCAAAAAGCACATTTTTTATTGATTTCAAGGAAATCAATGGTGAAAAATGCAGGGTAAAAACGCAGAGAACGGACATGCCTTAAGCTCATTTTCTGCACCACTCCAGCGCTGAGAAGTGGGAGAGAAGGTGTTGAAAAAAATTATTAGCAGTCTGCAGGCTGGCGACTGGGATTTTATAAAAAGGGTTTCATAGGAGTTATGAAATGTCCTCAGCAAGTACTGACATGAGAAGTTGTGAAAACTAAGTGGTGCAGAAAAAAAACAAAACACACAGCATGTCTAGGTTTTTCTTCTTTTTACACCTACCCGGCACCTGCTCCCTGAGGCCATGACTAAGGGGCTGTCCGGTAACCGAATTATTAGGCAGAACCCCGCTATAATTAAGGGAGCGCACACATATAGAATAGCGCACACATATAGAATAGCGCACACATATAGAATAGCGCACAGAAAACTAGTCAGGAGAACTAAGCTCATCTACAGGATTTCTAATCCCGTGCTAGAGGGATAAGAACCGTAACGCGGTAGGCTGCCGCCATCTTTGGGTCTCCTGGCGGCCAGGCCGCTTCCCCCTTTAACTACACAGTCCGGTGCGCATGGCTTAAGTTACACGACGGCTCCCAGCCCCACATGAGGGCGGCACGTTGCCAGCCACACTAGCCTGTGTCTTCAGAGTGACCGGTCACCGCACTCGGGCCTCTCCGGACCTGCAGCCAATGTTAAGACTTACCGGATATCGTCCGCCACATTCCGCACGAAGAGCGAGGTGTTAGGGGGACGGAGGTATCGAGACATGGCTGCCGTCTGTGAGGAAACAAACCGCGCACGCAACACGCTGCAACCAGCACACGAGTACAATGGCTGCTCCTCCTCCTGCTCTCTCCAAGGCCGGATGAGCTATCGCGACACTTCTCACAGAGGGGTGGCGAGCGGGAAAAAGGGCTAGCTGGCGGCAATGTTCGCGCTCTAAAAGTGGCCGGAAGTGACGATGGCGCTCGTACTTGTATAAATAGAGATACTGACGGGAAACATTCTCACTAATAAAGCCTAAAGTATACAGGATAACACATGGAGAGATTAACATGAAGCATTATTGATTAATCCATATAAATAGAGATAAAAATGGTGCAAGTCCCAGCAGGCGGACCCTCAGCTGTCAGCACGCTATCACCTATTCTGTGGAGAGAAGATAATTTGTTGTCCTTGGATAACCCCTTTCTAGTTGTGTCCTTCACCCCAAGCCTGTTTTCACCTTCCTGACCAGGCCGATTTTACAATTCTGACCAGTGTCACTTTGTGAGGTAATAACTAGACATGAGCGAACATCGTCGGCTCCCTCCGTATTAGGCAAGCTATAGCACTTACTGAAGAAGCTGCATAGAGAACCCGGATACCTGGCGCGTTCCCGATAATCAGGTGTCCGGCTCCGCAGCTGCATGTGTCGCGGCTGTATGACAGTCACAGCACATGCATGGAGAGCCTGTGTGTTGGGACTGTCACACAACCGCGACACATGCAGCTGCGGCGTCGGACACCTGATTATCGGAGCGCTCCAGGTATCTGGGGTTTCCGATTCAGCTTGTTCAGTAAGCGCTATAACTTGCTGAATAAGGAGGGAGCCGACAATATTCACTAATCTCTAGTAACAACTCTGGAACGCTTCATCGGATCCCACTGATTCTGAGATTGTTTTTTCGTGACACGCTTCACATTTGAAGAGCCCGTGACATACCAAAACAGCAGAAACCCCTCACAAATGACCACAGTTTGGAAACTACACTTCAAGAGGAATTCACATTGGGATGTAGTGAGCATTTTTAACCCTCAGGCTATTCACAGAATTGTTTTATACAAAAACACAATCCAATAGTGGACTCACCACCTCAAAAACTGATAATAACTAACAACCACCATACTAATCATAGGTGAAAAAGAGGCATAGGCAATTTATAAAATCAAATATACTTTATTAACAACTGATAAAAACACAAGACAAGGATCTACATACAAAACTGATTAACACGCGGGGCAAGATAAAGTAGCAATATATTTCTGAGTGATATACGCCGTGAAAAGAACGCACCAGCTATATCCAGAAAAGTGCTTCGTGCAGTTCAAGATGAATTATCCTCTATATTTAATCAGCCGATTAGAAAAAAATAATATTAGCACAGTTCATAATATATTGCACGCAAACGTTTCTCTAAGCTGCTCATAAGCAGTATAACAGAGCTAAGAAAGCATTAACTATCCCAAACAGTACATCACACTAAACAAAGTGTCTGGTGCATAAAGGATGAAGTGTTATAGCATAACTCTACCTATAATAGAAAAATAAAGTGCCTAGTGCAATTCAAATAATTTGTCATATTATATTTAATCAGCCGATTATAAAAAAATTTTTTTTGCACAGTTCTTGTTATAATGCATACAAGCGTTTCTCTGAACTGCTCATCAGCAGCATACCCAGGCTAAAAAAAGGTATCCAGTGCATCTAAGTAAATGTTATATCATATCATTATTACTAATGGCAGCGTTAACAATCTCAAGCAGCACCTTATACTACAAAGTGTCCAGTGCATTTAAGGTAAAGTGCTGTAGCATAACTCTACCTACAATAGCAAAACGCAAACATTGCTGGTCACTTAAACTTATCTGGCATATCACTTACATGTATATATTTTCCGGCATGCCCCTATTTTGAGGAAGCCACAGAGGCGAAACGGCGCTGTCGGGGTTACTGAGGAGCACGCGGGTCGGAAAATATATACATGTAAGTGATATGCCAGATAAGTTTAAGTGACCAGCAATGTTTGCGTTTTGCTATTGTAGGTAGAGTTATGCTACAGCACTTTACCTTAAATGCACTGGACACTTTGTAGTATAAGGTGCTGCTTGAGATTGTTAACGCTGCCATTAGTAATAATGATATGATATGACATTTACTTAGATGCACTGGATACCTTTTTTTAGCCTGGGTATGCTGCTGATGAGCAGTTCAGAGAAACGCTTGTATGCATTATAACAAGAACTGTGCAAAAAAAATTTTTTTCTAATCGGCTGATTAAATATAATATGACAAATTATTTGAATTGCACTAGGCACTTTATTTTTCTATTATAGGTAGAGTTATGCTATAACACTTCATCCTTTATGCACCAGACACTTTGTTTAGTGTGATGTACTGTTTGGGATAGTTAATGCTTTCTTAGCTCTGTTATACTGCTTATGAGCAGCTTAGAGAAACGTTTGCGTGCAATATATTATGAACTGTGCTAATATTATTTTTTTCTAATCGGCTGATTAAATATAGAGGATAATTCATCTTGAACTGCACGAAGCACTTTTCTGGATATAGCTGGTGCGTTCTTTTCACGGCGTATATCACTCAGAAATATATTGCTACTTTATCTTGCCCCGCGTGTTAATCAGTTTTGTATGTAGATCCTTGTCTTGTGTTTTTATCAGTTGTTAATAAAGTATATTTGATTTTATAAATTGCCTATGCCTCTTTTTCACCTATGATTAGTATGGTGGTTGTTAGTTATATTCACAGAATTGTATAGCATTGGTCTGAGTCACCTGAAAATCACCATTTTTTCCACTAGAATGTTGCTTTGTCCCAAACTTTTCAATTTTCAAAAGTAACAATAAGAGAAAATGAACCACAAAATATGTTACGTGATTTCTCCTGAGTACGCCAATACCCCATATGTGGTCAAAAACTACTTTTGAGATGGAGTTCAAAGCTCAAAAGGTAAGAAGCGCCATATTGGAGTTCAGATTTTGCTGGAATGGTTTGAGGGTCCATGTCACATTAGCAGAGCCCCTGAGGTGCCAGCAGAAGCGCCCAATATGTGACCTCATTTTGCAATGAACACTGCTGTAGCAGATGCATAAGGAGTTTATCAATGGTAGGGTTCTCAGGAGGGCACATAGAGAATGCGCAGTAGCTTCCCGCCTAGCCATCTCACTCCTGCACTACAGCACTGCTGTAGCATATGTGTAAGCAGTTTATCATTATTAATGGCTGGGTTCCCGGGAGCACGCATAGTTAGAGCCTGCGTATTAACTCTCTGCCTGGCCACCTCACTCTGGCATTATAGAACTGCTGTAGCACATGCTGCATAGCTGTCCTGTGTGGAAGTTTTCGCAATATAGTGACGTACGTCACAGAGTAAAAGTGTACAGTCTGCAGGAGCAGCAGTGGTGCACAGCTGTTACATGCCCAGTTTTGTATACACCCCCACAAAATATATATCTACAGTGGGTACGGAAAGTATTCAGACCACTTTAAATTTTTCACTCTTTGCAGCCATTTGGAAAATTCAAAAAACTTAATTTTTTCCATTAATGTACACTCTGCACCTCAACTTGACTGAAAAAAACTGAAATGTAGACATTTTTGCATATTTATTAAGAAAGAAAAACTGAAATATCACATGGTCATAAGTATTCAGACCCTTTGCTCAGACACTCATATTTAAGTCACATGCTGTCCATTTCCTTGTGATCCTCCTTGAGATGGTTCTACTCCTTCATTGGAGTCCAGCTGTGTTTAATTAAACTGATAGGACTCGATTTGGAAAGGCACACACCTGTCTATATAAGACCTCACAGCATATGTTAGAACAAATGAGAATCATGAGGTCAAAGGAACTGGCCAAGGAGCTCAGAGACAGAATTGTGGCAAGGCACAGATCTGGCCAAGGTTACAAAAGAATTTCTGCAGTACTCAAGGTTCCTAAGAGCACAGTGGCCTCCATAATCCTTGAATGGAAGAAGTTTGGGACCACCAGAAGTCTTCCTAGACCTGGCCGTTCAGCCAAACTGAGCAATCATGGGAGAAGAGCCTTGGTGAGAGAGGTAAAAAAGAACCCCAAGCTCACTGTGGCTAAGCTCCAGAGATGCAGTAGGGAGAAAGTTCCATAAAGTCAACTATCACTGCAGCCCTCCACCAGTTGGGCTTTATGGCAGAGTGGCCAAAAGGAAGCCTCTCCTCAGTGCAAGACATATGAAAGCCCACAAAGAGTTTGCTAAAAAAAAAAATGCATGAAGGACTCCCAGACTATGAGAAATAAGATTGTCTGGTCTGATGAGATGAAGATAGACCTTTTTGTTTATAATTCTAAGCGGTATGTGTGGAGAAAACCAGGCACTGCTCATCACCTGCCCAATACAATCCCAACAGTGAAACATGGTGGTGGCAGCATCATTCTATGGGGGTGTTTTTCAGCTGCAGGGACAGGACGACTGGTTGTCATTGAAGGAAACATGATGCTGCCAAGTACAGAGATATATTGGATGAAAACCTATTCCAGTAGCTATGGTGTTCTTTGGATGCAACTCTGTAACATCCCTGCCGGTATCACTGCATGGCTTCCTATCTCCCCTCTTGCTCACCACTTCGGGCCATGCTGTAAGTTCTGTTCTCTGACGGCTCCATGCTCTGGGTCTCATGTCCTTGCCTGGTTGTATGCTTAGGGTGGCGGCCCTGGCACTTCCTGATTCTTATTGAGACTATGTGCACCTTCCTAATGTGTCCCCTGCCAATTGCCAAGAGGCTTCAGGAACTTAAGGCATTCCCACCCCTAAGGGGATGCCCGAGCAACGTATTTACTCACTTAGTGTCTTGCTGCTGAGTTGCCAGGTTCTGACTTGCTTTATCTCTCGTGTCAGCCACCCAGGGGGGCTTCGTACCCTGGCCTGTATCGGTGTCCTGTGTCTCTTGTTTCAGCCACCCAGGGGGACTTCATACCCTGGTCTGAGTCCTTGTTTCTATGCCTTGTCCCATTCCTGACCCTGTCTGAACATAGTCCTATGCCTGTGTCCGCTTGTATCCCTGTCTGTAGCCTTTCCTATTCCGCTGTGTGTTTCCTTGTGTTCACTTCTTCTCTTTGCCCCCCCCTCATGCGGCTCGGCTCTTTGGTCTACCTCCTGTACTTCTGTTCTTTGCTCTGCCTCCTGCGGTTCTGCTCTTTGCTCTGCCTCCTGCGGTTTTGCTATTTGCTCCTCCTCTTGCGGTTCTGCTCTTTGCTCCGCCTCCTGCGGTTCCGCTCTGCTCCGCCTCCTGCGGTTCTGCTCTACTCCCGTCTCGCCTCCTGCGGCTCTGTCCTGCTCTCCGCATCGTGCGGCTTTGCTCTGCTTCCGCTCCGTGCCCTGTGTGTCCTTGTCCCTCCAGTCTCTACTGGTTCCTACCTGCTGCCTTATCCAACTCATTCCAGCTTGTGTCCCCATGTCTCCTGAAACAGTTCCTGTCCTGTTATGATCCTAGTGGTAGAGGATCTCTGGTATTCTGGCTAAGTCCGCAAAAACATAGGAACTGCTCTAGGGAGGTGGAAACTGGGCTAACCGCATAACTGAACCTAACACACAACTAGAAGTAGCCGGTAAACGTGCCTACGTTGTTTCTAGACGTCTCGAGCCAGCCGGAGAACTGACTACCCCTAGAGGGAAAATAAGACCTCACTTGCCTCCAGAGAAATTAACCCCAAAGATATAGAAAGCCCCCAACAAATAATAACGGTGAGGCAAGAGGAAAACACAAACGTAGAGATGAACTAGATCCAGCAAAGTGAGGCCCACTAATCTAGATAGGCAGAAAATAGAAAGTGAACTATGCGGTCAGCAGAAAACCCTGCAAAAACATCCACGCTGAATATTCAAGAACCCCCGCACCGACTGACGGTGTGAGGGGAGAATATCAGCACCCTAGAGCTTCCAGCGAGCTAGAAAATCACATTTTGAGCAAGCTGGACAAAAAACACTGATAATGCAAATGATCCAAAGTATGCAAACAGGACTTAGCTTTTCTTGCATGAGACAGATGGCAAGGAATCAGGAGGAGACCAAATTGGACTGAATACATCGATACCAGGCAAGAGACTGAGTCCTAAGGAGGACTAAATAGGGAACACCCACAGCTTAATGAAACAGCTGAAGCCCAGGCCTGCAGAAGACATGACTCATACAGTACCATTAGTGACCACAAGAGGGAGCCCAGAAACACAGTTCACAACAGTACCCCCCCCTTGAGGAGGGGTCACCGAACCCTCACCAAGACCCCCAGGGCGATCAGGATGAGCAGCGTGAAAGGCATGAACCAAATCAGCCGCATGAACATCAGAGGCGACAACCCAGGAATTATCCTCCTGACCATAGCCCTTCCACTTAACCAAATACTGAAGTCTACGTCTAGAGATATGAGAATCCAAGATCTTCTCCACTACGTACTCCAACTTGCCCTCAACCAAAACCGGGGCAGGAGGCTCAACAGCAGGAACCACAGGCACCACGTACCGCCGCAACAAGGACCTATGGAACACATTATGAATAGCAAATGACGCTGGAAGGTCCAAACGAAAAGACACCGGGTTAAGGATTTCCAAAATCTTATAAGGACCGATAAAGCGAGGCTTGAACTTAGGAGAGGAGACCTTCAAAGGAACATGCCGAGAAGACAACCAAACCAAATCCCCAACACGAAGTCGGGGACCCACACCGCGGCGGCGGTTGGCAAAACGCTGAGCCTTCTCCTGTGACAATTTCAAATTGTCCACCACATGGTTCCAAATCCGCTGCAACCTATCCACCACAGAATCAACCCCAGGACAGTCAGAAGGTTCAACCTGACCCGAGGAAAAACGAGGATGAAAACCAAAATTGCAGAAAAAGGGCGAAACCAAAGTGGCAGAACTAGCCCTATTATTAAGGGCAAACTCGGCCAGTGGCAAAAAGGTCACCCAATCATCCTGATCAGCAGAAACAAAACATCTTAAATAAGTTTCCAACGTCTGATTAGTTCGCTCGGTTTGGCTATTAGTCTGAGGATGAAAAGCCGATGAGAACGACAAGTCAATACCCATCTTAGCACAAAAGGATCGCCAGAATCTGGACACAAACTGGGATCCTCTTGTCAGACACAATATTCTCAGGGATGCCATGCAATCGAACCACATTCTGAAAGAACAAAGGAACCAAATCGGAGGAGGAAGGCAACTTAGGTAAGGGCACCAAATGGACCATTTTAGAAAAACGATCACACACCACCCAGATGACAGACATCCTCTGAGACACCGGAAGATCCGAAATGAAATCCATGGAAATGTGCGTCCAAGGCCTCTTCGGGATAGGCAAGGGCAAAAGCAACCCGCTGGCACGAGAACAGCAAGGCTTAGCCCGAGCACAAATCCCACAGGACTGCACAAAGGAACGCACATCCCGCGACAAGGAAGGCCACCAAAAGGACCTAGCCACCAAATCTCTGGTACCAAAAATCCCAGGATGCCCCGCCAACACCGAAGAATGAACCTCGGAAATAACTCTGCTGGTCCATCTATCAGGGACAAACAGTCTCTCTGGTGGGCAACGATCAGGTTATCAGCCTGAAATTTCTGCAGCACTCGTCGCAAATCTGGGGAAATGGCAGACAAAATCACTCCCTCTCTGAGAATACCAGCCGGTTCTGAGACTCCCGGAGAGTCAGGCACAAAACTCCTAGAAAGCGCATCAGCCTTCACGTTCTTCGAACCAGGCAGGTATGAGACGACAAAGTCAAAACGGGAGAAAAACAACGACCAACGAGCCTGTCTAGGATTCAGACGCTTAGCAGACTCGAGATAAATCAGATTTTTATGATCAGTCAAGACCACCACACGATGCTTAGCTCCCTCGAGCCAATGTCGCCACTCCTCAAATGCCCACTTCATAGCCAACAACTCCCGATTACCAACATCATAGTTCCGCTCAGCAGGCGAAAATTTTCTGGAAAAGAAAGCACATGGCTTCATCACAGAGCCATCAGAGCTTCTCTGCGACAAAACGGCCCCCGCACCAATCTCAGAAGCATCAACTTCAACCTGGAAGGGAAGAGAGACATCCGGCTGGCACAAGACTGGCGCTGAAGTAAACTGGCGCTTCAGCTCCCGAAAGGCCTCCACGGCCGCAGGAGACCAATTAGCAACATCAGAACCTTTCTTGGTCATATCCGTCAAAGGTTTAACTACGCTAGAAAAATTAGCGATAAAACGACGGTAAAAGTTAGCAAAGCCCAAGAACTTCTGAAGGCTCTTAACAGACGTGGGCTGAGTCCAGTCATGAATGGCATGGACTTTGACTGGGTCCATCTCCACAGTAGAAGGGGAAAAAATAAAACCCAAAAAAGAAACCTTCTGTACTCCAAAAAGACATTTTGAGCCCTTCACAAACAAAGCATTATCACGCAGAACCTGAAACGCCATCCTGACCTGGTTCACATGGGACTCCCAATCATCAGAAAAAAACAAAATATCATCCAGATAAACAATCATAAATTTATCCAGATATTTCCGGAAGATATCATGCATGAAGGACTGAAACACAGAAGGAGCATTAGAGAGTCCAAAAGGCATCACCAAGTACTCAAAATGACCCTCGGGCGTATTAAATGCTGTTTTCCATTCATCTCCCTGCTTAATGCGCACAAGGTTATACGCACCACGAAGATCTATCTTGGTGAACCAACTGGCACCCTTAATCCGAGCAAACAAATCAGACAACAATGGCAAAGGATACTGAAATTTGACCGTGATCTTATTAAGAAGACGATAATCTATACAAGGTCTCAAAGACCCGTCCTTCTTGGCCACAAAAAAGAATCCTGCACCAAGAGGAGAAGAGGATGTGCGAATATGTCCCTTCTCCAAAGACTCCTTTATATAACTCCGCATCGCGGCATGCTCTGGTACAAATAAATTAAAGAGTCGACCCTTAGGAAACTTACTACCAGGAATCAAATTTATAGCACAATCACAGTCCCTATGAGGAGGAAGGGCACTGGACCTGGGCTCACTAAATACATCCTGGTAATCTGACAAAAACTCAGGGGTCTCAGAAGGAGCGGAAGAAGCAATAGACACCAACGGAGTATCGCCATGAATCCCCCGACAACCCCAACTTGACACAGTCATAGCTTTCCAATCCAAAACTGGACTATGGGTCTGTAGCCATGGCAGACCCAAAACAACAACATCATGAAAATTATGCAGAACAAGGAAGCGAATCACCTCCTGATGTACAGGAGTCATGCACATGGTCACCTGCGTCCAATACTGAGGTTTATTCTCCGCCAATGGCGTAGCATCAATTCCTCTAAGAGGAATAGGAAATTCCAACGGCTCCAGGACAAAACCACAGCGCCTGGCAAACGACAAATCCATCAGACTCAGAGCAGCACCAGAATCCACAAAAGCCATGACTGAGTAAGAAGATAATGAACAAATTAAGGTCACAGACAAAATAAATTTAGGCTGTAAAGTACTAATGGCGACAGGATTAACAACTCTTTTCAAGCGCTTAGAGCAGGCTGAGATAACATGCGTTGAATCACCACAGTAAAAACACAACCCATTTTGACGTCTATGACTTTGCCGTTCGGCTCTGGTCAGAATTCTGTCACATTGCATAGGGTCAAGTGTCCGTTCAGACAGCACCGCCAAAGAATTAGCAGATTTGCGCTCCCGCAAACGCCGATCAATTTGAATGGCCAGAGCCATTGAATCATTCAGACTTGTAGGGATAGGAAACCCCACCATCACATTCTTAATGGCTTCAGAAAGACCATTTCTGAAATTTGCGGGCAGGGCACACTCATTCCATTGAGTAAGCACGGACCATTTCCGAAATTTTTGACAATACACCTCAGCTTCGTCCTGACCTTGAGAGATAGCTAGCAACGCCTTTTTGGCCTGATTTTCAAGATTAGGCTCCTCATAAAGCAAACCAAGCGCCAGAAAAAACGCATCAACATTCACCAATGCAGGATCTCCTGGCGCCAGAGAGAAGGCCCAATCCTGAGGGTCGCCACGGAAGAAGGAGATAACAATTTTAACTTGCTGAGTGGAATCCCCAGAAGAACGAGGTCTCAGAGACAGAAACAATTTACAATTATTCCTAAAATTCAGGAACTTAGATCTATCTCCAAAAAACAGCTCAGGGATAGGTATTTTTGGTTCAGACATAGGACTATGAGTGACAAAATCCTGAATGCTTTGCACCCTTGCAGCAAGCTGATCCACACTAGAAGTCAGAGTCTGAAAATTCATGTCTGCAGCAGAGCTCAAAGCCACTCAGAGAATAAGGGGATGAAAGAAGCTAGACAAACTGCAGCAAAGAAAAACAACACAAAAAAAAAAACACTCAGAACTTCTTTTTAATCCCGCTTCTGCGATGCATTAAACATTTCCTTTAGGGCCTGGTATACTGTTATGATCCTAGTGGTAGAGGATCTCTGGTATTCCGGCTAAGTCCGCAAAAACATAGGAACTGCTCTAGGGAGGTGGAAACTGGGCTAACCGCATAACTGATCCTAACACACAACTAGAAGTAGCCGGTGAACGTGCCTACGTTGTTTCTAGACGTCTCGAGCCAGCCGGAGAACTGACTACCCCTAGAGGGAAAATAAGACCTCACTTGCGTCCAGAGAAATTAACCCCAAAGATATAGAAAGCCCCCAACAAATAATAACGGTGAGGCAAGAGGAAAACACAAATGTAGAGATGAACTAGATCCAGCAAAGTGAGGCCCACTAATCTAGATAGGCAGAAAATAGAAAGTGAACTATGCGGTCAGCAGAAAACCCTGCAAAAACATCCACGCTGAATATTCAAGAACCCCCGCACCGACTGACGGTGTGAGGGGAGAATATCAGCACCCTAGAGCTTCCAGCGAGCTAGAAAATCACATTTTGAGCAAGCTGGACAAAAAACACTGATAATGCAAATGATCCAAAGTATGCAAACAGGACTTAGCTTTTCTTGCATGAGACAGATGGCAAGGAATCAGGAGGAGACCAAATTGGACTGAATACATCGATACCAGGCAAGAGACTGAGTCCTAAGGAGGACTAAATAGGGAACACCCACAGCTTAATGAAACATCTGAAGCCCAGGCCTGCAGAAGACATGACTCATACAGTACCATTAGTGACCACAAGAGGGAGCCCAGAAACACAGTTCACAACACTGTCCCTCCAGTGTGAACTGGTTCCTATCTGTTCCCTACTAGTACAAGCCTGTGTTCCTGTCCTACCCGAACCAGTTCCAGTCCCGCTAGCCGTGCCTGCCTGCTTTCCTAGAGTGTCCGCCTGCCTGCCTAGAGTGCCAGCCCTTCCTGCCAAGTGTGCCTGCCTGCCAGAGTGCCAGCCGTCCCCGTCTGAGTACCAGTTGTGCCTATCCGTACTTGCTCGCACCTGTCACTTGTGTTTTGTCCAGGGACCAGCTGCCACAGCCAGGCACCGCCCTGTAGTGGTACCTGGCAGCTACCTGCTGCACAAGCCTGTCCTCACCATCAGAGGCTCCAGTGAACACCAAGGTAGCTGCTTAATCACGCCCCTTCCAGGGTAGTCTGGTTTGTGGCACAGTGGGGCCACAATCCCCTCGCTCATGCCACCCAGTCAGGGCGTGAGCGTGACACATTCTATCTCCTCGAAACATGACGAGTTTTGTTTCTACCAAACAGTTCTACTTTGGTTTCATCAGACCATATGACATTCCCACAATACTCTTCTGGATAATCCAAATGCTCTCTAGCAAACTTCAGAAGGGCCCGGACATGTACTGACTTAAGCAAGGGGAGACATCTGGCACTGCAGGATCTGAGTCCTTGGTGGTGTAGTGTTACTTTAACAGAGAACAGCTTCTATCTCTGTTACAGCCACATAACCCCTGATGAACCCCCGTTACATAAATGGGGAAATGCTTCGGGTATTGCTTGGGGAGATGGATGTCCAGCGCTCGATGTGATATCTGAATTTTTTCAGCGGTGCCTAAAGTTTTCCAGAAGCCTGCAGATGAGTATCAATGCTGTGATATTAACTTTATGGCAATGGGGTTGATTGGGTCCTTATCTGGGAAGTATTGTGTTTCTGGGTACTCCAGGCTTGAGGGAGGTACTGGACATATTCTTGTATTATGTGTTTTTGAGCAGTATTAGTATTATTTGCTGCTCTATAGATATGTCATGAGCACGTGCTGACTGTGATTAACATTGTATACTGATTAAGTGCTGGTTCCATCCAGTTTTTGTTTCCTTGTTTGTTCAGGAGTGGATATTCCAACTGCTATTTTTGGTATTTCACTATCGTTAGAGTGATGTCCCTATATTATTGAGACATCTGCTATTCTTACACTCCTTTATCCAGGAAACTGAATATTTGTTATATCCTGAACAATATTGGTATCAATACATCTCATTCACCGACTCATTTTGTTTTTTGGGGCTAACGAGGATATATCCCGTTTCATCTCAGATGCCCAATGTCTAAGAAAAGGATTTTTCTGTACAAGAGTTGAGACATTGCCTGATTTTTTCTTTGTTTTTTGTCTTTTACGCTATTTTGTATTTTTGGTGTTTGGGTGTTTGTGGGCCACTTCTTTATTTTTCTTCCCTATTTAGGGACTTTGTAGGGTCCTTAGGATCAGTCGACGGTGAGTGGGGGCGTCTACCGCTTCACATTAGGGCGCCAACCCCCACTGCTAGGCAGAGTCTTTTCCTATAGGGTTTTTCTAGGGCTCTTTTAGGGTTCCGTAACTAGGGAATCCTAGGGATTTTTTGAGGGTGAGTCGACGTTGAGTGGGGGCACCTACCGCAGTAAATTAGGGTGCCTACCCCCACTGCTAGGTAGAACTAAGTGAAGTTGCTCCTTAGGACTCTTTAGGTACATAAATTATTGCCTTTATTATTTTATTATTTTCTTATTTGTCTATGAAAAGAGTTTTTTATTGCTGTTTAATAAAAGTTATATTTTAGGGATCCTTGTTGTTTAGGTTTTGTAGTTTTCTAGGCTCCCGACATATACTGTTTTCGGTTGGTTTTCCACAGTCCTAAGTTCTAATATTTCTCTTCTGCTTGCGCTATAAATGCTGCTTTTTAGGCTAGTTGAGACTGAAGCTTTCCACAACCTGATGGCGGCCGTCCTAAGGTACTCGGTCCCCAGTCGCCACTATTTCTCCCGGTGTGCCGTACCGGCATTACACCAGCATGTGTCCCACAACATTACCCGTGCCCTCAACAATGCTGTTACAGGGAAAGTCCACCTAACCAAGCACACATGGACAAGTGCTTGTGGGCAGGGACGGTACATCTCACTGACGGCACACTGGGTTAACATAGTGGAAGCTGGGACTCAGTCGGACCTTGGGATGGAACACATACTCCCCACGCCGAGGATTGCTGGCCCTACCTCAATCAGGGTTGCCCCCACAGTCTACATCTCCTGCATCTCCTCCTCCTCTTCAACCTCCATCTCTGAAATCAACACATCAGTAAGAAGCTGGATGCACTGCCTCAGCCAAGTGGCAACAGGCTGTGCTGAAGCTAATCTGCGTAGATGACAAACCGCACAATGCAGAAGAGTTGTGGAAAGCGCTGAAAGAGCAGTCAGATGTTTGGATGACACCGCTGAACCTACAGCCAGGCATGGTCGTGTGTGACAATGGCCGTAACCTGGTGGCAGCTCTCAGGCAAGGTGAGCTCACACACGTACCTTGCTTGGCCCATGTGCTTAACCTCGTGCTTCAACGTTTTCTGAAAAGCTACTGCAGCGACCCAGAGTCCTGGTCGTTGCAGTAATGTCGTTCTTCCACCAGGGGGAGTGATGTTATGTCTGAAGGCATAAAGGAGATCTCTTTACCAGGTATCACAAACCACACAACACACTTCACACTCCAGGCCGCCAGGGGGAGCTACGCTCCTATCTATTAGGGCACTCCTCACAATTAGGTAAAACTGGCAGTCTGGACAGGAAGTGAGAGAGAAGCGAGCTGGGTTTCACCCAGTCAGCACCAGTCTGGCGGACGCTGGCTGGACTGGACCTAGTGAGCTGCTATCTGGGCTCCGCTCAGGTAGTGGGTCCCTGACAGGGGTAGGATCCTGTCAGAGGCCAAGACAGAAGGCCACGGAGCTGTGCCTGCCCCACGTGCGGCAGCATCCTAGGAAAGAGACATTGAAGGGATTTGCGTTGCAGAGGGTGAGAAACAAAGTCATAGCAAAAGGAGAGGAAACCAGAAGGAGTTCTGCCCTGCAAAAGGCTGCCTCCTTCTGTGGTGCAGAATCCGGTAGCCGGAACACCGAGGGAGTAAGGATCTCTACGCTTTACTTCAGAGACCGGCAGGACAGTTAATTCCACGTTAGCTGCCCGACCTTATACCCAGGAGGCACGGTGACAACTTGTGGGGGCTGGGGCGTGCTAGAGTCCCTGTAAAAAGCCTCAGGCCATCAGTCATACAGGTTTGTCCTATCCTATCCATCAGGGAGACAGAGAGAAAGAGACATTCCATCTACAATAGTTGTGAGGACCTTACCGAGAAGCTCAGCAGGGAGGTACTACAACACACAGGCACTAGAGGAAGGCTACTGATTTCCACCTGGATAAGCAGACTCTGGATTTGCCTTCAGACCGGCCGGACTCTGCCTGCCCTGTGGTCCATACTCTGAACTGTGGATGCTGAAGCCTTCAATAAAGGTAAAGAGACTGCAACCTTGTGTCCTCGTTATTCACTGCGCCTTACATCATCCACCATCTACACTCTGGGAAGCCCTGGGGATACACTTCACCTATGGGAAGGTATACCATCTAGCTGCCATCACATCACCCCAGCGGACCCCTAAGCAGCGTCGATCACCCTGACTGAATACCACAGGTGGCGTCACAAACATTATCCCTTTAAAGACCTTTCCCCCATTTTACAACAGACGCCCCTAGGGCCATGGACCGGGTCAGCCACCGTGACATCCCCGCCGAGAACCGAAGGGCCCGGCTCCGAGTACCCCATAGCCCTACTGGGGTCGCTCCACTACCCGGAGCTGCTGGATCTGCTAGTGAAAGTACGCCGTCTGTCTGCCCATTTTAGAAAGTCAGCTACAGCTTCAGCCGCCCTTGCTGTGCTTCAGCAGCATTTGCAGCTTCCAGCTCACCGGCTGGTGTGTGATGTCCCCACGTGTTGGAACTCTATGCTGCATATGTTGGAAAGGATTTGTGAGCAGAAGAGGGCAGTTGTTGACTACCAACATCAACAAGGCTGTCGATATTCAGTTCAGACTCCACACATAAGACCTCAGGAGGAGTGGACATGGATGTCCGACATATGTACCATCCTCCAAAACTTTGAGGACTGCACCAAGATGGTGATTGGCGATGACGCCATAAGTAGCATCACCATCCTGCTTCTCAGCATTCTGAAAACCTCTGCTCACAATCAAAGAGGATGCATTGCAGGCAGAGCACGAGGACATGGAGCAAGGAACCATACAAGGGGATTACACTCAGCCCAGCCTCATGTCTTCTCAATGTGGATTGGTAGTCAATGAGGAGGAGGAAGAACAGGAGCTACTTTCATGCACTATAGACGGTACTACAAACACAGCTGTCATACCGTCTGTTCAGCGGGGATGGCCTGAGGACAGGGAGGAGGAGGAGGACAGCATGGTCAGTCGTCCTGTTGGTGAGGACCCGGAAGTCTTGCCTGTTAGCAGTCTGGCATGCATGGCTGACTTTATGTTGCGCTGCGTTTCACGTGACCATCGCATTATAAAAATTTTGGTTGACACTCATTACTGGTTGGTGACACTTCTAGACCCATGCTACGAGGAGAACTTTCAATCTCTTCTTCCAGAGGCAGACAGGTGTACTAAAATGGTGCAGTACCAGAGGTCCCTTGTAGCGGAATTACTTAGAAAATTCCCATGTGAGAACGCTGGCAGCAGACGTCAGAGTTTGTTATACAACCAAGGAGTCCAAGCGAGAGAGACAGAAGTACAATCCAGCTCAGTTAGGGGAACAATGGCCAAGTTCTGGGACAGTTTTCTCAGACCCTCCCATCGTGACGGCACAGAGGCAAGGGGTGCTGTCACAAGAAGTGCAATGTTTGGGAAGATGGTGAGGGAGTACCTTGCAGATCGTACAAACGTCCTTCTTGATTCCTCTGTGCCTTTTAATTATTGGGTATCCAAGCTGGACACGTTGCATGAACTGTCTCTCTACGTCTTGGAGGTCCTGGCCTGCCCTGCTGCTAGCGTTCTGTCAGAGCGGGTTTTTAGTGCCACTGGTGGAATTATAACAGATAAGCGCATCTGCCTCTCAACTGAAAATGCTGACAGGCTGACTCTTATAAAAATGAACTAGGGCTGGATTGGGAAAGACTTCTGTATACCACCAAGTGAAAACAGCGAAACATAACCTCTAATGCATTCTCTCTTTTGGGGAAGTGTATTCTCATGCACCTCTTCACAACCACACATGGGTATACGCTTCCAGATTTGGTCTGTTTGTTGTTATCCTCCTCCTTATTTTCATCCTCATCATCCATAACCAGTAGAGCACCAGAGTGAACGGATTTCGTGATGCCAAAGGCACAATTTTTTTTTTTGCAAGGGTGTAAATATTATGCCCGTAACTAATTGGAAACCAAAACAAATGTTACTCCCACAGGGGGAAATATCATAAAAAAGAGATGTAAGTCTATTTATCCCATGTATTCGTATATTTTCCATTTTCCCAATCTCTGGACAGTCCTGTTATGAGGTAGTGTATACTTCAACAATAGAAAATTATTCAAAGACTTTGAAATTATATTTTTCTATATAGCCCTGTCTCTGAGCTGTTGCTAGGGACAAGCATATCTTGTTGGACACATTCAGGCTTCAAATCTATGAACCTGTGTTGGCCCCTCCCTTTTGTTATTTACTTTCATCTGTGGATTCACATTTATTTCTTTGTTTAATTTCATTATGATTTAGCTTTGTCTCCTCATTGTCCACCACTAGGCTTATCGGCCTCTGGGTCGCTACAGGCAGTCAATTTTTTGGCAAGGGTGTCTATGATCTACATAAAATATTAAAAAATGTATCCCCCATGAGAAAATGCTTGTCAGGCTAGGCACACCATTACAAGTGTCAGAGACCCACACCCCTACATTGGGCCTACTTCTTAACTTTGTCTCCTGCAATGTCTCTTCTTTAGCTGCCACTAGATCACCAGGGTGAATGTTCTTTGTGCAGTGAATTTTGGGCAAGGGTGCTGTGAGGGCACTATATTATTTAGTAAAAAAGTACCCCACATTGAGGAATTGGGCATTACATTGGGCCTACTTCTTAACTCTGTCTCCTGCAATGTGTCCTTTAACTGCCACTGGATTACCAGGGTGAACGTGCTCTGTTCGGTGAATTTTGGGCAAGGGGCTGTATGGCACTATTTTATTTAGTAAAAACAGGACCCCACATTGGAGAATTGGGCATTACATTACATTGGGCCTACTTCTTAACTCTGTCTCCTGCAATGTATCTTCTTTACCTGCCACTAGATCACCTGGGTGAACGTGCTCTGTATGGTGCATTTTGGGCAAGGGGGCTGTGATGGCACTATTTTATTTATTAAAAAAGGACCCCACATTGGGGAATTGTTTGTCAGCTCATCCCCTCCGTTACAAGTCTGAGACCCACACCCCTACATTGATCCTACTTCTTAACTCTGTTTCCTGCAATGTCTCTTCCTTATCTCCGACGACATGACGTGGGTGAACGTGTTCTGTACTTTTATAGGCCACAGAATTTTGAGCAAGGGGGGCTGTGATGGCAATAGTATATTTTTTTTAAAAAAGGTACCCCCCATTGGTGAAACCACATCCTTGTTGGCAAAGACTTCATAACATTTGTGTACCTTAAAGGGCCACTGTCACGCCCTCCAGCTGTTATAAACTAAAAGCGCCACCTTGTGCAGCAGTAATGCTGCAGTCTAACAAGGTGGCTCTTTTAGTTTTTGCTTCTGTTATTCCCTCAATAAAGCGTTTTATAATTTTCCCAAAATACCTATCTTTGTACCTGGAGGCGGGTCTGAAGCCTCCTCTGTGAAGCGCCCAACTGCCGTCTCTCATCTCTTCTGGGGCGATGGTCGCCGCCCCCTGCGCGCTGTTCTTCTTAAATCTGGCGCCTGCACTGTGCGTGCCTGCCTGGGGCAGGCGCAGTGTTTATTGGCCGTCATAGCTCAGATGCCGGGTGCCTGACTGCGCCTGTGTGGGCAGTGCGGCCACCCTGTTACTGAATCCCCGCCCCGCACTGTGTTATGCATTATGCACAGTGCGGCTGGGATTCCTGGGCAGATTCCTGAACAGACCGACGCTGAAAGGCGGGGAACCTGGGGGAGCGTCTGACAAGCGCAGTGCGCATGCCCAGGAATCCCAGCCCCGCACTGTGCATAATGCATAACACAGTGCGGGGCGGGGATTCAGTAACAGGGTGGCCGCACTGCCCACACAGGCGCAGTCAGGCACCCGGCATCTGAGCTATGACGGCCAATGAACACTGCGCCTGCCCCAGGCAGGCACGCACAGCGCAGGCGCCGGATTTAAGAAGAACAGTGCGCAGGGGGCGGCGACCATCGCCCCAGAAGAGATGAGTGACGGCAGTTGGGCGCTTCACAGAGGAGGCTTCAGACCCGCCTCCAGGTACAAAGATAGGTATTTGGGGAAAATTATAAAACGCTTTATTGAGGGAATAACAGAAGCAAAAACTAAAAGAGCCACCTTGTTAGACTGCAGCATTACTGCTGCACAAGGTGGCTCTTTTAGTTTATAATGGCTGGAGGGGGTGACAGTGGCCCTTTAAAGAGCTCACATGAAAAGCTTCTTTTTGTGTTGCCTGGTTGCCCACATTGGACACAATACACTTCATACAAATTTGATAAAGCAATGCTGTTAGTTTGGCTCAGTAGTTCATTACAAATATTTCTTTGTTGACTATATTAGTTTCTCTCCTTGAGAGCGATAACTTTGGCTGCCTAAAATGTACAAATGGCAAATATACAAATGGCAAATATGCAAATGGCGATTTGGAATCCAGATTAAAATACTGTATAACGAATGCATTCAGACAATCACATAGCTGCATTTCTTGTAAAACATTTACAAATGTGACAAACAATGCTCATAGTGACACAATCTTGAGAAATAATAATAATTTTATTTATATAGCGCCAACATATTCCGCAGCCCTTTACAAATTATAGAGGGGACTTGTACAGACAATAGACATTACAGCATAACAGAAATCACAGTTCAAAATAGATACCAAGAGAAATGAGGGCCCTGCTCGCAAGCTTACAATCTATGAGGAAAAAGGGGAGACACGAGAGGTGGATGGTAACAGTTGCTTTAGTTATTTGGACCAGCCATAGTGTAAGGCTCAGGTGTTCATGTAAAGCTGCATGAACCAGTTAACTGCCTAAGTATGTAGCAGTACAGACACAGAGGGCTATTAGCTACATAAAGTGTATGAGAACATGATGTGAGGAACCTAATTATGTTTTTTCTTGTTTGTTTGTTTGTTTGTTTTTTTTGAATGGGACACACAGGGATAGTTAGGTTAATGCGTTGAGGCGGTAGGCCAATCTGAACAAATGAGTTTTTAGAGCACGCTTAAAACTGTGGAGATTGGGGATTAATCGTATTAACCTAGGTAGTGCATTCCAAAGAATCGGCGCAATTGCGTTTGTTTATTCACTTCACAAACAGTTCTAAGCCTCTATAAGTTTGCTGTTTGTCATTGTAAAACATTAAGGTTTACTGAAACTCTGCCTGTGGTGGTTTGATCTAAATCCTTGTGACTTTTATTTTGTAGGGGTTTATGGCCCCTCGTCTCATGACTCCATGATATCTGTTTCATACAACCTTGAAAGCTGGCCACTTGAAGGTCTGGGTGAAACTAGAGTTACTACATAGTGTAAATCACTATATAAGACCAGAGAAACATGACTAAGACAGATGTCAAAACTGGGGTACCTGTACATGTTCAGTGTGCTGATACCTGCATAATAGGAGACGCCCATGCAGTGTAGGTAATCTCCCAGGAGTTCTCTGTCTTGGTCTTGCTTCTCTGATATTCCAGACAGATGATGTTTTAAAGCCTCTTGTGGATGATGCAAGTCTACTGTATGTAGTTAATCTTCATATATATACGAAATCATTATATGTATTTAATCCTTATATGAACTTATTAACCTTTGTATGTTAACATATTCAAAAGTGTACGCACTCACAAATTCTCCTGTAAATAATTGTAAAGATTATAAGGGATAACTCAGGAGACTCATTGCATGGAACAAGACAACTACAGGACACAGTTTTATAAGTGGTAAAGTCTATATTATCACACGGTGATTCAAACAGGTGCAGAGAGAAACTCAAGTCCACAACACTTGGTGTAAAAATAAAACGCAGCTTAACAGTCTATAGGAAACTTCAGAGGAAAATGCAATCACGCAGAAAGTCTATGAAGCACAATTATTCTTGAGGATACTTGACACGAATAAGTCCTTGGTAGTCCAAACACAGATAGATATGCTTATAAGGCAGTTCAAATAATATCTTAGCACAACCAGGGAGGCCTGGGTAAAAGTCTCAGGTTTAAGCAGAGCAGCAACAGCTTACATGTCCAGCAAATGCAGATGGAAACAAACACAATCAGCTAGATGGAGGATTACTGGAAACCGATGTATGCAACAGAAACTCAGCTGAGTAGCAGGATCTCCACACAGGTTCACAGGAGCAGGTGCAGGTGCAAAGCCAGGGAGTCGTCAGAAGCGGGATGCAAGGCAGAATACTCTAGCACAGACTAAAGGCTGGGGAAAAGGGCAGTAATGCACAAAAGGTAATTAAAATGTTCAGAGTCCTGACATTACTCCCTCCTTAGAAGCGGCCTCAGAACGATCCTGGACCTGGTTTCTCAGGGAATCTTTGATGAAAATGAGAGATCTTCTGTTGGGCATTGATGTTTTCCACAGGTTCCCAAGAGTCTTCCTCAGGGGGATATCCCTGCCATCTTATCAGATATTGGAGCCGATTCCTGCGAATCCTGGAATCAATAATTTCCTCCACCACAAATTGTTCTTGCCCATCAATCACCACAGGCTGTGGAGGTGGCACAACACGTCCCTGGAAGGTATTAGGAGATACAGGCTTTAGTAAAGATACATGAAAAACTGGGTGTACCTTCATAGTCCTAGGCAGCTTCAGACGGCAGGCCACAGAGCTCACAATACCATTGATCTTGAAACGGCCAATGAATTTCTGTCCAACTTTTTGTGAAGGAACGTTTAACTTCAGATTCTTAGTTGATAACCACACGGAATCTCCTACCTTGAACATGGGTGCAGGTTTACGGAATCTATCAGCTGATCTCTTATAACGTTCTTGAGCCGTGGTCAGGGATTCCTTCAGAACCTCCAGATTTTGCCTCATCTCAGTCAGCCTTTCCTCAACTGCTGGAACTGGAGAATTAATCGGGGACCTAGGTAAGATACATGGATGATAACCCAGATTGGCAAAGAAAGGAGTGAACTTAGTGGAGGCGCTCTGAGAATTGTTGTATGAAAATTCGGCTAATGGCAGTAATTCCAACCAATCATGTTGCAGATGGCTAACATAGCATCTTAGATATTGTTCCAACGTCTGGTTGGTACGCTCAGTCTGACCATTTGTCTGGGGATGGTAAGCGGAAGAGAGACAGACATTAATATTGAGTGCAGAACAAAACCCCTTCCAGAATCTTGAAGTGAACTGTACGCCACGGTCAGAGATGATCTCATCCGGGACCCCATGCAGCCGGAAGACATTCTGAATAACCAAGTTCACTGTATTGTTAGCTGAGGGGAGGCCGGTGCATGGAACAAAATGAGCGGCTTTAGTCAGGCGATCAACTTCTACCATGATCGTATTCATGCCCCCCGATGTAGGCAGCTCCACAATAAAGTCCATTGATATAGACCCCCAAGGTCGGGACGGAACAGGTAACGGTTGCAGGAGACCCGTAGGTGCCACACGAGGAGTCTTGTAACGAGCACATACCTCGCAAGAGAGAACATAGTCCTTAGTATCCTTCAGGCAAGTTGGCCACCAGAAAAATCAGCTTAGGAACTCTTGTGTCTTCTTTACCCCCCTGTGACCAGCCAACTTGACGTCATGTACCAACTTGAGGATCTGCAGACGGACGGCCTCAGGGTCGTAGATACGTCGATCTCTGAACCACATGCCACCCTTAAAGACAAGATTAATATCAACAGGTGGGTTGACCAGAAATACATCACCGTCATAAGCCTCCCTGCACTTCTTCCACAAGTCCTGATCGTGGATAACTCCGATGAAATTGGCATCAGATAGAATTGTCTTGGACGGGGCTCCAGGTATTGAATCCGCAGCATGGATTTGGGATAAAGCATCAGCCTTCCCATTACGAGAACCTGGATGGTACGAGATAGCAAAATTAAATTGATTTAAAAATAAATTCCAATGAGCCTGATGAGTAGAAAGACATCTAGCGGATCTGAGAAACTCTAATTTGCGATGGTCAGTAAGCACTACGATCTGTTGTGCAGCTCCTTGCAGATGATGCCTCCATTTCTTGAAAGCCGCAATAATAGCCTGCAATTCCTTGTCTCCCACATCGTAATTCTTCTCTGCTGAGGTTAGTCTACGGGAAAAGAAAGTACAAGGATGTAGCAGACCCTTCTCTCCAGTTCTTTGGAAGAGTATAGCCCCCAAGGCATTATCAGAAGCGTCCACCTCCACAATGAAAGAAAGTGTTGGATCTGGGTGTATCAACAGCGGTGCTGAGGTGAAACAGATCTTAAGCTGATCAAAAGCTTCTTGAGCTTGTGATGACCGCTTACAGGGCTTTTCCTTCTTTGTCAAGGAAGTAATGGGATGGACAATATCAGAAAAATTTCGAATAAAACGTCTGTAGAAATTTGCAAAACCAATAAAACGTTGCACCTCCTTAACGTTCTTGGGTACCGACCAGTCAAGGATAGCCTGAATCTTACCAGATTCCATGTTCAGCCCCTGGGGAGAGATGATATAACCTAAGAACTGTATCTCAGAACGATGGAACTCGCATTTCTCCGGCTTGATATACAGATGGTTCTCTTTCAGACGTCTTAAAACAGCCTTGACATGTTCTTCATGTTCCTGTAGAGAGTTAGAAAAGATTACAATATTGTCCAAATAGATCACCACAAACTGGTCCAACAAATCTCTGAAAATGTCATTAGCAAGGTGGTGAAAGGTTGCAGGGGCATTTCAAAGCCCGAAGGGCATCACAAGATATTCAAAGTGTCCATACCGGCATTGGAATGCTGTCTTCCACTCATCCGCTGGACGAATATGCACCAAATTATAAGCCCCACGAAGATCCAGTTTAAAGAAAACCTTAGCATGGCGGACTCTTTCCAGTAATTCGGGAATCAGAGGCAAAGGGTAATGATTCCGTACGGTTACCTTTTTGAGCTCTCGATAGTCCACACAGGGTCTCAGGGACCCATCCTTCTTCTTTACAGAAAATATAGGTGCCCCTGCTGGTGAAGAAGAAGGACGTATGAAGCCTTTGGCCAGATTTTCATCAATATACTCCTTTAAGGCTTGAAGCTCAGGTGCCTCCAAAGGATATACGTTACCAAAAGGAATAGCTGCCCCAGGAAGCAACTCAATGGGACAGTCATAATGCCTGTGTGGAGGAAGCTGATCTGCATTCTTCTTGTCACAGATGTCAGAGAACTCTTTATATGCTGAAGGTAAAGTAAATACCTGTACCGGTGGTTCTGTAGCTGTGGACTCGGGGACAGCTTCAGTTAATGCTGAGTTGCTCCTTGTTGGAAAGATAATCTCCTTGGTCTCCCAGTTGATAGTTGGATTCTGAAAACGCAGCCAAGGGATGCCTAAAATCACAGGAAAATGAGAAGAAATTAACAAGAAAGAGTTGCTCTTGCTGATTAGGCTCCAACAAAATCTCAAGGGGTGCGGTCTCCTGATCCACAGGCCCGGAGATTAAAGGTGACCCATCCACTGTTTCCATGGTAATTGGAGAGGCTCTTTGCTGAATTTCAATACCATGTTCCTTGGCAAATGCGATATCCATAAAATTGCCACCTGCACCAGAGTCAATCATAGCTGCACTGGAAATCCACTGTCCTGTACACAGGATCTTAATTGGGAGAGAACAGTGAGAGTTCTTTTTATTTAGCTCCTTGGCTGGTGAAGTCATAGAAAGTGAATGGAATACAGTGTTTAAAGGCAGGCTACATTCAGAGATGTCCGATTCATCATCATAGTTGTCATACTCCCCTACTGCTGCTAGCACCTTGTTAGGCCACTTGGGACACTTGCGACAGTTGATTAGAAAGTGGTCAGACTGGCCGCAGTAGAAACATAGACTTTCTCGAAGGCGATGCTCCCGGCGCTCATTACTCTCGCGCCTCTGAACAGAATCAATTTGCATGGGCACCTCCTCTACCTCTCGAGATGTTTTACCTGCAGGCTCTTTGGAAGGAAGGGAAAAGTTAGAAATACGGTTATATGCAGCAAACTTCTCCTGCCTACGCTCAGTAAGGCGAATGTCAATGCGCACACAATGCTGTATAAATGTTTCTAGCTCTTGTGGTGATTCAGAGCGAGCTAATTCATCCTTTACAATGCTAGACAGACCCCTTTTAAAAATAGGTAATTGTGCATAACTGTCCCAATTAGTATCTACCGCTAATCTCCTGAATTCAGTAGCATACTCAGTAACAGAACGTTTAGCTTGACGTAAAGACAATAAAGCAGATTCAGCGGTTGCACGGCGATTAGGGTCATCAAACATTAATGCCATAGCGGCCAAAAAATCATCCAAATTATTTAACCGCGGGTCACGAGACTCAATCATCGGATTCGCCCAGGCGAGTGCTCGTGCGGTCAGCAGCATTATTACACACAATACTTTGGATCTATCATTAGGAAAATGGTCAGCATGCACATCATAATATAGCATACATTGATTCACAAAGCCACAAAATTTGTCGCGATCACCATTAAATCTGAATGGGGGCAACTTAGGTGGGCTAGCTGGTGGCGATTGCCCAGAGGGAAAAGTCGCTTGTGCAGCCATTTGCGTGCTTGTGTCCTGAAAAGCCCGTCCATACTGGGACTCTATACCAGCAAGTTTGTTTTCCTGGGCTGCCATGCGCGTGCTTAAGTCCTGCAAAGTTTGTCCAAACACTTGTTGATTGTGTTCAAAGCTTCCAAACTTCTTTTGCAGACCTTCCACATCTTTCTGCAGTGATCTAATTATGGAGAACACCTGTTCTAGTCTGCTTTCTGCAGTCATTGTTCCAGCAGTCTCCTCTTTTGAGGCTAGAGTATGCTGTAAAGATTATAAGGGATAACTCAGGAGACTATTTGCATGGAACAAGACAACTACAGGACACAGTTTTATAAGTGGTAAAGTCTATATTATCACACGGTGATTCAAACAGGTGCAGAGAGAAACTCAAGTCCACAACACTTGGTGTAAATATAAAACGCAGCTTAACAGTCTATAGGAAACTTCAGAGGAAAATGCAATCACGCAGAAAGTCTATGAAGCACAATTATTCTTGAGGATACTTGACACGAATAAGTCCTTGGTAGTCCAAACACAGATAGATATGCTTATAAGGCAGTTCAAATAATATCTTAGCACAACCAGGGAGGCCTGGGTAAAAGTCTCAGGTTTAAGCAGAGCAGCAACAGCTTACATGTCCAGCAAATGCAGATGGAAACAAACACAAGCAGCCAGATGGAGGATTACTGGAAACCGATGTATGCAGCAGAAACTCAGAGCTGAGTAGCAGGATCTCCACACAGTTTCACAGGAGCAGGTGCAAGTGCAAAGCCAGGGAGTCGTCAGGAGCTGGATGCAAGGCAGAATACTCTAGCACAGACTAAAGGCTGGGGTGGAGTTATATAGCAGGAAGACACAGTGCACATGAGACCAAAGACGCCATCTTGGAAAAGGGCAGTAATGCACAAAAGGTAACTAAAATGTTCAGGGTCCTGACAATAATTCTGCAAAGAGGGAACCATCATACCATTAAAAAATATGAGTGGATTTTCATGGGCCCATCCAGTATGTGGGTTCCAAGGCGTAATGGGGTGCATGTGATTGGCCTTGCTGCCAATGTGTAAAACAAAGGAGTACGGAGTAGAAAATGCATATTGTGAAGTGGATTTTCATGGGCCCATCCAGTATCTGGGTTCCAAGGCGTAATGGGGAGCATATGACTATGCAGCAGGGCTGGCCTTGCTGCCAATGTGTAAAACAAAGTAGTATGGAGTACAAAATGCATATTGTGAAGTTGATTTTCAGGGGCCCATCCAGTATGTGGGTTCAAAGGCTTATTGGGGTGCATATGAATTGGTAGCAGGGCAGGCCTTGAATTCAATGCAACAATTTTTCAGTCCCCCCTGGACATCTTATGAAAGGGGTCATGTGGTGTGCCGTAATTCTTGGCAGCCCATCCACTCACAGCATAGGCTACAACAGCTTAGGAGACCCACTGTTTCATAATGGCCCATTAAGAAGATTAATGCCGCCTGATGCACCAGTAAAAATTGGCTCTGTGACTTTAAGGCCGGAGACACACTGGTGCGAGATACGGCCGAGTCTCGCTGGTTAAAAGCAAGCTGTGGCACCGGCACTCCGGAGCGGAGCGTGCAGCTGCATAGCAATACATGGAGCCGCATGCTCCGCTCCGGAGTGCCGGTGCCACAGCTTGCTTTTAACCAGCGAGACTCGGCCGTATCTCGCACCAGTGTGTCTCCGGCCTAAGAGTCTCTCCTTCATAAATTAAACAAGATGGGTCTGCTTATGTGTCACACACCACATGGCCAGCTAGAGTTGTTAAATGTTACCATGACATTTCCCAGTGAATGCATTTGTAGTGGTTGAAAGCAATGTTAAAGTTGAAAAATGCTTTAAAAACGCTGTGTCTGAACTAAGCCTAAGAGGGGGAGGAAATTTTCGGTCTGGGGTTAAATATTTGACCATACAGGCAAGTCATTAACCTGCAAAGGCTGTACCTTGACATACAGTATTTCCCAGCAAAATCTGTTTTGGTTTCGTTTTAGCGTGTTTTTTGTTGCACAGGGAAAGATGGCATGAATCTCGGAAAAAAAAGTTTACAGCTGTTAACTAGGAGTCAGGAATGCTTCCAGGGGTGATCCCCATGATGTCCCTGTGTCATTTGAGCAGTGTTTCCATCATTTTCAGATGTTTTTAGACCTTAAAAGGACCCCCTGGGGGATTGCGGTAAAAATACTCGGATCTCCCATAGACTTACATTGGGCTCGTTGTTCTGGCACAATACCCGAGTATACCAATCTGCTTGACCCGAGCAACGAGCACCCGAGCATTTTAGTGCTCGCTCATCACTAGTCTTCACCATAGTGAAGTTTGGAGTGTGACTGAGGTTGTGGACAGGTGTCTTTTATAGTGATATCAAGTTCAAACAGGTGCCATTACTACAGGTAATGAGTGGAGGACAGAGGAGACTCTTAAAGGGAATCTGTCTCATTTTGCCGCTAAAAGTCAAATGATGCTCCCTCCCTTCTGAGCCCCGACATGCGCCCAAACAGTGGTTTACCCATACATATGGGGCATAAGCGTACTCAGGAAAAATTGTACAACAACTTTGGGGGTCTAATTTCTCCTGTTACCCTTGGGAAAATAACAAAATGGGGGCTAAAAACTTATTTTTGTGGGAAAAAAATGATTTTTTATTTTCACGGATCATCGTTATAAATTTCTGTGAAGCACTTGGGGGTTCAAAGTGCTCACCACGCATCTAGAAAAATTCCTTGGGGGGTCTAGTTTCCAAAATGGGGTCACTTATGGGGGAGCTCCAATGTTTAGGCACACAGGGGCTCTCCAAAGGCGACATGGTGTCCGCTAATGATTGAAGAAAATTTTTCATTCAAAAAGTCAAATGGCGCTCCTTTCCTTCCGAGCCCTGCTGTACGCCCAAACAGTGGTTTCTGACCACATATAAGGTATCGGTGTACTCAGGAGAAATTGCCCAACAAATTTTAGGATCCATTTTATCCTGTAGCCCATGTGAAAATGAAAAAATTGAGGCTAAAAGATTTTTTTTGTGAAAAAAAAGTGCTTTTTCATTTTTACGGATCAATTTGTGAAGCACCTGGGGGTTTAAAGTGCTCACTATGTAGCTAGATAAGTTCCTTCGGGGGTCTAGTTTCCAAAATGATCACTTGTGGGGGAGCTCCAATATTTAGGCACACAGGGGCTCTCCAAACGCGACATGGTGTCTGCTAAAGATTGGAGCCAATTTTTCATTCCAAAAGTCAAATGGCGCTCCTTCCCTTCGAGCCCTGTCGTGCGCCCAAACAGTGTTTCCCCCCCCACATATGGGGTGTCGGCGTACTCAGGACAAATTGTACAATAACTTTCGGGGTCCAGTTTCTTCTTTTACGCTTGGGAAAATAAAAAAATTATTGCTAAAGTCATTTTTGTGACAAAAAAGTGAAATGTTCATTTTTTCCTTCCATGTTGCTTCTGCTGCTGTGAGGCACCTGAAGGGTTAATAAACTTATTGAATGTGGTTTTAAGCACCTTGAGGAGTGCAGATTTTAGAATGGTGTCACGTTTGGGTATTTTCAGCCATGAATATATGTCACACAATACACCTTAAATAAATTGCAAACAAATCACATTCCCATATATATATATATATCTGTGAAGAAATATAGAGATTTTTTAAAATAATTCACCCCGGTGCACTGTGTAACAATCGCTGTGGACACCACAGCAAAAACCAAACTAAAGCCAAAACAATTCAGTAAGGATCAAAGGGACCAGACAGAATACCAAGGCATAAACATATCAAAATATATTTTTATTAATGAGCATAACAATGGTTACAAAATATTAAAATTACATAAATCCATATATAAAAAATAATATATAATATATACTAATAAGAACTTTAATTAAAAAGCTACAAAGAATAGCGCGGCACCAGGAAGATTAGGATGAAAAGTAATAGTACCACTCATAAGACTGCCCCACTGCAATAACAGGATATCTTTAATTACGCTTGCAACCCGTAATAAGGTGTTACTATGTCAAATCCAGCTCAGTGAAAAACAATATGAAAGTGCGCAAGTGCCATATCCAAATCAAAAATGACCCATTATAAATATAAGTTGATTTCAATCAATTCATAAAGTGACAAAGTGCAAAGGATAATTCTAAACATAAACAGCGCAGGAGTTTATCCTAAAAAAAGTGCATAAACAAAGTGCCAATATATGCCGGAAAAAAGCCTTCTATAGGAAAAAAAGAGAGAGAGGGGCTGCAGCGATTATATAGTAGTATATACCTGTGGGGGGCTGAGTCCTGGGCCTGCGCCTCTCCCAAGAGAGAGAGAGGCGCAGGCCCAGGACTCAGCCCCCCACAGGTATATACTACTATATAATCGCTGCAGCCCCTCTCTCTCTTTTTTTCCTATAGAAGGCTTTTTTCCGGCATATATTGGCACTTTGTTTATGCACTTTTTTTAGGATAAACTCCTGCGCTGTTTATGTTTAGAATTATCCTTTGCACTTTGTCACTTTATGAATTGATTGAAATCAACTTATATTTATAATGGGTCATTTTTGATTTGGATATGGCACTTGCGCACTTTCATATTGTTTTTCACTGAGCTGGATTTGACATAGTAACACCTTATTACGGGTTGCAAGCGTAATTAAAGATATCCTGTTATTGCAGTGGGGCAGTCTTATGAGTGGTACTATTACTTTTCATCCTAATCTTCCTGGTGCCGCGCTATTCTTTGTAGCTTTTTAATTAAAGTTCTTATTAGTATATATTATATATTATTTTTTATATATGGATTTATGTAATTTTAATATTTTGTAACCATTGTTATGCTCATTAATAAAAATATATTTTGATATGTTTATGCCTTGGTATTCTGTCTGGTCCCTTTGATCCTTACTGAATTGTTTTGTATTTTCAGCCATATAGACCCCTCAAACTAACCTCAAATGTGGGGTGGTCCCTAAATAAAATGGTTTTGTAAATTTTGTTGTAAAAATGAGAAATCGCTGGTCAAATTTTAACCCTTATAAATTCCTAGGAAAAAAAAAATTTTGCTTCCAAAATTGTGCTGATGTAAAGTAGACATGTGGGTAATGTTATTTATTAACTATCTTGTGTCACATAACTCTCTGGTTTAACAGAATAAAAATTCAAAATTTGAAAATTGCGAAATTTTCAAAATTTTCGCCAACTTTCCGATTTTTTTCACAAATAAACGCAAACATTATCGACCTAAGTTTACTACTAACATGAAGCCCAATATGTCACGAAAAAATAATCTCAGAATCGCTAGGATCCATTTAAGCGTTCCTGAGTTATTACCTCATAAAGGGACACTGGTCAGAATTGCAAAAAATGGGCAGGTCATTAAGGTCAAAATAGGCTGGGTCATGAAGGGGTTAAAGTGGCAACAATTTCCACAGAGTTGAAAATGTACAATGGGCCTCTGACACACTTTTCACTACAGGCAACCCAACAGATGGAGAACCAACTTGGACTCTTCACATTTCAAAAAATTATTGACACACAATTAAAGTTGCACCAATTTCCACATAATAAAAACAGTATAATGGGCCTCTGACACACCTTCCACTACAGGTTACCCAACAGATGAAAACCCAACTTTGAGTCACCACATTTAAAAAAATTGTTTGTAACATCAGGAGCAGTAGAAACAGCAGGCACGGAAGCCATGAGAAAGATGTCACAAACTGCAATAATGCGCGACACCATCGCCTAGTCTGCGATTGTGGTGCACATGTCATTGGAGATACATGACTTGTTCATTTTGATGAAAGTTAGGCGGTCTACACTTTCAGGGGACAGACTGATGTGTTTCTCCATCAGGACTCCACCAGCAGTGTTCTGAGAGTACGCTGGCTGCCGGGCATGACAAAACCTCCCAAGCGAGCTCAGGCCAGTCTTCCATTTTTGAAGACCAAACTGCAAAAGGATCCAAATTTCCCCTGATCGCATTGATATTGATACTCCTGCACCATCCTGTCCAGTAGTTCACAACATGTCAGACTTGTACTCTGTTCTGCTGGTGCACAGACTGGTTTACAAAATGTGTGAAACGACTCACAGAAATTGCTTATGCCACTTACAAACTATTGCTGCTGCTACTAATGTTTTTGCAGTGACCACTTGACATTCCCGGGGTTTGAAATCTAGAACTGCAATGCACTGTGTGCCTCATTGCTGTTTTGGGGAAAACCACTCTTAAGATTGTCTATAAGTGTGTTTCGATACTCGAACATGCGTGCATCCTTTCCAGGGGAGAAGCATCTGGCAGAATTTACTCTTGTACCATGGATCATACAGAGTGGCAACCCAGTAGTCAGCACTATTTCTAGCCATAAGGTTATGGGCATCATGCTGAAGGTAGTGGAGCAAGAAGGTGCTCATGTGTCAGGTGCTTTCATGAGGTCCAAATGAATGGTGTTTTGATGGCGGGATAACACACAAGCTTCCTTTCTTAATCCCATCCTACCAACCATGGACAACAGAGAGGGGATCATAATCCTCTTCATCTCCTGACTGTTGTGCACCCATCACCTCTTTCTCTTCATCCTCCTCCATTTGTCACTCGGCTCCTGCACCTTCACTAACAGTTTATCTGGTACCATGAGCCCCACTCGATGGCTGTAATCCACTCTCCTATGGCTCCCACCTGGAACTGAAAGCTATTATTATCCCTTCTCCATCCTCCTCTGCTTCCGCCTCTCTCTCTGGGACCATCGCCTCCTCCGCAGACGATTCAAAGTGTGCTCCAGCATATAGATGACCGGAATAGTGATGTTGATAATGGCATTGTCAGCGTTAACCATCTTAGTAGCCATTTCAAAACAGAAGGGTGCAGAGGTCCTTCATCTATGCCCACTCCGCAAGAGTGATTTGCACCATGTCCATACTGCGTTGGCCAAGGCTATGCAAACTGCTTCCACAGTCTCTGCAACATGTGCAAAGTGGAATTCTACCATGTCGGCACATCGCAAATCAAATGGTTAACCAGTTGGCTGAAAATACCTTTGTAGCGATGCAAGTCGATGACCTGAGGGATGCTATCAGCGGAAGTGAGCAAACAGCAACCATGCTTTCTGCAGCAGTGCATCCAGTCCGGGATAGTGGCGGATAAATTGCTGTACCACCAGGTTGAGGACGTGAGCCATGTAAGGCACGTGAGTGGGTTCCCAAAGACTTTACTCCTCTGCATTCTGTGAATCTTTGGAGCAGACAGCTCTGCAGAATGGCCCATCTGTAGTTCCCCATAGTCAGTTGGGCGGTTGGAAAGTTGTGATTCAGGTTCCAGCTCTGAAGATTGTACTGTGTGGTGATATTAAGGTGGAGGAAGAGGAGGAGAGGCCATTTGATGCAGTACTTGCCATCCACTGGAACACATGCTCTTTCTTACCCTCATTTACAAGGCTTACTGCTGTGCAGCTGCCAAGGAAAGGTAGTGGTGTAGCCCGTCCAGTAACAGATGGAGTTGTTGTGTTTGGATAGGACAAGACTGTGTTTGTTCAGTAGAGCTTTTAGTAATGTTACCACCTAACCCACGTACCCATCGAACACCAAGCCTATTCCCCCTTCCATCACAACCTCACTTTTTCCCACTCATATTATATGTACCCTTCCCCCCTTTTAACGAGCTGTTTAACCCCCTAATCCCATATGACGTACTATCCCGTCGAGGTGGGGTGGGCCTTAATTCCCACCGACGGGATAGTACGTCATAGCGATCGGCCGCGCTCCCCCTATCGCAGCTGACATCCGACACTATGTGCCAGGAGCGGTCACCCAGCGGTTCCCCCCCACATATGGGTTATTAGCGTACTCAGGACAAATTGGACAACAACTTTTGGGGTCCAATTTATCCTGCTACCCTTGTGAAAATACAAAACTGGGGGCTAAAAAATCATTTTTGTGAAAAAAAAAAATAATTTTTAATTTCACGGCTCTGCGTTATAAACTGTAGTGAAACACTTGGGGGTTCAAAGTTCTCCCAACACATCTAGATAAGTTCCTTGGGAGGTCGAGTTTCCAATATGGGGTCACTTGTAGGGGGTTTGTACTGTTTGGGTACATCAGGGGCTCTGCAAATGCAACGTGACGCCTGCAGACCAATCCATCTAAGTCTGCATTCCAAATGGCGCTCCTTCCCTTCCGAGCTCTGCCATGCTCCCAAACAGTGCTTTCCCCCCCACATATGGGGTATCAGCGTACTCAGAACAAATTGGACAACAACTTTTGGGGTCCAATTTATCATGCTACCCTTGTGAAAATACAAAACTGGATGCTAAAAAAATCATTTTTGTGAAAAAAGAATTTTTATTTTCACGGCTCTGCGTTATAAACTGTAGTGAAACACTTGGGGGGTTCAAAGCTCTCAAAACACATCTAGATAAGTTCCTTAGGGGGTCTACTTTCCAAAATGGTGTCAATTGTGGGGGGTTTTAATGTTTAGGCACATCAGGGGCTCTCCAAACGCAACATGGTGTCCCATCTTAATTCCAGTCAATTTTGCATTGAAAAGTAAAATGGCGCTCCTTCCCTTCCGAGCTCTGCTATGCGACCAAACAGTGGTTTACCCTCACATATTGGGTATCGTCGTACTCAGGACAAATTGCACAACAACTTTTGTGGTCTAATTTCTTCTCTTACCCTTGGGAAAATAAAAAATTAGGGGCAAAAAGATCATTTTTGTGAAAAAATATGATTTTTTATTTTTACGGCTCTGCATTATAAACTTCTGTGAAGCACTTGTTGGGTCAAAGTGCTCACCACACATCTAGATAAGTTCCTTAAGGGGTCTACTTTCCAAAATGGTGTCACTTGTGGGGGGTTTCAATGTTTAGGCACGTCAGTGTTGTGAATTCTGCTCTTGGGCTCCCTCCGGTGGTTCTTGGTGGTAGTGCAGTTGTCTTGGGGTTGTAATGCGGGCAGGTGTTTCTGCTGATTGCAGCTCTAATAGGTATTTAGGTGTCCAGGATCCATGAGTCCATGCCAGTTGTCCATTGTACTTGGAGGGATTGCATCTCTTTCTGGCTCCTCATGCCCTGCTGCCAATTCATCTAAGATAAGTGTCTGTTTTTTTTGTCTCTGTGACACACATGCTGTGTGCTTTGCAATTCAGTGCAATTCATTGTGTTTTTGTCCAGCTTAGACTTTGTTTGGATTTTTCAGTCATGCTGGATTCTCAGGAGATGCAGATATGCTTTCTATGTCTTTAGTTAGATGTAGAATATTTGTATTATCTGCTGTGGATATTTTTAGGATTTTAATACTGACCGCTTAGAATTCTGTCCTATCCTTTTCTATTTAGCTAGAAGTGCCTCTTTTTCTAAATCCTGTCTTTCTGCCTGCGTGTGTTTTTCCTCTTATACTCACAGTAAATATTTGTGGGGGGCTGCCTATCCTTTGGGGTTCTGCTCTGAGGCAAGATAGAATTCCCATTTCCATCTATAGGGGTATTTAGTCCTCCGGCTGTGTCGAGGTGTCTAGGACGTGTTAGGTACATCCCACGGCTACTTCTAGTTGCGGTGTTAGTTTAGGGTTTGCGGTCAGTACAGGTACCACCTACTCCTGAGAAAGTCTCTCATGCGGCTCCAAGGTCACCGGATCATAACAGTACAACTGGCCAACAATGAGTTAAATGCATCTCAGAAGAAGGGAAGAAAGAGCCATTTTTTTTCTGTAGCCTGCTTTGTCTTTTCTTCCCTCTTTTCCTCTGGATGACTGAGGAGTCTTGTGCTAGCATGGATGTTCAGGGATTAGTTTCTCGTATAGACCAGCTTGCTGCTAAGGTACAGGGTATTTCTGATTATATTGTTCAGACTCCGCTTTTAGAACCTAGGATTCCTACTCCTGATTTGTTTTTTGGGGACAGGTCCAAATTTTTGAGTTTTAAAAACAATTGTAAACTGTTTTTTGCTCTGAAGCCTCGTTCCTCTGGTGATCCCATTCAACAGGTTAAAATTGTCATCTCCCTGCTGCGTGGCGACCCTCAGGATTGGGCATTTTCCCTGGAATCTGGGAATCCGGCCTTGCTTAATGTAGATGCCTTTTTTCAGGCTCTAGGATTATTATATGATGAACCAAATTCTGTGGATCAAGCAGAGAAGACCTTGTTGGCCCTGTCTCAGGGTCAAGAAGCGGCAGAATTGTATTGTCAGAAATTTAGAAAATGGTCTGTGCTGACTAAATGGAATGAGGATGCTTTGGCGGCAATTTTCAGAAAGGGTCTTTCTGAGTCTGTTAAAGATGTTATGGTGGGGTTTCCCACGCCTGTTGGTCTGAGTGATTCTATGTCTCTGGCCATTCAGATTGATCGGCGCTTGCGGGAGCGCAGAACTGTGCACGCTGTGGCATTGTCCTCAGAGCAGATGCCTGAGCCTATGCAGTGTGATAGGATTCTGTCTAGAACGGAACAACAAGGATTCAGACGTCAGAATAGGTTGTGTTTTTATTGTGGCGATGCTTCTCATGTCATTTCAGTCTGCCCAAAGCGTACAAAGAGAATCGCTAGTTCAGTTACCATCGGAACTGTACAACCTAAATTTCTGTTATATGTGACCTTGATCTGCTCATTGTCATCATTTTCTGTCATGGCGTTTGTGGATTCAGGCACCGCTTTGAACTTAATGGACTTTGAATTTGCCAGGCGTTGTGGTTTCCCCTTGCAGTCTTTGCAGAACCCTATTCCTTTAAGGGGCATTGATGCTACACCTTTGGCTAAAAATAAACCCCAGTTTTGGACACAGGCGACCATGTGCATGGCGCCAGCCCATCAGGAAGATTGTCGTTTTCTGGTGTTGCATAATTTGCATGATGCTATTGTGCTGGGTTTTCCATGGTTGCAGATACATAATCCTGTGTTGGATTGGAAGTCTATGTCTGTGACTAGTTGGGATTGTCAGAGGGTTCATAATGACGTTCCTGTGATGTCATATATAATAAAATCTGGCACTCAACTTATACTTGGAAGTGAATTTATTTTCCAGCAACAAATTTCCAGCAACAAAAACGTTTCGGTCATTAATTAGACCTTCATCAGTTACTGTAGATGCAATCAAAACAATATACAAAGAAAAAAACAAAGTAAATAGAACAGAAAAAATCGAACAAAATAAAGTATGTACAGGACTGGACTTCCAGTATATCAATAACATGGCAGGGTAAATAGTAAAATGGTACATAGAAACCGTACAAAATCAACCAATCTTGGCACAATAAAGAAGAAATGAATGGCTAAATCATGAGAGAAGGAGATCACATACCAGATGGTGAGTGGTGCCTGGAAAAAAGACGAGCCCCTGTAGGCAGGTAGTAATAATAGATTTCTGCAATGAAGGGTTAAAGCTACATAAGATGTATGCCCAGTGGCGAGGTGTTAGGTATGGAAATTCAGAGACATACCACTAGTGGATGTAAAGGAGGTCTGTATGGGTCAGCCTAATGGGTATAAAAATGCAGGGTACATAGGTACTGATGCCGGCTAAAAAGTGAAAGTGAAAGTAAAAATAAATATGGATATAAGAATAAGAAGAAAGCTTACCGCTTGTGCAAGGCGTCACAGACGCGGTGTCCACCGCTTGTCTAACGCCATGTGCACCGCTGCACGCTTTATGTGTGGTAGAAGAGGCGGCAGGAAGAGCTCGTGTAGCGCCGACCGGAAGTGGGCGTGTCCGGCGTGCGGCGATGTAAGCTGACAGAGGAACAACATCACCAATATGGTGGTGCGTTCCTGGAAGCAGCGCTTGCGTTCCACCTAGGTGGGAGTGTCCGGCAAGGGGCGGTGTTGTGCAGGGGATAGTGTGACCTCAGAAAAAAAAAAAGGGTTGTAAATTACGCTGGGTGATATTTACACCCCTAATGGGTACCGTTGTGCTGTATGAGCACTAGATTACATGTCAGTGCAGATATGTAAATTAAGCTGCACTGACTAAGGCTGATAAAGTGGTAGTATATGTAATGCTACGGGACCCAATTAATCAGAGAAATAGACCAACAATAAAAATTGCTTTACTGGGCACGTGCAGGCAGGAAAGGGTGAGCCGTCAGATAGTAGTGGGTGCCAAAAGAAGGTATGGATCATCCGAAGATTAATACAGGCGACTCTAGAGAGAACGGAGAAGAGAACATTAGGCAGAGGCATTAAATCGTAAAATATCACCCAGCGTAATTTCCAACCCTTTTTTTTTTTTTTTCTCAGGTCACACTATCCCCTGCACAACACCGCCCCTTGCCGGACACTCCCACCTAGGTGGAACGCAAGCGCTGCTTCCAGGAACGCACCACCATATTGGTGATGTTGTTCCTCTGTCAGCTTACATCGCCGCACGCCGGACACGCCCACTTCCGGTCGGCGCTACACGAGCTCTTCCTGCCGCCTCTTCTACCACACATAAAGCGTGCAGCGGTGCACATGGCGTTAGACAAGCGATGGACACCGCGTCTGTGACGCCTTGCACAAGCGATAAGCTTTCTTCTTATTCTTATATCCATATTTATTTTTACTTTCACTTTCACTTTTTAGCCGGCATCAGTACCTATGTACCCTGCATTTTTATACCCATTAGGCTGACCCATACAGACCTCCTTTACATCCACTAGTGGTATGTCTCTGAATTTCCATACCTAACACCTCGCCACTGGGCATACATCTTATGTAGCTTTAACCCTTCATTGCAGAAATCTATTATTACTACCTGCCTACACGGGCTCGTCTTTTTTCCAGGCACCACTCACCATCTGGTATGTGATCTCCTTCTCTCATGATTTAGCCATTCATTTCTTCTTTATTGTGCCAAGATTGGTTGATTTTGTACGGTTTCTATGTACCATTTTACTATTTACCCTGCCATGTTATTGATATACTGGAAGTCCAGTCCTGTACATACTTTATTTTGTTCGATTTTTTCTGTTCTATTTACTTTGTTTTTTTCTTTGTATATTGTTTTGATTGCATCTACAGTAACTGATGAAGGTCTAATTAATGACCGAAACGTTTTTGTTGCTGGAAATTTGTTGCTGGAAAATAAATTCACTTCCAAGTATAAGTTGAGTGCCAGGTTTTATTATATATCATTAAGGTGTTGGAACCTACCTGGGCACCATATGCTATATGCTGTGCACACGTTTATCTATTAAATTGTTCCTGTGATGTCAATCTCCTCTTCCTCCTCTTCTGAATTTCCAGAGTTTTTGTCTGATTTTCAGGATGTATTCGATGAGCCCAAGTCCAGTTCCCTTCCACCGCATAGGGACTGTGATTGTGCTATTGACTTGATTCCAGGCTGTAAGTTTCCTAAGGGCCGACTTTTCAACCTGTCTGTGCCGGAACATATCGCCATGCGGAGTTATGTTAAGGAGTCTTTGGAGAAAGGGCATATTCGGCCATCTTCTTCACCGTTGGGAGCGGGATTTTTTTTTGTTGCTAAGAAGGATGGCTCCTTGAGATCCTGTATTGATTATCGCCTCTTGAATAAGATCACGGTCAAGTTTCAATACCCTTTACCTTTGCTTTCCGATTTGTTTGCCAGGATTAAGGGGGCTAGTTGGTTTACTAAAATTGACCTTCGGGGGGCATATAATCTTGTTCGTATTAAGCAGGGTGACGAATGGAAAACTGCGTTTAATACGCCCGAAGGCCATTTTGAATACCTTGTGATGCCATTTGGGCTCTCTAATGCTCCATCTGTTTTTCAGTCCTTCATGCATGATATCTTCCGGAATTATCTTGATAAACTCATGATTGTATATTTGGATGACATCTTAATTTTTTCCGATGATTGGGAGTCTCATGTGAAACAGGTCAGGATGGTATTTCAGATCCTTCGTGATAATACTTTGTTTGTGAAGGGGTCTAAGTGTCTCTTTGGAGTGCAGAAGGCTTCTTTTTTGGGCTTTATTTTTTCTCCCTCATCTATAGAGATGGATCCGGTTAAGGTTCAGGCCATTCATGATTGGTTTCAACCCACATCTGTGAAGAGCCTTCAGAAATTTTTGGGCTTTGCTAATTTTTATCGCCGTTTCATTGCTAACGAAGAAAGGCGCTGATGTAACAAATTGGTCCCCTGTGGCTGTCTCTGCCTTTCAGGAGCTTAAACGCCGATTTACTTCTGCCCCGGTGTTGCGTCAGCCAGATGTTTCTCTTCTGTTTCAGGTTGAGGTTGACGCTTCTGAGATTGGGGCAGGGGCCGTTTTGTCTCAGAGGAATTCTGATGGTTCCTTGATGAAACCGTGTGCCTTCTTTTCCCGTAAGTTTTCGCCTGCTTAACACAATTATGATGTCGGCAATCGGGAGTTGTTGGCTATGAAGTGGGCGTTTGAGGAATGGCGACATTGGCTTGAGGGAGCCAAGCACCGTATTGTGGTCCTGACCGATCATAAAAATCTGATTTACCTCGAATCTGCCAAGCGGCAGAATCCTAGACAGGCTCGATGGTCCCTGTTTTTCTCCCGTTTTGATTTCGTGGTCTCGTATCTTCCGGGTTCTAAGAATGTTAAGGCTGATGCCCTCTCTAGGAGTTTTTTGCCTGATTCTCCTGAGGTATTTGAGCCGGTCGGCATTCTGAAGGAAGGGGTGGTCCTTTCTGCCATTTTCCCTGATTTGCGACGGGTTCTGCAGGAATTTCAGGCTGACAAACCTGACCGCTGTCCTGTGGGGAAACTGTTTGTTCCTGATAGATGGACCAGTAGAGTGATTTCTGAGGTTCACTGTTCTGTGTTGGCTGGTCATCCTGGTATTTTTGGTACCAGAGATTTGGTTGGTAGGTCCTTTTGGTGGCCGCCTTTGTCGCGTGATGTGCGTTCTTTTGTGCAGTCCTGTGGGACTTGTGCGCGGGCCAAGCCTTGTTGTTCCCGTGCTAGTGGGTTGCTTTTGAGTTTGCCGGTCCCTGAGAGGCCCTGGATGCATATTTCTATGGATTTTATTTCAGATCTTCCGGTTTCCCAGAGGATGTCAGTTATCTGGGTGGTTTGTGACCGGTTTTCTAAGATGGTTCATTTGGTGCCTTTGCCTAAATTGCCTTCCTCTTCTGATTTCGTTCCATTGTTTTTTCAGCATGTGGTTCGTTTGCATGGTATTCTGGAGAATATTGTGTCCGACAGAGGTTCCCAGTTTGTTTCTAGGTTTTGGCGGGCCTTTTGTGCTAGGCTGGGCATTGATTTGTCTTTTTCTTCCGCATTTCATCCTCAGACAAATGGCCAGACCGAGCGAACTAATCAGACTTTGGAAACTTATTTGAGATGCTTTGTGTCTGCTGATCAGGATGATTGGGTGGCTTTCTTGCCATTGGCCGAGTTTGCCCTTAATAATCGGGCTAGTTCGGCTACCTTGGTTTTGCCCTTCTTTTGTAATTTTGGTTTTCATCCTCGTTTTTCTTCAGGGCAAGTTGAACCTTCTGATTGTCCTGGTGTGGATTCTGTGGTTGACAGGTTGCAGCAGATTTGGGCTCATGTGGTGGACAATTTGGTGTTGTCTCAGGAAGAGGCTCAGCGTTTTGCTAACCGTCGTCGGTGTGTTGGTTCCCAGCTTCGGGTTGGGGATTTGGTCTGGTTGTCTTCCCGTCATGTTCCTATGAAGGTTTCTTCCCCTAAGTTTAAGCCTCGGTTTATTGGTCCATAGAGGATTTCTGAGATTATCAATCCGGTGTCTTTTCGTTTGGCCCTTCCGGCCTCTTTTGCCATCCATAATGTTTTCCATAGATCTTTATTGTGGAAATATGTGGTGCCCGTTGTTCCCTCGGTTGATCCTCCTGTGTTGGTTGATGGGGAGTTGGAGTATGTGGTTGAGAAGATTTTGGATTCCCGCTTTTCGAGGCGGAGGCTTCAGTACCTTGTCAAATGGAAGGGTTATGGCCAGGAGGATAATTCTTGGGATTTTGTCTCTGATGTCCATTCTGCTGATTTGGTCCGTGCCTTTCATCTGGCTCGTCCTGATCGGCCTGGGGGCTCTGGTGAGGGTTCGGTGACCCCTCTTCAAGGGGGGGTACCGTTGTGAATTCTGCTCTTGGGCTCCCTCCGGTGGTTCTTGGTGGTAGTGCAGTTGTCTTGGGGTTGTAATGCGGGCATGTGTTTCTGCTGATTGCAGCTCTATTAGGTATTTAGGTGTGCAGGATCCATGAGTCCATGCCAGTTGTCCATTGTACTTGGAGGGATTGCATCTCTTTCTGGCTCCTCATGCCCTGCTGCCAATTCATCTAAGATAAGTGTCTCTGTGCACACATGCTGTGTGCTTTGCAATTCAGTGCAATTCATTGTGTTTTTGTCCAGCTTAGACTTTGTTTGGATTTTTCAGTCATGCTGGATTCTCAGGAGATGCAGATATACTTTCTATGTCTTTAGTTAGATGTAGAATATTTGTATTATCTACTGTGGATATTTTTAGGATTTTAATACTGACCGCTTAGAATTCTGTCCTATCCTTTTCTATTTAGCTAGAAGTGCCTCTTTTGCTAAATCCTGTTTTTCTGCCTGCGTATGTTTTTCCTCTTATACTCACAGTCAATATTTGTGGGGGGCTGCCTATCCTTTGGGGTTCTGCTCTGAGGCAAGATAGAATTCCCATTTCCATCTATAGGGGTATTTAGTCCTCCGGCTGTGTCGAGGTGTCTAGGACGTGTTAGGTACATCCCACGGCTACTTCTAGTTGCGGTGTTAGTTTAGGGTTTGCGGTCAGTACAGGTACCACCTACTCCTGAGAAATTCTCTCATGCGGCTCCAAGGTCACCGGATCATAACACATCAGGGGCTCTCCAAACGCAACATGGCGTCCCATCTCAATTCCAGTCAATTTTGCATTGAAAAGTCAAATGGCGCTCCTTTCATTCCAAACAGTGGTTTACCCCCACATATGGGGTATCAGCGTATTCAGGACAAATTGTACAACAACTTTTGGGGTCCATTTTCTCCTGTTACCCTTGGTAAAATAAAACAAATTGGAGCTGAAATAAATTTTGTGTGAAAAAAAGTTAAATGTTCATTTTTATTTAAACATTCCAAAAATTCCTGTGAAACACCTGAAGGGTTAATAAACTTATTGAATGTGGTTTTGAGCACCTTGAGGGGTGCAGTTTTTAGAGTGGTGTCACACTTGGGTATTTTCTATCATATAGACCCCTCAAAATGACTTCAAATGAGATGTGGTCCCTAAAAAAAAATGGTGTTGTAAAAATGCGAAATTTCTGGTCAACTTTTAACCCTTATAACTCCCTAACAAAAAAAAAAATTTGGTTCCAAAATTGTGCTGATGTAAAGTAGACTTGTGGGAAATGTTACTTATTAAGCATTTTGCGTGACATATCTCTGTGATTTAAGGGCATAAAAATTCAAAGTTGGGAAATTGCAAAATTACATGAAGTATTATATCTCACGAGAAAACAGTGTCAGAATCGCCAAGATCCGTTAAAGTGTTTCAGAGTTATAACCTCATAAAGGGACAGTGGTCAGAATTGTAAAAATTGGCCCGGTCCTTAACGTGCAAACCACCCTCGGGGCTTAAGGGGTTAACAACCTTAGACCCAGACCTTTCAGTCAACTGTCACTAAATGAACAATCAGTATTTTCTGAGAGAGTGTGCCTGAATAACAATATTAGCCCTAACGATTTTGATTAGCAAATGGGGCCTCCTGACTGCACCACCATATTAGCCCTAGCAATTTTGATTAGCAAATGGAGCTTCCTTAGTCCCGACTGAAACACAGTATTAACCCAAACAATTTTGAGTAGAAAATGTGGACTACGGACTGGACAACACTATTTGCCCTAATGATTTTGATTAGTAAATGGGGCCTCCTGTCTGAACCCCAACATTAGGCCAAGTGATTTTGATTATTGAATGGGGCCTCTGAGTGCTGACTGCAACACTATTAGCCCAAACAATTTTGAGTAGGAAACTCCGGCCTGCACAACACTATTAGCCCTAATGATTTTGATTATCAAATAAGGCCTCCTGGCTGAACCCTAAATATTAAGTCTAATGATTTTGATTAGCAAATGGGGCCTCCTGAGTCCTGACTACAACACAGTATTATCCCACACGATTTTGAATAGGAAATGTGGACTACACTGTTAGCCCTAACAATTTGGATTAGCAAATGGGGCCCCCTGGCTGAACCCCAATATTAGTCCTAATGGTTTTAGATGGAAATTGGCACCTCTTGAGTCCTGACTGCAACACAGTTTTAGCCCTAACAATTTTGAGTAGGAAATGTGGACTCTGGCCTGCACAACAACACTATTAGCACAAGTTAGATGCTTTAAGGTCACACAGGACAGGATTCTATTTAACTACAAGACAAGTCTTCTTACAGCAGCAGCCACCTGTCTGTTAGGTGTTTAGTTCCCACCACTGCACAGGAGGAATCTTGAACCATGTCCTCTCCGGTCTCCCATTCTTCCCCAGCCACAGGGGAGCCTGCTCAGCAGAGACGTCGGTCCCAGTGTCTTGCTCAAGCTGATGCTGTGCGTCTGGTTAATGCTGCCATCCCAGGTCCAGCTATTGTAACCAGCATTAGTCAGTGGTGAGCAGACGTTGCTGGGACTAAGTCCTGCTTTTTGCCTGCTGAGCATGCCTGTGGGATGACCTCTCATTGGAGGTCGGGGGTCACATGCCCAGGTCTTCAAGCGGCTCCGATAGGACCACTGGGAAGGTCCCGGAAGGTTGAAACTATAAAAGGTTCGCATAGCCACTCGGCCATGCCCTAGTATAACCTCAAAATGTGATGTGTATGGATGCATGTATGTTCTGGTGAAAGCTCTTAATTGATCCCCTATCCTAGCATTGTTGACTGAGTGTGGGTGATTGGAGCTGACTAGCGCCAGTTAAGTGCCATCCAGCACTAAGCACGTTTCCTACAGCATCATTAGCAACGTTCACCAGTGCGGCGCCTTGCGCAACTAGTGCGCTTTCCAGTCCCTAGTTAGGGCGGTTAATGGTGTCTACCAGAGCGGCGCTGCGCACACTTAGTGCGCTAAATTTATTATTATAGTTTTTTCCCTGGCGCCGAACGCTAGTGGGTCTAGAGGAACTCTAAGGCCGTGTCCTTGGGGCAGAGTTCTGTGACCAAACACTAGCGTTCATTCAGCGGTATAGCGGCTCTGTGATGCAACAGGGTCTGTCTCCATACATACCAGGTGATGTTAACCCATGTGTGTTCTCATTATACCACCATATACTGTCCGCCATTACCGAGCAGCAGGTAATATCTCTGCATGGTAAACCCCGGGCTGCGAACTCACCTTATATCGTCCTTCATATTATTAGGTGCGTTCCGCTAGCCCTAACATTGTACTAGCGCCCGGGTCTTGCTAGTAATGGTGGACGAGTAGTGACTGCAGCGGTACATCCAGCAGCAGGAAGGCAGGTTGGCTACTCTCGAGCGCACAACCTCAGCTGTGGATGTTACCGCAGTAGCTGTTCAGGCTGCTAGCGTGGCTGCAGCCAGTCTGTCCGCTGCCACCCCTGTTCCGACCTTATCCTGCCTCCCACTGCCAAATAAGTTCTCTGGTGACAGCAAGTCATGTAGGGGATTCGTGAGCCAGTGTGCAATACATATTGAGCTCCTGGCTGCACGTTTTCCCACAGAGCGGACAAAAATGGGATTTACATCCCTCTTGTCGGACAGGGCGTTGGAGTGGGCTACGTCCCTGTGGGAGCGCGATGATCATGTGGTGCAGAGTGCTCCGCTGTTCCTGAGCATTCTGAAACAGGTCTTTTTGGGACCTCGAGTCACCCATGGTATGGCGCTCCAACTGCTGGCACTGACACAGGGCTCGTCCATGGTCAGCCATTTTGCCGTCCACTTCCGGACTTTAGCACCTGAGCTGGAGTGGCCGGATAAAGTCCTCATCCCTGTATTTTGGAGGGGGCTGGCTAACCATGTGAAGGGCGCTTTGGCCACTAGGGAGATTCCCGCCACACTGAAGGAGCTAATTTCGGTATCCACTCGCATCGACCTTCGTTTTAAAGGGAACCTGTCACCTGAATTTGGCGGGACCAGTTTTGGGTCATATGGGCGGGGTTTTTGGGTGTTTGATTCACCTTTTCCTTACCCGCTGGCTGCATGCTGGCTGCAATATTGGATTGAAGTTCATTCTCTGTCCTCCGGAGTACACGCCAGCGCAAGACAATATTGCCTTGCGCAGGCGTGTACTCCGGAGGACAGAGAATGAACTTTAATCCAATATTGCGGCCAGCATGCAGCCAGCGGGTAAGGAAAGGGTGAATCAAACACCCCAAAACCCCGCCCATATGACCCAAAACTGGTCCCGCCAAATTCAGGTGGCAGGTTCCCTTTAACGAGCGAAGGTGAAGGTTGGAGTGAGCCCAGAGTAGGCAGAGGTTTCAGCTGGCTCCCACCTTTACTAGACCTCTGGAATCTCCAGATCAGGCGTCCGAGCCACATGAGGCCATGGAGTTTTCTCGAGCAGGATCTAAGTCCTGGGTCGCTCGAGTGCCCATGGTCTGTCCTGTTTGCCAGTAGTCGGGACATTATGCCAGGAAATGTCCCCAGCGGTCGGGAAACGACCACATCTAGTGACTGTAGGAGGAGGTTCACTAGACACAGCAGCGTTTTCCTCCAAATTGTCCTTCAAGGGGACAATTACCATAGGCCCATCCACTGGTACGATAGAGCTTTGCATGGATTCCGGGGCGGAAGGCAACTTCATGTCTTCTGCCTTCGTCCAATGGCACACAATACCCCTGGTGATGCTCGCCAAACCAGTGACCGTACAAGTGGTAATTGGGTCGACACTGCCTCACAGATAACACACTAAACCATCCCATTCACTCTTTCCATGCCTCCTTCCCATCAGATTATCTCCCTCCTAGTCATTCCTGAGGGAATTGACGAGGTCCTCTTAGGGATACCCTGGCTACGTTATCACTCCCCACATATAGAGTGGTGCTCAGGGAGAATTCTGGGATGCAGTGAATCTTGTGAAGATAGATATCTGAGGGAGTGCGTTCAGATTGCTACAAACGAGGTACCCGCAGATCTTTCCTCTTTCCCCAAGCACTCTTGCCTGGTGCTGAGCCTCCCCGGGGTTGAGCCTCTCCACTATCTCTTCCAGAGACGGAGGCAATGACTCAGTACATTCAGGAGAATCTGGCAAGAGGATTCATTAGGAAGTCCGTGTCAACCGCGGGGGCTGGGTTCTTCTTCGTGCAGAAGAAGAACGGAGAACTACGTCCATGCATAGATTACAGGGGTCTTAACGCCATAACCTTTAAGAGCAAGTACCCTCTTCCACTGGTATCTGAGCTCTTTGATAGGTTGCGGGGAGCGAGGTTTTTTTACTAAGCTTGATCTGCGGGGTGCTTACAACCTGATTCGCATCCATGAGGGAGACGAATGGAAGAAGGCTTTTAACACCAGGGACAGCCACTATGAGTACCTGGTGATGCCCTTCGGGCTCTGTAATGCCCCTGCCATTTTCCAAGACTTTGTGAACAATATCTTCCGGGATATGCTCACCACCTAGGTCGTAGTCTATCTGGATGATATTCTCATCTACTCTCCTGATATAGACTCCTACCAGAGAGATGTTTGCAAAGTCTTCGACCTCCTATGGGCAAACTCCCTCTATGCCAAGTTGGAGAAGTGTGTGTTTGAGCAGGAGTCCTTGCCTTTCCTGGGTTATATCATCTCTGCCCAGGGATTGGCCATGGATCCTGCCAAGGTACAGGCTGTGATGGACTGGCAGGAACCCCATTCTCTGAAAGCGGTGCAGCGCTTTATGGGGTTCATTAACTATTATAGCTAGTTCATTCCCCATTTCTCAACTTTGGTAGCTCCCCTAGTTGCCCTCACCAAGAAGGGAGCTAATCCCAAATTGTGGTCGGAGGAGGTCTCCTCTCTATCAAGTCACACTTCAAAAGCGCTCCCATTTTACATCACCCAGATGTTGATAAACTATTTATTATGGAGGTGGATGCATCTTCCAAAAGGATTCTCAAGGTCGGAAGTGTCATGCCATTCTGTCTGTTTCTCGTTTTCGGCATGACAATGCATATGTTTGCTTTATCCCTTTACTCTTTTCCCCCTAATTTGAGCTGGGATACTGTTGGCTGTTACCTGGATGGAGCCTTCTCAGTTCCCTGCTCTGCTGCGCAGCTGTACATGGTGGTTAGGTCTTTTCTGCTGTAGGACCATCCGTATGTGCGGTCCCTGGTTGCTGCTGTGAAGCTGTCCGCGGGTTGTGAGGTCATTTGCAGCTGGTGCATGACTTTCCACGTGGGTCAGTGCATGCAGTTTCAGTCAGGTGCCCTGAGCCCCAGATCCTACACTGATTGTGCTGTAATGGTTTCTGTTTGTACGGCCACACCTTTTATCAGGGTTAGGATGTGTACTTGAAATTCTGTCCCCAGCCAATTGTGGTGGGGCAGCTCCTATATAAAGTTCCCCTGCCCTATGGGCGGGGCCTGAGCTACTCACAAAGCTCCTGAACTTTGCTATGTGTGTTTCTGTTCCTGCACCTCTCCTGTCTATGTTTTGGTACCAAAGTCCTTGCCTTGATTCCTGTTCTGGCACCTGTCCTGGAGGCGGTATATCCAGGCCTGAATCCTTGATCCTGTACCTGTCCTGTACCTGAACCTGTCTGAATTGTGTCTGCTGTGATTATGTTCCTGGAATCCCTCTGCTACTGGAGCCTCACTCCCAGTGACTTTGAGTCTCTTGAAACCGGTGTTTCTGCTGGGCATCTACTACTCTGTGCTTTGACTACCATGCGGTGTTAACCCCGTCTGGCTCATGTCCAGTATTGCGGTGCTTGCACCATCACGCTTGAGTTCCTTCCTAGGTCCGATGCCCGGAGCCTGACGACCGCAGTCTGGAACCTGATGACCGCTGCCTGGAGCTTGGAGCCTGATGACTGGTGATGCCTGTAGGTCGTGTCGGATGTCCGGAACCGAACGACTCCTGTCTGATGTCTGCCGGTGACCTTGGGTCCAGATGTCCTGATGTCCTGTGTGTATCCTGATGTCTTACCTGCGCCCTAATGTCCTCGTGTACCCTGATGTCCTGCCTGGGTCCTGATGTCCCGCCTATGTGTGCCTCGGTGATCCGTTGGTGCCTTGGGGTCCACTGGGTGGTACCCTTCTGGAGGTGTGGAATCGGGAGCTTGACATCGTCATGTTTTGTTTATGTACTGTGTGACTTTACGTTAGTAAACTTTACTTTCTCTATACCTGAAGTTGTGCGGTGTAATCCAGTCCTACATATCTCTTTCTTTGTCCAAATGCTCAGCTGCCACAGAACCACGGTCTCTGCCCCCCCCCTAGTTCGTGTAGGCCCGGGTCCACCTCTGTGGTTTAAAGGGTCCGTATTGCGTCCCCGGGGGGACGTGCGCCCCTCGCCTTCTGAGGTTGGTCGGTTGGGAGCGTCTATGGGCTGGGCCGCATCTGCGGCTGCAGCTGATCGTGACAGGAAGCATCCTTGCTTCTTCTTCTCTAAGACCTTCTCACTGGTGTACAGGAACTATTCCATCGGGGACAGGGAGTTGCTAACCATGAAGTTGGCCTTTTTGGGGTGGAGACACCTCCTGGAGGGGGCTAGTTTTCCCTTCCAAGTGTACACCAACCACAAGAATTTTGTTTATTTACAATCTGCCCAGCGGCTAAACCCTCGCCAGGCTAGATGGTCCCTGTTCTTCTCCCGGCTTCATTTCACCCTCAATTTTCTTTCCGGGGAGAAGAACATCCATGCCGACACTCTCCCACTCTGTAGTGTCATCAGAGGAGGAGGAGGAGCCTCTGCTAATGGTCCCTTCAGAGAGCCTGAGAACTGTGGCCCCAGTCTTGCTAGAGTCTGTGGCCCCGGGCAAGACTTTTGTGCCACCTAATTTGCGACCAGAGGTTCTCTCTTGGGCTCACTAGTCCAGGGTGGGTGGACATTTTGGGACCAAGAGGACATCTGAGCTCCTGGGTGTGTCTCCTGTGCCAAGAATAGGTCTTCTCGGCAAGGCCTCCTGGGCTACCTTACCCCTTGCCGGTGGTGAACAGGTCCTGGGAAATGGTCGGGCTGGACTTTGTGGTGGGCTTCCCAAGTCCCGTAGCTGCACCATTATCTGGATAGTCACCGATCATTTTTCCAAAATGGTGCACCTGGTGCCTCTTCCGCGGGTACCTTCTGCACGGGCCTTGGAGGCGTTATACATTAAGCACGTTTTTCGTCTACACGGTATGCCTGACAAAGTTGACAGTGACCGGGGTCTCCAGTTCGCGTCTCGGTTCTGGAGAGAGCTTTGTTGTCTACTCAGCATTGAGCCGAATCTCTCTTTAGCTTACCATCCCGAGACGAATGGGTTGGTAGAGAGGGCCAACCAGACCCTGGTCATATACCTGAGACATTTTGTTTCGGTCAGGCAGGATGACTGGGCATCCTTGCTACCATGGGCACATTTTGCGTTGAACAATGCCGTAGCCGACTCCACTGGGCAGACCCCATTCCTCCTTAACTACGGCCAGCATCCGCGTGTCCCTTTGCCCATATCCGTGTCTTCCACTGACTCTAGGGTGGCAGACTGGGCGGTGGAGGCACATGACATTTGGGACCGCACACAGGATGCCATCCGAGCCTCCAAGGAGACAATGAGGGTCTCCACCGATGCACACCGGTGCCCCACTCCAACCTTTGCGCCTGGTGACTTAGTGTGGCTCTCCACCCATAACATCAGGCTGCGAGTTGAGTGCAATAAGTTCACACCTCGCTACATAGGTCCCTTCAAGGTCCTGGAACAGGTCAACCCTGTGGTCTATCGTCTGGCACTTCCTCCACACCTTGGTATCACTGATACCTTTCATGTGTCCGTCTTAAAACCATTTTACATGTCCCGGTTTTCTGAGTCATCTGCAGGGACATCGGGTTCGTCCACGGACGATTATGAGGTGAACACTATTGTTGGGTGCAAGCTGGTATGGGGCAAAAAGTACTATCTGGTGGACTGGAAGGGTCATGGCCCAGAGGACAGGACCTGGGAACCTATTGAACACATTCGGGCTCCTCAGCTCATTGCGACTTTTGAGCATAGCGAGGCCCAAGGAGGGGGGGCCCAAGGAGGGGGGTAATGTTAGGTGTCGAGTTCCCGCCGCTGCACAGGGGAAATCTCGAACCATGTCCTCTGCGGTCTCCCATTCTTCCCCAGCCACAGGGGAGCCTGCTCAGCAGAGACGTCAGTCCCAGCGTCTTGCTCAAGCTGATGCTGTGCGTCTGGTTACTGCTGCTGTTTCAGGTTCAGCTATTGTAACCAGCATTAGTCAGCGGTGAGCAGACGTTCCTGGGACTAAGTCCTGCTCTTTGCTTACTGAGTATGCCCATGGGACGACCTCTCATTGGAGGTAGGGGGTCACATGCCCAGGTCTTTAAGCAGCTTCTATTGGACTACTGGGAAGGTCCCGGAAGGCTGCAACTATACAAGGTTCGCATGGCCGCTTGGCCATGCACTAGTATAACCTCAAAATGTGGTGTGTATGGATGCATGTATGTTCTGATGAAAGCTCCTAATTGATCCCCTTCCCTAGCGTTTTTGACTGTGTGGGTGATTGGAGCTGACTAGTGCCAGTTAAGTACCATCCAGCTCTAAGCACGTTTCCTACAGCGTCATTAGCAGCGTTCGCCAGTGCGGCGCCGTGCGCAACTAGTGCGCTTTCCAGTCTCTAGTTAGGGCAGTTAGTGGTGTCCACCAGAGCGGCGCTGCGCACACTCAGTGCGCTAAATTTATTGCTATAGCTTTTTCCCTGGAACCGCAGGTGCGGCGCCGAACGCTATTGGGTCTAGAGGAACTCTAACCCTGTATCCTTGTGGCAGAGTTCTGTGACCGAACACTAGTATTTATACTAGCAGTATAGCGGCTTTGTGACGCAACAGGGTCCTTCTCCATACATACCTGGTGACGTTAACCCGTGTGTGTTCTCATTACCATTACCGAGCAGCAGGTAATATCTCTGCACGGTGGAACCCAGGCTGCGGACGCACCTTATATTTTCCTTTATAATAATTGGTGCGTTCCGCTAACCCTAACACTCGCTGCACTGTTACACTGAGAAAATGGTGACGGAAAAGCAACATGTCCGCTTTTTATTTGGCAAGTGACATGTGGCTTCCGCAGCCAATGACATAGCCCCTTGTGTCATGATGTTGTGGATGGCTTCTGCACCCTGATTGGCTGCCGTAATGTACACACATTAAGTTATAAAAAAAACTTAAAAATACACTCTGCTGCTCCTCTGACCTATACACACTTCCTCCCCTGAAGAAACATGTCCCCCGACACTCATCATATAGCATTACTAGCCTAGCCAAAGTCATAACAAAAGCAGAAACGCGATCATTTACCGGACTGTGACAGATTTTAGCCAACTTTGAGGAAAAATGCTCAGGAAACTGAAGATGAATCCGAAATGTGCTATGTTTGTGCTGAATTTGAGATTGGCAAATGTTTACCGAACAAGTTCGCTCATCTCTACCAGGGACTGCCTAACAAACAGGCAATCCCCGCATGTGTTGCGGCTGTCTAACAGCCATGAATCATACAGCCGTGGGGACTCAACATATTACTGGAGCACCCTCGATACCCGGATAATGTTATATCCGTGCACGATCGCTCATCATTAATCATGTACTATTGCTGCAATTATGTCCTTCAGACAGTTTCCTGACCCAAACTGACAGTCTGATAAACATATATCAGGATTCCAGTGCTTTTTATAATTAAAGCACTTTTCTCTGTGTGTGTGCTTTTTTTCTTTTGACTAACAGGTTAGTAATGGGGTGTCTCTCCATTACTAACCCCTGGCTTGATGTCAGCGGATATTACACAGATTACGTTGCATAGGTTGAAAAAATCCTAGGTCCATCAAGTTCAACTTTTCTCCGCCAATTGTATATTTATCACTAATTTAACTATAACCCACAATGTTATGTGTATTGAAGAAATCGTCCAGCCCTTTTTTAAAAGCTGTGATAATGTTTTCCATTACTACCTCTTGTGGTAGGGCATTCCACAGTCTAACTGCTCTAACTGTAAAGAATATTTAGCTGCCGAAATCGCCTTTCTTCCACCCGTAATGAGTACCCCCTGGTCTTTGGAAGAAATACATCATGTGCAAATCCTCTGTACTGACCACACATATATTTATACATGTAAATGAGATCTCCACTGAGGCTTCTTTATTCTAAGCTAAACAAGCCCAAGTTCTCCAACCTGTCATCAAATGAGAGGCCTACTATCCCTTGCAATAATCTAGTTGCCCGCCTTTCAACGGACTCTACCTTCCGAATATCCTTTTTAAAATGTGGAGCCCAAAACTAGATCCCATATTCTAGATGTGGCCTCACCAGTGATTTATAAAGAGGTAACAATTAGTGATGAGCGAGTATGCTCGAGTTTTCGAGCTTGGGTGTCCTCCGAGTATTTTGGCGTGCTCAGAGATTTAGTTTCTGTTGATGCAGCTGCATGATTTGCGGCTGCTCGACAGCCTGAATTCATATGAGGAATGCCTGTTAGGGAATCCCCTCATGTATTCAGGCTGTCCAGTAACCGCAAATCATGCAGCTGCGTCGACAGAAACTAAATTTCCGAGCACGCCAGAATACTCGGAGGACACCCGAGCATGCTCGGGAAAACCTGAGCAAGTAGCATACTTGCTCATCGCTAGTAACAATAAGTTGGGATGCAAGATTTTCTCTCTTTTCATACATCCTAAAATCGTGTATGCTTTTGCGGCTGCTTCTTTACATTGAGTACTGTTTCTCAGCTTACTTATAACCAGAATACCCAAGTCCTTCTCCTGTTCTGTAGTCCCGAGTATACTCTCATTTAATATATATGCAGCAATAGGATTACTCCGTACCAGATGCATTACTTTACATTGATCTACATTATACCTCATTTGCTAAGTGTTTGCTCATTCAGTCATCTTATCCAGATTAGTTTGCAATATTGTAATGTCAAGGTCAGATTTTAATATCCTACATAGTTTGGTGTCATCAGCAAAGACTGACACTTTACTCTCAATCCCATGCACTAGGTCATTTATAAAGAGGTTAAAAAGAATTGGTCCTAGCTCAGATCCCTTTAGTACCCCACTGCTGACTATACCCCATTTAGAGAACGTACCATATATGACGACTCTTTGTTTCCTCAAAGTCCAAATCATAAAACATAAAAACCGCACCCTTATCCTTGTAAAAAACAAATCTCAATGGACATAGGGGCACACGTCCCAATCCAGGGAGTCTGACCCGGATAACGTACCACAGCCCAAAAAATCGCAAAAGGACAGCGCCACAATGAAAGGTGAGAAAAATAGAGGCTTACATCTTTATTCTGCCTTCTGTAGCGACGTTTCGGTCAGCAGACCTTTATCAAGCTTGTCTTTTTGTGATTTTTTGACTCTTTGTTTCCTGTCATTTAGCCAGTTCTTTACCTATCTGCATATAGTTTCCTCCAGTCCTTGCCTCTGTAGCTTCCAGGCCCGGATTGGCCAGTGGGCTGCAGCTTTTAAGACACGTAGTGGGCCGTGGGCCCTGGTTTCATGGCCCAGCCCTTTAATTACACAGCTTGGTTAGTGCGCGCGGCTGCAATGTGCGTACACGCAAGCTATGAGAGGGACGCGGCAGCGGCGTACACAGTAAACACTACACAGTGCTGGGTGAGAAGCAGCTGACTCGCTGCACTCTGCCTGCCGCCAGCTGACTGCTCCTATATCTGACAGACAGTGGTGAGTAGTGCCTGGCACAGCTCCGTTTCAGGGGTGAGCACCCTGCATTTGCAACGGTTCTGGGCCCCGACAAGAAAGTAAAATCTGTGCCGATCTGATCAGCACTTGTTTCCCATCATGATGTATTGTATGCTGCAGCACTAGGAGGGCAGCATACAATACAAGCACAGCTCACCACTGCAGAAGAGTTTCCTGCTGTTGCACAACACTCAGTAGTCGGAATCTGGAGGGAGGGAATGTTTGCAGGCACACTGCAGTCTGTGGGCTGAGAGCAGATAGTCTAGATAGACAGGCTCCATGTATGCACATCTTGCCTGCCGGTGTCCTGTGTTTCTCTGGGACAGCCCAGCTCCCTGCACTGCACTCACTGTAGGTGCACAATCTATGTGAGGTATGTTGATCTGTCTAGTGTGTGTGTTAATATGTGAGTGTATATATGTGTGTATATCAGTGTATACAGTATGTGTGTGTATCAGTGTATATTTGTGTGTGTGTGTGTTAGGGGTCGAGTTCCCACCTCTGCACAGGGGGAATCTCGAACCATCTCCGGTGCGGTCTCCCATTCTTCTCCAACCACAGTGGAGCCTGCTCTGCGGAGACGTCGGTCCCAGCGTCTGGCTCAGCCTGATACTGTGTGGATGGTTTCTGCTGCTTTCCCAGGCTCAGCCATTGTAGCCAGTACTGGTCAGCGACGTCTCTGGGACTAAGTCCTGCTTTTTCCCTTCTGAGCATGCCCAGGGTAAGACCTCTCATTGGAGGTCAGGGGTCACATGCTCAGGTAGTGCTGCAGCTCCCATTGGTCCTCTAGGAAGGTCCTGAAGTTGCTCTGGTATTGTAGCAGCTTCCATTGGTCCTCTAGGAAGGTCCTGAAGCTGCTGCAGCTATAAAAGGTTTGCATGGCCGCATGGCCATGCACTAGTATCACTTCATGTTATGAGCTTGCTAATTGTGGTCGAGCCTGTATGATTGTATTCAGGGCCCCTTCTGAAATAAGCCCCTAGAATACCGGCACCTCCGGTGAGGAGTTTGTATGTTTGTATTCAGGGACCCGGCTGAAATAAGCCCCTAGAATACCAGCACCTCCGCTGAGGAGTTTTTGTGTGCTTCTCTGTGTGCGTGATCACTGACTGCCATCAGCTCAGCAGTTAGCTGTGTTCCCCTGTAACGCTAACAGGGCACAGCATGTTCTTTTCTGTGTGACTCAGTGAAGTAACTGAGTTCACTTATACCGCCATATAGTGCCGTCATTTTCTAGCAGCAGGTTGTCTCCTGCACGGTGAACCCCAGGCTGCGTACGCACCAATTATAACATCCATATTAACTCGGTGCGTTCTGCCAGTCCTCACAGTGTGTATATCAGAAATATAAGTGTAATCATGTCATGTTGCCTCATAAATCTCAATATACCAAAAAGCAATAATATCAATGTGACCAACACACAATGATAAATCCCAGAATAGCTGGGAGAATTTGTATGAAAAAGATATACTGTAAATGTAATAGAGTAAAGTGCAATGCTAAAAAGTGATAAGTGATAACTATAGTGTAAAAAGGGAATATCTGGAATCTAATTCCAAATAGCATATATCCAAATCTGTGCAGAGGTACATGTGTGCATGTATAAATGCTGCTAACACATGCACAGACTTTGACATATTAATAAAAGAATAATTCTAAGAAAGCAACATAATTGAAGACATTAATAGTATAAAGTGAATATGTGGACTGTAGATGTGTACATAAAGAACCCACACAGCCCTCCACATAGGATAATTTACCTCATCATAATTAATACTGAAAGACAAAATACCCCCAATTACCAAAAAATCAATGGAACAGAATGCATAAAGGATAAAGCATAGCGGGATAAGCCGTACATTTAAGATACTGTATACACATAGAACATCACAGTACCAATATAGTTTGTATAGTAGATATCGACAAATGAACCCTCCCATCCTAAATATTGGATAATGTCACCACAAATGCTGAAATTCTCAAATCGTTTACTGCGGGAGGTTGTAGTCATCCTTTGTCCTGGGCACTCTTGATAATCAATTGTGTTTCCTGAATCTTTCGTTTGTCCCTGGTGGACTCTTTTGCAAGACCAAATGGAAAATCAGTATCCAGAAAAAAGGGATCCTCCTACGAATCGTTTCCCGATCACATAAAATTTTAAAAAAGCAGATGCCATGAAGGATACATACTAGGGTAAATGCAAAACAAACCATAAGTGAAATGAAAAACAGAGACAGACAACAGTTAAAAACACTAAAACTATACTTGTATTATCTGGCTGGTCAGCTGCGCTACTTAAAATATTGGGTAACTTGGTGAACTTATGTACTTAACCACCTCATATTCCTATGTACAGACCTAAAACACGGGAGCGCCGCTTACCACAAAGGACTTTACAGGTAATTAGGGGGCACCCGAGATAACTCCCCGGTCCATAACCCTCGGTCCCATTATAACCTTACTGGACTGACGTGTGCTGTTTACCCTTGCAGATTTATTATCCTTGACTACTCCAGGTGGATGTTTACATCCCATTAGGTATGATACGTAGTGCCTTGGGCTCTTGGTTATTGTTTCAGGATTCCACTCCCTCATGCTTACTGATCTCTCTTTACAGTGTAGGTTTTTTCATTTAAACCTTACCCTTCCAGAGTATTGGTGATACCATTAGAAGGTAATGATTACATCTCAGGGGTTATTAAAACCGTGACTTTTTCTCAGCATAAACGTCATAGGGGATGTTTCTGGTCACACATAGTACACGCCATCAGGTTAAGCCCGCTGGCTCTTTTTGTCTGTCTTTTCTTACTGATGCACCATTCACAATGTCACTTCTACCCACAGGGCACTCAGGATCGTTTTATTTCCCTGTGTCACCATGTTCTCAATGCTTCACTCTGACTCATCCAGTTTTTCGCCTTCTGTCTGTTCCACTGGCATCTGAATATGGCGGACTCGGTGGGCGGACCCACGAATTCTAGCACTTAATCTAGGAGCATTTGCACTGATGTCTCTTATAGTGTGTTTTTTTGTGTTTTTTCCCTATGTTTTGTATTATTTATATATTTTTTTGTGTTTTGTGTTCTGTATATATTTCTTTTTCCACAGCGATCACGTGATAAAGGCTCAGGTTGAGCCGAAACGTTGTTAAAAGATCGCAAAATACTGTATATTCTGTTCCGCTCCCAGATTGTTTATACAATAAATTTTCGTTACAAATTTATACTACCTCAGAGTGTGCGGTGAATCCGAAATCTTGCTATAGTACAGACCTAAAACACTGACATATATAGCACGGTGGTGCAGTGGTTAGCACTGCAGCCTTGCAGCGCTGGAGTCCTGGGTTCTAATCCCACCCAGGACAACATCTGCAAAGAGTTTGTATGTTCTCCCCGTGTTTGCGTGGGTTTCCTCCGGGTACTCCGGTTTCCTCCCACGTTCCAAAGACATACTGATAGGGATCCCACATTCCAAAGACATACTGATAGGGAATTTAGATTGTGAGCCCCATCGGGGACAGCGATGATAATGTGTGCAAACTGTAAAGCGCTGCGGAATATGTTAGCGCTATATAAAAATAAAGATTATTATTATTATTATTATATAACACAAAAGGCCCCAAAACCAGCAGTTTAATTTAGGCCATGAGGAGTAAGTGTGCCCAAACAAAAAATCCACCGGCTTTCGATTTGTTCTAAAGTCCTACCCAAGTCTTCTCCTCTAGGACCCATATCAACCTAGTCAATGCCTCTAACATTAAAATCTCTAGGGCTACATTTATGGTATTGTTTGAAATGACTGACGTGGAATAGTTTTCAAAAAGGAAAGGTCATCTACACTCTTGGCTTTTTCAATATCCCAAACGTGCTCCCTAGCCCGTATTTTAAGCTCCATAGTGGTAAGGCCAATATAAATCTTTTGACAAGGACACTCTGCAAAGTAAATGACAATGAACTACAATGAACTACAATTTAGATTTTCGTGCCTTCAGAGTTGTGGAATGTTTTTGTCTTAATAAGATTAGCACATGCCTTACATAGACCACAGGGAAATAAAACAGTAATTGATGTCTTATTAGTTTGGTTATCTTAATTTCAGACTGGACCATAGAAGCTATGAACCAGTAAGTCTTTAAGATTTTTTGCACCGTCTTGCAACTAGAGAAGGAGCCAGAGACAAGACTGTCGATAAGATTGGATCATTTAACAATTTTTTCCAATGCTTATTTAAGATATTGGAATTTGATCCCATTGGCTGTTGTAAGTCGATATAAAACGCACTTCTTGATTCTTGTTGATTTTTTTTTTACTAATTCCACCATATATTAATTTCTCCCTCTCTGTTTTTTTTGCTCCTATATATCCGCATTTTATTTGTTTGTTACTGTATCCTCTTTTCTTAAAACGATGTGCCAAGTTTATAGCCTGATTTTCAAATGCCTGGTGGTCAGTACATATCCTTTTTGGCCCTCAAAAATTGACCAATACTGATGCCCCTAATGGTCGAAGCAGGCTGAGAGGAGCTTGCAAGAAGAAGTGTGTTGGTAGTGGTTGGCTTCCTGTATATATCAGTATCAATTCGTCTGTCTGTTGAAACATTAATCATGAGGTCCAGAAACTCAAGTTCTCTCCCATATTTATTGGTAAGTTTAATGTTCAAGTTATTGTTGTTAAGGACAACCAACCATAAATGTTTCCAAATCCTCCACAGACCCCTCCCAGATCAAAGGATGTTAGGGTTGGCGGATTGCACTAAATACATTTAATAAAGAAGTGCAATCAAATCCGGGATCCACCGTGCAGAGATGTAAAACTGCAGCAAAAGTAAACCTTGGCGGAACACATAGCGAGTGATTGCTAGCTCGCACTGAGTTACACGTCACTCAGTGAACAGCACATGAAGTTGTGTCAGTCTCTCACAGAAACCGAATAGATGCTGTGCTATAGAGCTGTGTCACTCGCACACAGTAACGAAGCAGATGCTCTGCAATAGAGCTGTGTCACTCGCACACATTAACAAAGAGTATATGACATGAGACACGATCCTTGTTAACCTCACAGGGGATCGAAGCTCACTAATGGGGCAAGTAGCAAACAGTGGTCACGAAGTCAGCAACAGCACTCAACCAACTCTGGTGGTGCCGTTTGGCTCTGACTTCTGGCTTGTCTTTGACTACGTGCATTGCTGTGACCTCTGCTCCTGACAGTTTGTGACTCTGGTCGTCTGACCATTCTTTCTTTACCTGTGACACCTGTGCGGCTGCTCAGTGTTGCTACGTTGTGAGTGTGCAACCTCTCTTCCCTCACCAGCACCCCCTGGCGGAGGTTGTGCTAGACTGCACTGCAGCCGCATCACATTATCACTGACCACACATTTAAAAGGGGATTTTGCATTTTTTCCTCTGGTCATGGATCCGCTTGGTAACTTGGCAGATCAAGTGTACAGTTTGACATAGATGATGTGGGATTTTTCGGTGGAACATCGGTCCCTTGCCACGTCTCATATTCACTTTAGAAAAAAGCTGACGGAGACTGGTAAGACCGTGCAGGGAACCACCCCTCATGCTGTTAGTCAACCTGGTGATTCAGTAGATATTGCTTTGCACTCTCCCGAACTGTCGGTTAAGCTTACTGAAACCTTTTCTGGTGAAAAACATACATTTTGCACATTCAGGAAGAATTGTAAATTCTGGGAATGAGACTCAGCGGGTAGGTATTATTATCTCCTTATTTAGTGAGGGTCCCCAATCTTGGGCTTTCTCATTGCTCCCTACTGCTCCTGAACGGATGTTGGTAGATAGGTTCTTTGAGGCCCTAGGACTTATCTATGACAAAACAGGCCATGTCAGGTTGGCAGAGCACACTATTATGGGTCTGGTTCAGGGAAAGGGCTCAGCCGAGTGGTACAGCTCAGAGTTCCGTCGTTGGTCCACTGAGGTGTCATGGAATGACTCCATGCTGAGATGTCAGTTCAGGAGTGGACTGCCGGATTACCTGATGGACTCTCTGGCTCTTCATCCACCTCCCAGCTCATTGGAGGAAGCTATGACTCAGGCTATCCGTATGGATCTGAGGCTGCGGGAGAGAGGTGTTACACAGTGAGAGGTTGCGTTGCTCGCTGCTGGTTCTGTTGTTTTGCCTCCGTCTGAACCTCTGGAGGTGGGGGCCGCCAACCTTGAGGAGGAGAGGAAACGGTGACATGTAGGAAAGCTGTGTTTATACTGCGGAGATCCTGGACATTGGAAAAAGGACTGCTCCTCCTGCTCACCAACTACCAAGAGGCTAAGTCTGGGTGATTGTCGTTGAAGTCACCCAGACTCTCAGGTACCTTTTTCTGCTTTATCAAAAATTTTGTTGGAAGTGGAACTTTGTTGTGGGAGTGGCTCCACGCCCCCTTCTGCCTTCGTGGATTGTGGGTCGTCCATGAACTTTATTGACTTTGACTTGGTGTCCAAGTGTAAGTTAGGGACAGTTAGGCTGGAGACTCATATTCATGTTATTGCCCTTGACAAAACACAACTGGCTAAGAATGTAATCAAATGTGTTTCAGAGGAGTTTCTCCTTAAAAGTGAGTTCCCTACACCAGGAACGTATTTCATGTTTTGTTATGGACAATCTGCCTGCGGGACTGGTGGTGGGGTTCCCCTGGCTACAATTACATAATCCTGTGATAAGCTAAGAATCTCGGGACATTGTTAAATGGGGTCCTAATTGTAGTAAAAATTGCCCCACTACTGTACTTGTGTCATCCGTCAGTCTGGAGGGTATTCCGGACTACCTGAAGGACTTTGAGGATATATTCTCTGAATAGGAGGCTGAGGTTCTACCACCACACCACCCATTTGACTGTGCTGTTATTCTTGTTCCCGGGGACAAATTGCCCGAAGCCTAGCTGTACAACCTTTCTGGCCCTGAGTGGGCCGCTATGAAGGAGTATATCTCTGATAGCCTCCGTAAAGAGCTCATTCGGCCATCTGTCTCTCCCATGGCGGCGGGTTCTTTTTTTGTGAAGAAAAAGGATGGTGGTTTACGCCCATGCATCGATTTTCGAGAACTAAATAAAATCACTGTAAGAAACACTTATCCCCTCCCACTTATACCCTATTTGTATAATCAATTGTCGGGGGCCAGGTGGTTCTCTATGTTGGACCTAAGCGGAGCATACAATCTCATCCGTATGCTTGAAGGGGATGAGTGGAAAACTGCATTTCTCACCTCTGAGGGTTTGTTTGAAAATTTGGTTATGCCCTTTGGCCTGACTAACACACCAGTGGTGTTCCAGAATTTCACGAATCATGCTTTCTCAGTCTTTATTGGGCGTTTCATGGTAGTTTATTTGGATGACATCCTCATATATTCTTCTGACAAACAGAGTCACATGGGCCACCTCCGAGAGGTTCTTCAGAGGCTTAGGGAGAACTCACTATTTGCTAAACCGGAGAAGTGTTCATTTTTTGCTCAATTTTTTTTTTTATTCTTGGGGTCATTTTGTCTGCTGAGGGGTTTCACATGGACCCTAGGAAGGTACAGGCTGTTGTGGATTGGGAGCAACTCAGAGATCTCAAGGGTCTTCAGTGTTTTCTGGGTTTTGTTAATTATTATAGAAAATTAATTAGGGGTTTTCTCAGGTGGCCAAACCCCTCACGAATTTATCTTGTAAGGGGGCTGATCTCAAGAACTGGTCAGCTCCAGCTGTGGTGGCATTTTCTTCCTTGAAGAACTGTTTCATGACTGCCCCTGTATTGGTTCACCCTGATTTGTCTAAACCATTTATTGTGGAAGTGGACGCCTTGGAGGTGGGAGTGGGGGCTGTATTGTCTCAGGTGCCCACCACTTGACTATCTTAAGACCCTGTGCCTTCTTTTCGAAAAAAATTTCCTCTACTGAGAGGAATTATGATGTGGGTAACTGGGAGCTATTGGCCATTAAATGGACCTTCGAAGAATGGAGGCATTTTATGGAGGGGGCTGTCCATCGTATCACTGTCATTACGGATCACAAGAACATGTCTTACATCGAGTCTGCCAAACGTTTAACTCCGAGACTGTAAGGTGGTCACTTTTTTTTCCTGATTTCAGTTTTCTATTACTTTCAGACCAGGGTCTAAGAATGTGAAGGCTGATGCTTTATCCCATAGCCTAAATCCAATATCACCTCCTGAACCTCCTTCCTCCATTCTTCAGCGCAGTGTGGTGGTGGCTGCGGTGTCCTCTGCATTGGAACGAGAAATTCATGAAGCCCAATCTCTTTCTCCTTTGTCCAAACCTGATAAAAAAAACTATGTGTCTGTTCAGTATCGATTAAGGGTGCTTCGGGAGTTCCATGACTCGGCTCTGGGTGGGCATCCTGGAATCTCAGCCATGCATAAAGCTATCACTAGGCTGTTTTGGTGGCCCTTGTTGGCTTCTGACGTCACTGGGTTTGTTTTCTCATGTGAAACTTGTGCCCGCGTAAAAAACTCCCATAACTGGCCAGCCGGGGAATTGGCCAATTCCAGATAGACCGTGGACTCATCTGTCCATAGATTTTATCACCGATCTTCCCCCTCAAATGTCAAAACCGCAATCTGGGTAGTTGATAGGTTCAGTAAGCAGGCGCATTTTGTACTGTTGGCGGGCCTCCCTAATGCTGAGACTCTATCAAAACTATTCATTGAGCCTGTGGTCCGATTGCATGGTGTGCCTGTCAGTGTGGTGTCTGATAGAGGTGTGCAATTTGTGGCAAAATTCTGGAGGGCTTTTGTGAAAGGCTGGGTATCAGTCTGACCTTTTCATCTGCCTACCATCCCGTGACCAATGGTGAGACTGAAAGGACCAATCAGTCTTTGGAGCAGATATTACGGTATCTTGCCACGTCTAGACAGGATGATTGGTTGTCTGCGGACCCATGGCAGAATTTGCTTTCAATAATCGTGTCACAGTTCACTGGTACTTCCCCATTCTTCTGCAACTATGGGTTTAACCCCCACTTTGGTGAGCTTTCTCGGCTGGATTCGGGGTGTCCAGGGTCTGATTCAGCCTTCCTGCGGTTGGGGGAGGTCCGGAGGGAGGTTCAGAGAAACATTGAGGAGGCTCAGGGCAAATATAATTTTTTTGAGGATTAATGACTTATTGTGGGGCCGGCTTACCAGATGGGGGATATGGTATGGTTATCCACCAAGAATATAAGATTGAGGATTCCCTCTGCTAAGTTGGGTCCCAAGTTTAATGCCCTTATGAAATTTTAGAGGTGGTTAATCCTGTGGCTTTGCGCTTGCCTTCGTCGTTGCGGATCCCCAATGTGTTCCAAAAGGCGCTTCTGAAGCTGTCGGTGCCTTCCTCAGGTATGTCTCCCTCGCACCTGCCGCCTGTTGAAGTGGATGGCCAGACTGAGTATGAGGTGGAACGGGTAGTGGATTCTTGTATGCTCTGCCAATCACTTCAGTACTTTGTCCATTGGATAGGTTACAGTCCTGAGGACACGTCCTGGGTTCCGGCGCGATCGATCCATGCGGAGCAGTTGGTTCAGGCCTTTCATACTCCATATCCTGGGAAGCCTGGGGGTCCGGTGGCCCCCCTTGAGTGGAGGGTACTGTCATGATCCAGGTCGGGGTTTGCTTCTTGCTTGTCTTTCCCCGGCCTGGTCATGGAGGGGTTAACCTTTCCTGCCTCTCTTTGGTTCTTGGGTGGCTATTTATTAGTGCTATTTCTGGTTGTCTGTGTCAGTGATAGTTTATGCTTCCAGCCTAGAGCAGCTGACTTGTATACCCTGGTGATCCTTCTGAGTTCCCGTATTTGAACCTCTCCTAGTGTATACTCACCTATCTCCTGCAGACTGTGAGCCCTCGCTGGCAGGGTCCTCCCTCCTTATGTACCTGTTTGTCTTGTTTTTTGCTAATGTTTAATGTATTTGTCTATATTTGCCCCGTATTGTACAGAGAGGAACATCAAGTGCATGTATACTAATGCTAGTAGCCTTGCCAACAAAATGGACGAATTAGAACTAATGTTGTTGGAGCATAATTATGACATGGTGGGGATATCTGAAACATGGCTGGATGAGAGCCATGACTGGGCTGTTAACTTGCAGGGTTATATAGTCTGTTCAGAAATGACCGAATGGATAGGCGAGGGGGAGGGGTGTGTCTATATGTAAAATCATCCTTAAAACCCATCCTGCGTGATAATATAGGCGAATCTAATGAAAATGTAGAGTCCCTGTGGGTGGAGATAAGGGGAGGGGGAAAAATAATAAATTACTGATAGGGGTTTGTTATAAATCTCCAAAAATAATGGAAGCAATGGAGAATATCCTCGTAAAGCAAATAGATGAAGCTGCGACTCAAAGAGAAGTTATAATTATGGGGGACTTCAACTACCCTGAAATAGATTGGGGAACAGAAACCTGCAGTTCCAGCAAAGGTAATCGGTTTTTGACAACTATGAAAGACAATTACCTTTCACAACTGGTTCAGGACCCAACAAGAAGGGGGGCACTGCTAGACCTACAGGCCAGACCGCATATCAAATATAAGGGTTGGGGGTCACTTGGGGAACAGTGATCACAAAATAATAAGTTTTCATGTATCCTTTAATAATATGTGTAGTAGGGGGTTTACAAGGACACTAAACTTCAGGAGGGCAAATTTCCAACGGATGAGAGAGGATCTTGGTGCAATTAACTGGGACGATATCCTGAGACATAAAAATACACAAAGAAAATGGGAGACGTTTCTTAGCATCCTGGATAGGACCTGTGCACAGTATATACTGTATGGGAACAAACATACTAGAAATAGGAGGAAACCAATATGGTTAAATAAAGCTGTAAGGGGCGCAATAAGTGACATAAAAAAAAGCATTTAGAGAATTAAAGGAAATAGGTAGTGATGAGGCATTAAATAAATACAAAAAATTAAATCAATTCTGTAAAAAGCAAATCAAGGCAGCAAAGATTGAGACAGAGAGACTCATTGCCAGAGAGAGTAAAAATAATCCCAAAATATTCTTTAACTAAGTAAATAGTAAGAAACTAAATAATGATACTGTTGGCCCCCTTAAAAATATTCTGGGTGAAATGATGGATGAGGATGAGGAAAAAGCCAATATGCTAAATGACTTTTTTTCATCAGTATTTACAAAAGAAAATCCCATGGCAGACAATATGATCAGTGATAAAAATTCCCCATTAAATGTCACCTGCTTAACCCAGCAGGAAGTACGGCGGCGTCTAAAAATCACTAAAATTGACAAATCTCCGGGCCCGGATGGGATACACCCCCGAGTACTGCAGGAACTAAGTACAGTCATTGATAGACCATTATTTTTAATCTTTAAAGAGCCCATAATAACAGGGTCTGTACCACAGGACTGGCGTATAGCAAATGTGGTGCCAATATTCAAAAAGGGGACAAAAACTGAACTCGGTAATTATAGGCCAGTAAGCTTAACCTCTACTGTGGGTAAAATCCTGGAGGGCATTCTAAGGGATGCTATACTGGAGTATCTGAAGAGGAATAACCTCATGACCCAGTATCAGCACGGGTTTACTAGGGACCGTTCATGTCAGACTAATCTGATCAGCTTCTATGAAGAGGTAAGTTCCGGACTGGACCAAGGGAACCCAGTGGACGTACTGTATATGGACTTTTCAAAAGCTTTTGATACGGTGCCACACAAAAGGTTGATACATAAAATGAGAATAATGGGGATAGGGGAAAATATGTGTAAGTGGGTTAAGAGCTGGCTCAGGGATAGGAAACAAAGGGTGGTTTTTAATAGAGCACACTCGGACTGGGTCGCGGATAGCAGTGGGGTACCATAGGGGTCAGTATTGGGCCCTCTTTTTAACATATTTATTAATGACCTTGTAAGAGGCATTCAGAGCAGAATTTCAATATTTGCAGATGACACTAAACTCTGCAGGGTAATCAGTACAGAGGAGGACAATTTTATATTACAGGATGATTTATGTAAACTAGAAGCTTGGGCTGATAAATGGCAAACGAGCTTTAATGGGGATAAATGTAAGGTCATGCACTTGGGTAGAAGTAATAAGATGTATAACTGTGCTTAATTCTAAAACTCTGGGCAAAACCGTCAATGAAAAAGACATGGGTGTATGGGTGGATGACAAATTCATATTCAGTGGCCAGTGTCAGGCAGCTGCTACAAAGGCAAATAAAATAATGGGATGCATTAAAAGAAGCATAGATGCTCATGAGGAGAACATAATTTTACCTCTATACAAGTCACTAGTTCGACCACACTTAGAATACTGTGCACAGTTCTGGTCTCCGGTGTATAAGAAAGACATAGCTGAACTAGAGCGGGTGCAGAGAAGAGCGACCAAGGTTATTAGAGGACTGGGGGGTCTGCAATACCAAGATAGGTTATTACACTTGGGGCTATTTAGTTTGAAAAAATGAAGACTAAGGGGTGATCTTATTTTAATGTATAAATATATGAGGGGACAGTACAAAGACCTTTCTGATGATCTTTTTAATCATAGACCTGAGACAGGGACAATGGGGCATCCTCTACGTCTGGAAGAAAGAAGGTTTAAGCATAATAACAGACGCGGGTTCTTTACTGTAAGAGCAGTGAGACTATGGAACTCTCTGCCGTATGACGTTGTAATGAGTGATTCATTAATTAAATTTAAGAGGGGACTGGATACCTTTCTGGAAAAGTATAATGTTACAGGGTATATATACTAGATTCCTTGATAGGGCGTTGATCCAGGGAACTAGTCTGATTGCCGTATGTGGAGTTGGGAAGGAATTTTTTTCCCCAAAGTGGAGCTTACTATTAGCCACATGTTTTTTTTTTGCCTTCCTCTGGATCAACATGTTAGGGCATGTTAGGTTAGGCTATGGGTTGAACTAGATGGACTTAAAGTCTTCCTTCAACCTTAATAACTATGTTACTATGTATTCACATGTAAAGCACCATGGAATAAATGGCGCTATAAAAATGTATGATAATAATAATAAAATAATAATTTGTGTGAGACCCATTCCCTATCCCTGACTTAGTGTTCATCTGGTGGTTTTCTTAACAGTGTATGACTCGGCCTGATCTCTGTACTCCGCCTCTTGCTTTCCATAAGATACCTTGTTCCCCAACCAGTTTTGACTTCTGGCTTGTACCCCGACTCCGTCTTACATCTCTCGTTTTTGGATACCGCGCTCCCGTTTGACTCTGACTTGTGGCTTGTCTCTGACTTCATTCATTGCTGTTACCTCTGGTACTTCTGCTCCTGACAGTTTCTGACTCTGCTCGTCTGACCACTCTTTCGTTACCTGTGAGACATGTGCGGCTGCTCAGTGTTGCCACGCTGTGAGTGTGCAACCTCTCTTCCCTCATCAGCACCCCCTGGTGGAGGTTGCGCTAAACTGCACTTCAGCCGCATCACAACTGGGGCTCAGAAGGGAGAGGGGGCATTTGGATTTTGGAGTGGATAATTTGCGGAATTTGTTTTGGTGGGCGAGGAGCCATTTCACTTTTCCGGAACCTTTGTGCTACCAGTAACGTGGAAGTCCCCTATATTTCTATAAACAGATGACAAGCCTTAGTGGGGACTTTTTTTTTTTTTGTGAATTGAGTTGAAGCTTTTATTGGGAACATTATACATAACATTTATGATCACATTTATCCGGCACTCTATACTGAGCACTTACATCGGGGTTTCTGTTGTGAATTTGGATTCTGGGCTCCCCCGGTGGCTACTGGTGAAATTGAACTGGTGTCTTCATCTTCTCTGTTCACCTGTTCCCATCAAGATGTGGGAGTCGCTATATAACCTTGCTGCTCTGTTAGTTGCTTGCCGGTCAACAATGTTATCAGAAGCCTCTCTGTGCTTGTTCCTGCTCCTAGACAACTACTAGATAAGTTGGACTCTTGTCCATGTTTGTTTTTGCATTTTGTTCCAGTTCACAGCTGTAGTTTCGTTACTGTGTCTGGAAAGCTCTTGTGAACGGGAATTGCCACTCTGGTGTTATGAGTTAATGCCAGAGTTTTAAAGTAATTTCTGGATGGTGTTTTTGATAGGGTTTTCAGCTGACCATGAAAGTGTCCTTTCTGTCTTCTGCTATGTAGTAAGTGGACCTCAAATTTGCTAAACCTATTTTCATACTACGTTTGTTATTTCATCTCAACTCACCGCCAATACATGTGGGGGGCCTCTGTCTCCTTTCGGGGTATTTCTCTAGAGGTGAGCTAGGACTAATATTTTCCTCTGCTAGCTTTATTTAGTCCTCCGGCTGGGCTGGGCATCTAGAATCAACGTAGGCATGCTACCCGGCCACTGCTAGTTGTGCGTTAGGTTTAGTTCATGGTCAGCTCAGTTCCCATCTTCCAAGAGCTAGTTCCTATATATGCTTATGCTATGTTCTCTTGCCATTGAGATCATGACAGTTTGACCGGCCCGTAAAGTGTTAATTGTTTGGGCTGAAGCAGGAGAAAAAGAAGTGTTGAAGGGAAATTTTTTTTTTTTTTTTTTTTTTCCCCTCAGAGTTTTGCTGCCTAGCCCTTAATTGCTGTCTAGCTGCTTCTTACCTCCTCTTAACCCTTGAATGGCTCTGTGTCCACCTGTTTGTAATGGATCTTCAGAGTGTAACTGCAGGTTTGAATAATCTCGCCACGAAGGTACAAAATTTGCAAGATTTTGTTTGTCATGCACCTGTATCTGAGCCGAGAATTCCTTTGCCGGAATTTTTCTCGGGGAATAGATCCGGGTTTCAGAATTTTCGAAATAATTGCAAATTATTTTTGTCCCTGAAATCTCGCTCTGCCGGAGACCCTGCACAGCAGGTCAGGATTGTGATTTCCTTGCTCCGGGGCGACCCTCAAGACTGGGCTTTTTCATTGACACCAGGGGATCCTGCGTTGCTCAATGTGGATGCGTTTTTTCTGGCCTTGGGGTTGCTTTATGACGAACCTCATTTGGAGCTTCAGGCAGAAAAAACTTTGATGTCCCTATCTCAGGGGCAAGATGAAGCGGAAATTTACTGCCAAAGATTCCGTAAATGGTCTGTGCTTACTCAGTGGAATGAGTGCGCCCTGGCGGCGACTTTCAGAGAGGGTCTCTCTGTTGCCATTAAGGATGTTATGGTGGGGTTCCCTGTGCCTGCGGGTCTGAATGAGTCCATGACAATGGCTATTCAGATCGATAGGCGTTTGCGGGAGCGCAAACCAGTGCACCATCTGGCGGTGTCCACTGAGAAGTCGCCAGAGAGTATGCAGTGTGATAGAATTCTGTCCCGAAGCGAGCGGCAGAATTTTAGACGGAAAAATGGGTTGTGTTTCTATTGTGGTGATTCTACTCATGTTATATCAGCATGCTCTAAGCGCACTAAAAAGCTTGGTAAATCTGTTTCCATTTGCACTTTACCGTCTAAATTTATTCTATCTGTGACCCTGATTTGCTCTTTGTCATCTATTACCACGGACGCCTATGTCGACTCTGGCGCCGCTTTGAGTCTTATGGATTGGTCCTTTGCCAAACGCTGTGGGTATGATTTAGAGCCTTTGGAGACTCCTATTCCTCTGAAGGGGATTGACTCCACCCCATTGGCTAATAATAAACCACAATACTGGACACAAGTAACTATGCGTATTAATCCGGATCACCAGGAGATTATTCGCTTTCTGGTGCTGTATAATCTACATGATGATTTGGTGCTAGGATTGCCTTGGCTGCAATCTCACAACCCAGTCCTCGACTGGAGAGCTATGTCTGTGTTGAGCTGGGGATGTAAGGGGGCTCATGGGGATGTACCTGTGGTTTCCATTTCATCATCCATTCCCTCTGAAATTCCTGAGTTCCTGTCTGACTATCGTGACATCTTTGAAGAATCCAAGCTTGGTTCGTTACCTCCGCACCGAGAGTGCGATTGTGCCATAGATTTAATCCCGGGTAGTAAATACCCAAAGGGTCGTTTATTTAATCTGTCTGTGCCTGAACATGCTGCTATGCGAGAATATATAAAGGAGTCCTTGGAAAAGGGACATATTCGTCCATCGTCATCTCCCTTAGGAGCCGGTTTTTTCTTTGTGTCAAAAAAAGACGGCTCTTTGAGACCATGTATCGATTATCGGCTTTTGAATAAAATCACTGTAAAATATCAATACCCATTGCCGTTGCTGACTGATTTGTTTGCTCGCATAAAGGGGGCCAAGTGGTTCTCTAAGATTGACCTTCGTGGGGCGTATAATTTGGTGCGAATCAGGCAGGGGGATGAGTGGAAAACCGCATTTAATACGCCCGAGGGCCACTTTGAGTATTTAGTGATGCCTTTTGGTCTTTCTAATGCTCCGTCAGTTTTCCAGTCCTTTATGCATGATATTTTTCGCGATTATTTGGATAAATTTATGATTGTGTATCTGGATGATATTCTGATTTTTTCGGATGACTGGGACTCTCATGTCCAGCAAGTCAGGAGGGTTTTTCAGGTTTTGCGGTCTAATTCTTTGTGTGTGAAGGGTTCTAAGTGTGTTTTTGGGGTACAGAGGATTTCCTTTTTGGGATATATTTTTTCCCCCTCTTCCATTGAAATGGATCCTGTCAAGGTTCAAGCTATTTGTGATTGGACGCAGCCCTCTTCTCTTAAGAGTCTTCAGAAATTTTTGGGCTTTGCTAACTTTTATCGTCGATTTATTGCTGGTTTTTCGGATATTGCTAAGCCATTGACCGATTTGACTAAGAAGGGTGCTGATGTTGCTGATTGGTCCCCTGATGCTGTGGAGGCCTTTCGGGAGCTTAAGCGCCGTTTTTCCTCTGCTCCTGTGTTGCGTCAGCCTGATGTTGCTCTACCTTTTCAGGTTGAGGTCGACGCTTCTGAGATCGGAGCTGGGGCAGTGTTGTCGCAGAAAAGTTCTGACTGCTCCGTGATGAGGCCTTGTGCCTTCTTTTCCCGTAAATTTTCGCCCGCTGAGCGGAATTATGATGTTGGGAATCGGGAGCTTTTGGCCATGAAGTGGGCTTTTGAGGAGTGGCGCCATTGGCTTGAGGGGGCCAGACATCAGGTGGTGGTATTGACTGACCACAAAAATTTGATTTATCTTGAGACCGCCAGGCGCCTGAATCCTAGACAGGCGCGCTGGTCATTATTTTTCTCTCGGTTTAATTTTGTGGTGTCATACCTACCGGGTTCTAAGAATGTTAAGGCGGATGCCCTTTCTAGGAGTTTTGAGCCTGACTCGCCTGGTAACTCTGAGCCCACAGGTATCCTTAAGGATGGAGTGGTATTGTCAGCCGTTTCTCCAGACCTGCGGCGGGCCTTGCAGGAGTTTCAGGCGGAGAGACCTGATCGTTGCCCACCTGATAAACTGTTTGTTCCTGATGATTGGACCAGTAGAGTCATCTCTGAGGTTCATTCTTCTGCGTTGGCAGGTCATCCTGGCATTTTTGGTACCAGGGATTTGGTGGCAAGGTCCTTCTGGTGGCCTTCCCTGTCACGAGATGTGCGAGGCTTTGTGCAGTCTTGTGACGTTTGTGCTCGGGCCAAGCCTTGTTGTTCTCGGGCTAGTGGATTATTGTTGCCCTTGCCTATTCCTAAGAGGCCTTGGACGCACATCTCGATGGATTTTATTTCAGATCTGCCTGTTTCTCAGAAGATGTCTGTCATCTGGGTGGTGTGTGACCGTTTTTCTAAGATGGTCCATTTGGTTCCTCTGCCCAAGTTACCTTCTTCTTCCGAGTTGGTTCCTCTGTTTTTTCAAAATGTTGTTCGTTTGCATGGTATTCCTGAGAATATCGTTTCTGACAGAGGGACCCAATTCGTGTCTAGATTTTGGCGGGCATTCTGTGCTAGGATGGGCATAGATTTATCTTTTTCGTCCGCTTTCCATCCTCAGACGAATGGCCAGACCGAGCGGATTAATCAGACCCTGGAGACATATCTGAGGTGTTTTGTGTCTGCTGACCAGGATGATTGGGTTGCTTTTTTGCCATTGGCGGAGTTCGCTCTCAATAATCGGGCCAGCTCTGCCACTTTGGTGTCCCCGTTTTTCTGTAATTCGGGGTTTCATCCTCGATTTTTCTCTGGTCAGGTGGAATCTTCGGATTGTCCTGGAGTAGATGCTGTGGTGGAGAGATTGCATCAGATCTGGGGGCAGGTGGTGGACAATTTGAGGTTGTCCCAGGAGAAGACTCAGCTTTTTGCCAACCGCCACCGTCGTGTTGGTCCTCGGCTTTCTGTTGGGGATTTGGTGTGGTTGTCTTCTCGTTTTGTCCCTATGAGGGTCTCTTCTCCTAAGTTTAAGCCTCGGTTTATCGGCCCGTATAAGATATTGGAGATTCTTAACCCTGTTTCCTTCCGTTTGGACCTCCCTGCATCCTTTTCTATTCATAACGTTTTTCATCGGTCATTATTGCGCAGGTATGAGGTACCGGTTGTGCCTTCCGTTGAGCCTCCTGCTCCGGTGTTGGTTGAGGGTGAGTTGGAGTACGTTGTGGAGAAAATCTTGGACTCTCGTGTTTCCAGACGGAGACTCCAGTATCTGGTCAAGTGGAAGGGATACGGCCAGGAGGATAATTCTTGGGTGAATGCATCTGATGTTCATGCCTCCGATCTGGTTCGTGCCTTTTATAGGGCCCATCCTGATCGCCCTGGTGGTTCTGGTGAGGGTTCGGTGCCCCCTCCTTGAGGGGGGGGTACTGTTGTGAATTTGGATTCTGGGCTCCCCCGGTGGCTACTGGTGGAATTGAACTGGTGTCTTCATCTTCTCTGTTCACCTGTTCCCATCAAGATGTGGGAGTCGCTATATAACCTTGCTGCTCTGTTAGTTGCTTGCCGGTCAACAATGTTATCAGAAGCCTCTCTGTGCTTGTTCCTGCTCCTAGACAACTACTAGATAAGTTGGACTCTTGTCCATGTTTGTTTTTGCATTTTGTTCCAGTTCACAGCTGTAGTTTCGTTACTGTGTCTGGAAAGCTCTTGTGAACGGGAATTGCCACTCTGGTGTTATGAGTTAATGCCAGAGTTTTAAAGTAATTTCTGGATGGTGTTTTTGATAGGGTTTTCAGCTGACCATGAAAGTGTCCTTTCTGTCTTCTGCTATGTAGTAAGTGGACCTCAAATTTGCTAAACCTATTTTCATACTACGTTTGTTATTTCATCTCAACTCACCGCCAATACATGTGGGGGGCCTCTGTCTCCTTTCGGGGTATTTCTCTAGAGGTGAGCTAGGACTAATATTTTCCTCTGCTAGCTTTATTTAGTCCTCCGGCTGGGCTGGGCATCTAGAATCAACGTAGGCATGCTACCCGGCCACTGCTAGTTGTGCGTTAGGTTTAGTTCATGGTCAGCTCAGTTCCCATCTTCCAAGAGCTAGTTCCTATATATGCTTATGCTATGTTCTCTTGCCATTGAGATCATGACAGGTTTCCATCTAAATCTCTAAGTGATGTGACAGATGAAACCCCCGATCGATCCATTCACTATAATGAGACAGCAGAGTTACTTTGGACTCCATCTGGCCTCTGCTCAGCAGTGTCCTTCTTTTCAGAAGTACATAAAACTGGCTGAAGGCACTTTTATGCAATCCTAAAGAGATGGACACGCCGAATCACAGGTCCTATGGTATCCACAGTGCATCCATCTGCCTCATTATAGGGAATCTTCCTCTGGGGGTTTTGTCTGAAACACATGTGAGGGATTGTTTTTTGCGGGACGAGTTGTACCTTTGAACAACACCATTGGTTTTAACATATCATCTACTGGAAAACGGGAAAAAAATCCAAGTACGGTGATATTGCAAAAAAAGTGCAATCCCCGGAAGCGCGTGTTAAATACCGCTCTCAGAAATTGACAGCAGCATTTAACTAGTTAGTTGTGGGCACATGTCAGCTGTATATATCAGCTGACACGTGCCCAGAAAGGTGCAGGCGTGCTATTTCGCCTGATGTCGGAAAGGGGTTAATAACCAGCAAAGGCTAAGCAGACAGCTGCGGGCTGATATTAATAGGCTCAGAAGGGGCCAGGGATATTGGCCCCCTCCCAGACTAATAACACCAGCCCTCAGCCGCCCCAGAAATGGCGCATCCAATAGATCTTCCCATTTGCCCTGATGCATTGGCAAGCGGTGTAATGGTTTTGGGGTTGATGTCCCCTTTTTATCAGTTGTGGTAGAATCACAGATTTTTCTGCTGCAGATCTAGAAGAGCTGAAAATGCTGAGCTCTGTGTATTCTAGCCAAAACCCATGATTGACAGTTTTCTGTATAGACTTAATATTGACATAAATCTGCTAATCAGTGTTGGGATCATGCTTGGACTAGAAGGCATGAGACACTTAGTACTATAGGGATAGTCTTTGGCTGATTTTATTGAAACAACAAAACACAGCCTATTAAGTGACTCAGGGTCTCTGCCACTACATCATGCTGCTCACAGAGTACGTAAAAAAAAATCTGCTGACAGATTATTTTTAATAAATAAACTATTTTTTTTGTAACCCACATTTAAAGAGATATAGATTTTCTGCCAATGCAGCCACGTAGTAGCCAACTGTGAAACATCGGCATCCAGGAGGTTGATAAGTCAAATGCCCTTTATATACTCTCTCACCTCTCCATTGAGAAAACATTTGGACAATGGGGTCCCATCTGATGGCAATAGATACCAGTATTACACATTGGGAACCTTCCAGAAAAGTTTATTCGGTTCCTGTGAGACTTGCTAACTCACCTTGGAGGTCTACCTCTTTATTACAGAAGTCTTCTAGACTTCTAGAGCTTGTTTTTTTGTGGGAAGCAGTTGTAGTTTTCAAGACTGGGAGAATATGGTCTGGTCAAATTTGACTAAAATTGAACTCTTTGGATGCCATAAAGACACCATGTTTGGAGACCAAAGGGCACTGCTTATCACCCCAAAAACACCATACCAACAATGAAGTTTGGTGGTGGGAACATCATGTTGTGGGGCTGTTTATCAGCTACTGTCATTCAATTGAAGGAAGGATGAATGGACAAATCTACCTAGACATTATTGATAAAAATCTGCTGTCACCTACTAGAATGATGAAGATGAAACGAGGTGAACTTTTCAGCAAGTCAGTGATACCAAACAGACAGCCAAGGAAACTCTCAATTGGTTTTAGAGAGAGAAAATAAAGCTGCTAGAATGGACCAACCACCTGACCTGAGTCCAAAAGGACATTTATGGAAGGAACTAAAGCTCACAGATCATAGAAGGAGCCCAATGAATAATTCAGGATTTGAGAAATGTTAGTGTGGAAGAATGTGCCAAAATTACACCTGAGCAATGAATGCATCTTATTTCTCCATAAAGGAGGCGTCTTGAAGTCGCATTCAGCAGCAAAGCCTTTTGCATGAAGTACTAAATAAATTTCAGTAAGCATGTTCAATACTTTTTCCCTGTGTCATTTCTCATTATCACTCATAAATTAAAGGGATATTCCCATCTCCAAGATATTATCCCCGTAATAGGTGTAATTATAATAATATTAGCTAATATCTCCAATTAGAAATGTAGTATAGCTCTCATGATAACCTATGTCGCTTACCTCATGTTCAGGCAATGCAGCAGCTTAGGTATCCATGGTTATGAACACTAGCAACTAACTTAGAGTCACTATATGAGTGGTCATAACCATGGATCCCTAAGCTACTGCAAGGCCTGTACATCAGGTAAGCAACATAAATTAACAGGAGAACTATACTACATTTCCAATTGGAGGTATTTGCTAATATTATTATTATTACACCTACTATATGTTGGGATAGGATCTTCGGGATGGGAATACCCCTTTAGTTTATGGAGATCTATTGTTAGATTTTTTTTTTTCTGTGTGGATTGGAAGGGTTGTTACCAACATTTGGTTAGAATTTCATGCTAATAGCACTGTTAGAAATTAATTTAGAGCATTTTTGATGTTTTAAATACATATTTTATCGGCTGTGTGTATATATACAGTGGGGAAAAAAAGTATTTAGTCAGCCACCAATTGTGCAAGTTCTCCCACTTAAAAAGATGAGAGAGGCTGTAATTGACATAATAGGTAGACAAAAAACTAAATAGAATAGTAAACTAAGGTCCAAAAAACTAAGCAAAACCAAAGGAAACCTTATATGTTCAGATACTGAATAAAAACCAATTTTATTGAATCTCTAAAAACTTAGGACATCAACAGTCAACATACACACAACCGTGCCAAACTGAACTGCCCCTTGCACTGTGTATACTAAAATGCCCTACCTTGCAGCGGAGGTTGGCACCCTAAACATATATTCGAGATAGGCGCCCCCGCTCAACGTCGACTATCCACTAATTCTCCTATCTGCCAGCTTCACAAAGTGATGCAATTATGCCAACATACACCTAGGACAGATAGAGGAAGATTTTGCCGACTAATGTTACAGGGCAGTAAATCACCCCTGTGATAGAGGTGCACAACACCATCCCCTAAAGTGCAAAAAGTGCAAAAAACAGTGCTACACATACACCATATACCTTGCTCTAACTGCTCCTTGCCGAACTAACTCCTGCCTGGCAGTGGAGGTTGGCACCCTACTGTGAAGCGAATATGGCGCCCCCACTCCGCGTCGGCTGGCCCTAAGAGCTAGCCCTAACTGTGCAATTAGACAGAGAAAAGATATTTTGTGCGCAATATGGTCCACCGGCTTGTTATAGCCGAGGCACCAAAATTTCAGGCAGGAGATCTGGGTACAGTATTGATGTGTAGCTGTAACCCCATCCCATGATACACATATATAGCAGTTATAATAGCCAGGTACTTATCATTTCTGATGTATACGAACGCCTCAACGCGTTTCGCCAAAATGGCTCATCAGGAGGCTGAGATAGATAAATGCGCATTTATCTATCTCAGCCTACTGATGAGCCATTTTGGCGAAACGCGTTGAGGCGTTCGTATACATCAGAAATGATAAGTACCTGGCTATTATAACTGCTATATATGTGTATCATGGGATGGGGTTACAGCTACACATCAATACTGTACCCAGATCTCCTGCCTGAAATTTTGGTGCCTCGGCTATAACAAGCCGGTGGACCATATTGCGCACAAAATATCTTTTCTCTGTCTAATTGCACAGTTAGGGCTAGCTCTTAGGGCCAGCCGACGCGGAGTGGGGGCGCCATATCCGCTTCACAGTAGGGTGCCAACCTCCACTGCCAGGCAGGAGTTAGTTCGGCAAGGAGCAGTTAGAGCAAGGTATATGGTGTATGTGTAGCACTGTTTTTTGCACTTTTTGCACTTTAGGGGATGGTGTTGTGCACCTCTATCACAGGGGTGATTTACTGCCATTACTGCCCTGTAACATTAGTCGGCAAAATCTTCCTCTATCTGTCCTAGGTGTATGTTGGCATAATTGCATCACTTTGTGAAGCTGGCAGATAGGAGAATTAGTGGATAGTCGACGTTGAGCGGGGGCGCCTATCTCGAATATATGTTTAGGGTGCCAACCTCCGCTGCAAGGTAGGGCATTTTAGTATACACAGTGCAAGGGGCAGTTCAGTTTGGCACGGTTGTGTGTATGTTGACTGTTGATGTCCTAAGTTTTTAGAGATTCAATAAAATTGGTTTTTATTCAGTATCTGAACATACATAAGGTTTCCTTTGGTTTTACATAATAGGTAGACCACAACTATGAGAGTCAAAATGAGAAAACAAATCCAGAAAATCACCTTGTCTGATTTGGCAAGAAAATAAGTATTTGGTCATTAACAAAAGTTCATCTCAATATTTTGTTATATATCCTTTGTTGGCAAATGACAGAGGTCAAACATTTTCTGTAAGTCTTCACAAGGTTGCCATACACTGTTGGTGGTATGTTGGCCCATTCCTCCATGCAGATCTCCTCTAGAGCAGTGATGTTTTGGGCCTTTCACTCTCTCATCTTTTTAAGTGGGAGAACTTGCACAATGGGTGGCTGGCTAAATACTTTTTTTCCCTTTCTTCCCTACTGTATATATGTGTTGCATTTTTTGTTTGTAATAAAAGACACATTTCAAGCTTGATTGTTACTTTATTAATAGACAACGTATATTTTTGTTTGGTGAAAAACAATTTTGGCAGGATTTTGTCTTAAGCCCTCTTACTTTTCCTGATTAGTGTTGTGGAGCCAACTGTGATTGACTGCAAGGAAAAAAAAGAACCATTTAATTTCTATTTATATTATATCACATTTTATCTTCATATGCTCTGTCAGAGTAGGTTCACATTAAGTTCTGCTTTTCTGATCCAGGAATGAAAAAGTCATGCAGTAAATGGATCCTTCTCACAATAGACATATACCAGCAGACCTCACTGATTATGATGAGATCTGTCCATTTCTGTTAGTATGTGCATCATTTTAACATAAAAAATATTTGCGTACTTTCTTCAGCTAAAATAAGGAGACTTGTGATATAGGCCCTGAAGCAGGCATAAACAAAGTCTGAAAGTAACTCTATGAAAATACCATGACTCCAATTTAATGCACATGTAATATCAAATCGTTTATACTGGGTGTGCACTGAGAACACAGAAAACTCTGCCCATAACTTTTGGGCATCAATTTAAACATTTGTCTAACTCTACAGTATATTCACACATCCATGTGTTACAGTCCAAGCACAGATCGTGACGCATGAAACGGCCGCGGATTTCCTGACCAGAAATCAGTAAACTCAAATGTGCCTACGAGTCTGCAGAGTTCGGGGCATGAGACCTGCGGTCATTCTGTGCCTCATGGTCCATGCTTGAACTGTAACACATGGATGTGTGAATATAGCCTAAAGAGTGGCTTAGTCCTATGATCCACAGCAGGCCTGCACAACATATGGCCCACAGGCCTCATTGCCCCCACCGAATGATATTGTGCAGTCCCCGGAGCTGTCTGAGAGATGCTTCTCCCTTGCCTTCTTCCCATATTCAAATATATTTGCGTACATTTGAACACTGCGGTGTTGGGACTCGGGCAGAGAAAGGCTCGACAGCTCCTGCCCTGACGTGTAGCAGCATGATGAGGTCAGCACATTGCCACACAGGCAGAGGAGACGTTGGGCACTAGTAAGCGCTCCATGGAGGAGCCAATGAAAAATGTTATTTTAGATGAGAGGCCACAGGAGGGAAGGGTTGTGTTACTGCAAGGGAACATAATGTGGCAATTTGGGACATTATGGGAAAATTTTGGACATTATGGAGCAATTTTGGACTTTATGGGGCAATATCAGACATTAAGGGGGGCATCATAGAGCACTTAGGGGGGATTGTGAAAGCAGGCATAGTATAGAGAGGGGCAGTGGGGTGGGAGGATCTTGGAAAGGAACAGTTTGGAAGAGATATGGAAAGGGGCAGTATGTGGGGGACATTATGGAGAGAGGTTGTGTGAGGAATATTATGTGAGGGAGATATTATATAGAGGAGCAGTGTGGAGGGGATATTATACAGTGGGGCTGTGTGGGGGATATTTTGGAGAAGGGCAGTGTGTGTGGGGATATTTTATAGAGGGGCCGTGTGGGGGAGTATTTTGGAGAGTTCCAGTGTGTGGTAGCTATTTTTGAGAAGGGCAGTGGGGTGTATTATAGAGAGGCACTGTGAGTGGGATATTTTGAAAAGGGTTAGTGTGGGGGGAATATTTTGGAGAAGAGCAGTGTGTGTGGCTGGGTATTTTGTGCAGGAAGCACAGTGAGGGGCAATTTATTCAGGGGCAGAGCATGGGATATATTTTTATTTATGGAGCAGTATAATAATGCTTTTTTAAGGGCACCGTGTCAGGATGTACTGCTGTAGATGAAGAGGAGGCAAGTCTGAGATCACAAGATCTGGGCATGAAATCTCATCATGGCATTTGTGCTACATGGAGACAAAATAGATGGAAATTACTCCAGGCAGAGAAGATGTCACCTATAAGGCACCTTGGTGTGAATGTGTTTTGTAATACTTATTACAACTCATCAGTACTGTGATTCCTGTACGGTCTGCAGTCTGATGATGGCTGGTAACAACAACTCCCAGCATCTCCTTACCATTGTTAAGGACTTAGTTTGAATTGTAGGTTCATGCAATACAAATGTATATGGGTCTGAACTGACACCGATGGAGGTTCTTTGGCTGCATTGATGTACTGATGATATTTTTGGGGCTGCATTTATATTCTGACTGTGGTTTTGGCACTGCATTCATGTACTGCCGGTGGTTCTGGTGCTGAATTTATGTACTGATGAAGTTTCTGGCGCTGAGTTCCTCTACTGATGATGGTTCTGGCACTGCATTCATGTACTGATGGTAGTCCTCGTGCTACATTCATGTAATGATGGTGATTTTGATACTGCATTCATTCACTGATGGTGGTTCTGGTGCTGCCTTTATGTGCTAACAGAGGTTCTGATCTTATATACATTTAGCAATCCATAACGTGTTTCATGGCTATGTTAAAACCTAAAAAGTGACAAAACTTAGAGATTTGAAATTATGAGGAGGATTTGGCAAGTTTCCGCTAAAAAAAAAACAGTGAACACACGCTAACTCAAGTTACAAGATTTTTTTGTAGCAGAAGCACTCCAAATTATTCTCAAATGCTCAAAATTTGTTTCTGGTGATGTATTAATGTACTGATGGAGGTTTTGGTGATTTATTCATGTAATTACCCTTTTAAAAATGTTTGCGGCATTTGGGATTTGTTAAGTATGGCAATGTGGCCCTTGGACCAAACAATGTTGTGCACCCTGATGTATAGGAGACATACCTCCACCATTTCATCTCCTTTGACTTCCTGTATGTGAGTAAATGTATCACTCTTGCAGACAAGTTTTCCGCCTTCTAGATTAACAGTAACCTAAAGAAGAAAAATAAATATGTTCCTTATTTAATAAAATGCACTTTTTTCACAGGTAAGGTTAGATAGCCTGATTACCATTACAGACATAAAAAGTTGGATATGCTGTTATGCTTACACCACCATGAAGTTTCCAGTATTACTAATGGATAGTGAGTTAGGTTGAAAAAAGGTATATCTATAAAGTTCAACACATTTTTAGACACTTGATCCAGAAGAAGCGAAAACCAGACGCTCTTGATCATTGTGAGCAGTTTTGCCTCACAGGAAAACAAAATTCTTATCAATGATTGGGTTTGGCTCTCACCTTTCCCCCCTACAGATAAGCTAAAGGATGACGCCACCTTGCATCATCAAGCTCCACAACTCCTCGACTCTTTACCAGGCAAGGTGACATTTTTTTTATTGTAGTTGTAAGCGGTAGTGGAGCTCAGTCATTTTTACTTGGAGCTGAGCTGCTGCAAGCTGCAGTTCCAGGACAGACCACAAGTAGTCCATCAATATTACAGCCTTGGCGAGCCTTTCTAAGGTTAGGTCCACATTATCTTTGTGTACCAACCTGCTGTATAAATTAGGAGCTTTTCCCGACATATTTTAACGTCACCATAGGCGACCTTTTACCAGGTGAAGGTTCTTTTGGCTTCTGGCTGGCATGCAGGTTGCACTTTCCTATACAGAGGGCCACTTCAAAGAAATGTATATCATGAAGTACACATTTTTTTTATACTAGGTCCAGATGTTGGTTGGATGCCTTGGCACCCATCCTGATTGACTGACAGCGTGCACACATACCTCCTGAGTGTATGTGCCCGACAGAGGGCACACATGTAGTGTGGATCTAGCCTAACAGATACAATACAATATATGTTTAGCCTCATTTGACCTACACACTGGAAAAATTATCTGACATATACCTCAGATGCAAATCCGCAAAGTATCTACTGTTTCAGCATCCAAGTTACCAGCAAATTACCATATGTAACTTTATATGGCATAGCATTGTCTAAAAATATAGTCTTTAGGCCTCTGTCATGTATATGGATCCTTATGGTTACATTTAGCGTGTACATCAGGAGCTTTTCCCAGTCTACATGCCTAGAGTAGATCCATAACGTAATGTGAACAGAGCCTTACATGACATTCAGACATATTTAAACCCAATATGTTTATTCACAAATCAATTACCGTGTATTTTTAGGACAAGAATTTATTCTTTACCTTAATTTTCTTTCCACCAATGGCAGTGATTTCTGACTCCTGTCCAACAGTAAAGGAATTGGTATTGCTTTGCTTTGGGGTTTTTGAGGTAACAACAAAGTCATTTCCATTTTGCTGGATTTCAATCACTGGGTTGATATCCTTTGCTACTTTGATGACATCTTCTGGCAAACCTGGAATACCGAATATTGAGGGATATTATGGGCAAAACTAAAATACAAAAATATGATTTACAAGGTTACATAAACACATGTAAAGTTCAGTCCTTGCTTTTCTTACCTACAGCCCTCAAGAAACCATCATAGTTCTCCTGAGCATAGACATTCCAGGTTCCATTGAAAGCCATGGTAATTCTTGATGTTCAATTGGAGGCAGGCAAATGGAAGTGAGAGGAGTGATAAGTGATATTACTTGTCTTGAAGTTGCTTATATCCGAACAGATTCCACAATGGATTCTTTGCATCACATAATAATTAACTACATAACCATCAATCATTAATGACTTGTTTGATGACCATAAAAATGACCAGTAGTTCAGTGTCCAGCGATGTCTGTGTCAGTGAATATTATGTAATATGACCCTTTACTTTTAGTATCCTGATTATGCAAAGTAGCACAAATTATAATCTTTTTATTCATCCTTTGACTTAAGCTCTGTGTTAGAGGTGTTTTCAATTTTTATTTTAGAATAGTGCTTTAACATTTTATTTCCTAATATAATGTTATTTCTCAGCAAGGCTGAAAATTACATTAGGACTTCACGATATCTTTTGTGGGGTGAAAAAGTTACATAACATTTGCAAGAATGATATGCTGAGAGGTGAGGGATATGGTTGTTTTTATTTTTATTTTCTTACAGAAGACGAGGGATTCAGTGGAATTAGGCATTAGGTAAAATTAACTGCTTGTTATTTTTAAATAAAAATGGAAAACTATGTTTTGTTTTATTTTTAATAAAAGACTTTATTCTGGCTGTGTCTTTATTTACCATATAACTATAGGATTAGTAATGATTAGGTGTCTTATAGACGGCTCTCAATTACTAACCCGTGGGCTTGATGTCACCTGACATCAACCCCTCAAATATGAACCCCACTTGCCACTGCTACAGGGCAGGTGGGAAGAGCCGGCCAAAGTGCCAGAATTGACGCATCTAATAGATGCACCTTTTTTGGATAGCTGCAGGCTGCCATTTTTAGGCTGGGGGGTCAATATCCATGGCCCCTTACCATACTAAGAATACCAGCCCCCAGCTGTCAGATTTAGCTGGGCTGGTTGTCAAAAATGGGGGAGACCCCATGCCATGTATTTAAATTATTTATTTAAATAATAATAAAATATGGCGTGGGGACCCCTTTATTCTTGATAACCAGCCTTGCTGAAGCTGATAGCTGAGGGTTGCAGCCTCCAAGCTGTGAGTTTTTTCCTGGCTGGTTATCAAAAATATGGGGGAACCCACAACGTTTTTTTTTTAAATTATTTATACTCCCTTCAGCCGCTCCTGCTGTCACTATTATTAGTGGCAGCAGTCATCAGCTGATGGGAGCTGTAGTCCCATCAGCTGACACCAGTGACCAGAAGTAAGCTTTATACCTCCGATCACAGCTGAGTACTTACGCAGTCTTGTGACAGCGTGGGAACTGATTAATAGTAAGAGACCTAGGACTCAACTTTAGGTAAGATGCAGCAGGAAAAATTTATTGTAGTAAATACAGGAAAACGTTTCGGTCAATTGTGACCTTCATCAGTTACAGGAGGTTATTAACCCCTTAAGCCCCAAGGGTGGTTTGCACCTTCTTACTGAAGAACTTAACTTTTTCCTTCAAAAACTTTGTCAGGAAAGGTACATACCATAGATATTTCTTAATATAAGAGCACATTTTTCTTTGAAGACTAAGGGTATGTGCACACGTTCAGGATTTCTTGCAGAAATTTCCTGACAAAAACCGGACATTTCTGCCAGAAATCCGCATACGTTTTTTTTTCTTGTTTTTTCCCAATGCATTAACCCCTTTACCCCCAAGGGTGGTTTGCGCGTTAATGACCGGGCCAATTTTTACAACTCTGACCACTGTCCCTTTATGAGGTTATAACTCTGGAACGCTTCAACGGATCTTGGCGATTCTGACATTGTTTTCTGGTGACATATTGTACTTCATGACAGTGGTAAAATTTCTTCGATATAACGCGCATTTATTTGTGAAATAAATGGAAATTTGGCGAAAATTTTGAAAATTTTGCAATTTTCCAACTTTGAATTTTTATGCCCTTAAATCACAGAGATATGTCGCACAAAATAATGAATAAATAACATTTCCCACATGTCTACTTTACATCAGCACAATTTTGGAACCAAAATTTTTTTTTGTTAGGGAGTTATAAAGGTTAAAATTTGACCAACAATTTCTCATTTTTACAGCACCAATATTTTTTAGGGACCACATCACATTTTAAGTCATTTTGAGGGGTCTATATGATAGAAAATAACCAAGTGTGACACCATTCTAAAAACTGCACCCCTCAAGGTGCTCAAAACCACATTCAAGAACTTTATTGACCCTTCAGGTGTTTTACAGGAATTTTTGGAATGTTAAAAAAAAAATGAACATTTCACTTTTTTTCACCAAAAATTTACTTCAGCTCCGATTTTTAGTTTTATTTTACCAAGGGTAACAGGAGAAAATGGACCCCAAAAGTACTTGTACAATTTGTTCTGAGTACGATGATACCCCATATGTGAGGGTAAGCCACTGTTTGGGCGCATGGCAGAGCTCGGAAGGGAAGGAGTGCCATTTGACTTTTCAATGCAAAATTGACTGGAATTGAGATGGGACGCCATGTTGCATTTGGAGAGCCCCTGATATGCCTAAACATTGAAACCCCCCCACAAGTGACACCATTTTGGAAATTATACCCCCTAAGGAACTTATCTAGATGTGTGGTGAGCACTTTGACCCACCAAGTGCTTCACAGAAGTTTATAATGCAGAGCTGTCAAAATAAAAAATCATATTTTTTCACTAATATGATCTTTTCGCCCCCAATTTTTTATTTTCCCAAGGGAAAGATAAGAAATTGGACCCCAAAAGTTGTTGTGCCATTTGTCCTGAGTACGCCGATACCCCATATGTGGCGGTAAACCACTGTTTGGGCGCATGGCAGAGCTCAGAAGGGAAGGAGCGCCATTTGACTTTTCAATGCAAAATTGACTGGAATTGAGATGGGACACCATGTGACATTTGGAGTTCCCCTAAGGGACTTATCTAGATGTGTTTTGACAGCTTTGAACCCCCAAGTGTTTCACTACAGTTTATAATGCAGAGCCATGAAAATAAAAAGAGAAATAGTTGTTGTCCAATTTGTCCTGAGTATGCTGATACCCCATATGTTGGGGTAAACCCCTGTTTTGGCGCACGGGAGAGCTCGGAAGGGAAGGAGCACTGTTTTACTTTTTCAACGCAGAATTGACTGGAATTGAGATCGGACGCCATGCCGCGTTTGGAGAGCCCTGATGTGCCTAAACAGTGGAAACCCCCAATTCTAACTGAAACCCTATCCCAAACACACCCCTAACCTTAATCGCAACCGTAAATAAAATCCTAACCCTAACTTTAGCCCCAACCCTAACCCTAACTTTAGCCCCAACCCAAACCTTAACCTTAGCCCCAACCCTAACCCTAACTTTAGCCCCAGCCCTAACCCTAACTTTAGCCCCAACCCTAACTGGAAACCTAACCCTAACTGTAGCGCTAACCCTAGCCCCAACCCTAACCCTAGCCTCACCCCTAACCCACCCCTAACGCCAACCCTAGCCCCAACCCTAGCCCTAACCCTAGCCCCAACCCTAGCCCCAACCCTAACCCTAGCCCTAAACCTAGTCCTAGCCCTAACCCTAGCCCTAATGGAAAAATGGAAATAAATACATTTTTAAAAATTTTTTATGTTTCCCTAACTAAGGGGGTGATGAAGGGGGGTTTGATTTACTTTTATAGCGGGTTTTTTAGCGGATTTTTATGATTGGCAGCAGTCCCACATTAAAAGAAGCTTTTTATTGCAAAAAATATTTTTTGCGTTACCACATTTTGAGACCTATAATTTTTCCATATTTTGGTCCATAGAGTCATGTGAGGTCTTGTTTTTTGCAGGACGAGTTGACGTTTTTATTGGTACCATTTTTGGGCATGTGACATTTTTTGATCGCTTTTTATTCCGATTTTTGTGAGGCAGAATGACCAAAAACCAGCTATTCATGAATTTCTTTTGGAGGGGCGTTTATACCGTTCTACGTTTGGTAAAATGGATAAAGCAGTTTTATTCTTCGGGTCAGTACGATTACAGCGATACCTCATTTACATAATTTTTTTATGTTTTGGCGCTTTTATACAATAAAAACTATTTCATAGAAAAAATAATTATTTTTGCATCGCTTTATTCTGAGGACTATAACTTTTTTATTTTTTTGCTTTTGATCCTGTATGGTGGCTCGTTTTTTGCGGGACAAGATGACGTTTTCAGTGGTACCATGGTTATTTATATCCGTCTTTTTGATTGCGTGTTATTCCACTTTTTGTTTGGCGGTATGATAATAAAGCGTTGTTTTGTGCCTCTTTTTTTTTTTTTTACGGTGTTCACTGAAGGGGTTAACTAGTGGGCCAGTTTTATAGGTCGGGTCGTTACGGACGCGGCGATACTAAATATGTGTACTTTTATTGTTTGTTTTTTTATTTAGATAAATGTATTTATGGGAACAATATATATTTTTTTCTCTTTATTTAGGAATTTTTTTTATTTTTTTTTTTACACATTTAAAAATTTTTTTTTTACTTTGTCCCAGGGGGGATATCATTGTATAGTGACAGATCGCTGATCTGACACTTTGCAGAACACTGTGTCAGATCAGTGATCTGATGAGCCCTGCTCCTGGCTTACCATCGCCTGATCTGAGCAGGCACTTGGTAATCCACCTCCCTGCAGGACCCGGAAGTAGCCCCACGGCCATTTTGGATCTGGGGACTGCAGGGAGGAGACACTAGGTACAAGGTGAGCACATCGCCTTGTACCGATCGTCTCAGGGAAGCCCGCAGGGAGCCCCCTCCCTGCATGATGCTTCCCTGTACCGCCGGAACACTGCGATCATGTTTGATCCGTGACCGCTCCTGGCACATAGTGCCGTATGTCAGCTGCGATAGTCAGCTGACACCCGGCCGATCGCATATGACGTACTATCCCATCACTGGGAATTAACTCCCAGGTCACCTTGACGGGATAGTACGTCATATGGGATTAAGGGGTTAAATAAAAGCCGGTAAAGGGAATTATAATAGCTGCACGATCATATATCAAAATTAGTTCAGCGTGGTTGTTGTAGGCAAACCTGCTATGAGCAAATAGGAAGATTTCTCGAGCTGCAGTGCTCTCCAACGCGGCATCAACCGCTTGTCTCAGCATGAGAACTGCAGCATCTGACTTGCGGGGATGATTTCACCGCCGATCAGAAGTGGTGTTTGCCATGCTGTCATGCACATGACAGCGCAACAAACAGCCAGGATTCGGGCAACCAATCACAGTAATGCCACACCAAACATGGTGCCACCATTACTGTGATTGGCAAGCAAATAAAGCATGCTGGGCGGGTCACCCGAATATACCGAGGCGAATACCAAATTACTCGCCGAGTAACGAATAGCCCAAATACCGTACTATTTGCGCAAGTAACGAATAGTGCCGAATGTATTCGCTCTTCACTACTATTTAACCCTTAGTTACAGAGCCAATTTTAATCAGGTAAAATTTTGGAAATCTGACCAGTGTCTCTTTATGTGATAACTCTTAACCCCTTCACCCCCGGAGCTTTTTCCGTTTTTCCGTTTTCGTTTTTCGCTCCCCTCCTTCCCAGAGCCATAACTTTTTTATTTTTCCGTCAATTTGGCCATGTGAGGGCTTATTTTTTGCGGGACGAGTTGTACTTTTGAACGACATCATTGGTTTTAGCATGTCATGTACTAGAAAGCGGGAAAAAAATTCCAAGTACAGTGAAATTGCAAAAAAAGTGCAATCCCACACTTGTTTTTTGCTTGCCTATTTTGCTAGGTTCACTAAATGCTAAAACTGACCTGCCATTATGATTCTCCAGGTCACTACGAGTTCATAGACACCTAACATGACTAGGTTATTTTTCACCTAAGTGGTGAAAAAAAATTCCAAACTTTGCAAAAAACAAAACAAAACAAAATTGCGCCATTTTCCGATACTCGTAGCGTCTCCATTTTTCGTGATCTGGGGTCAGGTGAGGGCTTATTTTTTGCGTGCCGAGCTGGCGTTTTTAATGATAGCATTTTGGTGCAGATACGTTCTTTTGATCGCCCGTTATTGCATTTTAATGCAATGTCGTGGCGACCAAAAAAACGTAAATCTGGCGTTTCGAATTTTTTTCTCATTACGCCATTTAGCGATCAGGTAAATGTTTTTTTTTTTCATTGATAGATCGGGCGATTCTGAACGCGGCGATACCAAATATGTGTAGGTTGGGTTTTTTTTTAATTGATTTATTTTGATTGGGGCGAAAGGGGGGTGATTTAAACTTTTATATTTTTTTTATTTTTTTCACATTTTTAAAAACTTTTTTTTTTTACTTTTGCCATGCTTCTATAGCCTCCATGGGAGGCTAGAAGCAGGCACAGCCCGATCGGCTCTGCTATGCAGCAGTGATCATAAGATCGCTGCTACACAGCAGATTTGCAGGTGTGCTGTGAGCGCCGACCACAGGGGGGCGCTCACAGCCACCGGCAATCAGTAACCATAGAGGTCTCAAGGACCTCTATGGTTACAATGGAGGAGCATCGCCGACCCCCGATCATGTGACGGGGGTCGGCGATGCGCTCATATCCGGCCGCACGGCCGGATGCGGTAGTTAAATGCCGCTGTCTGCGTTTGACAGCGGCATTTAACTAGTTAATAGGCGCGCGCAGATCGCGATTCTGCTCGCGCCTATTGCGGGCACATGTCAGCTGTTCAAAACAGCTGACATGTCCCGGCTTTGATGTGCGCTCACCGCCGGAGCGCACATCAAAGCGGGGGTCCCGACATGTGACGTACTATACCGTCAGATGTCGGGAAGGGGTTAAACGCTTCAAAGGGTCCCAGTGATTCTGAGACATTTTTCATGATACATTGTACTTTATGTTAGTGGTAAATTTAGGTCCATATTTTTTTGTTTATTTGTGAAAGTTGTGGAATTTTGAAAACATTTTCGCAATTTTCAAACTTTCAATCTTTATATCCTTAAACCACTTTGTCATGCTGTAGAAAATAACTAAAAAATAAAATTTTCCATGTGTCTACTTTACATCTATATCATTTTTCAAACTTTATTTTGTTTTATAAGAATGCTAGAAGGGTTAAAAGTTGTTTGTTTTTTACAATGGAGAGCACAACAAAATTTGTTACCCAGTTTCTTCTGAGAGTGCTGATACCCCAAATGCGGTCAGAAACCGCTGTTTGTACAAACATCGGCAGTGAGGAAGCACATTTGAATTTTGGAACACAAATTTGGCTGAAATAAATTGTGGGCATCATGTCGCATTTGCAAAGACCCTAGGGTGCCTAAACACCAGAAACCTCTTACAAGTGACCCGATTAGGGAGACTACACCCCTCAAGGATTTTATTCAGGGGTTTAGTGAGCATTTTGAACCCACATGCACTACACATAATTTGATAACAATAGGTCGTCATATTGAAAATTGTCATTGTTTTCACAAAAATTTTGTTTTACCCCTAAATTTGTACAGTGGGGGAAATAAGTATTTGATCCGTTGCTGATTTTGTAAGTTTGCCCACTGACAAAGACATGAACAGTCTATAATTTTAAGGTTAGGTTAATTTTAACATTGAGAGATAGAATAGCAAAAAGAAAATCACATTGTATAAATTCCATAAATTTATTTGCATTTTGCAGTGAGAAATATGTATTTGATCCCTATGACAAACAAGACTTAGTACTTAGTGGCAAAACCCTTGTTGGCAAGCACAGCAGACTTTTTTGTAGTTGATGATGAGGTTTGCGCACGTCAGGAGGAATTTGGTCCACCCTTCTTTGCAGATCATATCTAAATCATTACGATTTTGAGGCTGTCACTTGGCAACTCGGAGCTTCAACTACCTCCATAAGTTTTCTATGGGATTACAGTAAGGTCTGGAGACTGGCTAGGCAATACTTCTTTTTGATCCACTCCTTTGTTACATTGGCTGTATGTTTTGGGTCATTGTCTTGCTGGAAGACCCAGTCACAACCCATTTTTAATGTCCTGGTGGAGGGAAGGAAGTTGTCATTCAGGATTTTATGGTACATGGCTCCATCCATTCTCCCACTGATGCGGTGAAGTAGTTCTGTGCCCTTAGCAGAGAAACACCCTCAAAACTTAATGTTTCCACCTCCATGCTTGACAGTGGGGACAGTGTTCTTTGGGTCATAGGAAACATTTCTCTTCCTCCAAACACAGCGACTTGCGTTAATGCCAAATACCTCAATTTTTGTCTCATCTGACCACAGCACCTTCTCCCATTCACTCACAGAGTAATCCAGGTGTTCATTGGCAAACTTCAGATGGGCCTGCACATGTGCCTTCTTGAACAGGGGGATCTTGCGGGCACTGCAGGATTTTAAACCTTTATGGCGTAATATTTTACCAATGGTTTTCTTGGTGACTGTTGTCCCAGCTGCCTTGAGATCATTAACAAGTTCCCCCTGTGTAGTTTTAGGCTGATCTCTCACCTTCCCCATGATCAAGGATACCCCACGAAGTGAGATTTTGCATGGTGCCCCAGATTGATGCTGATTGACAGTCATTTTGTATTTCTTCCATTTTCTTACTAATGCACCAACAGTTGTCTCCTCATCCAGCGTCTTACTTATGATTTTGTAGCCCATTCCAGCTTTGTGCAAGTCTATGATCTTGACCCCATTTTGGAAACTAGACTCCTCAAGGAATTCATCTAGGGGTGTATGTACCATTTTTACCCTACAGATAATTCACAATACTTTATAATATTTAGATGAGAAAACAAAAAATATACATTTTTCTACTAAAATACTGTTGTATCACCAAATTTATAATTTACACAAGGGGTAATATGAGGAATTAGACACCACAATTTGTTATGCAATTTCTCCAGAAGTGGCAGTTCCCCATATGTGGTTGTACACTACTGTTTGAGCACACGACAGAGATCAGATGGGATGGAGTGCTACTTGGCTTTCAGAACGTAGGTGTCACGGGTGTGACAGGTGTGACAGACAGTCATCCTGGATCCGGCTGTAGAAGGTCTTTACAATGAGCTCAAGTACCTTCTTGATTTTTTGCATCTTTGTTATGTAGTGATATCCTTCTCCCTCAAGGTTCCAACAGTTACCTCCACCTTCTGCTGCTAATTACCCACCTGTTCGGTAGGTTTAAATACATTCAATTGCTGCAGCATGGTTCTGGTGTTAGCTCTTACTTGTCTCTGTATAGTTGGAAGTACTAACAGTCGCTTAGTTCCTTCTCAGAGGACCTTGGAGGATTGCTGGTGTGATATTTCGGATGTCTTCTGACTAGTGCTCACCTCATTCCCTCCCTAACCAGGGCCTATCGCTAGGGTCAGGCAGAGATTGGGTTCCTGCTCGGCGATAGATGCAGAACCTATATAGGGATGGTTACGGCAGACAGGGTGAACTTAGATCTGCCTAGGGGTCTCCACTCCCCACTGCCCTAGTGTTTGGGCTCCTCCCTCCTTCTCCCCATTGTTGTGCACTTTCTTGTCCTTCACCCAGCGTGACAGTAGATTTCGATTGACTACATTGTGGGCTCCATCAGCCAAGCCCCTGAGGTGTCAGATTAGCATTAAACCCCCACAACTGACCCCATATTGGAAACTTCACTGCCTAAGGAATTGATCTAGGGGTGTAGTGAGTATTTTGAACCCATAGGTGTCTCACAGAATTTTATAACATTGGGATGTCAAAATATAACTTTTTAGTGGTAAAAAATAGACTTTTTTTATTAGCTGCAAAGTTGTCAGTTCCACAAGAGTTAATAGGTGAAACTGGACCCGAAAATGTATTGTGTAATTTCTCTCGAATGTGATGATACACTATATGTCTTCAGAAACCACCGTTAGTACACACGCCTTTGGAGCACATATGTCACGTTGCTGTTGTCAGATTACCCGGGGTCAAGGGTTCCTTCCCTTTCCCTAACGCTAGGGGCATCCTAGCTATCCCTGCTCCCAAGCTTACTTCTGATGGTTGAGATGCTGGGGCCACGTACCTTGCTGAACTCCTAAATCAGCCCTATATCTATTCTCCTCCCCCACCCAGGGAAGTGGGGAGGAATAATGTATGTACAGTGTGTTCGTAAAGGCATGGTGCACGTTTAGTGTTCTTTCTCTGGCCCAATCATATCAGACCTGTTCATGAGGAGAGATAACAAGAACCAATCAAACAACACAAACTCATTTAAGCTGTTGCTGAGCCCCCAGTCAGATTAACCCCTGATAAACTGAACTCTGATTAATACACTGCCAGGTCTGTGACATCATGCAACCATGAGCTTATGCCAGCAGTGTGGTTTTCCATGCCAGTCAAGGTGCGGACCGTACAGAGGAATGTTCAATGTGTTCTGTGAGATTGACAATGATGCAAGATTTTTGCAGAAGATTGTGTTTAGTGATGATGCGACCTTCCATATCTGTGGACATGTTCATCTCCATATCGTCCGAATATGGGCTGCTAAACATCCTCATGCCTATGTTGAGTACGATCATAACACCCCTAAAGTAAACGTGTGGTGTGGCCTGATGCATGAGAACACGTATCTTGATATGTTGGAATTGTATGCAGTGCAACAATTTTCAGAAGGTGTCATCTTTCAACAGGACATCGCTCCTCCACACTATGCCACCATTGTTCGTGAGTTTCAGGATAGAACATTCCCCTGGCGGTGGATAGGCAGGGGTTCTGTCAAGCCATGGCCACCACGATCCCCAGATCTGACACCCTTAGACTTTTACTTTTGGGGTTATGTGAAGCAACATGTGTACATTGAATGTATCAACGACATTAATCAAAACAGAGAATCACAGACGTTATTCAATCTGTTACACCTTACGTCCTTACCCATGTGTGGCAAGAACTTCAGTATCGTTTGGATGTGTGGAGCCCACATCGAACTGCACTGAATATGTGTGAAACTGGGAGATTTTTTCTTTTATTTGGAGCAGATTTCACATTTCTATCATCTTTTGTTGCTTTCCAGTGACTGGTCAAGAGTGCACCATGACTTTACGGACACACTGTATATACACAAACCAGGCAAACAAGGAAGGACATACACAGATAAATGAATATACCAATCATGCAAATATGCACTCACAGATAACAGAGGAGAACACTGGATAGACAATATAGGAAAACTAAATAGAATAGGACGAAGTATTGTACACTGTCAAAACACCTAGCAACAATCAAAGATAACACTCCAAAACCACTTTGCCAACAACCGACTCCTCCACTCAACACCAGACAGTACAAGACATAACATTGGAAATCCAGATTGCCAGAGGTGAGTATATATACGAGAGCGGAGTGGCCAATACTGAACAGCTGAGATCATCCAAGCTGAGAAGCTACAGAAACTCCAAGCTGAACAGATTAACCCCTGCACTGGTAACAGAAACTGGCACCATTTAATATGAAAGAGAAGAGCTTATGATGAGTGCACGGGTACCTGAAATCAGACACTGTGCTCTTGTGGCCCCTTACTGTTGCGGAAAACCTATGACAACAGATTTTGCTAGAATAGTTTGTGGGCAACATTTATGGAGCCCCAAAGGTGTCAGAACAACAGAAAACCCTCAAAAGTTATTACATTGTAGAAATTGCACTTGATTGCAATTGAAAAGAATTAATTTACATCTGCAGTTACTACCATGCCAGTTTAGTGCCCATACATTGAGCCCCTTTACAGTGTTGTGCCCTCATGTACTGTGCCCAGCTTGTGCTTCTTGTTAAGTGCGTTCTTCCCTCTACAATAATACCAAACACATGACCGCTTACTGCGGTTTAGGCACATTGGGGCTCAGAAGGAGGAGGACATTTGGATTTGGAAGCTCAGAATTCACTGGATTTTATTTGAGGAGGAACATCCTATAGTTCAGTGACAGCTGACGGGCCCGAGTGGTGGCTGGTTTTGTGCTGGATAAATTAGCATTTTTATTGATAACATTTTGGGGTACGTAATATTTTGTGATTGCTTCCAGAATAAAGCTGGATCACATTCTTGTGTTCTACGCTGAGCACTTACATCGGAGATTCCATATAAATCCCACAAAAATTTTGATTCAGATCAGGGGCGTACATAGACATCATGGGGCCCCATAACAGAAGTTTTAATTGCCCCCCCCAAAAAAAAACCTGTATATTTGTCGAGGTCATAGAGAATATCTCACAATATAATGCCAACAAAAGTGCCCCTGATGATGTTCGTCCTTCGTATTTGAAGATGACCATGACTTCAGAGTTAGAAGAGAATTAGTAGTTATGGGTCCGGAGGTGGCTGATGAGTCTAATCCGCGCCCTGAAGGTTCGCCCACATACTTGACATAAGGAAGCAGATGTGGTCAGTACACCAGATTCTACTTGTGCCTTGCGTACAGCGCGCTTTCTTTTTGCATCAAAGATTTTCCTATCTTCAGCTGCAAGTGCTCCTGAGGTGATCTTGCCCTGCCAACCTGGACGATCCAGGGCAAGCTCTTCCCAATCATTGGTGTTGACTTCCAGGTTTTTGAGAGACACCTTAAGGCAGTCTTTATAGCGCTTCTTCTGCCCTCCAACTGCTCGCTTTCCTTGGCACAGTTCTCCGTACAGCAGTTGTTTCGGTAGTCGGCTGTCAGGCATTCTAACCACGTGTCCAGCCCACCTGGCTTGGCCTTTCAGCAGGAGAGTATAAACACTGCAGAGCCTAGTTTGTTCCAGAATTGCTATGTCCGGGACATTGTCTTGCCACCTGATGTGGAGGAGTCTGCGGAGGCAACTCATGTGGAAATGATTAAGCTGTTTAGCATGCCGGCTGTAGACTGTCCAGGTCTCGCTAGCATAGAGAAGTGTGGTGAGGACCACCGCACAGTAGACCTTCAGCTTGGTGGTAAGGTTGAGTCCCCTTCATTCCCAGACGTTCTTACGCAGTCTCCCGAAGGCGGCACTGGCTTTGGCGATTCTGTTATAAACCTCAGCGTCTATGGTTACTTCACGGGAAAGTGTGCTGCCTAAGTAGGTGAAGTTATGGACTGCTTTGAGGTTTTGCTCCTTCACCGTGATACGTTGCTCCTTGTACAGTTTTCCTGGAACCGGTTGATACATGACTTCGGTTTTTCTAATGTTGATCTCGAGACCAAAACTGTTGCAAGCTTGCGAAAAACAGTCCATTTCATGCTGCTTCTGCTGTTCTGTGCTAGCGTTAAGTGCACAGTCATCAGCAAATAATAATTCACGGATAACAGTCTCATGCACCTTCGTAACCGCCTTCAGGCGTTTTGGGTTGAATAGCTTGCCATCAGTCCTGTACCTAACCTGGATTCCATCTTCACAGTTGTTAAAGGCATCACTTAACATTGCAGAGAACAGCATACTGAACAGGGTTGGAGCAAGCACACAGCCTTGTTTTACGCCGTTTGTTACTGAGAAAGCCTCAGATTCGTCTCCATCGTTCAGAACCTTCACCATCATGCCATCATGGAACTGTCGGACGACTGAGATGAACTTGCTCGGGCAGACGAATTTTGCCATGATCTTCCACAGGCCGTCTCTACTGACTGTGTCGAAAGCCTTGGTCAAATCAACAAAAGTTACATAAAGTTCATGGTGTTGCTCCTGGCACTTTTCCTGAAGTTGACGTGCTGAAAAGACCATATCTACTGTTCCACGTTTAGCACGGAAACCACACTGGCTTTTGAGTAATAGTCCTTGCTCAAGGTGATGTAAAAGGCGGTTGAGCAAGAGACGAGCCAATATCTTGCCTGCAGTGGACAGAAGGGAGATGCCTCGATGGTTGTCACAAGATTGGCGATTACCTTTCCTCTTGTATATGTGAATTATGCTGGCATCTTTCATCTGTTGCGGAACCTGTTCCTTTGTCCACATATATTGGAATAGTTTGGTCACCGTTTGCATCAGAACAGGGCCGCCAGCTTTATATACCTCAGCAGGTATAGCATCATTTCCGGGTACTTTTTCACAAGAAAGTTGTTTTACTGCTTTCCTGACTTCATCTCCACTTGGAAGAACATCAAGCTCCTTGTTGATTTCTACCTGGGGCAGGCGAGCAATAGCCTCATCATTGATATTGGCAGGGCGATTAAAAATATTATTAAAGTGCTCAGCCCACCGTTCCAGAATTTGTTTCTATTCTGTCAGCAGCTTAGTTCCATCTGCGTTAAGCAGAGATGAAGAGCTTAATGACTGGGGTCCATATACAGCTTTAAGCGCATCGTAGAAGCGTTACTGGTCATGGGTATCTGCATAGCCATGAATTTCGTCGGCCTTCTGGCTAAACCAGATATCCTGCATCTTGCGTAGCTTAATTTGTACCTTTCTTTTTATGTTGGTAAAGGCACCTTTCTTAGCTAATGATGTGGGGTCATTTTGATACACCTTGTACCGCTGATGTTTCTCTTCTAGGAGTGTCTTTATTTCCTCGTCGTTTTCATCGAACCAGTCATGATTGTTTCTGGCTGCTAATCCGAGATGCTCCAGAGCAGTATTATAAAGAGCATCTCTCAGAATTGTCCACTGTTCCTCAACGCCGATCTCCTCTGCCTGCAGTATATTTAATAGTCTGCCATCAAGGTCATTGGCAAATTCCCTTGCAATTCTTTTATTTTGCAGCTTATAGATATTCAGCCTCTTTGTCTTTTTCTGCCCTTGGGGTCTCCTCGCAGGCAGGATGCGGAGCCTGCACTTAGACACAATGAGGCGATGGTCAGTCCAGCAGTCTGCACCACACATGGCCCTCGTCACTCTAAAGTGCATCTCATCACTTTTCCTGGCAATGATGTAATCAATGAGATGCCAAAGCCTCGAGCGTGGGTGCATCCATGATGTCTTCTTGCGTGTGGGTAAGCAGAATAAACTGTTGGTGATGACAAGGTCATGTGTGGCAAACATCTTGAGGAGCAGCAGGCCATTACTGTTACACTTGCCAGCGCCGTGTCTCCCAATTACCCCTTCCCAGTTTTGATGGTCTGTTCCCACTCTGGCATTAAAGTCTCCAAGTATAATGAGCTTGTCTGCCTGTGGGATTGCTGGAATAAGTGTGTCAAGTTCATTGTAGAACTTATCTTTAATGTCATCCGGATTAGTCATCGTGGGAGCATAGGCACTGATCAGAGTTGCGTGTTTCTTGTTTGTAAGTGGGAGCTGAAATGTCATCAGATGGCCGTTGATGCCCTCCGGAAGCCTGGTAAGTTTACGAACAAGATGAGTTTTGATAGCAAATCCCACGCCTGCTTCTCGTTTTTCAGTGCTGCCTCGACCACTCCAGAAGAATGTACAGTATATCCACCACTATGCTCTGTCAATTGACCCTTGTCTGCCAGGCATCTTTCGCTAAGAGCTGCTATATCAACCTTGTAACGAGCTAGCTCCTGAGCAACCAATGCCGTTCTTCTTTCTGGTCTGTCTGCCTTGGTATTATCCAGCAGAGTTCTAACATTCCATGTGCCAATGTTGAGTACCATCATTTTCTTTAACTTTATTGTGTGTCGACCGCTGTATGGGAAACCCGCCAGCTGCGGTAGGCTGGCCAGGTGAAATGAAGCTGACTGTGTTTGAGGCACCTTTTCTAGCCCGTCCTCGATTGAGGTGAGCAGAGTGATCCTGAACAGGACTGCTCAGGCACCCAGGAGGCTGCTGAACTCCACTACTGCTTCGGTCCAGTGGGGAGCGACCATATGGCCTGGGCCGCCTGCGTGCAGGTTCGTGACTACAGCTTTCAGTGACTCCACACCTGCTGCTTTGCCTCTCTCCCATCGCCACAGGACTTTATATTCGCAGTGGTTGAAGTCATGACTTGCGCTTGACTTGGATTAAAGTGAGGGAGAGTTGCGCAGTCGTCAACCTCACTCTCTCGCCCGTACCTATTGAGCCCCAGTGGTAAGAACTAGGCGAGACAACTGGAAATAGGTCAGGGTGCAGTGGATGGCCAGCAGTGTCCTATATGTGCCTCGCTGCGCCCTCTCAGCGCTCCACAACGCTGTGCTGGAAATCGCTTGTCTGTCTGTTGAATCTTGGTTTCTTCCGCACAGTCTGCCATATCCAGTCTTCAAATGCAAGGGTAGGCAAACCCTTGAAAATCACTGTAGGTCTCAAAGAAAACCAACAGCTACCATCACCTGGTTTGGCCCGCCTGCCCAGGCGGTGTTCCGGGGTGTACCCGCTGCCGCATGCTAGCAGCTACTTGGAGGTACAGGTGAGAGTTGAGCATCAGATGAGGACCAAAGATGGAAGAGCTGTCCAGAAAGGACATGGTAAGCACTCCAGAATAAAGCTCGATCACATTCTTGTGTTCTACGCTGAGCACTTACATCGGAGATTCCATATAAATCCCAGAAAAATTTTGATTCAGATCAGGGGCGTACATAGACATCATGGGGCCCCATAACAGAAGTTTTAATTGCCCCCCCCCCCAAAAAAAAAAATACTGTATATTTGTCGGCATCGTAGAGGATAATATCTCACAATATAATGACAAAAAAAGTGCCCCTAAATACAATATTATAACCCCATGGTGAATTCCTCCTCATTAGCCTCGACATGCACAGTATGATAACCCTACTTTACCCCACCTCATCTCTTAAGGCAATGGCCCCCACACAGCCCTCCGTAAAATATGATTGACCCCACTCAAGCCTTCACACTAAATAATTGCTTGCATACAGTATAATGGCCCACACAAAGCCCTCCAAATATTATAATGCCCCCTACATAGCCCTCCAAATATTTTAATGGCCCCATACAGCCTTCCATGTATTATAATGGGCCCCATGTAGCCTTCCGTATATTATAATGCACCCCCATAGTCCTCGATATAGTAAAATGCACTTCCTATGGTCCTCCATAGATTATAATGCAATCCCCATGGTCCTCCATATAATAAATAATGCTCTCTCCATGGTCTTCCTTCTAATTTAATGCACTCCTCATGGTCCTCCATATAATATAATGTACACCACATTGTCTTCCATAAAATATAATGCAGTCCCTATGTTCCTCCATAAAATATAATGCACTCCCCATAGTCATCCATGGAATATAGTGCACTCCCCATGGGCCTCCATAGAATATAGTGCTCTGTCATGATCCTCCATAGAATATGATGCTCTCCCCATGGTCCACCATAGAATATAATGCACACCCCCATGGTCCTCCATACTCTATTATGGCAACCAGTCACTGATTTAAAAAAAAAACAAACAATGACCACCTCGCCTCATTCCACCCAATGCTCCAGTCTCCTAAGCATGTGGTGTGAAGTGCTGCACATCTGAGCTAGTGCATTTGTCAGCTGACAAGGTTTTGGTGAGTCTGCTCTTTATGATGCACTCTGTAATGATGTCATCACGCCTGCTACACTGATACGTGAAACGCTAAAGAAGAATGATGGGGGAAGAAGCATCAGCTGAAACTCCTTCCTCTATCATCATTGCTTGTGACGATGGGCAGTTGCTGGCACTGGGCCCCCTGGCGCATGGACCGATGCAGTTGCATGGCCTGCCGCCCCTGGCGGTACACCACTGATTCAGATAAAACCCCCAATGTAACCACCTACCATAATGAGGCAGATGGAGACACTTTTGACCCTGGTGTCTCTTCCGGTGGTGCCAATATTTTTAGGTGTGCACAGATCTGTGGTCGCCCACATTTGTATGCTAAAAAGGTGTCTAAAATGATTGGACACTGCCGGAACAGAGACCAGGTGGAGTCCAAAATGACTCCATCTGCCTCATAAGTGAGTGGTTCCGTTGGGGGTTTTGTCTGAATCGCATTTTTGGTGAATTTACACAGAAACCCCCTGTGCTCAGCGGAGAGCACAGGTTAAATGTGAACTGACGATTTTTGGGTGGTGTGTGAATAAACAGACAGCAATACAAAAGGTTCTTATTTTTTATTTTTGCACTGTTTTATACAGATTTATTCTTTGGATTGGTGTGATTACAGTGATACCAGATTTATATATTTTTATGCTTTGCTGCTATCACACAGTAAAATTATTATTTTTTTTTTTAATAAAAAGTAGTTTTTTGTTGCCATATTGTGAGAGCTGTAATTTTTTTAAATTTTTTACCCAACAGAGCTGTATGAGTACTTTATTTTTACGGGACAAGCTACAGATTTTTTGTTACCATTTTGACCTACATAATATTTTTTAATCGCTTTTTATTCAGATTTTTCAGACACAGAATGAACAAAAATCAGCAATTCAGTTACTGTTTTTATTTTTAGCGCGATTCATCGTGCCGTAAAAGTTATAAGACAGATTTGTTCCTCCGGTCAGTACGATTACAGCAATACCAGTTTTTTATAAATTTTTTTAATGCTATGCTATTTTTACACGCTAAAAACATTATTTTAGGCAAATAATTTTGTTTTTTTCATTGCCCTTTTCTGAGAAGTGTAACATTTAAATTTTTTGCTGAATGAGCAATGTTTTTTGCGGGATGGTTTGTCGTTTTCATTTGTACCAATTTTTTTTTTTACATATGACTTTTTGATCGCTTTTTGTCCTTTTTTTGTGAGGAGTCAGTATGATGAAAAAATTACATTTTTGGCATGTTTTTTATAGTTTGTTTTATGGCATTCCAGATATGGAGAAACCAATTATGTGTGTTAGGGGTCGAGTTCCCGCCTCTGCACAGGGGGAATCTTGGTCCATCTCCGCTGCGGTCTCCAATTCTTCTCCTGCCGCAGTGGAGCCTGCTCAGCGGAGACGTCGGTCCCAGTGTCTCACACAGTTTGACTCTGTACAAAAAGTTACTGCTGCTTTTCCTGCTTCTGCCATGGAAGTCAGTGCTGGGCAGCGACGAGAAGACACTTCTGGGACTAAGTCCTGCTTTTCTCGTTCTGAGCATGCCCAGAGTAAGATCTCTCAGTGGAGATCGAGGGTCACACGATCAGATACTGCAGCTAAGGCCATTGGTCCTTCACGAAGGTCCTGTAGGTGCTCACGCTCTGTGGCAGCCTCTCATTGGTCCTCCTAGGAAGGTCCTGTACGTGCTGCAACTGTTTTAAGGCTCGCATGGCCATGCGCTGGTATTGTTCTATGTTATGTGCTTTGTGCAAGTGTGGTCATGTGAGTTTGTGTTCAGGGACCCGGTTGAAATAAGCCCCTAGAATGCTGGCACCTCCGGCGAGGAGATTTTGTGTGAATGCATTCAGGGACCTGGCTGAAATAAGCCCCTAGAATGCTGGCACCTCCGGCGAGGAGTTTGTGTGCATGCATGACCACTGACTGCTCTCAGTTGAGTAGTTAGCCTGTGCCACTGTGAAGTCAAACAGGGCGCAGTGCTTTGAGTTTCGGCTACTCTGTGAAGTAACAGGGTTAGCTCATACCGCCATATAGTTCCGCCGTTTGCTAGTGGATCGCCCCCAGGCGCAGGGCAATGGGGTACTCGGTACCGGGTCCCTCTGTCTCGGTTCTGGGGATGTCACGGTGGCCCGACCCGGTCCATGGCCCTGCTAAGGGGCGCCTAATCAAAGGATGTAGTTTGTCGAGTGTTCGTGGTGCCACCTGTGGTGTTCGGTCAGGGTGACCGACGCTGCTTAGGGGTCCGCTGGGGTGATGTTATGGCAGCTAGATGGAATACCTTCCCACAGGTGAAGTATGTCCCCAGGGCTTCCCAGTAAGGTAAATGAGGATGGTGTAGGTCGCAGTAAATAACGAGTACACAGGGTTGCAGTCTCTTTACCTTTTACTGTAGACTTCAGCGTCCACAATCCAGAGCACTGGGCTGGCTGAATCCGGCCGGTCCGAAGGCACATCCAGAGTTCCCTTTGCAGGTGGAAATCAGTAGCCTTCCTACTAGCACCTGTGTGTTGTAGTACTTCACTGCTGAGCACCACGGGATAGTCCTCACAACTGTCGTGTATGTTTCTGATATTTTCTCTCCGTCCCCCAGATGGTATGGATAGGACGACCCGTATGACGGGGTAGGCCTGGAGCTATTTTATAGGGACCCTAGAGACGCCCCTCTCCCACAATTTGCCTCCGTTGCCTTCATTAGGTATTAAGGTTGGGCAGCCAACTTGGAATTAACTGTCCTGCCGTTGTTTGAAGTAATGCGTAGAAACTATTACTCCCTCGGTGTTCCGGCCACCGGCTACGCGCCTCAGAAGGATGTTGCCGGTCTTAAGGCAAGACTCCTCCTGGTGTTATCTCCTTGTGCTGTGATCTCGTTTCTCACTTCTCTGTTGTGAATTCTGCTCTTGGGCTCCCTCCGGTGGTTGTAAGTGGTAGCGCTGCTGTCTCTGAATCGCGGCATTTATCAGGTGTGTTCACTTTTTGCAAATCTGACTGGGCTATTTAGTCTTGCTTCACCCTTTAGTCAGTGCCAGTTGTCCATTGTTCCTGGAGGATTCACATCTCTGCCTGGTCTCTCCTGCTTTGCAGTTCTTTTCATCAAAGATAAGTTCTGGCCTTGATTTTTTGCTGTCCACATGCTGTGGCCTTATTGTTCAGTACTTTTCCATGTTTTTTGTCTTGTCCAGCTTGGTCTATATAAGGATTTGTTTAGCCAAGCTGGTATCTCTGGAGATGCAGATATACCCTCCATATCTTTAGTTAGCTGTGGAGTTTTTGTATTTTCTGTGGTGGATATTTTCTAGTGTTTTAATATTGACCGCATAGTACTCTGTCTGTCATGGTTCCCAATGGCAAGGGAACGTCAGAGAACTTAAATAACAGACTAGCTCTTGGGTGATGGAATCTCGAGCTGACCGTGAGCTAAACCTACCACACAACTAACAGTGGCCGGGTGACGTACCTACGTTTTATCCCTAGACGCCCAGCGCCAGCCGGAGAACTAACTAACCCTAATAGAGGAAAAAACAGACCTGGCTTACCTCTAGGGAAATTCCCCCAAAAAGGAGACAGAAGCCCCCCACATATATTGACGGTGAGTTCAGAGGAAAAGACATACGCAGTATGAAGGTAGGTTCAGCAAAGCGAGGTCCGCTTACTAGATAGTAAGAAGATACAATAGGGAACTTCACGGTCAGCTGAAAACCCTATTAAAATACCATCCAGAAATTACTTTAAGACTCATGTGTCAACTCATGACACCGGAGTGGTAATTTCGGCCCACAAGAGCTTCCAGCTACAGAAACATAACATAACTGTGAACTGGAACAAAAATGCAAACAAACTTAGGACTAAGAGTCCAACTTAGCTGATAGTAGTCTAGAAGCAGGAACATGCAACAGAAAGGCTCTGGTTACATTGATGGCCGGTACTAGAATAACTGAGCAGCAAGGCTAAATAGGATACTCCCATATCCTGATGGAAACAGGTGAACAGAGAAAGTGAAACACACAAGTCCAGTACCACCAGTGACCACCGGGGGAGCCCAAAAACCAAATTCACAACAGTACCCCCCCCTCAAGGAGGGGGCACCGAACCCTCACAAGAACCACCAGGGCGATCAGGATGAGCCCTATGAAAGGCACGGACCAAATCAGAGGCATGAACATCAGAGGCTGTCACCCAAGAATTATCCTCCTGACCGTAGCCCTTCCACTTGACCAGATACTGAAGTTTCCGTCTGGAAACACGGGAGTCCAAGATCTTCTCCACAACGTACTCCAATTCACCCTCAACCAACACCGGAGCGGGAGGCTCAACGGAAGGCACAACCGGTACCTCATACCTGCGCAATAATGACCGATGGAAGACATTATGGATAGAAAAAGATGCCGGGAGGTCCAATCGAAAGGACACAGGGTTAAGAATCTCCAAAATCTTATACGGGCCGATGAACCGAGGCTTAAACTTAGGAGAAGAAACCCTCATAGGGACAAAACGAGAAGACAACCACACCAAGTCCCCAACACGAAGACGAGGACCAACACGACGACGGCGGTTAGCAAAATGCCGAGTCTTCTCCTGGGACAATTCCAAATTGTCCACCACCTGTCCCCAAATCCGATGCAACCTATCCACCACAGTATCCACTCCAGGACAATCCGAAGACTCCACCTGACCAGAAGAAAAGCGAGGATGAAACCCCGAATTGCAAAGGAAAGGAGAAACCAAAGTGGCAGAACCAGCCCGATTATTGAGGGCAAACTCCGCCAACGGCAAAAAGGCAACCCAGTCATCCTGATCCGCAGACACAAAACACCTCAAATAAGTCTCCAAGGTCTGATTAGTTCGCTCAGTCTGGCCATTAGTCTGAGGATGGAACGCAGACGAAAAAGACAAATCAATGCCCATCCTAGCACAGAACGCCCGCCAAAATCTAGACACGAACTGGGTCCCCCTGTCAGAAACGATATTCTCCGGAATACCATGCAAGCGAACCACATTTTGAAAAAACAGAGGAACCAACTCGGAAGAGGACGGCAACTTAGGCAAGGGCACCAAATGAACCATCTTTGAAAAACGGTCACACACCACCCAGATGACAGACATTTTCTGAGAAACAGGGAGATCAGAAATAAAATCCATAGAGATGTGAGTCCAAGGCCTCTTTGGAATAGGCAAAGATAACAACAATCCGCTAGCCCGAGAACAACAAGGTTTGGCCCGAGCACAAACATCACAAGACTGCACAAAAACTCGTACATCTCGAGACAGAGAAGGCCACCAGAAGGACCTAGCCACCAAATCCCTGGTACCAAAGATCCCAGGATGACCTGCCAACGCAGAAGAATGAACCTCCGAGATGACTCTACTGGTCCAATCATCAGGAACAAACAGTCTACCAGGCGGGCAACGATCAGGTCTATCCGCCTGAAACTCCTGCAAAGCCCGTCGCAGGTCTGGGGAAACAGCAGATAATATCACCCCATCCTTAAGGATACCTGTAGGTTCAGAATCACCAGGGAAATCAGGCTCAAAACTCCTAGAAAGGGCATCCGCCTTCACATTTTTAGAACCTGGTAAGTATGAGACCACAAAATTAAACCGAGAGAAAAACAACGACCAGCGCGCCTGTCTAGGATTCAGGCGCCTGGCAGACTCAAGATAAATCAACTTCTTGTGATCGGTCAATACCACCACCTGATGTCTAGCCCCCTCAAGCCAATGACGCCACTCCTCAAAAGCCCACTTCATAGCCAAAAGCTCCCGATTACCAATATCATAATTTCGCTCGGCGGGCGAAAATTTTCGAGAAAAGAACGCACAAGGTCTCATCACGGAGCAATCGGAACTTTTCTGCGACAAGACCGCCCCAGCTCTGATCTCGGAAGCATCGACCTCAACCTGAAAAGGAAGAGTAACATCAGGCTGACGCAACACAGGGGCGGAAGAAAAGCGGCGCTTAAGCTCCCGAAAGGCCTCCACAGCAGCAGGGGACCAATCAGCAACATCAGCACCCTTTTTGGTCAAATCAGTCAAAGGTTTAGCAACATCAGAAAAACCAGTTATAAATCGACGATAAAAATTAGCAAAGCCCAAAAATTTCTGAAGGCTCTTAAGCGAACAAGGTTGCGTCCAATCACAAATAGCCCGAACCTTGACAGGATCCATCTCAATGGAAGAGGGGGAAAAAATGTACCCCAAAAAAGAAATCTTTTGAACCCCAAAAATACACTTAGAACCCTTCACACACAAGGAATTAGCCCGCAAAACCTGAAAAACCCTCCTGACCTGTTGGACATGAGAATCCCAGTCATCCGAAAAAAATCAAAATATCATCCAGATACACGATCATGAATTTATCCAAATATTCCCGGAAAATGTCATGCATAAAGGACTGAAAGACTGAAGGGGCATTTGAAAGACCAAAAGGCATTACTAAATACTCAAAATGGCCCTCGGGCGTATTAAATGCGGTTTTCCACTCATCCCCCTGCTTAATTCGCACCAAATTATACGCCCCACGGAGATCAATCTTAGAGAACCACTTAGCCCCTTTTATTCGAGCAAACAAATCAGTCAGCAGTGGCAGAGGATACTGATATCTGACTGTAATTTTATTCAAGAGTCGATAATCAATACACGGCCTCAAAGAGCCATCTTTTTTAGATACAAAGAAAAAACCGGCTCCTAAGGGAGATGAAGAAGGACGAATATGTCCCTTTTCCAGGGACTCCTTAATATATTCTCGCATAGCAGCATGTTCAGGTACAGATAGATTAAATAAACGACCCTTTGGAAATTTACTGCCCGGAATCAGATCTATGGTACAATCGCAATCTCTGTGAGGAGGTAGTGAACCAAGCTTAGGCTCCTCAAAAACATCACGATAATAAGATAAAAATTCCGGAATCTCAGAGGGAATAGATGACGAAATGGAAACCAAGGGTACGTCCCCATGAGCCCCCTGACATCCCCAGCTTAACACAGACATTGCTTTCCAGTCAAGAACTGGGTTATGAGATTGTAACCATGGCAATCCGAGCACCAAAACATCATGTAGATTGTACAACACAAGGAAGCGAATCGTCTCCTGATGGTCTGGATTCATACGCATAGTTACTTGTGTCCAGTATTGTGGTTTATTACTAGCCAATGGTGTAGAGTCAATACCCTTCAGAGGTATAGGAACTTCCAGAGGCTCTAGATCAAACCCACAGCGCCTGGCAAAGGACCAATCCATAAGACTCAAAGCAGCGCCAGAGTCGACATAGGCATCCGCGGTAATTGACGATAATGAACAAATCAAGGTCACAGACAGAATAAACTTAGACTGTAAAGTGCCAATTGAAATAGACTTATCAACCTTTTTTGTACGTTTAGAGCATGCTGATATAACATGAGTTGAATCACCACAATAGAAACACAACCCATTTTTTCGCCTAAAATTCTGCCGTTCGCTTCTGGACAGAATTCTATCACATTGCATATTTTCTGGAGCCTTCTCAGAAGACACCGCCAAATGGTGCACAGGTTTGCGCTCCCGCAAACGCCGATCAATCTGAATAGCCATTGTCATGGACTCATTCAGACCTGTAGGTGCAGGGAACCCCACCATAACATCTTTAATGGCATCAGAGAGACCCTCTCTGAAATTCGCCGCCAGGGCGCACTCATTCCACTGAGTAAGCACAGACCATTTACGAAATTTTTGGCAGTATATTTCAGCTTCATCTTGCCCTTGAGATAGGGCCATCAAGGTTTTTTCAGCCTGAATCTCTAAATTAGGTTCCTCATAAAGCAACCCCAAAGCCAGAAAAAACGCATCCATATTGAGCAACGCAGGATCCCCGGGTACCAACGCAAATGCCCAATCCTGAGGGTCACCCCGCAGCAAGGAAATTACTATCCTAACCTGCTGTGCGGGATCTCCAGCGGAGCGAGATCTCAGGGAAAGAAATAATTTACAATTATATTTGAAATTCAGGAAACGAGATCTATCCCCGGAGAAAAATTCTGGTATAGGAATTCTAGGTTCAGATATAGGAGCATGAATAACAAAATCCTGTAAATTTTGAACCTTCGTAGCAAGATTATTCAAACCTGTAGCCAAACTCTGAGGATCCATTTTAATCAGGTGAGATCAGAGCCATTCAAGGATTAGAAGGAGAGAGAGAGGCAAAGGCTGCAAATAGAGCAGAAAAGCAATTGAGTCAACTATAGAGCAAGCTCAGAAGAAAAAAAAAAAAAAAAATCTGCAGACTTCTTTTTCTCTCCTTTCTTCTGCCAACGGTTTTAACCCTTGGCCGGCCATACTGTCATGGTTCCCAATGGCAAGGGAACGTCAGAGAACTTAAATAACAGACTAGCTCTTGGGTGATGGAATCTCGAGCTGACCGTGAGCTAAACCTACCACACAACTAACAGTGGCCGGGTGACGTACCTACGTTTTATCCCTAGACGCCCAGCGCCAGCCGGAGAACTAACTAACCCTAATAGAGGAAAAAACAGACCTGGCTTACCTCTAGGGAAATTCCCCCAAAAAGGAGACAGAAGCCCCCCACATATATTGACGGTGAGTTCAGAGGAAAAGACATACGCAGTATGAAGGTAGGTTCAGCAAAGCGAGGTCCGCTTACTAGATAGTAAGAAGATACAATAGGGAACTTCACGGTCAGCTGAAAACCCTATTAAAATACCATCCAGAAATTACTTTAAGACTCATGTGTCAACTCATGACACCGGAGTGGTAATTTCGGCCCACAAGAGCTTCCAGCTACAGAAACATAACATAACTGTGAACTGGAACAAAAATGCAAACAAACTTAGGACTAAGAGTCCAACTTAGCTGATAGTAGTCTAGAAGCAGGAACATGCAACAGAAAGGCTCTGGTTACATTGATGGCCGGTACTAGAATAACTGAGCAGCAAGGCTAAATAGGATACTCCCATATCCTGATGGAAACAGGTGAACAGAGAAAGTGAAGCACACAAGTCCAGTACCACCAGTGACCACCGGGGGAGCCCAAAAACCAAATTCACAACATCTGTCCTATCCTTTCTATTTAGCTAGAAGTGGCCTCCTTTGCTAAATTCTGATTTCAGTCTGTGTATGTTTTTTCCCTCTCCTTTCACAGTCAATATTTGTGGGGGGCTGCCTATCCTTTGGGAATTTTCTCTGAGGCAAGATAGTTTTCCCTTTTCTATCTCTAGGGGTAATTAGTCCTCCGGCTGTGTCGAGATGTCCAGGGAGTGCTAGGTACATTCCACGGCTACTTCTAGTTGCGGTGTTAAGTTCAGGGTCTGCGGTCAGTACAGGTACCACCTTCTCCAGAGTACGTCTCATGCTGCTCTTAGGCCACCAGATCATAACACTTCTCCACAATATACTTCGCTTCTTGTCCTTTCTTAGGATGCTGCCGCAATGAGATGCAGGCGCAGCTCCGTAACATTCTATCTCCTGCTATGTCTCTGTCAGGATCCCACCCCTGACAGGGACCTCTGTCTACAGCTCCGATGTTCCTCCTCTCTCTGTCTGCCTGACAGGTCTTCTCTGGGTCTCACCCAGGCAGCTTTCTCTCTAACTTCCTATCCAACCCCCAGTTTTACCCGAGTGTGAGGAGTGGCCTAATAGATAGAACATTTTGCTTCCCCTGGTGGCCGGAGTGTGAAGTGTAGTGTGTGACTGTGATACCTGGTCAGGTGAACTCCTTTAGTACCAACAGACGTACCATCACTCCCCCTGGTGGAAGAGCGACAATACTGCAACGACCAGGACTCTGGGGCGCTGCACTCCCCCCCCCCCCCGTCCCCCATTAAATCCAGTACTCCTGGACTGGGAAAAGAAGAACAACAATACATGTTAGCAAAAGACATACAAAATTTTTGGAATGCTGTAAACAAGTAAATATAACAGTGCTTCGCTTTATGGGAGGTAAGAACACTTGAACTTTGCAAACAAAAACGTATTTACATTGTGCTTAAGATCTTAAATAACACTTATTAATTAACGAACTATAAATAACCGTTATTACCCATACGGGTATACTATCTACTAAGTGCAAATACAAAACAGTACTTTTCCTTTAAGGGCGTATACCCACTAAAGGTATGCTACAAAACTCTAAAGTATAAATCATTTTCTTTATTTCTCTAAGTGCAAGGTCTATCAACCATCTATCTATGGCTCTCTGGAGGACTCACTAACCACTACGGGTTCACTTTAGTGAAATTCGGCTTTCAACTTCCTCTTGTCCTCAATTTCTAAAGTACATCATTAAACATTTCTTATTACTAGCTGGCTAACTACATACTACTACTATGTAAAACATTATCACTATCTAACTATTTAAGGCAACATTATCATGTTTTAGGCTAAGTACAACAAATGAACATTCCCTTTAAGGGGGAACCAAGTCTCTTCTGAGGTAGTGCAAACTCTCAAGTTGCAAGTCTGTTTAAAGCAAGAACTTCTGCGCTGTAATCAGGAACAGTCTCTTCAAGAAGCTCTTCTTTTTATAAAACCAGTAGGGAGCACCTTTAAGAAAGTGCACACTATGTACAGCACCAGTTTGTGAATCATTCACCGTCCATGATTCGGCAGTCCATAGGTAATAAGAGTAGAAACTTGTGCAAAACTAGAAACAATAGGGATCCCGGGTAAACTAAGGGATCCCTTTAAGAGTTAACCCTGGACGGGTTTAAAGCAGCAAAAACAGGAAAACAGTTAACTATTTACAGTTTACGGTTCTCCGAGGTTTAGTTGGATGGCTTCCAGGGCTGCACCTGGCACTTAACCCTTCTTGGCCTGGGAAGGGTGAGGTCCAGGGTTACACCCAGTGCTGGATAAACGCCGTTAATCCGTCTTTCATGTATGGTTAAGTCATGCGCAGCGATGGAGGTCTGCGTAGCTTGAGTATGGGCATTTGCTGCAGCAGAGGTAGCGGCTGCTGCAAGATCAGTCACTGGAACGGAGTCAGCAGCTGTGGCACTAGCAGTCACTGGAATCGTGTCAGTCATCAGGGCAGGGTCATTCTTCATACCTGCTTCAGATGCGGTCCCTCCGGTGCCAGTCTGCTCTGTCTCCGCTGGGGTCTGGAACGCCGGTTGCGGGGCCTTGTGCTGCGACATTGTCATCTCTGTTTGCAGCATCTCGCTTTCTGGCAGGGCCTTGCTTTCTGGCTTTGGAGCGCTGGAACTTCTTTCCTGCTCCGGACCAGACGAGGCTGCCGACAGGCATCTGGTGAGGCTCCCGATGAAGGTCTTCTTCCACCCGGCCTCAGTGCTCAGCTACGTCCGCAGGAGTTGGTCGCTGAGCTCTTCCACGCCGGCCTGCAGGAAATCAGCATCAGCGGTGGAGGCCTGGTTACGGTGCCCCTCCGGGTAGCTAGGGGAGTCCTCTGCTCTATATTTACTTGGTGCGTTCTGCTAGCCCTAATATAATACTAGCGCCAGGGTCTGGCTAGTAAATGGCAGACATTCAGCAATCCTTGCGGTATATCCAGCAGCTGGAGGGTAGGTTGGCGGCTCTCGAGAGCTCAACCTCAGCTGTGGATGTTACCGCAGTAGCTGTACAGGCTGCTAGCTTGGCTGCAGCAACCTTGTCCACTGCCACCCCTGTTCCGACATTATCTCGCCTCCCGCTGCCAGAAAAATTTTCTGGAGATAGCAAATCTTGTAGTGGATTCGTGAGTCAGTGCTCTATTTACCTCGAGCTCCTGGCTGCACGTTTTCCCACAGAGCGGGCTAAGGTGGGATTTATTGTGAGTCTCTTGTCGGACAGGGCATTGGAATGGGCTACGCCGCTGTGGGAGCGTGGCAATCATGTGGTGCAGAGTGCGCCGCTGTTCCTGAGCACTCTGAAACAGGTCTTTTTAGGACCTCGAGTCACCCATGACACGGCACTCCAACTGCTGGCATTAACTCAGGGTGTGTCCTTGGTCAGCCATTTTGCCGTCCACTTCCGTACTTTAGCTTCTGAGCTGGAGTGGTCGGATAAAGCCCTTATCCCCATATTTTGGAGGGGGCTGGCTGATCACGTGAAGGACGCTCTGGCCACTAGGGAGATTCCTGCCACACTGGAGGAGTTAATAACTGTCTCTACTCGTATTGACCTCCATTTTAACGAGCGGAGGTTAGAGCGAGCCCAGTGTAGGCAGAGGTTTCGGCTGGCTCCCACCTTCGCCAAACCTCTGGAATATCCGGTCTTGGTTCTTGAGTCATATGAGGCCATGGAAGTGTCACGAGCGGGATCTAAGTCCCGGACCGCTTGTGCACTCAAGGTCTGTCATGTTTGCCAGCAGTCAGGACATGTTGCCACCAGATGTCCCCAGCGGTCGAGGAAATGTCAGCTTCTAGTGGTAGTAGGTGGAGGTACACTAGACACGGCGACGTTTGCCTCCAAATTGTCCTTTAAGGGGACAATTATTATAGGCTCATCCTCCCACTCGGTAGAGCTCTGCGTGGATTCTGGGGCGGAGGGCAATTTTATGCCTTCTGCCTTCGCACATCGTCACGCAATACCCCTGGTTATGCTTGCTCAACCAGTAACGGTATGAGTGGTGAATGGGTCGACACTGCCCTCGCAGATAACACACCAGACCATCCCTCTTACTCTGTCCATGTCGCCATCCCATCAGGAGATTATATCTCTGCCCGTCATTCCTGAGGGAATTGATGAGGTCATGTTGGGGATACCTTGGCTATGGTACCACTCTCCTCATATCGAGTGGTCCTCAGGCAGAATTTTGGGATGGGGTGAATCTTGTGGGGGTAGGTGTCAGAGGGAGTGCGTTCAGGTTGCTACTACAGAGGTACCCACAGATCTATCCTCTCTCCCCAAGCAATATTGGTCTTATGCGGACGTGTTCTCCAAAAAGGCGGCGGAGACCCTTCCGCCCCATCGCCCCTATGACTGTCCTATTGACCTCTTGCCTGGTGCTGAGCCTCCCCGGGGTCGAGTCTATCCGTTATCTCTCCCGGAGACGGAGGCAATGTCTCAGTACATTCAAGAGAATCTGGCAAGAGGGTTCATCAGGAAGTCAGTGTCACCTGCTGGGGCTGGGTTCTTCTTCGTGCAGAAGAAGAATGGGGAACTGCGTCCATGCATAGATTACAGGGGTCTTAACGCCATCACCGTTAAGAATAAGTATCCTTTGCCCTTGATATCTGAGCTCTTCGTTAGGCTTCGGGGAGCAAGGGTATTTACTAAATTAGATCTGCGGGGTGCTTACAACCTGATTAGCATCCGTGAGGGGGACGAATGAAAGACGGCTTTTAACACCAGGGATGGGCACTATGAATATCTGGTGATGCCCTTCGGGCTCTGTAATGCCCCAGCCGTTTTCCAAGACTTTGTGAACGACATCTTCCGGGATATGCTCTCCACCTCGGTCATAGTCTATCTGGATGATATTCTCATCTACTCTCCAGATAATGACTCCCACCGGAGACATGTTTGCAAAGTCTTCGACCTCCTACGGGCAAACTCCCTCTATGCCAAGTTGGAGAAGTGTATGTTCGAGCAGGAGTCCTTACCTTTCCTAGGTTATATTATCTCCGCCCAGGGATTGGATATGGATCCTGCCAAACTACAGGCTGTGATGGACTGGCAGGAACCCCATTCTCTTAAAGCGGTGCAGCGCTTTATGGGGTTCATTAATTATTATCGCCAGTTCATTCCGCACTTCTCAACTTTGGTAGCTCCCTTGGTTGCCCTCACCAAGAAGGGAGCAAATCCCAAATTGTGGTCTGAGGAGGTCTCCAAGGCCTTTAACTCCATAAAGTCACACTTCGCTAGCTCTCCCATCCTACATCGCCCCGATGTAGATAAGCCTTTTATCATGGAGGTGGATGCCTCATCTGTTGGTGCTGGAGCAGTCCTCTTCCAAAAGGATGCTCAAAGTCGGAAGCATCCTTGCTTCTTCTTTTCTAAGACCTTCTCACCAGCAGAGAGGAATTATTCCATCGGGGACAGGGAGTTGCTAGCCATGAAGTTGGCTTTCTCGGAGTGGAGACATCTCTTGGAGGGAGCTCGTTTTCCCTTCCAAGTCTTCACAGATCATAAAAATTTGGTGTACCTGCAGACAGCCCAGCGGTTAAATTCTCGCCAGGCCAGATGGTCCTTGTTCTTCTCCCGGTTTCATTTCACCCTCCATTTTCTTTCTGGGGAGAAGAACATTCGTGATGACACTCTCTCTCGCTCCGTTGTGTCATCTGTGGAGGAGGAAGAGGAGCCTCGGCTTATTGTCCCCACTGAGAGCCTGAGAACTGTGGCCCTGGTTTCGCTAGAGTCTGTGCCTCCGGGCAAGACTTTTGTACCATCCAGTTTGCAACCGGAGGTTCTCTCTTGAGCACACTCGTCCAGGGTGGGTGGACATTTTGATTCCAAAAGGACATCTGAGTTACTGGCGAGGACATACTGGTGGCCGCATATGGCTCGTGATGTCGCAGACTATGTTCGGGCGTGTGTCTCTTGCGCCAAGAACAAGTCCCCTCGGCAACGGCCTGCTGGGTTGCTTTACCCTCTGCCGGTGGCGGACAGGCCCTGGGAGATGGTCGGGATGGACTTTGTGGTGGGCTTACCCAAGTCTCGTAACTGCACCATTATCTGGGTGATCACCGTCCATTTTTCCAAAATGGTTCATTTGGTGCCTCTTCCACGGCTACTTTCTGCACGGGCTCTAGCAGCCTTGTTCATCAAGCATATCTTTCGCTTACACGGTATGCCGGACAAGATTGTCAGTGACCGGGGTCCCCAGTTTGCGTCTCGATTCTGGAGGGAGCTTTGTCATCTACTCAGTATTGAGTTAAATCTCTCCTCGGCTTATCATCCCGAGACGAATGGGTTGGTTGAGAGGGCCAATCAGACTCTGGTCACTTATTTACGACGTTTTGTTTCTGCCAGGCAGGATGGCTGGGCATTCTTGTTACCGTGGGCTGAGTTTGCCCTTAACAACGCTGTAGCCGACTCCACCGGTCAGACTCCTTTCCTCCTTAATTACGGCCAACATCTTCGGGTTCCTGTGCCTATGCCCATGTCCTCTGCTGACTCCAGGGTGGCAGAATGGGCAGTGGAGGCACGAGACATTTGGGACCGCACTCAGGATGCCATCCGGGCCTCCAAGGAGAGAATGAGGTCCTCCGCCAATGCACATCGGCACCCTGCCACGACCTTTGCTCCTGGTGACTTAGTGTGGCTCTCCGCTCGTAACATCAGGCTGCGTGTTGAGTCCACTAAGTTTGCACCTCGCTACTTGGGTCCCTTCAAGGTCCTCGAACAGGTTAATCCTGTGGTCTACCGTCTAGCCCTTCCTCCACGCCTAGGTATCACCGACACCTTTCATGTGTCCCTCCTTAAGTCGGTATACATGTCCCGGTTTTCTGAGTCGTCTGCCGGGACATCGGGTTCATCTACGGACGATTACGAGGTGAACGCTATTTTGGGGTGCAAGGTGGTTCGTGGCAAAAAAATTTATTTGGTGGACTGGAAGGGTTATGGTCCTGAGGATAGGTCCTGGGAGCCTGCTGAACACATTCGGGCTCCGCAGCTCATTGCTGCCTTCAAACGTAGCGAGGCCCAAGGAGGGGTGGTAATGTTAGGGGTCGAGTTCCCGCCTCTGCACAGGGGGAATCTCGGGCCATCTCCGCTGCGGTCTCCCATTCTTCTTCTGCCGCAGTGGAGTCTGCTCAGTGGAGATGTCGGTGCCAGTGTCTCGCTCAGTCTGACTCTGTACAAAGAGTTACTGCTGCTTTTCCTGCTTCTGCCATGAAAGTCAGTGCTGGGCAGCGGCGAGCAGACGCTTCTGGGACTAAGTCCTGCTTTTCTCGTTCTGAGCATGCCCAGAGTAAGATCTCTCAGTGGAGATTGAGGGTCACATGATCAGATACTACAGCTAAGGCCATTGGTCCTTCAGGAAGGTCCTGTATGTGCTTTGCGCCAGTGTGGTCATGTGAGTTTGTGTTCAGGGACCCGGCTGAAATAAGCCCCTAGAATGCTGGCGCCTCCGGCGAGGAGATTTTGTGTGAATGTATTCAGGGACCTGGCTGAAATAAGCCCCTAGAATGCTGGCACCTCCGGCGAGGAGTTTGTGTGCATGCATGACCACTGACTGCTCTCAGTTGAGTAGTTAGCCTGTGCCACTGTGAAGTCAAACAGGGCACAGTGCTTTGAGTTTTGGCTACTCTGTGAAGTAACAGGCTTAGCTCATACCGCCATATAGTTCCGCCGTTTGCTAGCAGCAGGTTCTCCTGCACGGTGGACCCCGGGCTGCGAACGCATCAATTATAATAAAACCTCTATATTTACTCGGTGCGTTCCGCTAGCCCTAACAATGTGTGCTTCTTTTGTTTATTTTGGTTTTAACACAATGGCTGCTTTTTTAGTGGCAAAACAGCTTTTTGTGATTTGTGTGCGCTTTTCTCATGCACTGCAGTTCTCTTGTACTGCAGTGCCTGAGGCCAATCAGTGTCTTACTGACTGTGCCTGAAAGACCCTGCTTATAGCGGGATCTTACAGGTCACTCATTACATGACCGCAGGGTATCATGGTAACCATCGGCACGCACAATTCTCATCACATGGGTCTGATGGTTACAAAGGGGGTCAAATAACTCCCTTTTATCAGATTAAATTTAAGGGGTTAATCAGCTGAAATGGGTTACAAAACCATCTGGGCCAACACTGCAGGGTGTTAGCTGACATGTACAGCTGTCACCTGTGGAAATTTGGACACTGGACGGCGCTATAGACATATTCCCGATCTCCGTTTTATAACGGCAATGACGGCCATTTTTATACATATTGGCGGTCGTTAAGAGGCTACTATGTGCCTTAGTTTTTAGCAATACAGTATAGCTTTGCAGTGAAGGCCTGGGTTCAAGTCCCACCAAGGACAGCATCTGGATGAAGTTTGCATGTTCTCCGTGAGTTATCGTTTATTTCCTCACATATTGCAAAGGGAATTTAGATTGTGCGTTCTAATGGAGAGACTTGTAAAAATGTTTCTAAAGCACTAAAGGATATGTTGGTGCTTTATAACTAAGTATATTATATAAAAAAATGCTATAGCTAAACCCTGAATTAGCACTTGGGATATTGGCAATTAGTTTAGTTTGTTGACTATGCCAAAATTGATATTTTGGAAATTTTCTGTTGCATTACATTTTAGGCACCTGATTGAGGCATAGGTTACTGACCTTACAGCGGCATGATAAAACCACCAGACATATTCAGAAAATGTAGTAAATGATTTGTTGGCCTGTTCTGAATGGAGTCTAGGTTACTCACCTTACAAAAACGGCTTGTAACATTCAAAGTTCAATGATCTCTTTCTGAAGGAATACAAGGCCACGATTCTGCAACTAAAAATTAAAAGTACTAAGTATGGACCTCAGAATACAGTCATTTTGCCCATGGTATTATTTTTCCTTAGTACTGGGGGACATCCAAAAGTGCATTACAAATAGCAATGTTTAATATGTGTCCCCGTTCTAATACTCCTTTTCAACAAAACCAATGCTCATGCTTCTGTATTAGGATGTATTAGGGTTGAGCGACTTTCATTTTTTTAAGATCGAGTAGGGTTTTGGGAAACCCGATTTTGTCCAGAGTCGAGTCGAGTGCAGTCGGCCGATTATCGCTAAAAGTCGGGGATCGACCGAAACACGAAACCCAATGCAAGTCAATGGGGAAGCATAGTCGGCAGTGAGTGGAGGCCAGGAAAACACCTACAGTGCCCATTTTAATGCCAAAAACATCCATTCTTGTTTCTGAAGCTTGCCAATCTTAATTAACTGTATAATAATAGTTGGGCATAGGGAATTGGGGGAAAGTTGTGGGGGGAGTAGGGCTGGCTCAAGTTTTTCGTGGGCCCAGGAAATGCGGACTACGTCACGGCGGTGTTGCAGGGAAAGGTAAGTATTTAAACGTTGCAAGTGCTGTGATCCTGAGCAAGCAGGGGGGGGCCCACTCGTTCGCATTGCCACTGGCACAGGGCCCCTCAAAGTACGGCGGTGGTGCTCCCACCAGCAGCGACACTTTTGCGTACTCTGAGGGGCCCTGTGCCAGTGACGTCGCCAACGAGTATGCCCCCCCACCTGATGAAGGAACCTGCACTTTCATCTGCACCTTCCTCTTTGTCCCTGTGTAAGGTGGTATAACATGCGGGAAGGGGAACCTTACTTTCAGCAGGGTCAGATTCTGGCTGTGTAGAGTACAAGGGGAATGTAGTGGTCTAGGTCAATGTACCAGCAGACTCATTTAGCAGTGGCTGGGCAATGGGCAGGATGAGGAGGAAACAGATATAGGGCCAAAGAATAAAGTAGGCTACATGCAGTTCAAAATTGGTAACAGGACTAAACAGGCGGCATTGCTTTGTTCAGTGGAGTAGCAAACCCAAGAGCAGCAGACACTGTTTCAAGGGCCTAACCACACTAGTAGGCCAAATGCAGTGTAATATCTGATAGTATAGGGCGAAAGCCAGAATGTGGAAGCTCAGCTTTGTTCAGTTGAGGACAACACCAGGGAGGGGCAGACACCTTTAGTAGGCCGGAAAAGCCTATTGCATTTTTTAAAATGGTAATTTGGAGCAGAAGGTTGAAGCTCAGCTTTATTTAGTTGAGGACAACACCAGGCAGGGGCACACAGACAGACACCTTTAGTAGGCCGGAAAAGCCTATTGCATTTTTTAAAATGGTAATTTGGAGCAGAAGGTTGAAGCTCAGCTTTATTTAGTTGAGGGCAACACCAGGGAGGGGCAGAAGCCGTTAGTAGGCCCTAACCACCATTTTTTTTTTTTAAAACCACTTAATGAGAGCCGGAAGGTTGAAGCTCAGCTTTATTTAGTTGAGGACAACACCAGGCAGGGGCACACAGACAGACACCTTTAGTAGGCCGGAAAAGCCTATTGCATTTTTTAAAATGGTAATTTGGAGCAGAAGGTTGAAGCTCAGCTTTATTTAGTTGAGGGCAACACCAGGGAGGGGCAGAAGCCGTTAGTAGGCCCTAACCACCATTTTTTTTTTTTAAAACCACTTAATGAGAGCCGGAAGGTTGAAGCTCAGCTTTATTTAGTTGAGGACAACACCAGGCAGGGGCACACAGACAGACACCTTTAGTAGGCCGGAAAAGCCTATTGCATTTTTTAAAATGGTAATTTGGAGCAGAAGGTTGAAGCTCAGCTTTATTTAGTTGAGGACAACACCAGGCAGGGGCACACAGACAGACACCTTTAGTAGGCCGGAAAAGCCTATTGCATTTTTTAAAATGGTAATTTGGAGCAGAAGGTTGAAGCTCAGCTTTATTTAGTTGAGGACAACACCAGGGAGGGGCAGAAGCCGTTAGTAGGCCCTAACCACCATTTTTTTTTTTTTAAAACCACTTAATGAGAGCCGGAGGGTTGAAGCTCAGCTTTATTTAGTTGAGGACAACACCAGGCAGGGGCACACAGACAGACACCTTTAGTAGGCCGGAAAAGCCTATTGCATTTTTTAAAATGGTAATTTGGAGCAGAAGGTTGAAGCTCAGCTTTATTTAGTTGAGGACAACACCAGGGAGGGGCAGAAGCCGTTAGTAGGCCCTAACCACCATTTTTTTTTTTTAAAACCACTTAATGAGAGCCGGAAGGTTGAAGCTCAGCTTTATTTAGTTGAGGACAACACCAGGCAGGGGCACACAGACAGACACCTTTAGTAGGCCGGAAAAGCCTATTGCATTTTTTAAAATGGTAATTTGGAGCAGAAGGTTGAAGCTCAGCTTTATTTAGTTGAGGACAACACCAGGCAGGGGCACACAGACAGACACCTTTAGTAGGCCGGAAAAGCCTATTGCATTTTTTAAAATGGTAATTTGGAGCAGAAGGTTGAAGCTCAGCTTTATTTAGTTGAGGACAACACCAGGCAGGGGCACACAGACAGACACCTTTAGTAGGCCGGAAAAGCCTATTGCATTTTTTAAAATGGTAATTTGGAGCAGAAGGTTGAAGCTCAGCTTTATTTAGTTGAGGACAACACCAGGGAGGGGCAGAAGCCGTTAGTAGGCCCTAACCACCATTTTTTTTTTTTAAAACCACTTAATGAGAGCCGGAAGGTTGAAGCTCAGCTTTATTTAGTTGAGGACAACACCAGGCAGGGGCACACAGACAGACACCTTTAGTAGGCCGGAAAAGCCTATTGCATTTTTTAAAATGGTAATTTGGAGCAGAAGGTTGAAGCTCAGCTTTATTTAGTTGAGGACAACACCAGGGAGGGGCAGAAGCCGTTAGTAGGCCCTAACCAAAGTTGAAGGCCAAATGCAGTTTAATTTCTGATACTATAGGCCGAAAGCCAGAAGGTGGAAGCTCCGATTTAGACAGTGGAGGACAATTTGAATTAGGGACTGCAGACAGACTTAGTAGGCTGTCCCCTGTGGACCATGCATCCACCACATTAACCCATTGCGCCGTAATGGACACGTAATCTTCCGTGGCCATGCCTACAGGTCCATGCGTCTGTTGTCAGGTGCACCTTTGTACTCACAGATTGCCAGAGTGCATGGACAATGCGGTCTTCTACATGCTGGTGGAGGGTTGGGATGGCTTTTCTCGCAAAAGAAGTGTCGACTGGTTAGCTTGTAGCGTGGTACAGCGTAGTCCATCATGGCCTTATTAATAGTAAATAAAATATATAACTAGGCTCTATGAACTTTTAAATAGGTTCCAGGGGTACACGGGCAGCATTGGTGTGGTCAGTGGAGGAGTATTGCAAGTAGGGGCTGCAGACAGGCTATCAAAGGCCTAAAATAACAAACAGTAGGCAGTCATGGCAGTTTTACATCGGTTACGTGGATACACAGGCAGGCACTCCAGGCAGCATTGTGGTCAGTGGAGGAGTATTGCAAGTAGGGGCCGCAGACAGGCTATCAAAGGCCTAAAATAACAAACAATAGGCTCATTGCAGTTTTACAGCGGTTACATGGATAGACGGGCAGGCAGCTTGGTGGTGAGTGGAGGAGTATTTAAAGTAGGGACCGCAGACAGGCTATCAAAGGCCTAACATAACAAACAATAGGCTCATGGCAGTTTTACAGCGGTTACATGGATACACGGGCAGGCAGCTTGGTGGTCAGTGGAGGAGTATTTAAAGTAGGGACCGCAGACAGGCTTCAAAGGCCTAACATAAGAAAATGGGCTGGCTGTAGGCACTTTATAATTGGTTCCAGGGGTACACGGGCAGCAGTGGTCTGGCCAGTGGAGGACTAGTGGAAGGAGGGACCGCAGACAGGCTTCAAAGGCCTAACATAAAAAAATGGGCTGGCTGTAGGCACTTTATAATTGGTTCCAGGGGTACACGGGCAGCAGTGGTCTGGCCAGTGGAGGACTAGTGGAAGGAGGGACCGCAGACAGGCTTCAAAGGCCTAACATAAAAAAATGGGCTGGCTGTAGGCACTTTATAATTGGTTCCAGGGGTACACGGGCAGCAGTGGTCTGGCCAGTGGAGGACTAGTGGAAGGAGGGACCGCAGACAGGCTTCAAAGGCCTAACATAAAAAAATGGGCTGGCTGTAGGCACTTTATAATTGGTTCCAGGGGTACACGGGCAGCAGTGGTCTGGCCAGTGGAGGACTAGTGGAAGGAGGGACCGCAGACAGGCTTCAAAGGCCTAACATAAAAAAATGGGCTGGCTGTAGGCACTTTATAATTGGTTCCAGGGGTACACGGGCAGCAGTGGTCTGGCCAGTGGAGGACTAGTGGAAGGAGGGACCGCAGACAGGCTTCAAAGGCCTAACATAAAAAAATGGGCTGGCTGTAGGCACTTTATAATTGGTTCCAGGGGTACACGGGCAGCAGTGGTCTGGCCAGTGGAGGACTAGTGGAAGGAGGGACCGCAGACAGGCTTCAAAGGCCTAACATAAAAAAATGGGCTGGCTGTAGGCACTTTATAATTGGTTCCAGGGGTACACGGGCAGCAGTAGTCTGGCCAGTGGAGGACTAGTGGAAGGAGGGACCGCAGACAGGCTTCAAAGGCCTAACATAAAAAAATGGGCTGGCTGTAGGCACTTTATAATTGGTTCCAGGGGTACACGGGCAGCAGTGGTCTGGCCAGTGGAGGACTAGTGGAAGGAGGGACCGCAGACAGGCTTCAAAGGCCTAACATAAAAAATGGGCTGGCTGTAGGCACTTTATAATTGGTTCCAGGGGTACACGGGCAGCAGTGGTCTGGTCAGTGGAGGACTAGTGGAAGGAGGGACCGCAGACAGGCTTCAAAGGCCTAACATAAAAAAATGGGCTGGCTGTAGGCACTTTATAATTGGTTCCAGGGGTACACGGGCAGCAGTGGTCTGGTCAGTGGAGGACTAGTGGAAGGAGGGACCGCAGACAGGCTTCAAAGGCCTAACATAAAAAAATGGGCTGGCTGTAGGCACTTTATAATTGGTTCCAGGGGTACACGGGCAGCAGTGGTCTGGTCAGTGGAGGACTAGTGGAAGGAGGGACCGCAGACAGGCTTCAAAGGCCTAACATAAAAAAATGGGCTGGCTGTAGGCACTTTATAATTGGTTCCAGGGGTACACGGGCAGCAGTGGTCTGGTCAGTGGAGGACTAGTGGAAGGAGGGACCGCAGACAGGCTTCAAAGGCCTAACATAAAAAAATGGGCTGGCTGTAGGCACTTTATAATTGGTTCCAGGGGTACACGGGCAGCAGTGGTCTGGTCAGTGGAGGACTAGTGGAAGGAGGGACCGCAGACAGGCTTCAAAGGCCTAAAATAACAAACAATAGGCTCATGGCAGTTTTACAGCGGTTACATGGATACACGGGCAGCTTGGTGGTGAGTGGAAGAGTAGTGCAAGGAGTGTCTGTCCCAGTACTCCCAAAATATAAATAGATGTTAATGTCTCGCAAAACAACCAAAACAAAAAAAAAGGTGGCATACTTAGGTACAGGGGTGGGCTCATCTGCTGAGTTTCTGACATAGTAATTTGGCAGTAACTATTTAATGGTGCCAATATAGGACACAGACACAGACTACTTTAAGTTGCATCATAGATGTCTACAAATTTGTATTGTCAGTGCCAGACATTGAATGATGTCAGCGAATAGACTAAAGATTGGTGGAGCTGTGCGACATAATTTTGCATGTGGTAGAGCACATTTTGAGCTGGGGTACGGGGGGAACTCTCTAGAGGCCGGCGGGACCGCCCCAGGGCCCCTCATGTTACAACGGTGTGTCTGACGTTGGGTGCGCACCACCACCGCCAGAGACACTACATTGTACTATGAGGGACCCAGTAGCAATGCCGTCAACCAAAAGCGAGCACACCCACCTCTTCAGACAAACAGCAGTCTCACGGGTGCTTGCGCCAAGTCGCGATACCACGGCCCCGTGTGGGGAGTTTGGCCATTTAGGGAGGTGTAAACATGTCGTATGCTGTACAATCAGCTGCAGCAAATTAGACATTAGAAAAGTAATTCACAGGCAAGAGCCTTTCATAGGAAAGCTAGGTGTCGGCCGGGCAAGGTGGGGCAAAAGATTTCGAAATCCAGTTGTGGTTCATTTTAATGAATGTTAGATCGTCAACATTTTGGGTAGCCAGACGAGTCCTTTTTTCGGTTAATATTGAACCTGCAGCACTGAATACTCTTTCTGATAGGACACTTGCTGCCGGGCAAGCAAGCTCCTGCAATGCATATTCTGCCAATTCTGGCCAGGTGTCTAATTTGGAGGCCCAGTAATCAAATGGGAATGACGGTTGAGGGAGAACATCGATAAGGGATGAAAAATAGTTAGTAACCATACTGGACAAATGTTGTCTCCTGTCACTTTCAATTGATGCAGCAGTACCTGTCCTGTCTGCGGTCATAGCAAAATCACTCCACAACCTGGTCAGAAAACCCCTCTGTCCAACGCCACTTCTGATGTGTGCACCCCTAACACTCCTAGTCTGCTGCCCCCTGGAGCTCGTGTGAGAACGATCACGTGCGCTGTGTGCTGGGAATGCCTGAAGCAAACGGTCAACAAGAGTTGATTGTTTGGTTGCTAATATTAGTTCCAAGTTCTCATGTGGCATAATATTTTGCAATTTGCCTTTATAGCGTGGATCAAGGAGGCAGGCCAACCAGTAATCGTCATCGTTCATCATTTTCGTAATGCGTGTGTCCCTTTTTAGGATACGTAAGGCATAATCCGCCATGTGGGCCAAAGTTCCAGTTGTCAAATCTCCGGTTGTGATTGGTTGAGGGGCAGTTGCAGGCAAATCTACGTCACTTGTGTCCCTCAAAAAACCAGAACCCGGCCGTGACACGCAACCAATTTCCTGTGCCCCCGGGAAAGGTTCGGCATTAAAAATATACTCATCCCCATCATCCTCCTCGTCCTCCACCTCCTCTTCGCCCGCTACCTCGTCCTGTACACTGCCCTGACCAGACAATGGCTGACTGTCATCAAGGCTTTCCTCTTCCTCTGGTGCAGACGCCTGCTCCTTTATGTGCGTCAAACTTTGCATCAGCAGACGCATTAGGGGGATGCTCATGCTTATTACGGCGTTGTCTGCACTAACCAGCCGTGTGCATTCCTCAAAACACTGAAGGACTTGACACATGTCTTGTATCTTAGACCACTGCACACCTGACAACTCCATGTCTGCCATCCTACTGCCTGCCCGTGTATCCTCCCACAAATAAATAACAGCACGCCTCTGTTCGCACAGTCTCTGAAGCATGTGCAGTGTTGAGTTCCACCTTGTTGCAACGTCTATGATTAGGCGATGCTGGGGAAGGTTCAAAGACCGCTGATAGGTCTGCATACGGCTGGCGTGTACAGGCGAACGTCGGATATGTGAGCAAAGTGCACGCACTTTGAGGAGCAGGTCGGAGAACCCAGGATAAGTTTTCAATAAGCACTGCACCACCAGGTTTAAGGTGTGAGCCAGGCAAGGAATGTGTTTCAGTTGGGAAAGGGAGATGGCAGCCATGAAATTCCTTCCGTTATCACTCACTACCTTGCCTGCCTCAAGATCTACTGTGCCCAGCCACGACTGCGTTTCTTGTTGCAAGAACTCGGACAGAACTTCCGCGGTGTGTCTGTTGTCGCCCAAGCACTTCATAGCCAATACAGCCTGCTGACGCTTGGCAGTAGCTGGCCCATAATGGGACAACTGGTGTGCAACAGTGTCATCTGCCGATGGAGTGGTTGGCAGACTGCGTTCTGTGGAAGAGCTGTAGCTTCTGCAGGAGGACGAGGAGGAGGAGGGGGTGCGAACGCCTACAGCCAACTGTTTCCTAGACCGTGGGCTAGGCACAACTGTCCCTAAATTGATGTCGCCTGTGGACCTTGCATCCACCACATTCACCCAGTGTGCCGTGATGGACACATAACGTCCCTGGCCATGCCTACTGGTCCATGCATCTGTAGTCAGGTGCACCTTTGTACTCACAGATTGCCTGAGTGCATGGACGATGCGCTGTTTAACATGCTGGTGCAGGGCTGGGATGGCTTTTCTGGAAAAAAAGTGTCGACTGGGTAGCTCGTATCGTGGTTCAGCGTACTCCATCAGGGCTTTGAAAGCTTCGCTTTCAACTAACCGGTAGGGCATCATCTCTAACGAGATTAGTCTAGCTATGTGGGCGTTAAAACACTGTGTACGCGGATGCGAGGATAAGTACTTCCTTTTTCTAACCAGAGTCTCATGTAGGGTGAGCTGGACTGGAGAGCTGGAGATCGTGGAACTTTCGGGTGTGCCGGTGTACATGGCAGACTGAGAGACAGTTGGAGACGGTATTGTTTCCGCCGGTGCCCTAGATGCAATATTTCCTCCTACAAAACTGGTGATTCCCTGACCCTGACTGCTTTTGGCTGGCAAAGAAACCTGCACAGATACTGCCGGTGGTGCGGAAAATGGTGGCCTTACAGTGACGGAAGGGATGTTGCGTTGCTGACTAGCTTCATTGGCCGAGGGTGCTACAACCTTGAGGGACGTTTGGTAGTTAGTCCAGGCTTGAAAATGCATGGTGGTTAAGTGTCTATGCATGCAACTAGTATTTAGACTTTTCAGATTCTGACCTCTGCTTAAGCTAGTTGAACATTTTTGACAGATGACTTTGCGCTGATCAGTTGGATGTTGTTTAAAAAAATGCCAGACTGCACTCTTCCTAGACTCGGATCCCTTTTCAGGGATTGCAAACTGAGCTTTAACCGGATGGCAACGCTGTGCTCCAACAGGTTTTGGCTTTGACACGCGTTTTGGGCCAGATACGGGCCCGGCAGATGGAACCTGTTGCGATGTTGATGCCTGCTGCGGCCCCTCCTCCACCTCCGCTTCTGAACTACTGCCGCCTGCACCCTGTTCCCCCAATGGCTGCCAATCGGGGTCAATAACTGGGTCATCTATTACCTCCTCTTCGAGCTCGTGTGCAACTTCGTCTGTGTCACTGTGTCGGTCGGTGGTATAGCGTTCGTGGCGGGGCAACATAGTCTCATCAGGGTCTGATTGTGGATCTGTACCCTGAGAGGGCAATGTGGTGGTCTGAGTCAAAGGAGCAGCATAGTACTCTGGCTGTGGCTGTGCATCAGTGCACTCCATGTCAGAATCTACTTGTAATGGGCATGGCCTGTTAAATGTTTCACTTTCTAAGCCAGGGACGGTATGTGTAAAGAGCTCCATGGAGTGACCCGTTGTGTCGCCTGCTGCATCCTTCTCTCTTGTTGTAGTTTTTGCTGAGGAGGACAAGGAAGCGACTTGTCCCTGACCGTGAACATCCACAAGCGACGCGCTGCTTTTACATTTACCAGTTTCGGAAGAGGAGGCAAAAGAGCTAGAGGCTGAGTCTGCAATGTAAGCCAAAACTTGCTGTTGCTGCTCCGCCTTTAAAAGCGGTTTTCCTACTCCCAGAAAAGAGAGCGTTCGAGGCCTTGTGTAGCCTGACGACGAAACTGGCTCCACAGCTCCAGACTTAGGTGGAATATTTTTATCCCCACGACCACCTGATGCTCCACTACCACTACCATCATTACCAGCTGACAATGAACGCCCACGACGACCTCTTGCACCAGACTTCCTCATTGTTTTAAAATCTTAACCAAAGTAACTTTATTTGTTGCTGTCAAACAACTTACACGGTGAGCTATAACTTCAGTATGATTTCAATATCCCTTAACAGGTTGGTGAGACCACAAGGAAAATCAGGCACAATGTTACACACTCTGTTTTCTGTGGCACAAAATCACAGAGATGACACACACGCAGGACTGTCACTCAAGCACTAATGTCAATATTAATCTCCCACCTAATTTATTTTTTTTTTTTTTCTCAGGGAGACTTTAGAAACCAAATAATATTAAAAAAAAAAAAAAAAAAAAGGCTTTCTATGGCCCACAATTAGAGAGAGAGAGGTGGCACACCCAGGAGTCAAGACTGGCGCACAAGCTGAAAGGGCAATATTACTCTCCCACTGTTTTTTTAAGTTTTTTTTTTATTTCAGGGAGACTTTAGAAACCAAATAATATTAAAAAAAAAAAAATAAAAATAGGCTTTCTATAGCCCACTGAATGAGAGAGAGAGGTGGCACACCCAGGAGTCAAGACTGGCACACAAGCTGAAAGGGCAATATTACTCTCCCACTGTTTTTTTATGTATTTTTTGTTTTTTAAGGGAGACTTTAGAAACCCAATAATATTTTTTTAAAAAAATAAATAGGCTTTCTATGGCCCACTGAATGAGAGGGAGAGAGGTGGCACACCCAGGAGTCAAGACTGGCACACAAGCTGAAAGGGCAATATTACTCTCCCACTGTTTTTTTATGTTTTTTTTTTTTTTCAGGGAGACTTTAGAAACCAAATAATATTAAAAAAACCAAAAAAAAAAATAGCCTTTCTATGGCCCACTGAATGAGAGAGAGAGGTGGCACACCCAGGAGTCAAGCCTGGCACACAAGCTGAAAGGGCAATATTACTCTCCCACTGTTTTTTTATGTATTTTTTGGTTTTTTAAGGGAGACTTTAGAAACCCAATAATATTTAAAAAAAAAAATAAATAGGCTTTCTATGGCCCACTGAATGAGAGGGAGAGAGGTGGCACACCCAGGAGTCAAGACTGGCACACAAGCTGAAAGGGCAATATTACTCTCCCACTGTTTTTTTATGTTTTTTTTTTTTTTCAGGGAGACTTTAGAAACCAAATAATATTAAAAAAACCAAAAAAAAAAATAGCCTTTCTATGGCCCACTGAATGAGAGAGAGAGGTGGCACACCCAGGAGTCAAGACTGGCACACAAGCTGAAAGGGCAATATTACTCTCCCACTGTTTTTTTATGTATTTTTTGTTTTTTAAGGGAGACTTTAGAAACCCAATAATATTTAAAAAAAAAAAAAAATAGGCTTTCTATGGCCCACTGAATGAGAGGGAGAGAGGTGGCACACCCAGGAGTCAAGACTGGCACACAAGCTGAAAGGGCAATATTACTCTCCCACTGTTTTTTTATGTATTTTTTGTTTTTTAAGGGAGACTTTAGAAACCCAATAATATTTAAAAAAATAAATAAATAGGCTTTCTATGGCCCACTGAATGAGAGGGAGAGAGGTGGCACACCCAGGAGTCAAGCCTGGCACACAAGCTGAAAGGGCAATATTACTCTCCCACTGTTTTTTTATGTATTTTTTGTTTTTTAAGGGAGACTTTAGAAACCCAATAATATTTAAAAAAAAAAATAAATAGGCTTTCTATGGCCCACTGAATGAGAGGGAGAGAGGTGGCACACCCAGGAGTCAAGACTGGCACACAAGCTGAAAGGGCAATATTACTCTCCCACTGTTTTTTTATGTATTTTTTGTTTTTTAAGGGAGACTTTAGAAACCCAATAATATTTTTTAAAAAAAATAAATAGGCTTTCTATGGCCCACTGAATGAGAGGGAGAGAGGTGGCACACCCAGGAGTCAAGCCTGGCACACAAGCTGAAAGGGCAATATTACTCTCCCACTGTTTTTTTATGTATTTTTTGTTTTTTAAGGGAGACTTTAGAAACCCAATAATATTTAAAAAAAAAAAATAAATAGGCTTTCTATGGCCCACTGAATGAGAGGGAGAGAGGTGGCACACCCAGGAGTCAAGACTGGCACACAAGCTGAAAGGGCAATATTACTCTCCCACTGTTTTTTTATGTTTTTTTTTTTTTTTCAGGGAGACTTTAGAAACCAAATAATATTAAAAAAACCAAAAAAAAAAAATAGCCTTTCTATGGCCCACTGAATGAGAGAGAGAGGTGGCACACCCAGGAGTCAAGCCTGGCACACAAGCTGAAAGGGCAATATTACTCTCCCACTGTTTTTTTATGTATTTTTTGTTTTTTAAGGGAGACTTTAGAAACCCAATAATATTTAAAAAAATTAATAAATAGGCTTTCTATGGCCCACTGAATGAGAGGGAGAGAGGTGGCACACCCAGGAGTCAAGACTGGCACACAAGCTGAAAGGGCAATATTACTCTCCCACTGTTTTTTTATGTTTTTTTTTTTTTTCAGGGAGACTTTAGAAACCAAATAATATTAAAAAAAACAAAAAAAAAAATAGCCTTTCTATGGCCCACTGAATGAGAGAGAGAGGTGGCACACCCAGGAGTCAAGACTGGCACACAAGCTGAAAGGGCAATATTACTCTCCCACTGTTTTTTTTATGTATTTTTTGTTTTTTAAGGGAGACTTTAGAAACCCAATAATATTTAAAAAAAAAAAAAAAATAGGCTTTCTATGGCCCACTGAATGAGAGGGAGAGAGGTGGCACACCCAGGAGTCAAGACTGGCACACAAGCTGAAAGGGCAATATTACTCTCCCACTGTTTTTTTATGTATTTTTTGTTTTTTAAGGGAGACTTTAGAAACCCAATAATATTTAAAAAAATAAATAAATAGGCTTTCTATGGCCCACTGAATGAGAGGGAGAGAGGTGGCACACCCAGGAGTCAAGCCTGGCACACAAGCTGAAAGGGCAATATTACTCTCCCACTGTTTTTTTATGTATTTTTTGTTTTTTAAGGGAGACTTTAGAAACCCAATAATATTTAAAAAAAAAAATAAATAGGCTTTCTATGGCCCACTGAATGAGAGGGAGAGAGGTGGCACACCCAGGAGTCAAGCCTGGCACACAAGCTGAAAGGGCAATATTACTCTCCCACTGTTTTTTTATGTATTTTTTGTTTTTTAAGGGAGACTTTGGAAACCCAATAATATTTAAAAAAAAAAATAAATAGGCTTTCTATGGCCCACTGAATGAGAGGGAGAGAGGTGGCACACCCAGGAGTCAAGCCTGGCACACAAGCTGAAAGGGCAATATTACTCTCCCACTGTTTTTTTATGTATTTTTTGTTTTTTAAGGGAGACTTTAGAAACCCAATAATATTTAAAAAAAATAAATAAATAGGCTTTCTATGGCCCACTGAATGAGAGGGAGAGAGGTGGCACACCCAGGAGTCAAGACTGGCACACAAGCTGAAAGGGCAATATTACTCTCCCACTGTTTTTTTATGTATTTTTTGTTTTTTAAGGGAGACTTTAGAAACCCAATAATATTTTAAAAAAAAAATAAATAGGCTTTCTATGGCCCACTGAATGAGAGGGAGAGAGGTGGCACACCCAGGAGTCAAGACTGGCACACAAGCTGAAAGGGCAATATTACTCTCCCACTGTTTTTTTATGTTTTTTTTTTTTTTTCAGGGAGACTTTAGAAACCAAATAATATTAAAAAAACCAAAAAAAAAAATAGCCTTTCTATGGCCCACTGAATGAGAGAGAGAGGTGGCACACCCAGGAGTCAAGCCTGGCACACAAGCTGAAAGGGCAATATTACTCTCCCACTGTTTTTTTATGTATTTTTTGTTTTTTAAGGGAGACTTTAGAAACCCAATAATATTTAAAAAAAAAAATAAATAGGCTTTCTATAGCCCACTGAATGAGAGATAGCACACACAGCAGTGGCACACAAGCCCTGACTGAGGCCAATATTTTTCTCCCACTGATTGATGTAGTGTTTTTGTGTTGAGGTAGAATTTAGAACACAAATCACGGAAAAAATAAATAGGCTTTCTATGGCCCACTCAGTGAGAGATGGCACACACAGGGATGGCACTGTAGCAGAAATGCAAATCTTAATCTCCCACAAAAAAAAAAAAAAAAAAAAAACAGGGACTGTCCTACAATTACTATCTCCCTGCAGTAATCTAAGCCAGGTATGGCAGGCAGCAATAGGAGTGGACTGATGCACAAATTAAATAAAAAGTGTGGACAAACAAAAAAGATAGCTGTGCAGAAAGGAAGGAACAAGAGGATATGTGCTTTGAAAAAAGCAGTTGGTTTCCACAGTGGCGTACACACAGCAATACAGCTATCACGGAGCCTTCTAGGGCAGCCCAATGAGCTACAGCGCTGAGGGGAAAAAAAAAAAAAAATAGCTTCCACAGTCCCTGCACACCGAAGGTGGTGTTGGACAGTGGAAATCGCTGCAGCACAAGCGGTTTGGTGGTTAGTGGACCCTGCCTAACGCTCTCCCTGCTTCTGACGAAGCGGCAGCAACCTGTCCCTAAGCTCAGATCAGCAGCAGTAAGATGGCGGTCGGCGGGAACGCCCCTTTATAGCCCCTGTGACGCCGCAGACAGCAAGCCAATCACTGCAATGCCCTTCTCTAAGATGGTGGGGACCAGGATCTATGTCATCACGCTGCCCACACTCTGCGTTCACCTTCATTGGCTGAGAAATGGCGCTTTTCGCGTCATTGAAACGCGACTTTGGCGCGAAAGTCGCGTACCGCATGGCCGACAAGCACAGGGGTCGGATCGGGTTTCATGAGACGCCGACTTAGCCAAAAGTCGGCGACTTTTGAAAATGATCGACCCGTTTCGCTCAACCCTAGGATGTATTCCTTCTTTTTAGCTGTTGGCAGAAGTTTGACAGCAATGGGAATGATTGTGAGGTGAATGTAAGGAAATGAAGGTGAGAAGTTTTAAAACTCTACTTACAGGGCTGGCTCCAGGTTTTTGTCTTAGTCGGCCCCTTTAACACATACCATGATTCATGATACACAGATACGGCAGAGAAATATAAGGATAGTACAATGCCAAAGATTTCACTCACTTCTTATATTTTATGAGTGATATCTATTGTAAATGTTACAATAGCTCAGAAACCGGCGAATCCTTGCAGCGCACAGTGCGGGAGCTGGAGGGATTCAAAAGTTTTAATTTTAGACCTGACAGTATAGTCATCCATACAGTATTATTGGCACCCTATAGTCCTCCATTAAGTATTATGGGCACCACATAGTCCTCAATACAGTATTATGGGCACCACCTAGTCATTCATACATTGCTCTATACAGTATAATGAGCCCCATATCTTACTCCATAAAGTAAAATGTGCCCCATATATTGCTCCATACAAAATAATGAGCCCCATGTAGAGCTCCATACAGTATAATGAGCCCTATATATTGCTCCAAACAGTATAATGAGCCCCATACATTTCTCCATACAGAATAATGGGCCACATATATTGCACTGTACAGAATAATGGACCCCACTTAATGCTCCATACAGAAAAATGGACCTATACAGAATAATGGGTCCCATATAATGCCCCATACAGAATAATGGACTCCATATAATGCTCCATACAGAACAATGGATGCCTTATAATTCTCCATACAAAATGGCCCCATATAATGCTACATACAGAATAATAGGCTTCATGCAATTGTGTTTTTCAATTGTGTTTGCCCCCTTTCTGATTTCCTATTCTTCCTCATGTTTGTCACACTTACCGTATATACTCGAGTATAAGCCGACCCGAGTATAAGCCGACCCCCCTAATTTTGCCACAAAAAACTGGGAAAACTTATTGACTCGAGTATAAGCCTAGGGTGGAAAATACAGCAGCTACCGGTGAATTTCAAAAATAAAAATAGATGCTCCATACCGTTCATTATTGCCCCAAAGGAGGTTCCATATAAAGCTGTGCCATATATAATGCTCCATACCGTTGATTATTGCCCCATAGATGCTCCATATATAGCTGTGCCATATAGAATGCTCTGCACCGTTCATTATGGCCCCATAGATGCTCCTTATAAAGCTGTGCCATTGCTCTGCACCATTCATTATGGCCCCATAGATGCCCCATATACATTGCTCTGCACCGTTCATTATGACCCCATAGATGCTCCATATAAAGCAGTGCCATATATGCTCTGCACTGTTCATTATTGCCCCATAGATGCTCCTTATAAAGCAGTGCCATATATGCTCTGCACTGTTCATTGTTGCCCCATAGATGTGCCATATAAATCTGTGCCATATATAATGCTCTGCACCGTTGCCCCATAGATGTGCCATATAAATCTGTGCCATATATAATGCTCTGCACCGTTGCCCCATAGATGTGCCATATAAATCTGTGCCATATATAGTGCTCTGCACCGTTGCCCCATAGATGTGCCATATAAATCTGTGCCATATATAATGCTCTGCACCGTTGCCCCATAGATGTGCCATATAAATCTGTGCCATATATAATGCTCTGCACCGTTGCCCCATAGATGTGCCATATAAATCTGTGCCATATATAGTGCTCTGCACCGTTGCCCCATAGATGTGCCATATAAATCTGTGCCATATATAATGCTCTGCACCGTTGCCCCATAGATACTCCACATAAATCTGTGCCATATATAACGCTGCTGCTGCAATAAAAAAAACAAAACACATACTCACCTCTCTTGCTTGCAGCTCCTCAGCGTCCAGTCCCGGTGTCTCTCTGCACTGACTGATCAGGCAGAGGGCGGCGCGCACACTATATGCGTCATCGCGCCCTCTGACCTGAACAGTCAGAGCCAGAGGACGGGAAGACGGAGCGGGTCGGCGGGTGAGGGGGAGAGGGCGCTGAGGCATACTCACCTAGTCCTGGCGCTCCTGGCGCTCCCCGTGCCTGTCACACTGTCTTCGGGTGCCGCAGCTCTTCCTCTGTCAGTGGTCACTGGCACCGCTGATTAGAGAAATGAATTTGCGGCTCCACCCCTATGGGAGTGGAGTCCATATTCATTTCTCTAATGAGCGGTCCCACGTGACCGCTGAACAGGGGAAGAGCTGCGGCACCAGAAGACAGTGTGACAGGCAGGGGGAGCGCCAGGATCGCCGGGACTAGGTGAGTATGCCTCAGCGCCCTCTCCCCCTCACCCGCCGACCCCACCGCCGACCGTGACTCGAGTATAAGCCGAGAGGGGCACTTTCAGCCCAAAAATTTGGGCTGAAAATCTCGGCTTATACTCGAGTATATACGGTAAATGTTTCAGATCGCCAAACAAATTTAAATATTAGACAGAGATAGCACAAGTAAACATGAAACACAGTTTTAATTAAAGGTCTTGATCACAGGCCAACAAAAAACAACTTTTTTTATGTTTCTTTGATGAAAATAGGCAAATATTACTAATTTTGGGTCGAGAAACTCAAATATACCCACAGAATTGTTTAATTAGCTCTCGTTTTTTAGATACACGCCATGGAAGTATGTGCTGTAGGTAGCGAGAAGAATTCATTACAAGAGTATAAATTGCACAGTACAGTACACATATTTAGTATCGCCGCGTCCGTAACGACCCAACCTATAAAACTGTCCCACTAGTTAACCCCTTCAGTAAACACCGTAAGAAAAAAAAAAAAAAAACGAGGCAAAAAACAACGCTTTATTACCATACCGCCGAACAAAAAGTGGAATAACACGCGATCAAAAAGATGGATATAAATAACCATGGTACCGCTGAAAACGTCATCTTGTCCCGCAAAAAACAAGCCGCCATACAGCATCATCAGCAAAAAAATAAAAAAGTTATAGTCCTCAGAATAAAGCGATGCCAAAATAATTATTTTTTCTATAAAATAGTTTTTATCGTATAAAAGCGCCAAAACATTAAAAAATGATATAAATGAGGTATCGCTGTAATCGTACTGACCCGACGAATAAAACTGCTTTATCAATTTTACCAAACGCAGAACGGTATAAAGAAATTCATGAATAGCTGGTTTTTGGTTATTCTGCCTCACAAAAAACGGAATAAAAAGTGATAAAAAATGGTCACGTGTCCGAAAATGTTACCAATAAAAACGTCAACTCGTCCCGCAAAAAACAAGACCTCACATGACTCTGTGGACCAAAATGTGGAAAAATTATAGGTCTCAAAATGCCACGTATATAAGTGCCACGTATTTAAGTGCCACGTATAAGTGCCACGTATTTAAGTGCCACGTATAAGCAAAGTAATGATGGTAAGCAGTCTTCACAAGTGGAGTAATTGGTCTTCTTTGGTTGGCAAATGTCACATAACCACACACGTAACAAAAATTGTTAACAATATTTGCACATTTACGAGGCATTTTCAAAGTGTAAATTCTCTCCACAAAATTACTGCAACAAGAGAAAGAGACTTCAATTAGTACAAACTATGCAGACACAATTTATAAAATGGCTGACATTGGTTCAACAGGTCTGTAATCAGGTTTACCAATACACATTTGTTGAAAATTCAAAATTTCCCTATTTTCCTGCATAATAATCTTAAATGACCTGTATCTCAGCAACAAGAGCTAATAATGATTTTTAAGTAACATATTCGTTTTTAGGATGCTAAAATTATTACAAACCAGCTATTTTCATTTCAGAAACATTTTCACTGTTGGCCAGTGGGAAAAATAATTCAAAACCAGTTAAGGTCAGTGTTTATAACTCCACCATAAGAAAGAGACTGGGCAAAGAAAGCCTGTGTGGCAGAGTTCCAAGTCGAAAACCACTTGTGAGCAATAAGAACATAAAGGGTTGTCTCAATTTTGCCAGAAAACATCTTGTTAAGACTTTTGTGAAAATACTCTGTGGACTGTCAAGACAAAAGTGAAAGGTTTTGGAATGTGTATGTCCCATTATATCTGGCATAGAAGTAACACCGCATTACAGAAAAGGAACCTCATACCAACAGTAAAATATAATGGTGGTAGTCTGATGGTCTGGAGCTGTTTTGCTTCTTTAGGACATGAAAGACGTGATATGGTAAATGGAATCATGAATTCTCCTGTCTACCAAAAAATCCTGAAGGAGAATGAGCGCCCATCTGTTCATGACCTCAAGTTTAAGCGCACTTTGGTTATGTAGCAGGACAATGATCTAAAACAAACCAGCAAGTCCACCTTTGAATGCCTTATGAATAACAAAATTAAGACAATAGAGTGGCCTAGTTGAAGCCCTGCTCTTAATCCGAATGAGATGCTCTGGCATGACCTTAAAGCGAATCTCTCACTCCAAAATTTGCCTATAAGTTAAGGCCACCGGCATCAGGGGCTTATCTACAGCATTCTGCCAGACAACTGACATCACTTGATGCACGCACGCACGCACGCAGGCGCAGTAAACAAGACATCAAGTGATGTCAGTGGTCGGGCAGCGCGAACTGCGCATGCCCAAGGCAGAATATGACCGCGCAGGTGCCTGGACAACTGAATAACGCCGAGGAGGAGGTGCCCTTCTCGCAGAGTGACGACTGTGTTGTGTCTGGATGAGGGGGGAAAGACCTGCCCCCGGACGATTTGAAGGTATGAGGGACCAAATTTAAAAGCGATTATTTTTGCAGTGCAACGAACAATAACTAAAAGAGCCAACTTGTCAGAATGCAGCATTAGTGCTGCACAAGATGGATCTTTTAGTTACAAACGCCTGGGGGGGGTGACAGGTTCCCTTTAACTATGCTGACATCCCCCTATATATCATTTGAACCCGAGTACAGCCCCTTCTATATATCGTATGAGCACCCCAACAGCCCCTTATATGCATAATGAGTCCCACACAACCTCCCTATATACACTGCATGAGCCCCACACAGCCTCCCTATATACACTGCATGAGCCCCACACAGCCTCCCTATATACATTGCATGAGCCCCACACAATCTCCCTATATGCACTGCATGAGCCCCACACAACCTCCCTATATACACTGCATGAGCCCCACACAGCCTCCCCCATGTGCAACATGTCGCCCCCATAGCCTCCCCGTATGCAGCACCGTGTGCAGCATGTCACCCCCATAAGCACCATGTGCAGCATGTCGCCCCCATATTATTATTATTTATTTATATAGCACTATTAATTCCATGGTGCTGTACATGAGACAGTTACATCAAAATACAAATATCACTTACATATGCAGCACCATGTGCAGCATGTTGTCCCCATATGCAGCACCATGTGTACCATGTCACCCCCATGTGCAGCACCATGTCACCCCCATGTGCAGCACCATGTCACCCCCATGTGCAGCACCATGTCACCCCCCATGCACCACCATGTCACCCCCATGTGCAGCACCATGTCACCCCCTTAGCCTCCCCATTCCCACCCAAACAACCCATACATATGAGAAAAAAAAACACCACATACATACCTCGGTCCCGTTCCCTGGTGCTCTGCTTCTCTCCCTGCCTCCGGTGCGCGGACTCTCCGGAGTACACAGCTGACGCGATGAAATGACATAATCGCGTCAGCTGTTTCACACACTGATTGGTGGAGGAAGTGACTGGAGGAGTCAGCGGCGCAGCGCAGAGCCACAGATGGAAACAGCCTGAGGGCATGCACCTTGCGGCCCGTGGACTTCTGATTTCCAGCCCCACGGCTGTCTCGGTCCGCGGTCCGGACTGAGACAGCCAGAGGGCTGGATGTGGCCCAGGGGGCCGCACTTTGTCCAGGTCTGCTCTATATGGAAAAATATACCCCATATAATTCTCCATACAGAAAAATGGATCCCAAATAATGCTCCATATAGAATGGGCCACATACTGTATAATGCTCTATACAGAATGGCCCCATATAGTGCTTCCTACAGTATGGAAGCCATATAATATTCCATACAGAATTGACCCGATATAATACTCCATACAACAGGGGCCCCAAATATAGCTCCATACAGCATGGGCCACATATAATACTTCATACAGAATGGACAATATACAAAGCTCCACACAGAATAATGGCCTTATATATTGCTCCATACAGTATTAGATCCATATAGTGCTCCATACAGAATAATGAGCCCCATATATTGCGCCATACGGTATAATGAGCTCCATGTATTGTTCCACGCAGTATAATGAGCCCCCTACAGTGTTCCATACAGTATAATGAGTCCCATAAATTGCCCCATACATAATAATGGGCCCCATACATTGTTTCATACAGAAAAATTATCCCCATATAATGCTTCATACAGAATTATGGGATCCATATAATGTTCCATACAGAAAAACGGACCCCATATAATGCTTGATACAGAATGGGCCCTGTATGATGCTCCATACAGAGTGACCCCATATAATGCTCCATACAGAATAATGGGCCTCATATAAGGCTCCATACAGAATAATGAACACCATATAATGCTCCATACAGAAAAATGGACCCCAATTAATGCTCCATGTAGAATGGGCATCATATAATGCTCCATATAGAATGGCCCCATATAATGCTCCATACAGAATGGGCCCCATATATAGCTCCATACAGTATGGGCCCCATATATTGCTCCATACAGTATGGGCACCATATAATGCTCCATACAGTATGGGCCCCATAAAATGCTTCATACAGAATAATGGGCCCCATGTAATGCTCTATACAAAATAATGGGACTCATATAATACTTCATACATAAAAATGGGCCCCATATAATGCTCAATACAAAATGGGACCGATATAATGTTTCATACTGTATAATGGGCCCCATACATTGCTCCATACAGAATAATGGGCCCCATATAATGCCTTATACAGAATAGACTTTTCACGTGCTTCGCCAATTCTTTGGAATGCACTACCCAGGTTAATACAATTAATCCCCAGTCCCCACAGTTTTAAGCGTGCCCTAAAGACGCATTTGTTCAGACTGGCCTACCGCCTCAACGCATTAACCTAATTATCCCTGTGTTGTCCATTCATATAAGTTAAACAAAAATCAGGTTCCTTGCATCATGTTCTCATACAATTTATGCAGGTAATAGCCCTCTGTGTCTGTACTGTTACATACTTAGGCTGTTAACTGGTTCATGCAGCTTTACATGATCACATGATCCTTACACTATGGCTGGTCTGAACAACGAAAGCAATTGTTACCATCCACCTCTCGTGTCTCCCTTTTTCCTATAGTGTGTAAGCTTGCGAGCAGGGCCCTCACTCCTCTTGGTATCTATTTTGAACTGTGATTATTATTGTGCTGTAATGTCTATTGTCTGTACAAATCCCCTCTATAATTTGTAAAGCGCTGTGGAATATGTTGGCGCTATATAAATAAAACTATTATTATTATTATAATAGGCCCCATATATTGCTCCATACAGTATGGGATCCATATATTGCTCCATACAGTATGGGTTACAGAATAGGCCCAATTTAAAGCTCCTTACAGTATGGGCTCGATATAATACTCCATGCAGAATGGACCTGATATAATACTCCATACAACAGGGGTTCCAAATATAGCTGCGTACAGTATGGGCCCCATATAATACTTTATACAGAGTGGGCAATATATAATGTTCCATACAGAATAGTGGCCTTATATATTGCTCCATACAGAAATGGTCCCATATAACACTCCATACAGAATGGGCCCCAAATATAGCTCCATACAGTATGGGCCACATATAATACTCCATACAGAATGGGCCTCATATAATACTTTATATAGAATGGGCCCCATATAATACTCCATTCAGAATAATGGGCCCCATTTAATGCTCCATATAGTATGGGCTCCATATAACGCTCCTTACAGAATGTGCTCCATACAGAATTGACCTGAAACAATGTTTCATACATTAAAAAAAAGTCAAATACTCACCTTTCCTCCTTGGCAGCAGGTCCTGTCTCTTCAGCTACTTCTGCCTCTCTGCACTGCTCAGGACGTCATCGCTTCTCTGCATTGTCATCACGCCCTCTACCCTGCGACATCACTGAGTCACAAGATGCGGAAGAGACCGGAACTGCGGCAAGCAGGGTAGGAGGAAAAGTAAGTATTGCAAACAGTTTAAAGCATGGGTGGGCCCGGTGTCAGGACCCGTGCTGGCACCAGGGCCTCCCTGGCTCACAGGCCCCATAGCGCGCCAGTGTTCCCGATGGTGAGTGGGCCGTCTCGCTTGCTTAGGGCCCCGGCAGTTCCCCAGATGTGCCGGGTGGTGACACTGGTCCTGGCCGGACATCCGAATATTCATACTTTGATGTAATGCTCCTAGGCAAAAATTTACAAACTGAACATGAGGGTTCTTAGTTTAACATTCTGATCAGACTGTATGAAGCCCACTGCCACGTCACGGTCAACCTCTTAGTGGGTCACTAGACTGAAAAGTGCAGCACCGTGCACAAACCACCATCACTTCGACAATGCACCAGCAGGATGGGTGGCCCTGTGCCTCACAGCACCCAAGCTGCAAGACTGAGTCCTCATGACTCCAGGCTGCACCGCTCCACCAACATAACACCGCAGCAACAATTGCTGCCACACAGCATCAAACACCAGGAGTGCTGGTCCACGTAAAACAGAAAAAAAGAGGGGACAGTAATGAAAATGCTGGTGTAGAAAAAGACGTGGACTGCCCATCTCAATATTCATACTATGAACCAATGCTGCTAAGCTAAAATGAACAAACTGAACATGATCAGACTGTTTAAAGCCCACTTCCACTTCACAGTGAACCCTACATTCACATATTTTAAGTCCAAGTGGGTTTTTCCGACAGTTTTCACTGGGGCCGTGTACTTCTTTTTTTCCTGTATGATACTTACCAATCATGAGCAGGCAGCAACACTCAAAGGAAAAAAAACACACACCCACTTTAGGTTAGAGCAGGTTTCTCAGTATATCAAAAGTAATGACACACATCTCTGATCTCCTGGTCCAACCCCCTGCATGATTAGAAAGCACATTGATACAGCTCAGGACAGACAGTGTGAGGAGGGGTGCAGTACAGCAGAGTTGACCCTGCTATGAGAGGAGAAGAGCTGATAGAATTGTTTGAAATATGACACAGCTAAAGTCAGTTGCATTGCCCCTCCCTCCATACTAACTCATGCAGGAGGTTAGACCGGGAGATCAGAGCTGTATCACAAACTAAGAAACCTGCTGTAAGCTATGTCCTTCTGTCTAATAACGTCTTTCATGTAAAAAAAGTTAACTCATTATGTCATGGTCCAGTCCGGAGTTTACTTTTTTCTTTCCTCTCTCGAAACTGGTCATGCAGGGGTTTATCTCCTCAGCCTCGTTCTAGAGCTAGCTGGGCTATTTCAGTCCGTCTCAGCCTGCTGACCAGTGTTAGTGATAGTTCTTGCTTCCAGGCTTGAGCACCTGACCTGTATTAGTGATCCTTGTGCCTCTGACTGCCTGTACCCGTGTATGACTCGATCTGATCTCTGGACTTTGCCCCTGGTTTTCCATTTCTAATACCACGCTCCCTGACTGCCTTCGACTCTGGTTTGTACCCCGACTTCGTCTTACGTCTCACGTTTTGGTTACCACATTCCCGGTAGGCTCTGATTTCTTGCTTGTCCCTGACTATTCTTCTGACTTCCCTTGTGTACTGTGCTGACCTCTCTGTGTATGACCTTGGCTTGTCTAACTACTCTTTCATTACCTTTGGCACCTATTCAGTGTTTGTTGTGAATTCTGCTCTTGGGCTCCCTCCGGTGGTTGTTGGTGGTAGTGCAGTTGTCTCTGGGTTGTAATCCAGGGCAGGTGTTTCTGCTGATTGCAGCTCTACTAGGTATTTAGGTGTGCAGGATCCATTAGTCCTTGCCAGTTGTCCATTGTTCTTGGAGGGATTGCATCTCTGTCTGGCTCCTCATGCCCTGCTGTCAATTCAGCTAAGATAAGTGTCTGTTTTTTGTCTCTGCAGCTCACATGCAGTGTGCTTTACAATTCAGTGCAATTCATTGTGTTTTTGTCCAGCTTAGACTTTGTTTGGATTTTTCAGTCATGCTGGATTCTCTGGAGAGGCAGATATACATTCTATGTCTTTAGTTAGATGTAAAATTTTTGAATTATCTGCTGTGGATATTTTTAGGGTTTAATACTGACCGCTTAGAATTCTGTCCTTTTCTATTTAGCTAGAAGTGCCTCTTTTGCTAAATCCTGTTTTCTGCCTGCGTGTGTCTTTCCTCTTATACTCACAGTCAATATTTGTGGGGGGCTGCCTATCCTTTGGGGTTCTGCTCTGAGGCAAGATAGAATTCCCATTTCCATCTATAGGGGTATTTAGTCCTCCGGCTGTGTCGAGGTGTCCAGGACGTGTTAGGTACACCCCACGGCTACTTCTAGTTGCGGTGTCAGTTTAGGGTTTGCGGTCAGTACAGGTACCACCTACTCCAGAGAAAGTCTCATGCGGCTCCAAGGTCACCGGATCATAACAGTGTTGCTACGTTGTGTGTACAACCTCTCTTCCCTCACCAGCACCCCCTGGTGGAGGTTGCACTATACTGCACTGCAGCAGCACATTACATTTTAGATGCCAAATACTCTGGTTACTAATATCTCCACAACAGACAGGTGAAATAAAAAAATAAAACAGTGTCAGCCCCGGATTTCTCCAACAGACCTTGTTGTAAACCCACATGACACTTTATATGTCATATGTCAAATCTGACATATGAACATACAAATCTTTCAGGGACTGTGCATGGATTCTGGCAACTCTCATTTGGGCTTCCACATACAATCTTTGCACTACCCTCTCTGCTTAACAGATCCCATGGAATGCTTAAGTGTTCACCCATTCAGCCCTGTACAAGGATCTGGCTGTCGCTGCAAATAACCCTTGATTGAACCTTGTTACCATGAAGTAGCTGCTAGCTGGTGGAGCGAGTTGGCATTGGAGTAGTCAGCAAGCTGGGTCAAGATCAAAGATAATATCCACAAAGAAAAGGTCAGGTAGGATGTCATGGTCAAAAGAAGAGTGATGTAATCAAAGACAAAATCAGTAGGGAAGGGAGCGATAAATGCAGTGCTGAGAAAGGTATAAGGACCTGTCCACATAAGAAAAATTAGTATTAGTTAATGAGCATGTCAGGTAACAGAATAAACAATGAATAATCTAGCCTCAGGAGCAGAATGAACACTAATAACTGGCAAGGGGCCCAATGACAGAGGGTAGGTTAAATAGTTACATGTGGATTTTACAGCTAATTTGCTGCAAACTTCACCCTATGAATAACCAAGAGGGAAATCTGTCATGAACCTCTTGCACTGGTTAGAATTACTTCACATCTTATTAAACAGTGCAGGTTTTTTCCTTGCTGGCAGTGCAAGGGTTAATCTGTATAGTTAAAGATCCTGGAGCTTTCCTACCTGGATTGTCTCAGATGTTCAGTTTTTACCACTCATCTCTGCTACATATGCTCTCCTGTGTTGCTTAGCAATTGCCAGTGTTAGTTCTTACTGCCTGCTTTGGAGTTGGAGATGTATTTTGTGGGTGGAGTTGGCGTTTGGAGATTTTTTTCAGGAGATTGTTGCTTGGAGTTTTGTTTGCGTGCACATCCTCATCCTCTCCTATTTGATTTCTCCTTCCTTTTACTCCCCTGTATTACCCTCTGTTGTTTGGTGAGTGTATTTTGTTTGTATGATTGTTATTTTCATTTATCCCTGCCTGTCTTCCCTTGTTTATCTGGTTAGTGTAATCCTATATACTTCGGCTTTCCACCTTCTTGGATGGGGAAGGGGACAGATAAGGGTTGGTATAGGGGCATAGCAAGGCATGTGAACCTTCAGGAGTAATCTGGGGGACTAGGGCGCCCCTAGTTCTAGGGACTTGGTTAGCGCTCACAGTCCCAAGGCATTGCGTGACAGCATGGACTTGCCATCTAGACAATTTACAAAAAAGGCTCTCAGAAGCTGGTTCCTTCAGATTCTGCTGAAATGCAACAGAAAAGAAACTCTTCAAACATAGAAATAGTCCATCAATGCAGAGATAATTCCATAATATTTAACGTTTATTGCATTGTGGTTAAAATATGATATAAAAAAATACAGTACCTGAGCTCATGAACTACATGTTTTAGCAGGTTGTGCCTTATTCATGACCCACAAGGTCAGCCGTTAGTTAATAGTCTGTTTACAGAGACTGACCGGACTTCAGATGCGCACTGAATGATCATTAATAGAAGAACACATGACAATACATTGCCGAGAATGGTGATCATTTGTGTGTTGCAAAAGATCATTTCACCTGACGAATGAGTGTTTTGTTTTTTTACTGGGTGATCTGCCTGTTTAGATAGCACAATTATAATGAAGTGAAAATTCCAAGGAACGCTCATTCACAAAAAGAGTACATTTAGTAATATTTTGTTTGATTTAATGAACTTAATGTTTGTAGTGCCAAAACATATGCTTAACTCCTTAACAACCACTGATACGCCTTTTAACGGTGGCAGTTAAGGAGCCTTATTCCTTAGCACCGCTTTTTAACAGCGCTTAGAAATAAGTGTATAGCGCTCCCCCCAGAATATCTCCAGGGTCTCGGCTACCGGTGGGTAGCTGAGACCCCGAAGAACATTATTCGGGTTGGTTTTTACCATCCTCAGTCTCGGGATCGTCATTATTCCCCAAATAACGGCAATTGAAAAAGAAAAAAAAGTCAGTTTCAATTCATTTCTATCTCCTCTGATATGATCAAGCATACCAGAGGAGAGAGAAATAATATCCCCCAAGCCCCCCTGGTACCTCCACCATCCCCAGATCCTCCTGCTCCATCCACCTGGCCTCCATGTCATCTTCCTAGAAGAAAATGGCGGGCACACGCGCAGTGCGCCCACCAAGATCTGCCAGCCGGTACCAGGCAAAAATAGATTTTTTTCTATAGATTCATTTTGATCACTGTGATAGGCCCTATTACAGTAATCAAAATAAAAAAAAATAGTAAATCAAACCCCCGTTTGTCACCCTCTTAGTTAGGTAAAAATAGTAAAATCATTTTTTTACATTTTTTTTCCACTCTTTGCAGTTAGGGTTAGGGTTGGGGCTAGGGTTGGGGTTAGAGCTAGGGTTAGGGTTGGGGCTAGGTTTATTGTTTGGGTTAGGGTTGTGTTGTTGGCTTTACGGTGTTGGAGTTAGGATGGTCTTGGGGTCACGGTTGTGGTTAAGGTTTGGGTTGTGTTGGGGTTATGGTTGTGGTTAGAGTTAGGGTTGGGATTAGGGTTGGGGGTGTGTTGTGAATTCCGTTCTCAGACTCCCTCCTGTGGTCATGAATGGTACTTTGGTTAGTTCTGTTCTTGGACTCCCTCTGGTGGCTTCGAGCGGAACTGCTGGTCACTGAGGTTGGCTTTATCAGCTGCCCTCGTTTATTGCTATGCTGGTTTCCCTATTTAACTCCACTCAGATCGTTACTTCATGACAGCTGTCAATGTTCAGTATTGGTTCAGATCTCTCTTGGACTTCTCTGAGGACCTGTCTACTCCAGCAGAAGCTAAGTCTTTGCTAGTTCATTTGTTGTTACTGCTGCCTGAATATATTTGTTAGTACTGCTAATTCTAGTCCAGCTTGCTATCATGATATTTCCTTGCTAGCTGGAAGCTCTGGGAGTGCAGTGTTGCGCCCCCCACACCGTGAGTCGGTGTGGGGGTCTTTTTGCATACACTGCGTGGTTTTTGTAGTTTTTTGTGCTGACCGCATAGTTTCCTTTTCTATCCTCTGACTATTTAGTGAAGTCTGGCCTCCTTTGCTAAAACCTGTTTCATTCCTGTGTTTGTGACTTTCCTCTTAACTCACAGTCAATATATGTGGGGGCTGCCTTTACCTTTGGGAAATTTCTCTGAGGCAAGGTTAGGCTTCTATTTCTATCTTTAGGAGTAGTTAGCTCTTAGGCTGTGAAGAGGCATCTAGGGAGAGTTAGGTACGCTCCACGGCTATTTCTAGGTTGTGCGATAGGAGTAGGGTTTGCGGTCAGCAGAGTTCCCACTTTCCCAGAGCTTGTTCCGATTACTAGTTTACTCATCAGGTCATTCCGGGTGCTCCTAACCACCAGGTCCATAACAGGGGTGTGTTGGGGTTGGGGTTAGGGTTGGAGTTAGAATTGGGGTGTTTCCACTGGTTAGGCACATCAAGAGGTCTCCAAACGCAGGATGGTGCCCGCCATCGATTCCAGACAATTTTGCGTTCAAAAAGTCAAACGGTGCTCCCTCCCTTCTGAGGCCAGCCATAGGCCCAAACAGTGTCTTTGCCCCACGTTTAGGGTATCGGCGTACTCAGAAGAAATTGCACAACAAATTATGTGGTCCATTTTCTCCTGATACCCTTGTGAAAATAAAATAAGTTTGGGTCTAAAGTAATTTTTTTGTGAAAAAAGTAAAATGTTAATTTTTTCCTTCCACATTGCTTTAGTTATTGTGAAGCACCTGGAGGGTTAATAAACTTCTTGAATGTGGTTTTGCGCACCTTGAGGGGTTCAGTTTTTATAATTGTGTCACTTTTGGGTATTTTCTGTCATACTGACCTCCCCAAACTCACTTCAAATGTGAGGTGGTCCCTAAAACAAATGGTTTTGTCAATTTTGTTGGTAAAATGAGAAATCGCTGGTCAACTGTTTCCAAATTTGTTCTCATGTAAAGTTGACATGTGGAAAATTTTATTTATTAAGCATTTTGTGTGACAAGACTCTGATTTAAGGGCACAAAAACTAAAAGTTTGAAAATTGCAAAATTTTCAAATTTTTTGTCAAATTTTCATTTTTTCTAAAAATAAATGCGTCATATTGAAGAAATTTTACCACTATGATGAAGTACAATATGTCACAAAAAATAGTCTTAGAATCAGTAAGATCCGTTGAAGCGTTCCAGAGCTATAACCTCATAAAGTGACAGTGGTCAGAATTGTAAAAATCGGCTTGGTCATTAAGGTCAAAATTAGCTCGGTCACTAAGGGGTAAACAGGTTCCTCATGCCAAAATAAGTACATACCAGACATAGACAAACATGATATCGTTTGTTTATTGAGACTTAACATTTTCATCTTGTAACATGAGATTAACTTCTAGGGTTTTGGAGTAATGTCACATGCCTTCTTTAATTCTTCTGGTTCTTCACCATGTTTAAAAACACTCACAGTCACTTGGCCAACCTCAGAACCATACTTATTCTTAACAGTAATGCTGTAGCGCCCAGAATCTTCAGCACAGATCTTCTCTATAGTCAAAGTTACAATTGTTCCCTTTATGTCCAGTTTGTAGCGGTCTTTAAAGACCACAGTCTTCTCATTCTTTACCCACGAGACCTCAGGAGCAGGATCTCCAGATATGTGACATGTTAAACACAGGGTCTAGTAACGAGAGGAAAAGTTTCATAAGTTTGTTGCCTGTTAAGCGCAAAATAACATTTGTTATAAAGTGAGTCAGTCAGCTTCAAAATGCTATATAGGTATATAGGGGACTTAACCGCTATCAAAATCAAACATGTAGTATAGCCTTTAGTGGTTTAAATGGCTTTAAAACACTATTTGTTTCATATACAAATGAGGAATCATCATTGTACCCTTAGTGTAGCCAAGATCTCAGTGGATTGTTACCCCCGCTCAATCTGCATATTGAGTACTGTGATATCTTGATTGACAGCGCTAACAAGAACATTGCCTGAGCTCTGTAGCTGTGCTCATATAGTCTTATTGCCAGCTCTCAATTCTGGCTCATGTCTGCAGTACAGTACCAAGCAGCAACCGCAGAGAAGAGCCAGTGGTGAGAGCCGGCAATGGCACTAGGTTAGTTCGACTCTATTGTCCATTCGGAGGTGCACAGCCATTGACTGACATGACTGAACTCAAACAGCGGTTCTGCACCTACGCACGCACATTGCAGCCGCAGTCACAAAGTATCATTCCTTGCTCCCATCGGTACGGTACTACCAGTAGGAACCAGCAATTAGAGCATCAATAACATTATATGAGTGCAGCTGCAGGGTTCAGGAAGTTGTACTCAATATATAAATTAAAGAGGCATAATGGTGAGCCGAGCCCTTGTCCAAAGGAGTATCAGAGCTAATTTTTTTTATGCCTACTAATCCACTAAAATCTATACTACAGCTATGATTTTTGTAGGGTCTAAATCCCCTACATACCTGTAAAAGTGGTTTCATTTGCATTTTGGGGCATGTAGAAACCCTTTAATCTACATATATGTTTTGCACTTATTACAAAATGTATGACCTGTTATTATAGAAAAAGTATTAATAGAGAAATTGAAACAGCAAGATATATGGGATGTACACTATATGCAGTAATGAAATGGAGCATGACAAACTCGAGTCTGCCATATTATAGCTTACGCTTTTGTCAGTAAGGAAATACTTATCAAGGAAACAATGCTCTATAATTTTATAACTTTAGTAAGAAATACCTTGTCCACCATTATTGTTGCCAGATCAGGAAGACCACGGACCACCTTGGCACGATCTAGGAATTTAAACCACAGGTCACAGAGTAAATTCTACAGCAAGTGCCATCACACCAAATTGACTGCAATCATTAATGCAAACATTTCAGTGGCAGCCCAGGATTTCATGGCATGTTCACTAGGGTTGAGCGACTTTTATTTTTATACAGGCTTTATTCAGTGCTCCCCTAGAAGCAGAACTTCCAGACTAGAATCCCTCAGTAAATACACAGTTTGATGGAAGATCGGAGTTTTTATCCACATTGTATGATTACATGTTTGGTCATTGAATCCAAAAACGTAATAATGGTCACTTACTCTTCTCTATTACAGCGGTCTCCCTGAAAGAAGTATAGCAAATATGTTATATTACAAATAAGTAGAGAACAAAAAAATGTGAAAAAAAAACAAACCTTTAACATATTTATCACATTGATACAGATTTTGATTTGCTGACAAAATTATATTTAGATGACACTAGAAATCGCTTTTAGGAGGATTTTGCTTGCCCCATCAGTTTATTTTCACAACGATGGGTTGTCCAAAGCAAAGAATCCATGTAAATGCTTAAATTATGGAGTCTAAACGCTATAGTATGAGAATATTTGTGTGCATCACATAAATTATTTGCAATGATTTTTCTTGGTGAAAGTCTTTTTTTGTTGTTATCAATGTAGACATCGTGCAAAAAATACCCTTTAATGACCAGTATTAAACACCCCTTTAAGTATAGTATTAAATACCTCCTAAATGTCCCATAGGATTTCTAGAAAAAAAAGCTGTTCATTTAATTAACACTTACTTGCATTTCTGGTGTTCTGCCATTGCATCATCAAATACTGAAAGTAAAGAAATAAATTATTTAGAACATGGTTGCAATAGAAACATGTGCGCAGTGTGAGGATGCGAGCACAGCTTTAAGAGGGGCACATCTAAAGAGGAACTTTCCCCGAAGGATGTAATAGTGGTTGCAGAGCTAAATAAAACATTTTTTTTTTTCATTTTGCCTCTCCATTTCAAAGATATTGGCAAAGTATTTGCCGCTAGTAATGAGCGAACGTGCTCTGATAAGGTGTTATCTGAGCATGCTCGAGTGCTAACCAAGTGTTGTGCTCGAAAAATATGTTCGAGTCCTCGCGACTGCATTTCTCACTCTGTTTAGCAGCCACAACACAAGTGAGCATTGCCTGTCTGTTATACAATCCCTGCATGCAATCCCTGTGTTGCGGCTGTTGAACAGCCACGAGACATGCAGCCGCAGGGACTTGAACATATTATTGGAGCACGCCGGTTAGCACTCGAGCAAGCTCGGTTAACACCTAGTCTGAGTATTTTCGCTCATTACTATTTGCCACCTAATGAGTTAACTTTTTTAAGTCCAAGTGGATGTTATCAAATAGTTTTTTTTGGGGGGGGGTTCAATTCCTTCCTCTTTGTAATGATGACCAATCATAAGCAGACAGCAGCACTCAAAGGAAAGAAGAGAATGCCTCACCATAACTCAGAGCAGATTTCTCAGTGTTTGAGATGGATAGGAAATTCAAGCCTCAACTCTCTGATAACACCCACTAGGCCTTAAAAAGTTAACTCATTAGGTGCCAAATACTGTGATTGCTAATATCTCCACAACTGAGAGGCGAAATAAAAAAATCAAACAAAAATGTTTTATTCAACTTCACAGCCATTACAACATCATGTGTCCAGTTCATCATGAACAATTTGGTGAAAGGTCCTCTGCAAAGAAGAGCGGGACGTGGGAAAAGGGGTTCTATGGTGGCAGTTGTTTCACCAGATCACTGTCCAAATTTTTTTAAAAGCTGCATTACAAAACACCTGTTACTAAGATGCCTACATGTGACCTGGTGGCTCCAAATGATGTCTGTAAGGGTATGTGTCCACGTTCAGGATTGCATCAGGATTTGGTCAGGATTTTTCATCAGTATTTGTAAGCCAAAACCAGGAGTGGGTGATAAATGCAAAAGTGGAGCATATGTTTCTATTATACTTTTCCTCTAATTGTTCCACTCCTGGTTTTGGCTTACAAATACTGATGAAAAATCCTGACCCAATTCCTGATGCAATCCTGAACGTGGACACATACCCTTAGATGCTATCAGCTTCAATTAAGTGCCCTGGTCATTTCAAAGTGCAGGAAAGCAGCTCAGGGAGTACCAGGAAAGTCAGGACAACAGTCCAGATATGATTCCAGCTGCTATCAGGGTCTATTGCAGCTCTTTGTGACCAATATTAAAAAAAAATAATAAATAACCCCCCCCCTAGAAATAATATATATATATATATATATATATATATATATATATATATATATATATATATATACACATATATATATATGGAGCGCCCCTATGGGGCCGTGGGGTACTCGGTACTTTGTCATTCGGTTCACGGGGGGATGTCACGGTGGCTGACCCGGTCCGTGGCCCTGGGACGTCCATATTAAAGGGAAAGGTCTTTAAGGGGAATGTTCGTGACGCCACCTGTGGTATTCGGTCAGGGTGACCGACGCTGCTTTAAGGGGTCCGCTGAGGTGATGTAATGGCAGCTAGATGGTAGACCTTCCCACAGGTGAAGTGTATCCCCAGGGCTTCCCAGTGTGTAGATGGTGGATGGTGAGAGGCGTAGTGAAGAACGAGGACACAAGGTTGCAGTCTCTTTACCTTAACTGAGGACTTCGGCATCCACAGTCCAGGGCACCAGACCACAGGGCAAGCAGAGTCCGGCCGGTTTGCAGGCAAGTCCAGAGTCCCCTTGTCCAGGTGGAAATCAGTAACCTTCCTCTAGCACCATGGTGTTGTAGTCCCTTACTGCTAAGTGTCTCATAATGTCCTCACAGATGTTTTAGATGTTATGTCTCTCTCTCTGTCCCCCGGATAGGATAGGACAAACCCGTATGACCGGGGGCTTGAGGCGGTTTATAGGGACTCTATCATGCCCCAGCCTCTAAGGGGTGCCACTTTGCCTCCTGGGTGTAGGGCGGACTGGTAACTTGCAATTAGCTTTCCTGACGGTCTCTGGAGCAAGGCATAAAGGGTCGTTGCTCCCTCTGTGTTCTGGCTACTGGGATCCTGTGCCTCAGAAGGAGGAAGCCTGTGTAGGGCTGCTTCCCCCTGGTATCCACTCCTTTGCTACGACTTCTTTTCACCCTCTCTGCAATTCAGTTCTCCTTCAGTGTCTCTTTCTAGGAGCTGCAGCTCTCAGGGCATGCACAACTCCGTGTCCTTCTTCCTCAATCTCTGACAGGGTCCCACCCCTGTCAGGGACCAACTACCTGAGCAGAGCTCAGCCAGCAACTCTTTAACTTTTCCTACAGGCAACCAGTTTTACTAATGTGAGGAGTGACCTAATAAATAGGAGCAGAGCTCCCCCTGGTGGCCTGGAGTGTGAAATGTGTTGCATGTTTGTGATACCTGGATGCAGTTGTCCTTCTTTGCCTCCAAACGTAATATCACTCTCCCCTAGAGGAAAATTACATTACTGCAATGACCAGGACCCTGGGGCGCTGCATATACACTGCTCCAAAAAATAAAGGGAACACTAAAATCCCACATCCTAGATATCACTGAATGAAATATTCCAGTTGTAAATCTTTATTCATTGCATAGTGGAATGTGTTGAGAACAATAAACCTAAACATGATCAAAGTAAATCATAATTAATATCGCAACGGAGGTCTGGATTTGGAATCATGCTCAAAATCAAAGTGGAAAATGAAGTTACAGGCTGATCCAACTTCAGTGGAAATGCCTCAAGACAAGGAAATGATGCTCAGTAGTGTGTGTGGCCTCCACGTGCCTGTATTATCTCCCTACAACACCTTTGCATGCTCCTGATGAAGCGGCGGATGGTCTCCTGAGGGATCTCCTCTCAGACCTGGACTAAAGCATCAGCCATCTCCTGGACAGTCTATGGTGCAATGTGACGATGGTGGATGGTGCGAGACATGATGTCCCAGATGTGTTCAATTGGATTGAGGTCTGGGGAATGGGCGGGCCAGTACATAGCTTCAATGCCTTCATCTTGCAGGAACTCCTGAAACACTCCAGCCACATGAGGTCTGGCATTGTCCTGTATTAGGAGGAACCCGGGGCCAACCGCACCAGCATATGGTCTCACAAGGGGTCTGAGGATCTCATCTCGGTACCTAATGGCAGTCAGGCTACCTCTGGCGAGCACATGGAGAGCTGTACGGCCCTCCAAAGAAATGCCACCCCACACCATTACTGACTCACTGCCAAACCGGTCATGCTGAAGGATGTTGCAGACAGCAGATCGCTCTCCACGGCATCTCCAGACTCTGTCACCTCTGTCACATATGCTCAGTGTGAACCTGCTTTCATCTGTGAAGAGCACAGTGCGCTAGTGGCGAATTTGACAATCCTGGTGTTCTGTGGCAAATGCCAAGCATCCTGCACGGTGTTGGGCTGTGAGCACAACCCCCATCTGTGGACGTTGGGCACTCAGACCATCCTCATGGAGTCGGTTTCTAACCATTTGTGCAGACACATGCACATTTGTGGCCTGCTGGAGGTCATTTTGCAGGGCTCTGGCAGTGCTCCTCCTGTTCCTCCTTTCACAAAGGCTGAGGTAGCAGTCCTGCTGGTGGGTTGTTGCCCTCCTACGGCCCTCTCCACGTCTCCTGGTGTACTGGCCTGTCTCCTGGTAGCACCTCTAGCCTCTGGACACTACGCTGACAGACACAGCAAACCTTCTTGACACAACTCGCATTGATGTGCCATCCTGGATGAGCTGCACTACCTGAGCCACTTGTGTGGGTTGTAGAGTCCATCTCATGCTACCACGAGTTTGAAAGCAAAACCAACATTCAAAAGTGCCCAAAACATCAGCCAGAAAGCATTGGCACTGAGATGTGGTCTGCGGTCCCCACCTGCAGAACCACTCCTTTATTGAGTGTGTCTTGATAATTGCCAATAATTTCCATCTGTTGTCTATTCCATTTGCACAACAGCATGTGAAATTGATTGTCAAACAGTGTTGCTTCCTAAGTGGACAGTTTGATTTCACAGAAGTTTGATTTACTTGGAGTTATATTCTGTTGTTTAAGTGTTCCCTTTATTTTGTTGAGCAGTGTATATACTGTACATATATGTTAAAAATGACAATTAAAGTTTAAATCACCTCACTTTTCTTTATCCTAAAATATTGCAATTGAAAATAATAAACTAAAACATATTTGGTATTGCTGCATCCACAGAATTCCGATAAATCAAAGTACATCATTATTTAACCCATATGATAAATGCGGTAAAGAAAATAGCGCAAATATGCATCTACCCAAAAAGAGATTTAAGGCATTAAAAAGCATTTAAAGTATAACCGTCATTTTAATTTTTATTTGATAAATCAATAGTGCACATGAAAATAAGCAACTTTGTACAGGTGCTTTTCACAAAATTAGAATATCATCAAAAAGCTAATTTATTTCAGTTCTTCATTCCAAAAAGTGAAACTCGTGTATTATATAGAGTCATTACAAACAGGGTGATCTATATCAAATGTTTATTTCTGTTAATGATGATTATGGCTTACAACCAATGAAAACCCTAAAGTCATTATCTCCGTAAATTAGAATAATTTATAACCCCAGCTTGAAAAATTATTTTAAAATCCAAAATGTTGGCCTACTGAAATGTATGTTCAGTATATGCACGCAATACTGGGTCGGGCTCCTTTTGCATCAATTACTGCATCAATGCGGCGTGGCATGGAGGGGATCAGCCTGTGGCACTGCTGAGGTGTTATGGAATCCCAGGTTGCTTTCACAGCAGCCTGTAGCTCATCTGCATTGTTGGGTCTGGTGTCTCTCATCTTCCTCTTCACATTACCCCATAGATTCTCTATGGGGTTAAGGTCAGGTGTGTTTGCTGGCCAATCAAGCACAGTGATACTTTTAGCAGTGTGGACAGGTGCCAAGTCCTGCTGAAGAATGAAATGTCCGTCTCCAAAAAGATTGTTGGCAAAGGGAAGCATGAAGTGCTCTAAAATTTTCTGGTAGACGGCTGCACTAACTTTGGTCTTGATAAAACACAGTGGACATACACCAGCAGATGTCATGGCTCCTCAAACCATCAATGATTGTGGAAACTTCACACTAGACCTCAAGCAGCTTGGATTGTGTGCCTCTCCACTCTTCCTCCAGACTCTGGGACCTTGATTTCCCAATGAAATGAAAAATTTACTTTCATCTAAAAACAACACCTTGATAAGACGCTTCTGGCATTGTCTATTGGTCATGAGTGGCTTGGCACAAGGAATGCGACACTTGTAGCCGATGTCCTGGATATGTCTGTGTTTGGTGGCTCTTGAAGCAATGACTCCAGAGGCAGTCCTGTTGTGTATCCGCTTTTTGGGCTCCCCTGGTGGTTGCTGGTGGTACTGGTGGCTTGTTTGCACCTTGCTTCTTCTGTTCACCTGCTTCCATCAGTGTTTGGGAGTTTCCTATTTAGCCTTGCTCTCCAGTCATTTCCTTGCCGGTCATCATTGTAACCAGAGCCTTCGGTTGCATGTTCCTGCTACTAGTCTGCTGATCAGCTAAGTGGACTTTGTCCTTTTGTTTTGTACCTTTTGTCCAGTTTGCAGTTTTTGTAATTCTCTGTAGCTGGAAGCTCTTGCGGGCTGAAATTGCCACTCCTGTGTCATGAGTTGACACAGGAGTCTTAAAGTAATTTCAGGATGGTTTTTGAAAGGGTTTTCAGTTGTCCGTGAAGTCCTCTTTTGTATCCTTCTGCTATCTAGTAAGTGGACCTCTCTTTGCTAAATCTACTTTCATACTGTGTATGTCTTTTCCTCTTAATTCACCGTTATTACATGTGGGGGGCTGCTATCATCTTTTGGGGTATTTCCCTAGAGGTAAGCCAGGTCTGTTTCTTCCTCTACCAGGCGTAGTTAGTCCTCCGGCTGGCGCGTGGCATATAGGAAGCCGTAGGTATGCTCCCTGGCTACTGTTAGTTGTGTGGTAGATTTAGCTCACGGTCAACTCGAGTTTCCATCACCCGAGAGCTCGTTCGTTACTTATGTGTTTTTTACGTTCCCTTGCCATTGGGAACCATGACAGTATGACCGGCCAGCAAAGTGTTAATTGTTTGGGCTGAAGCAGGAGAAAAAGAAGTGTTGAAGGGAAATTTTTTTTTTTTTTCTTTCCCTCAGAGTTTTGCTGCCTAGCCCTTAATTGCTGTCTAGCTGCTTCTTATCTCCTCTTAACCCTTGAATGGCTCTGACCTTAGCTGTTTAACATGGATGTCCAGAGTTTGGCTGCAGGTTTAAATAATCTTGCTACGAAGGTTCAAAATTTACAAGATTTTGTTATACATGATCCTATTTCTGAACCTAAAATCCCTACACCAGAGGTGTTTTCCGGAGATAGATCTCGGTTTTTGAATTTCAAATATAATTGTAAATTATTCCTTTCTCTCAGACCTCACTCCTCAGGAGATCCTGTCCAGCAGGTTAAGATTGTAATCTCTTTGCTGCGAGGTGACCCTCAAAATTGGGCATTTTCATTGGCACCAGGGGATCCTGCGTTGCTCAATGTGGATGCGTTTTTCCTGGCTTTAGGGTGCTTTATGAGGAACCTAATTTGGAGATTCAAGCTGAAAAAGCTTTGATAGCCCTATCTCAAGGGCAAGCGGAGATATACTGCCAAAAATTTCGTAGGTGGTCTGTGCTTACTCAGTGGAATGAGTGCGCCTTAGCGGCAAATTTCAGAGAGGGCCTTTCTGATGCCGTTAAAGATGTTATGGTCGGGTTCCCTGCGCCTACAGGTCTGAATGAGTCCATGACAATGGCAATTCAGATTGATCGGCGTTTGCGGGAGCGCAAACCCGTGCACCATTTGGCGGTATCTTCTGAAGAGACGCCAGAGAAAATGCAATGTGACAGAGTTATGTCCAGAAGCGAGCGGCAGAATTATAGGCGTAAAAATGGGTTATGCTTCTATTGTGGTGATTCTGCTCATGTTATATCGGCATGCTCTAAGCGTACTAGGAAGGTTGACAAGTCCATTTCAATTGGCACTTTACAGTCCAAATTTATTTTGTCTGTAACCTTGATTTGTTCATTATCAGTTATTACCGTGGATGCCTATGTGGACTCGGGCGCCGCTCTGAGTCTTATGGACTGGTCCTTTGCCAGGCGCTGTGGGTTTGATTTAGAGCCTCTGGAAGTCCCTATACCTCTGAAGGGTATTGATTCTACACCTTTGGCTTGTAATAAACCACAGTTCTGGACGCAAGTGACTATGCGTATGACTCCAGACCATCAGGAGGTGATTCGCTTCCTTGTGTTGTACAATTTACATGATGTTTTGGTGCTTGGATTACCATGGTTACAGTCTCATAACCCAGTCCTTGACTGGAAGGCTATGTCTGTGTTAAGCTGGGGATGTCGGGGGGCTCATGGGGACACTCCTATGGTGTCCATTTCGTCATCTATTCCATCTGAGATTCCGGCATTTTTGTCTGATTATCGTGATATTTTTGAAGAGCCTAAGATTGGTTCACTCCCTCCTCACAGGGATTGTGATTGCGCCATAGATCTGATTCCTGGCAGTAAATTTCCAAAGGGTCGTTTGTTTAACCTATCTGTACCTGAACATGCTGCTATGCGCGAGTATATTAAGGAGTCCCTGGAAAAGGGACATATTCGTCCTTCTTCATCACCCTTAGGAGCCGGTTTTTTCTTTGTCTCTAAAAAGGATGGCTCTCTGAGGCCTTGTATTGATTATCGTCTCCTGAATAAAATTACAGTCAAATATCAGTATCCGTTGCCTTTGCTGACTGATTTGTTTGCTCGCATAAGGGGGGCTAAGTGGTTCTCTAAGATTGATCTTCGTGGGGCGTATAATTTGGTGCGAATTAAGCAGGGGGATGAGTGGAAGACCGCATTTAATACGCCTGAGGGCCATTTGGAGTATTTGGTAATGCCTTTCGGCCTTTCTAATGCACCTTCTGTCTTTCAGTCCTTAATGCATGATATTTTCCGGGAATATTTGGATAAATTTATGATTGTGTACTTGGATGATATTTTGATTTTTTCTGATGACTGGGAGTCTCATGTTCAGCAGGTCAGGAGGGTTTTTCAGGTTTTGCGGGAGAATTCTTTGTGTGTAAAGGGTTCAAAGTGTGTTTTTGGGGTTCAGAAAATTTCATTTTTGGGGTATATTTTTTCCCCTTCTTCTATTGAGATGGACCCTGTCAAGGTTCGGGCTATTTACGACTGGACGCAGCCTACTTCTCTGAAGAGTCTCCAGAAATTCTTGGGCTTTGCTAATTTTTATCGTCGATTTATAGCTGGTTTTTCTGGCGTTGCTAAACCTCTGACGGATTTGACTAAAAAGGGTGCTGATGTTGCCAATTGGTCCCCTGCTGCCGTGGAGGCCTTTCGGGAGCTTAAGTGCCGCTTTTTTTCTGCCCCTGTGTTGCGCCAGCCTGATGTTTCTCTTCCCTTTCAGGTTGAGGTCGATGCTTCCGAGATCGGAGCGGGGGCGGTTTTGTCGCAGAAAAGTTCCGACTGCTCAGTGATGAGACCTTGTGCGTTCTTTTCGCGAAAATTTTCGGCCGCCGAGCGAAACTATGATGTTGGTAATCGGGAGCTTTAGGCCATGAAGTGGGCATTTGAGGAGTGGCGTCATTGGCTTGAGGGTGCCAGACATCAGGTGGTAGTTTTGACTGATCACAAGAATTTAATTTATTTGGAGTCTGCCAGGCGCCTGAATCCTAGACAGGCACGTTGGTCGTTTTTCTTTTCCCGGTTTAATTTTGTGGTCTCGTACTTACCGGGTCCTAGGAATGTGAAAGCAGATGCTCTTTCTAGGAGTTTTGAGCCTGACTCTCCTGGGAATTCTGAACCTGCTGGTGTCCTTAAGGATGGAGTGGTTTTGTCTGCTGTCTCTCCAGATTTGCAACGTGCTTTGCAAGAATTTCAGGCGGATAGACCTGATCGTTGTCCGTCTGGTAGACTGTTTGTTCCTGACGAGTGGACCACTAGAGTCATCTCGGAAGTTCATTCTTCTACTCTGGCAGGTCATCCGGGAATTTTTGGCACCAGAGATTTGGTGGCTAGATCCTTCTGGTGGCCTTCCCTGTCTCGAGATGTGCGTGTTTTTGTGCAGTCTTGCATTGTGTGTGCTCGGGCCAAGCCTTGTTGTTCTAGGGCTAGTGGGTTGTTGTTGCCCTTGCCTATTCCGAAGAGGCCTTGGACGCACATCTCTATGGACTTTATCTCGGATCTCCCTGTTTCTCAGAAGATGTCTGTCATCTGGGTGGTGTGTGACCGTTTTTCTAAAATGGTTCATTTGGTGCCATTGCCTAAGTTGCCTTCCTCATCTGAGTTGGTCCCTCTGTTTTTTCAAAATGTGGTTCGCTTGCATGGTATTCCGGAAAACATCGTTTCTGACAGGGGTACCCAGTTCGTGTCTAGATTTTGGCGGGCAGTCTGTGCCAGGTTGGGCATTGATTTGTCCTTTTCGTCTGCATTCCATCCTCAGACCAATGGCCAGACGGAGCGAACTAATCAAACTTTGGAGACTTATTTGAGGTGTTTTGTGTCTGCGGATCAGGATGATTGGGTTGCCTTTCTGCCGTTGGCGGAGTTTGCTCTTAATAATCGGGCTAGTTCTGCCACTTTGGTTTCTCCTTTCTTTTGCAATTCAGGGTTTCATCCGCGTTTTTCATCTGGTCAGGTTGAATCTTCGGATTGTCCTGGAGTGGATGCGGTGGTGGATCGGTTGCATCGGATTTGGGGACAAGTGGTGGATAATTTGGAATTGTCCCAGGAGAGGACTCAGCAGTTTGCTAACCGTCGTCGTCGTGTTGGTCCCCACCTTCGCGTTGGGGACTTGGTGTGGTTGTCTTCCCGTTTTGTCCCTATGAGAGTTTCTTCTCCCAAATTTAAGCCTCGGTTCATCGGTCCTTATAGGATTTTGGAGATTCTTAACCCTGTTTCCTTTCGTTTGGACCTCCCGGCATCTTTCGCTATCCATAATGTGTTCCATCGGTCGTTGTTGCGGAGATATGAGGTACCGGTGGTTCCTTCTACTGAACCTCCTGCTCCTGTGCTGGTGGAGGGTGAATTGGAGTACGTCGTGGAGAAGATCTTGGACTCCCGTATTTCCAGACGGAGACTTCAATATCTGGTTAAATGGAAAGGCTATGGTCAGGAAGATAATTCTTGGGTAACTGCCTCTGATGTTCATGCCTCGGATTTGGTTCGTGCCTTTCATAGGGCTCATCCAGATCGCCCTGGCGGTTCTTGTGAGGGTTCGGTGCCCCCTCCTTAAGGGGAGGGTACTGTTGTGTATCCGCTTTTTGGGCTCCCCTGGTGGTTGCTGGTGGTACTGGTGGCTTGTTTGCACCTTGCTTCTTCTGTTCACCTGCTTCCATCAGTGTTTGGGAGTTTCCTATTTAGCCTTGCTCTCCAGTCATTTCCTTGCCGGTCATCATTGTAACCAGAGCCTTCGATTGCATGTTCCTGCTACTAGTCTGCTGATCAGCTAAGTGGACTTTGTCCTTTTGTTTTGTACCTTTTGTCCAGTTTGCAGTTTTTGTAATTCTCTGTAGCTGGAAGCTCTTGCGGGCTGAAATTGCCACTCCTGTGTCATGAGTTGACACAGGAGTCTTAAAGTAATTTCAGGATGGTTTTTGAAAGGGTTTTCAGTTGACCGTGAAGTCCTCTTTTGTATCCTTCTGCTATCTAGTAAGTGGACCTCTCTTTGCTAAATCTACTTTCATACTGTGTATGTCTTTTCCTCTTAATTCACCGTTATTACATGTGGGGGGCTGCTATCATCTTTTGGGGTATTTCCCTAGAGGTAAGCCAGGTCTGTTTCTTCCTCTACCAGGCGTAGTTAGTCCTCCGGCTGGCGCGTGGCATATAGGAAGCCGTAGGTATGCTCCCTGGCTACTGTTAGTTGTGTGGTAGATTTAGCTCACGGTCAACTCGAGTTTCCATCACCCGAGAGCTCGTTCGTTACTTATGTGTTTTTTACGTTCCCTTGCCATTGGGAACCATGACACAGTCCACTCCTTGCATCTCCCCCAAATTTTTGAATAGCCTTTTCCTAACAATCCTTTCAAGGCTGCGGTTATCCCGATTGCTTGTGCACCTTTTTCTACAACACTTTTTCTGTCCACTCAACTTTCCATTAATATGCTTTGATGCAGCACTCTGTGAACAGCAAGTTTCTTTAGCAATGACCTTTTGTGGTTTACCCTCCTTGTGGAGTGTGTCAATGACTGTCTTCTGGACATCTGTCAATTCAGCAGTCTTCCCCATGATTGTGGTACTTACTGAAACAGACTAAGGGACCTTAGGAAGCCTTTGCAGGTGTTTTTGTTAATTATTCTAATTTACTGAGATAATGACTCTTGGGTTTTCATTGGCTGTAAGCGATAATATTCAACATTAACATAAATAAACACTTGAAATAGATCAATCTGTTTGTAATGACTGTATATAATAAAGTTTCACTTTTTGTATTGAAGAACTGAAAAAAATAACTTTGTGATGATATTCTAATTTTGTGAGAAGCACCTGTATATCTTATCAGAGAAATCTGCTTTCTCTTCCAGGAATGATCAGTCATTCTCAATTCAGAAGCAAAATCTGTATTCAGTGAAGACAGACTTTCCCATTACTGAGGTAGGAGATGGAAGTAACTACTGATGAGAACCAATGTAATGGGCAGAGCTTCTCCTCTTCCCTTCTTCCTTCTACATATAATCTTATGAGCAACTGACATCTCTTATCTCAGTACTGTAATCAATTAATACAGATTTTCCCCCTAAATTGAGAATTTGAGAATGAGTGATCGATCCAGGAGGAGAAAGAAGCAGATTTTTCTGCTAAAATATATTACAAAGTTGCATTTTTTTCTCATGGACTATTGAATTAAGAAATAAAAATTAAAACGACGGTTACTCTTTAACCCCTTAGTGACAGAGCCAATTTGGTACTTAATGACCGAGCCAATTTTTACAATTCTGACCAGTGTCACTTTATGAGGTTATAACTCTGGAACGCTTTATCGGATCCCGCTGATTCTGAGATTGTTTTTTCGTGACATGTTGTACTTCAAGTTAGTGGTAACATTTCTTCGATATTACTTGCGATTATTTATGAAAAAAATGGAAATATGGCGAAAATTTTTAAAATTTTGCAATTTTCAAACTTTGTATTTTTATGCCCTTAAATCAGAGAGATATGTCACAAAAAATAGTTAATAAATAACATTTCTCACATGTCTACTTTACATCAGCACAATTTTGGAAACAATTTTTTTTTTTGTTAGGGAGTTATAAGGGTTAAAAGTTGACCAGCAATTTCTCATTTTTACAACACCATGTTTTTTTTAGGGACCACATCACCTTTGAAGTGATTTTGAGGGGTCTATATGATAGAAAATAACCAAGTGTGACACCATTCTAAAAACTGCACCCCTCAAGCTGCTCAAAACCACATTCAAGAAGTTTATTAACCCTTTACGTACTTCACAGGAACTAAAACAATGTGGAAGAAAAAAATTAACATTTTACTTTTTTTTGCAAACATTTTACTTCAGAACCATTTTTTTTAATTTTCACAAGTGTAAAAACAGAAATTTAACCACAAATTTTGTTGTGCAATTTTTCCTGAGTACGCCGATACCCCATATGTGGAGGTAAACCACTGTTTGGGCGCACCGCAGAGCTTGGAAGTGAAGGAGCACCGTTTGACTGTTTCAATGCAGAATTGGCTGGAATTGAGATCGGACGCCATGTCGCGTTTGGAGAGCCCCTAATGTGCCTAAACAGTGGAAACCCCCCACAAGTGACACCATTTTGGAAACTAGACCCCCCAAGGAACTTATCTAGATGTGTGGTGAGCACTTTGAACCCCCAAGTGCTTCACAGAAGTTTATAACGTAGAGCCGTGAAAATAAAAAATCGCATTTGTTTTCACAAAAATGATTTTTTCGCCCACAAATTCTTATTTTCACAAGGGTAACAGGAGAAATTAGACCACAAAAGTTGTTGTGCAATTTCTCCTGAGTACGTCGATACCCCATATGTGGAGGTAAACCACTGTTTGGGCGCACCGCAGAGCTTGGAAGTGAAGGAGCACCGTTTGACTTTTTCAATGCAGAATTGGCTGGAATTGAGATCGGATGCCATGTCGCGTTTGGAGAGTCCCTGATGTGCCTAAACAGTGGAAACCCCCCACAAGTGATACCATTTTGGAAACTAGACCCCCCAAGGAACTTATCTAGATGTGTGGTGAGCACTTTGAACCCCCAAGTGCTTCACAGAAGTTTATAACGTAGAGCCGTGAAAATAAAAAATCTCATTTTTTCTACAAAAATGATCTTTTTGCCCCCAAATTTTTATTTTCACAAGGGTAACGGGAGAAATTAGACCACAAAAGTTGTTGTGCAATTTCTCCTGAGTACGTCGATACCCCATATATGGGGGTAAACCACTGTTTGGGCGCACCGCAGAGCTTGGAAGTGAAGGAGCACCGTTTGACTTTTTCAATGCAGAATTGGCTGGAATTGAGATCGGATGCCATGTCGCGTTTGGAGAGTCCCTGATGTGCCTAAACAGTGGAAACCCCCCACAAGTGATACCATTTTGGAAACTAGACCCCCCAAGGAACTTATCTAGATGTGTGGTGAGCACTTTGAACCCCCAAGTGCTTCACAGAAGTTTATAACGTAGAGCCGTGAAAATAAAAAATCTCATTTTTTCTACAAAAATGATCTTTTTGCCCCCAAATTTTTATTTTCACAAGGGTAACAGGAGAAATTAGACCACAAAAGTTGTTTTGCAATTTCTCCTGAGTACGTCGATACCCCATATATGGGGGTAAACCACTGTTTGGGCGCACCGCAGAGCTTGGAAGAGAAGGAGTGTCGTTTTACTTTTTCAATGTAGAATTGGCTGGAATTGAGATCGGACGCCATGTCACATTTGGAGAGCCGCTGATGTGCCTAAACAGTAGAGACCCCCCACATATGACACCATTTTGGAAACTAGACCCCTTAAGGAACTTATCTAGATGTGTGGTGAGCACTTTAAACCCCCAGGTGCTTCACAGAAGTTTATAACGTAGAGCCGTGAAAATAAAAAAATCGCATTTTTTCTACAAAAATGATCTTTTTGCCTCCAAATTTTTATTTTACCAAGGGTAACAGGAGAAAATGGACCCCAGAAGCTGTTGTACAATTTGTCTTGAGTACGCCGACACCCCATATGTGGGGGTAAACCACTGTTTGGGCGCATGGCTGAGCTCGGAAGCAAAGGAGCGCCATTTGACTTTTCAATGCAAAATTGACTGGAATTGAGATCGGACGCCATGTCGCGTTTGGAGAGCCCCTGATGTGCCTAAACAGCAGAAACCCCCCAAAAGTGACCCCATTTTGGAAACTAGACCCCCCATGGAACTTATCTAGATGTGTAGTGAGAACTTTGAATGCCCAAGTGCATCACAGAAGTTTATAATGCAGAGTCGTGAAAATAAAAAATATATATTTTTTAACAATAAAGATTTTTTAGCCCCCAAGTTTTTATTTTCACAAGGGTAACAAGAGAAATTGGACCCCAAAAGTTGTTGTCCAATTTGTCCTGAGTATGCTGGTACCCCATATGTGGGGGTAAACCACTGTTTGGGCGCATGGCAGAGCTCGGAAGGGAAGGAGTGCCATTTTGGAATGCAGACTTTGATAGAATTGTCTGCGGGCGTTATGTTGCCTTTGCAGACCCCTAATGTACCTAAACAGTAGAAACCCCCAACAAGTGACCCCATTTTGGAAAATAGACCCCCCAAGGAACTTATCTAGATATGTGGTGAGAACTTTGAATGCCCAAGTGCTTCACAGAAGTTTATAATGCAGAGTAGTGAAAATAAAAAATATTTTTTTTCCCACAAAAAAGATTTTTTTAGCCCCCAAATTTTTATTTTCACAAGGGTAACAAGAGAAATTGGACCCCAAAAGTTGTTGTCCAATTTGTCCTGAGTATGCTGGTACCCCATATGTGGGGGTAAACCACTGTTTGGGCGCATGGCAGAGCTCGGAAGGGAAGGAGTGCCATTTTGGAATGCAGACTTTGATAGAATTGTCTGCGGGCGTTATGTTGCCTTTGCAGACCCCTAATGTACCTAAACAGTAGAAACCCCCAACAAGTGACCCCATTTTGGAAAATAGACCCCCCAAGGAACTTATCTAGATATGTGGTGAGAACTTTGAATGCCCAAGTGCTTCACAGAAGTTTATAATGCAGAGTAGTGAAAATAAAAAATATTTTTTTTCCCACAAAAAAGATTTTTTTAGCCCCCAAATTTTTATTTTCACAAGGGTAACAAGAGAAATTGGACCCCAAAAGTTGTTGTCCAATTTGTCCTGAGTATGCTGGTACCCCATATGTGGGGGTAAACCACTGTTTGGGCGCACGGCAGAGCTCGGAAGGGAAGGAGCGCCATTTTGCAATGCAGACTTTGATAGAATTGTCTGCGGGCGTTATGTTGCGTTTGCAGACCCCTAATGTACCTAAACAGTAGAAACCCCCACAAGTGACCAAATTTTGGAAACTAGACCCCCTAAGGAACTTATCTAGATATGTGGTGAGAACTTTGAAAGCTCAAGTGCTTCACAGAAATTTATAATGCAGAGTAGTGAAAATAAAAAAATATATTTTTTTCCAACAAAAAAGATTTTTAGCCCCCAAGTTTTTATTTTCACAAGGGTAACAGGAGAAATTGGACCCCAAAAGTTGTTGTCCAATTTATCCCGAGTACGCTGATCCCCCATATGTGGGGGTAAACCACTGTTTGGGCGCACGGCAGAGCTCAGAAGGGAGGGAGTACCATTTGACTTTTTTAGCGCAAAATTGGCTGTCGTGTTTGGAGACCCCCTGATGTACCTAAACAGTGGAAACCCCCCAATTCTAACTCCAACCCTAACCCCAACACAGCCCTAACCCTAATCTCAACCCGATCCATAATCCTAATCACAACCCTAACGATAATCACAACCCTAACCCCAAAACAGCCCTAATCTCAACCCTAACCATAACCCTAATCAAAACCCTAAATCCAACACACCCCTAACCCTAATCCCAACCGACGCAAGTGTGAAAGAAGCCTTAGGCTACTTTCAGACATAGCGCATTTTTGAGCGCTATTTTGCGGGCGCTTTTCAAAAATGTGCAATGTCATTTTCGTCTGCCGGCAAAGTGAATGAGAAATTCACTTTGCCGTTCAGACACACCGCAAAAAAACGCGGCGCTTTTGTCTGCAAACACGCCGGCGTAAAAAGAATTGACATGTCAATTCTTTACGCAGCGGCGTGTCTGCGTATCCCCCTAGGGCCCCATATTACCTTCCACACACAGCGCCTTTGTCCTGGGTGTCGGCGTCTTTGTACGGAGGGGTTGACACCCAGGACCGGACGTGACGTCGGACAGGAAGAGGGAAGCCCCCGCCCCCCAGTGAAGCAGCATGGAGTCCTTCTGTGTGTGTGTGTGCGTGTGTGTGCGTGTGTGTGCGTGTGTGTGCGTGTGTGTGTCCCCATGCGACGCTAGTGCCACCATTGTGCTAAGTCGCCGTATGGGACTACTACTCCCATCCGGTATTAGGATGGGAGAGTTGTCCCTGTGTCCGGCGACTTAGCACAATTGTAAAGTTACACAAAACACCTACACACAATACACATACATGACACACAGTACATACAACATATAACACAGAGTATATACTCACCAACAGCACACTGGTAGGCGAAGCCTTCGATCCTCCAGGAAAAAATCCAAAAATAATAAACCAAATTCATACTCCCTGTCCGCAGAATCCATAAAACGAGTGTCCCACGCCGATCGGCTGCTCTCCGGCGATACACTGCCAGGAGCGAAGCTCCTAGCAGTGTATCGCGTACTGTTCCGGAGTTCAATGACTCCGGCGTCTCGGTTAACAGCAGTACAGCTGCGTTGAACTTTCCCACGCAGCACTGCCGTTAAGCGAGAGTGCCGGGGTCAATGACCGCCGGTAAACTCGCTCGCGCATGCGCAGTGACACACCGACAGGAACTATGGCTCCTGTCAGTGTGTTGCTGCAGCCGTGGAGAGCAGACATATCTCTGGATGTGTCTGTTCTCCATGGAAAATCTTGATACGTGGCACTTAAATATGTGGCAATTAAATACGTGACACGTGGCACTTATACGTGATACGTGTCACTTAAATACGTGGCACTGAAATACGTGATACGTGGCACTTTGATACGTGGCACGTGTCTCTTAAATACGTGGCACGTGAAACTGAAAGATGTGGCACGTGGCACTTTGATACGTGGCACGTGGCACTTTGATACGTGGCACGTGGCACTGAAATATGTGGCACGTGGCACTTTGATACGTGGCACGTGGCACTTTGATACGTGGCACGTGGCACTTTGATACGTGGCACTGAAATGTGTGGCACGTGGCACTTTGATACGTGGCACGTGGCACTTAAATACGTGGCACGTGGCACTGAAATATGTGGCACGTGGCACTTTGATACGTGGCACGTGTCTCTTAAATACGTGGCACGTGGCACTGAAAGATGTGGCACGTGGCACTTTGATACGTGGCACGTGGCACTTTGATACGTGGCACGTGGCACTGAAATATGTGGCACGTGGCACTTTGATACGTGGCACTTTGATACGTGGCACGTGGCACTTTGATACGTGGCACGTGGCACTTTGATACGTGGCACGTGGCACTTTGATACGTGGCACTGAAATATGTGGCACGTGGCACTTTGATACGTGGCACGTGTCACTTAAATACGTGGCACGTGGCACTGAAATATGTGGGACACGTTGCACAAAAAAGTTACATGTAGTTTTTTTTGTGTCGACGGTCCGCCGAAGCACGACGCATCCGTCGCACGACGGATGCGACATGTGGCAATCCGTCGCAATGCGTCGCTAATGCAAGCCAATGGAGAAAAAACGCATCCTGCAAGCACTTTTGCAGGATGCGTTTTTTCTCCAACGACGCATTGCGACGGAAGCCAAAAAACGCTAGTGTGAAAGTAGCCTAACCCTAGCCCTAACCCTAACCCTAAATTTAGCCCCAACCCTAACCCTAACTCTAACCCTAACCCTAACTCTAACTCTAACCCTAACCCTAACCCTAACCCTAATTTTAGCCCCAACTTGTCTTCTCCTGCCGGCCGGCAGATGGCAGCAGATGGCGGGCGCACTGCGCATGCGCCCGCCATGATGAAAAAGCCGGCCGGCAGGAGAAGACAGAAGAGGACCCAGGGACCCCGGGTGAGTATGATAGGGTCCCCGAATCCCCCTATTTCTCTGTCCTCTGATGTGCGATCACATCAGAGGACAGAGAAATAACTGATCGCTTTTTTTTTTTTTTTTTTTTTTGCGGTCGCCGGTAAACTGTTAATTACCGGCGATCGCAAAGCAGGGGTCGGTGCAAATCGACCCCGATCATGTTCTTTGGGGTCTCGGCTACCCCCGGCAGCCGAGACCCCAAAGAACATCCGGGTGCCGGGCGGCGGGCGTACTGCGCGTGCGCCCGCCATTTTTTCCCGGAAAAAAGATGGCGGCGCCCATGGGGAGACACGAGGAGCACCGGGGGAGGTAGGTAAGTATTGGGGGGCTATTGGGGGCCATCGGGGACCACATTTCTCTGTCCTCCGATGTGCGATCACATCGGAGGACAGAGAAATTAAACGGCAAATCGCGTTTTTTTTTTTTTTGTTGCGACCGCCGGTAAACGGTTAATTACCGGCGATCGCAACTCGGGGGTCGGTAAAAACCCCCCGAATCATGTTCTCTGGGGTCTCGGCTACCCTCGGCAACCGAGACCCCAGAGAAAATCCGACTCTGGGGGGCGCTATTCACTTTTTCCACAGCGCCGTTAATTAACGGCGCTGTGGTTTAAGTACCCTTAGCGGCCGCCGTTAAAAGGCGTATCGGCGGTCGTTAAGGGGTTAAAGCCCTCGTGCATTAAAAAACAAACAAAAACAAGTGCTAATACAGGTTTGTCATTGGAAAAATAAAAAAAGTTACGGCTCTTGGAAAAAAGGAAAACAAAATTAAACCACATAAAACAAAAATTTGCTCTGATGGGAAGTGGTCGATAATATGCTGCCATTGGTGTCAGTGGCCTATTCCATTCCATTACAGTAGCAAGGTGACATTAACCCCTTATTACCCCATATCCCACCGCTACAGGGGAGTGGGAAGAAAGAGGCTAAGTGCTAGAATAGGCGCATCTTACAGATGTGCCTTTTCTGGGGTAGCTTGGGGCAGATGTTTTTAGCCGGGGGGGGGGGGGGGCAATAACCATGGTCCCTCTCTAGGCTATTAATATCTGCCCTCAGTCACTGGCTTTCCCTCTCTGGCGGAGAAAATTACGCGGGAGCCCACGCCAGTTTTTTCCGTGAATTAACCCTTTAATTTAACACCTAGAGCTCCCAAATGTTGCACAGACACACACACTACTAACATTATTAGTGAGGGATATATAAAAATATAACGGATATGCAGTGGTTTACTGTATGTAAACCATGTCTCATATCCTGTCAGGTTCGGTAAGGACTTAGCAAAAGCCGACAATTGAATTACCGGCTTTTATGCTATCAAGCTCTGTATTAAATATAAATAAATATATATATATATATGTGCGTCTCAGAGACATACAGTGTATATATATATATATATATATATATATATATATATATATATATATATACAGTTAGGTCCATATATATTTGGACAGAGACAACATTTTTCTAATTTTGGTTATAGACATTACCACAATGAATTTTAAACAAAACAATTCAGATACAGTTGAAGTTCAGACTTTCAGCTTTCATTTGAGGGTATCCACATTAAAATTGGATGAAGGGTTTAGGAGTTTCAGCTCCTTAACGTGTGCCACCCTGTTTTTAAAGGGACCAAAAGTAATTGGACAATTGACTCCAAGGCTATTTCATGGACAGGTGTGGGCAATCCCTTCATTATATCATTCTCAATTAAGCAGATAAAAGGCCTGGAGTTGATTTGAGGTGTGGTGCTTGCATTTGGAAGGTTTTGCTGTGAAGTAAACATACGGTCAAAGGAGTACTCCATGCAGGTGAAACATGCCACCCTAAAGCTGTGAAAACAGAAAAAATGCATCCGAGAAATTGCTACAATATTAGGAGTGGCAAAATCTACAGTTTGGTACATCCTGAGTAAGAAAGAAAGCACTGGTGAACTCATCAATGCAAAAAGACCTGGGCGCCCACGGAAGACAACAGTGGTGGATGATCGCAGAATAATCTCCATGGCGAAGAGAAACCCCTTCACAACAGCCAACCAAGTGAACAACACTCTCCAGGAGGTAGGCGTATCAATATCCAAATCTACCATAAAGAGAAGACTGCATGAAAGTAAATACAGAGGGTTCACTGCACGGTGCAAGCCACTCATAAGCATCAAGAAGAAAAAGGCTAGACTGGACTTTGCTAAAAAACATCTAAAAAAGCCAGCACAGTTCTGGAAGAACATTCTTTGGACAGATGAAACCAAGATCAACCTCTACCAGAACGATGGAAAGAGAAAAGTATGGCGAAGGCTTGGTACAGCTCATGATCCAAAGCATACCACATCATCTGTAAAACCCGGCGGAGGCAGTGTGATGGCTTGGGCATGCATGGCTGCCAGTGGCACTGGGTCACTAGTGTTTATGGATGATGTGACACAGGACAGAAGCAGCCAAATGAATTCTGAGGTATTCAGAGACATACTGTGTGCTCAGATCCAGCCAAATGCAGCCAAACTGATTGGTCGTTGCTTCGTACTACAGATGGACAATGACCCAAAACATAAAGCCAAAGCAACCCAGGAGTTTATTAAAGCAAAGAAGTGGAATATTCTTGAATGGCCAACTCAGTCTCCTGATCTCAACCCAATTGAGTATGCATTTCACTTGTTAAAGACTAAACTTCAGACAGAAAGGCCCACAAACAAACAGCAACTGAAAACCACCGCAGTGAAGGCCTGGCAGAGCATCAAAAAGGAGGAAACACAGCGTCTGGTGATGTCCATGAGTTCAAGACTTCAGGCAGTCATTGCCAACAAAGGGTTTTCAACCAAGTACTTGAAATGAACATTTTATTTAAAACTATTTAATCTGTCCAATTACTTTTGGTCCCTTTAAAAACAAGGTGGCACATGTTAAGGAGCTGAGACTCCTAAACCCTTCATCCAATTTTAATGTGGATACCCTCAAATGAAAGCTGAAAGTCTGAACTTCAACTGCAGCTGAATTGTTTTGTTTAAAATTCATTGCGGTAATGTCTATAACCAAAATTAGAAAAATGTTGTCTCTGTCCAAATATATATGGACCTAACTGTATATATATATATATATACACACTGTATATAGACTGTACATATGTTTTCACGAATATTTGAGCCCATGGATCCATTCTATGTCCATTTGGCAAGCCGGCGAGAAGATCTTGCCGTACGGATTCCATACGGATGCCATATGGATGACACACGGATACTTTTTGGAGAAAAAAATCGCATCCTCGCATTGAATAAAGATCACTGCTCAGGAACTTTTCTGCGTATCTAAGTCGTAAAAAACGGACCATATTTTTATACGTTAGGTGTGAAGCCGGCCTTAAAGAAGCACTCTCATTAAGTTTTTTCTTCATTAAAGTATGGTAGGCTGGAGACAGTTTGATACTACCGGTCACAGGAGGTGCTTGAATCTGGATGTTACTGTGTTGGGAGTGTGTGATGGGAGAATGCTGAATGGGGGTTTGGTGTGAACCCCTGGATCTTGATTGTGTAGAAAAACTTTGGTTATCATTATACACGTAATGGTGGCTTTGGTTGCCACTACTGTGAGGTGGGACAGGAGATGGATGTGGCTCACGACCCTCTAGCAGAGCTGAATTTGGCTCTCGGGGTCAGAAAGGTTGGGGACCACTGCATTAGAGGTCGCCAGTGTTGTGTGAAGGTGTCTGATTTTAAGTCTCTGGCCAGTTTTTGTCCCCTTGCGCTTAACCCATGGTGCAGAAGCAAAGCTGTCTCTACTTGAAGCATTGGAGAACTCACAGTTTGGGTTAAGGGCGCAGCTATGCCACTGGTCCAAACTATCAATCTACAGGAGTGCACCATTACCCAGAAAGCTGGAAGCCTGGAGGCAGGGAAGTAGTGTGCTCCTGAAGATTGGTCTTGCAACAGCCCCTGAAGATGTCTTCTTATGTCTTTTGTATACAGGTTGTCAGAAAGATGACTTGATATTTATTACCTTTACCACTGACATCAAGGGTCCTTTTATGGATGTCTTTACCATCAAACAGTTCAAGAGTATATAGACCACGGTCGGAGTCCATAGGATTATTTATTTGAAGCCATACTTGGTTGTCTGTGCTGCCAGATTTATCCTTTTCCGTACTGGCCATTTTCTCTGTTCTGTGGATAGAAATGACTGTTTCATTTATACGGGTATTTAAATGGCAATTATGTCACCATAGATTACATAGTGAATATAGAAACCTAAACATGCATGTACAGCTAGTCAGTCTGTGACTGTGAATGGCATCCTTGTAGTCTGCTTACATAGACAAGCTATATAAAGCAGTGGCGGATAGCCTGGGTATCATTGGAGCCAAATATCCAGTCTCTAACATTTTTATTTGGTCTATGTTAAAAATAATTTTATTTAAAGGGAACCTGTCACCCCCAAAATCGAAGATGAGCTAAGCCCACCAGCATCAGGGGCTTATCTACAGCATTCTGTAATGCTGTAGATAAGCCCCCGATGTAACCTGAAAGATGAGAAAAAGAAGTTAGATTATACTCACCTGGAGGGGCGGTCCGATCCGATGGGCGTTGCGGTCCGGTCTGGGGCCTCCTATTTTCATAGGATGACGTCCTCTTCTTGTCTTCACGCTGCAGCTCCGGTGCAGGCATACATTGTCTGCCCTGTTGAGGACAGAGCAAAGTACTGCAGTGCGCAGACGCTGGGCCTCTCTGACCTTTCCCGGAGCCTGCGCACTGCAGTACTTTGCTCTGCCCTCAACAGGGCAGACAAAGTACGCCTGCGCCGGAGCCATGGCGTGAATTCAAAAAGAAGACGTCATCGTAAGAAGATGGGAGGCGCTGGACCGGACCGCGACGCCCATCGGACCGGACCACAGCGGGACCGCCCCCCCAGGTGAGTATTATCTAACCTCTTTTTCTCATCTTTCAGGATACATCGGGGGCTTATCTACAGCATTACAGAATGCAGAAACCACCACAGCATCACTCTCCACCTTCATTGGACGCCCCTCAGCAGGGTCACGGGCCGGGTCTAGCCACCGTGACAACCCCAGAACTGAGACAGAGAGGCCCGGTACCGGGTACCCCTCGGCTCTGCGGCAGTGGGGGCGCTCCAACTTGGCGTCACGAACAGGATCTACTTAAGCCTGAAGAATCAGGTCATGTGTGCCTTGTGTGATTTATTATACTTGGACTGTGACTTATTGCAAAGACTGTGTATTGCCACTTGCCGCAGGTATGGAAGGCGCCCCTACTCCCCCGGCTGATTCTGCTCCCCTGACCGATCCTGCTCTCCTGACCGATCCCGCTCCCGCGACCGATCCTGCTCTCCTGACCGATCCCGCTCCCGCGACCGCTCCTCACCCCAACAATAACTGTTTCCTCTCGGTGGAGCGGGTGATCCTCACCCCCGACACGATGGGGAGACTGGTGCCTCCACTACCGACCAAGATGGGAGAACCCATAGACGTGAACTCAGAAGGGGTGATCCTCCAGTGGGACACCCCCTGGATCGGGCCAGATGGAGCTCGGGAGGAGGGCCTCACCCTTGCCGTGCTCACTTGGGAAAAATATAAACAATGCTTGATCCTACATTGGAAAAACCGAAAAGAGACAGAACAAACTGACGCGCCAAAAATGATACACCCAAAGCCTGCGCATGGCAGGAAAGACGTGATAAAGCGGGGAACTGTGCTGGCCTTTCACCCAAAGTGGGGTTGGGGCTCCATACAGGAACCGGGACTACCGACTGACGTCTTCGTTACCAGTTGCAACGTGAAGACTCCTTTCCGCAACCGGATATATACATATGCAGCGCCCCAGAGTCCTGGTCGTTGCAGTACTGATGCTCCGCCGCTAAGGGGGGCTATGGTACGTCTGATGGCACTGAAGGAGTTCACCTGACCAGGTATCACAGACACCAATACACTTCACAGTTTGGCCTCCAGGGGGAGCTAAGGGTGCTATGTATTAGGCCACTCCTCACAATCTGGTAAAACTGGGGGCTAGATAGGAAGTTAGGGAGAAGCTGACTGGGTCGGAACCAGGCAACATCCTGTGACAGAGGGTGTTGCAGGGGAAGATTCAGGGGGGTCCCTGTCAGGGGTGGGATCCTGACAGAGGCCTAGCGAACAGAAAGTACGTTACGGGACCGCGCCTGCACTTCATCGCGGCGGTACCCCAAGAAAGGACAAGAAGCGAGGTTTATTGTGTTGAGTGAGAAACGAGATCAACGCAACAAGGAGAAACACCAGTAGGAGTCGTGCTGTAAGACGAGGCAACATCCTACTGAGGCGCGTAGCCGGTGGCCGGAACGCCAAGGAAGTATTGAGCTCCAGGCCTTACTTCAAACCTACGGCAGGACAGTCAGTTATAGGCGGGCTGTCTCACCCAAAATCACCTAAGCAGACACAGGGGGCAACATCTGGAGAGGGGCGACTCTAGGGTCCCGGAAGACCTCCGAGCCTACCCGTCATACGGGTGCGTCCTAGCCATATCATCTGGGGGGACGAAACAGAACATCATAATCGAGTTGTGAGGGAACTTCAGAAACAGACACAACAGTTGTGAGGACTATCCCGTAATCACAGCAGGGAAGGACTACAACACACAAGCGCTAGAAGGTAGGCACAGATTTCCACCTGCAAAGGGAACTCTGGAGGTGCCATCGGACCGGCTGGACTCACGCAGCCCGGTTAACCGTATTTCGGACTGAGGATCCTGAAGCCTTCAGTAAAGAGGTAAAGAGACTGTAACCTGGTGTCCTTGTTATTTACTGCGACCGGCACCGCACACCACCACAGCATCACTCTCCACCTTCATTGGACGCCCCTCAGCAGGGTCACGGGCCGGGTCTAGCCACCGTGACAACCCCAGAACTGAGACAGAGAGGCCCGGTACCGGGTACCCCTCGGCCCTGCGGCAGTGGGGGCGCTCCACATAAACCCCCATGTCCATACTCCCCATCTAGGAGGTAACATAATATTATTGGTATATGCTAAGTCAGTGAGTAAGTCATCTACTACAGAAATGGAAATAGGACATACTTGTGGTGCCACACTGGATTCATGACATCCGTGAACTGTTTCATATCACTGTAGATTTTAATCCCTTCAGCCGTGCCTTGGCATTTTAGAGGAGAGGCAGAAAGTGCTTACAGAACAACAGACAGAATAATCAGTTTATACAGCATGCATTTACAGTAAATGTATATAGCTTTTAATAAATGGTTGTAATAAAGGCAAACTTGAATTCTTATTAGATCACACTGTCAAAGATGAGCATAATTCTAATTTCTGTAGCATTACTTATGTAAATATCAATGTCCAAAATTAACGTATCTTATTACTTTAAAAAATGAATTTAAAACCCTAAGGCAATGTTCACACAATACAAAAAATATCCGCAACTGAGTTCACACTGGTTGTAAATTTCTCCCTGCTCCATTTACTATGCACTGAACATGGTGAAAACCTCAATGAAAATTTGCATAATAATGTACATACTACAGATTGGAAATTCTTGCAATGCTTTAATTCTCATATAAATTATTTTCTGTGGCGTGTAATTGGGATCTCGAAAACCCAATTTACTTGTATTATACTGTAAATTGTTGCAGATTTACAGTATGGAATCCACACCACAAATCCACGATGTGTGAACTTGACCTTATACAAATCACACATAGTTTTGCAGTGAGATAGGGAGAGCAGACTGTCAGTCATTACATGTCTCACACTGGTAACTTCCCCTTTCATTTAAATAGGCTCTGGAGGCAGAGTCTCAGGGAGATCAGTGTCCGAACCAAAGATCTTAACCTCTGCATGACTGTGCGATTTTCCTTTTTTGCGCTTTCTTTTTTTCCTTCTCTTTTAAGAGCCAGAACTTTTTTATTTTTCTGTCAATATGGCCATGTGAGGGCTTGCTTTCAGGGGGATGAATTTTACTTTTAAATGGCACCATTGAATTTACCATATAGTGTACTAGAAAGTAGAAAAAAATTCAAGTGCGGTGAAATTGCAGAAAAAGTGCAATTTCGCCATTGTTTTATGTTTTTTTTTTATTTTCAATGTTCACTATATAGTAAAACTAACCTGGCAATATGATATGAGTATGCAGATACCAAACATTTAAGTCTTTATTTCATTTACGTAGTAAAAAAATCTGAAATTTGTAAGAACATTTTTTTTTTTGCTTATGTCGCCATTTTCCATAGCGTTTTCACTTTTCAGGATTTTACTTTTTACTATCTACCCTTTAGGAGACTTGGAGCTGCAACAGTCCGATCGCCTGTGCAACACATAGCAGTAATTACAATTTCTAATGAACTCGTGGTCAGCTTTCATAGGAGAATCGTCCTTTCTCCAGATGCCCGATTGTCATCACAACCCATCGGTGCCCCGCGATCATGTGACAGGGCTCTGATGGGTGGTGTTTGTGATGCCCTTCCAGCTGGCATGTGTTAAATCCCGCTGTCAATCACTGGTTAACAACAGCGGGTGGACCACCGCTCCACCTGTGGCTGTTAGAAACACTTGATAGCTGATTAAATCAGCCAACAAGTGCGGGAAAATATGTGGGCTCAGCAACGGAGCCCACATCAAAGTCAGGGACCCGCCTTTGATGTAAATATATACGTTAAAGGTCATGAAGGGGTTAGAGGGAGCCTGTCACATAAAAAAAACAACAATCTGCAAATAATTGGTTAATCTGCAGGTTAATAGCATTCTGAACCTGCCTGGTGCCCACAGTTAGAGCCCCGCCACTGCCGAGAGGAAATTTACTTTATTCCTCCCGGCAGCATTCAGGTTTTAGTCACAGGTTGTGCTGGCACAGGTTCAGTCATAGCCATGTGTATAGAGAAGGGTGGCTGGGCAAGACTGACATTCAGACCTAATGCTGAGCTGCTGTCAGTGTCGAGGGACCGATGACAGCAACCAATCTCTATCCACAGAGCATTGACTGAACCTGTGCTGGTGTCGTCCCCGTGACTGAACGGCGTAGGCTTCAGGGGGAATAAAATTAATTTCTTCCTGGCAGCAGGGGCTCTAAGTGCAGGCACCAAGTACCGTAGGTTCAGAACGCTATTAATCTGCAGATTAACAGCGTTTTTTCACGTGACAAATTCCCTTTAAAGAGGCTCCGCCACAAAAAAACCCAAGAATATTTATCACCTTCTCACACAACAGTGGTAAATATATGATCACTGGGGGCATCACAGTTGAGACTTCTACAACCAGTAGAACGTGGGGTCCTGAGCTCTCGACCCTGCCTCAGTACACAACCACACTGAGAAGGGGTTTCAATGGATTAACGGCCACACATGCATATGGCTGCTCTATGCAATGCCTATGGGACTAACAAATAGTGGAGTGTCCCTATCATTACCATAGATATTCTATGGAGCTTCCAAGTCCAGGAGTGACCGCGGCTCCATTCAATCCATCTCACTTGGTTGGACCCTGTTCTAATGATTTAAGACCAACAGTAATGGATCAGTGACCCTTTGAATAGGTGATAAATGTTATTTTGTGAGCTAACCCCAATAAATACACGTAGAATTGATTCTTGTTGGTGTTGGTGGAAGCTGTGTTTCATCTATTTCTGTAGTCCACATGATGCATCTCTGGTCTCAAATATCATTACAGTCTATTTTCATGCAAGCTATAAATATAGGGGATTAGTACGGCTGACCTTTTTAATGACATGCGTACCTGTTGTGTATACACTTTCCAGTATGCAGTAAAATGTCACTGCAAATCTATCATATATCTCAAAGGTGTAACCTTTTTGTAATTTAATAGTTTGCATTTGCCAGTTTGAGAATACTTACCACTTATTCTCGAAATTTCCTTTATTACATCTTGAAATCCTGAAACAATACATAACTATATAAACATGAATTTTATGTAAAATGCATACACTTCTTTACATCTATCAGTATATTTGATCATATTAAATTGACTTCTATATAGAATAAAAGTAAACGTTCAAACACAATTGTTCACACTATTTCCTTGTTCCCGTCAGTGAGAAAAAAAGTGACATCTTTACCTATCATGATCAAAAAGAGTCTGTCTCTTACTAGGCACCTAGCCAGCCACTTTTTGATACTTCCATGTTTTTGCTGTTTTTATTTGTGTAGTGCCACAATGTCTCCGCAAATAGATCATCAACACATACATCAGTCCTTGTCTTAAAGGCTCACATATGCATTACACTGAAATCAGCCGAACTTGCCTGCATCGGGCGCCGGCTGGCAGTCAAATGCTATGACGGAAGAGAGAAGACTCAAGCAAGGGCCAATGCTTTTGTTCTCATGGACTTAAACAGAGGAATCTGAAAGCAGCTATCTCAGTCTCTTATCTCATGAGCAACAAAATTGGACTTTTAATTACAAACAGTCCAATCCTAGTCATGAGGTCCTCATACACACATTAGATACTTGGTCACTTTTGCCCAAATCTGCTAATGTTTAAAGGGGCTTTAATATGCTATGCAACTCAAACATCAATATTAAACTTTGCTGTTCAAGGCTCTCCCAGATAACGTAACCTTCCTTCAATGGAAGTCTTCAAACAGAGGCTGGATAGACATATGTCTGGGATGGTTTAGTGAATCCTGCATTGAGCAGGGAGTTGGACACAATGACCCTGGAGGTCCCTTCCAACTTTAACATTCTATGAGTCTATGATTCTAATCCAAGATATCTGAAATATCGTTTCTATATTTCATCAAAACTTCTGGTTATCCAGAAAGGTCTCTACTGTCATGCACAGTGTAGGAAAGGCTAAGTACAACACAAAGGGATAAGGGGAAGGGAACCAAACACTAGGGAAGGGGGGAGTGGAGACCCTAGACAGATCTAATGTCACTTGTCTGCCTTATCGTCCCGTTATAGGTTCTGCACCTATCGCCGAGCAGGATACCTAATCCCTGCCTGACCCTGGCGATAAGCCCTGCACTGGGAAGGGCTTTTATAGGTACAGAAGGAGTGTCTAGTGAATCAATTTAATTGGTATAACCACAGTACTATTTGAAAACGTTGGCAATATGTTCTGTGAATAAAAAATGCTAAGAAAAGCCCCTCTCTGTTTTGGTGTGGTCTGTGGACCGGGACAGCCAACCGACTTTATGCAGTGGTGTCCCGTGCCATGCAGTTACTATTCACCTGGCGTCTCACTTTCACTGATATCTTTATACTTGGAAATTAGATACCGGTGAAATCAATGATGGAACACGGAGCTGAATAGTTCCTTCTTCGAATACATCATACTATGTGGGGACATCATACAGTATGTGTAGACTGTGGGGGCATCATATTGTATTGGGATCTGTTGATCAAGATACAAGGACTGCATAACAGGAGCTGAATGATTTACTGCTTTATATAAACTTCATAAAAACAGCGAATTATATGGCGTTTATTTGCTGCTACAGATGAGAATGCAAATGACAAGAAATAATATTAATAAGCAGAATTAAGTTCGGATGGTTGGTACGGCCCTCCAGAACAGTTATAGTCTTTCATGTTACTCCTTCGAAAAATTAATTGTCCACCCCTGGTCTAGGGACATCAGGGACATTTGGCCATAGATTTTATAGAACATTTTTTACATAATAGAATATTGTCCTGCTGGACAGTTCCTGTGGGGCATTCACCAAGCTTATGTATAAAACCGTATTATTAATTACTTTGTTGTGATGTTCTTACCTTCCTTAGTAAGGTCCAAGTCACTGATATCTTCTCCCCTGCTATCCTTCACCACAGCTTTGTAGTGTCCTTTCTCTTCATTTGTGAACTGTTGAGAGAAAACTATAGCATTTTAATAACAAAGATGCCATTTCATTACAATATGTAGCTTTTGGTTTCTTGTTACGTATATTCTGAGTGAGCCTGGAAATGCTTATAGCCACTACACTGTTAGGTTTTGGTGAGTTAGAGTAGACTTCTTACAAATGTGTCCCACAATCAGCACTGACAATGTGGGGTCACACAGGAGTAACAAGGAGAACTGTAATATGTTTTAAAACATCCCTCTAGGATGAATTTTGAAATTCTATAGGAAAATAAATATGGCCAAAGATGCAAATTTAGCGGGTTTACCTTTGTGAAAGCTAATGTTCCTGATCCATTTTGTCCATCATATTGACCATTTGGAAGTGGCTTCTTCTCAAAGTACCATTTAAGAGTTGTATCTTTCTCAGTATTTGTCACCTAAACAAAAAGGCAAATCTAACAGAAGTCTGTTTTACTATAATGCATATGTAGAAGTATAAACTGTACATCAAATGTAGCATATGTTATGTCACATGTTTAGGAAAATACCAGGTTAATATCAGACTATGGTATTAGGTGTATTTTAAGACCTATGTCATTGATATGGATTACAGAGTCACAAAACTGAGCCCAGGCAGGGGCACGCTGAGGGATCTCGACAGATGAGGAACGGTGACAGATAAAAGCAGCTATTTTCTCCTGCTAGTATCTCCTTCACTAGTGAGATCTGTATAAGAGCAGGCATTGTTGGATACACTTTATTTTTTGCTATCTAAAGTAATAATAGTGAAGATGCGCGATTGGCTTGGTACAGTTCTTACATCACTATTCGCTATGGAAAACAACTAACCGAGTACATCTCTGTGGATGGTCCCTAAACGTCACCACCATTGTGATTGAAAATTGTCAGAAATTGATGCAAAATCTATCCACCATTGAATACTTGCTGATGGTGTACTATATAACAAGATTTATTTTACCATATCGCTGGGTCGCTATCATCATGGTATTAGTTCATAAAAACTATCTGACCCCAATGACAGTGAATTACTAGGGTCTGTTGTTAGATGGTTCATTCTCAAGGATGTAAGTGATAAATTTACCTCCAAATATATGTGCTTCTAAGAGTTAGATATTTTCAAGAATCCATGAAAGCTCCTGGCTCTTAACCTTAATCCACATAATAAGGATATCACAGAACTTACCTTACACGTTATTATAACATGACACTCTTCTGTAACCTTCCACTCCAACTGCTCCACAAAATGCGGTCCTGTTATAAGGAAACTGCTGTGAGTGACTGTTTATAGTTTACTAATAAATCATTTTAGCACATTTATTAGGCTATGCTCACAGCACTTTTTTGCCACATGTCAGTGCCTTCCTCAGAACTTCCATCTGAAGCCCTAAAAAACAGAATTCAGGCAAAACTGCCCGCGCAGCCATTGAGTTTACTGAATCAGTCACTTTGTGCTCTGTCTTTTTACTTTTTTTTTTTTTTGGGGGGGGGGGGGGGAGGCAACATGTCCAACTTTTGAGGTAGGAAAATAAAGCATTGCCAGCTGCATTTTTTGTCCTCCTCAAAAAAAGTGGACACTTCCCAAGATGGGGTCTGACAGGGCACAAAGTGACCCTGTTTGCTTTATTAAAGGCAAACAGAAGCCCTTGATGGATCCACTGATGTATAGCAAGAATGTGATGTGAACAGAGCCTTAGAGTTGTTGTTCCTATCTTTTCCATACTTTGGTGGGCATTTATAATCTATTTTGCACCTTTTGTGTAATTTACTGTTTTAAAATGTTGCACAAAAAATTGCATACTCAGTCAAGAACAAAGGGGCATAAAAGTGCAGCGACATTTGTAGAGAGAAGTGTAAGAGATTTATCAAACATTGTGCCACAATTTGTTAAAGGGAACTTGAAATCAGAGAATTGCCTATTAAACTAATCCCAGATTCCTGCAGGAAATTATGTGATCATTACAATGATGTTCTTAGCTGAACTATGTGTGTAGCGATTGTGCTATGTTATCAAGTAACAACTTTCCTAAATGAGAGTTGAACCATTACCCCGAGTCATCGGGACGGTATGGTATCCTGGCCGTGTCATCGAGTCATGGTGTGAAGAGACATCTTTTCCCTTTGACTGACCATTCACGTCAGGTGATGTCAGTATCAACATCTTTGAAATCCAGTACAGACACTTACATGTTCCAAACTCAGAACACCTCTGCCATGTGCAGCGAACCGAGTGTATACAAATCCGTCTTACCAAACTCGCTGCACATGAGTCTGCTGCAGACCTCTGGTTGTCATGCCGACCCATCGGTGACCCGCGATTATGTGACGGGGTCACTGATGGGCAGGATTAGTAACGCGCTTCCTGTAAGTACGAGTTAAAAGCTGCTGTCAGAGATTGACAGTGGCATTTACCTAGTTAACAGCCACGGGTGGATCGGAATTCCACCCGCGGCTGTTGCAGGCACATGTCAGCTGTATAGTGCCAGAGCCTGCACCAAACAGGGGGAGTCTGACATGTGCGTACTAGTACACCACATGTCGGAAAGGGGTTAATAGGCAATTTTCTGATGTCAGGTTCCTTTCAATAGTGAGCGCCAGTTTTTTGATGCACATGAATGTTCTAAAGTAAAAAGAGTCTAGCTTTTAGCATGATCCACCAAATCTATTGTACAGCTTGTGGCACTGTGATAGATTCGGTGCATCTTCCGAATGCCTGGACTAAGTTTACGCTGCCTAGCTATTACATTGCATTTGTGAACGAATCGCATTGTTGCAACTTTAACTTTTTTTTCACCTTTCTTCTTTTTCCATTGTTTGCGTTTCTGCTTAGACACTTCAAGAATCTTATCAAAGTCTGTAAATAAAAGTACATTTAAATAAATGCAAAATATTTATAGCAAATATCATTGTGCTTAAACTATGCATGAAACTGTCTATAGTAAGCTACAAATTGTACGGAACATGCAGCCTCTCATAGCTGCCATACTTGATTGCAAACAGTTTGCAGCAGTCAGTAAAGTGTAACTATGGCAAGTTCTTTAGCCGCTACTGTTCGATGCTTCTATTTTTAAAATATTTATGTCACACAATAAACTTGAAAAGTGATGAATGTCTAAGTATGATGTTTATGCTGAAAAAAAGAATGGATGGCACCTCCAAAAATAATACATTGATCTAATGCAACTAGTCAAAAGTATATATAACTGAAAGTGAGGTTCTTAGTTTAACATTCTGATCAGACTGTCTTGCAGCATGGCCGCTGTTAGGAGGTAATCGTAGTAGCTAGGGCAGCAGTGACTTATACCAGGGTAGGGGGCTAATTATGGTTGATGCTTGGGGAAGAGGGCTCTTGATGTGCAACTGGGAAGTTGAGGGGTAACACTAGACCAATGAGCCGCTGGCTATTCCATCCTCCATATAGCGTGTGCGACATATCGCAGATGCGATTACATCGCTACATCATGTCTGCTGTGCGGAGGGTCAGTACACACATCAAAGACCCAGGGCAGAGCACCGGGGGAAAAGGAGCGAGGTGAGTATGTGTTTTTCTTATTGTGTGAATGTGTGTGGATGTGGCCTGTATATAGGAGAGCTATGTGGGGACTCATACTGTATATAGAGGGCTCTGTGGGAGTGGATACTCTATATAGGGAGGCTATATGAGGGCTCATACTTTATGTAGGAGGCTTTGTGGGGGGCTCATACTGTATATAGGGGCTGTGTGTGGGCCCATACTGTATATGGGGGTTGGTTCATATTGTTTATAGGGGCTGTGTGGAAGTTCATACTGCATATAGGGGGGCTTATACTGTACATAAAGGGCTGTGGGGGATCAAACTGTATAGGGGTGTTGTGGGGGCTCATACTGTATATAGTGGACTGAGTTTGGGATCACACTGCCTATAGGGGGCTGTGTAGGGGCTAATGCTTTATATAGGGATCTGTGTTCCTACTGTATATAAGGGACTGTGTTGGTTTCTACTATATAAAGAGGGAGCTGTTTGTGGGCTCATACTGTACATAGGGGATGCTCTCTGGGGGCACATGGTGTGTATAAGGGGGCTGGGTGTGGACCCATACTGTATTAGGGGTGCTGTGTGTGGACTCATACTGCATATAAGGGGGCTGTGTGTGGGTTCAAATGGTATATGGGGGTGTCAGCATACATAATTCTGCTCAATATTAAGTGATACAATAAATATTAATATAAAATAATAATTATAATTAATATCTTTATATTGATATTGAGAAGAATTAATTACAGGCTATTGCTTCAGCCTCTACAACAGTCATGGTCCCCCATGTGGTCCCTTTGGAAAATTAATTGCCCACCCCTGCCACAGTGAATGGAGTGGTGGTCAGGCATGCGCACCGATGTTCTATTCTAACAGGGATAAAAGTGCCCCATTCCACCAATCCGTGAAGGTCTCAATGGCCAGACTCCATAGATGTATAAGTGATCTCTATCCTGTGGGAAGGTGATAACTTTGTTGTAGTCTCATCCTTTAGTTATATACCCACAATCCGTCCCTTTCTTCTTGCTAACCTACCAAATGTATAGTAATAAATGGTAAGAAATGGATATAAAGAAATATGACTGCAAAACCAGACTATACAGTGTTTGATTATAGTTTCTTGCGTTGGAGTCACAAGGCCTGCATAAGAGCTCATCAAGAGAATGCCAAGAGTGTGCAAAGCAGTCATCAAAGCAAAGGGTGGCTACTTTGAAGAACCTAGAATATAAGACATAATTTCAGTTGTTTCACACTTTTTTGTTAAGTATATAATTCCACATGCGTTAATTCGTAGTTTTGATGCCTTCATTGTGAATGTACAATTTTCATAGTCATGAAAATACAGAAAAATCTTTAAATGAGAAGGTGTGTCCAAACTTTTGGTCTGTACTGCATATATACACATATTTATATTTCATACAGAGCTATATAGCATAAAAGCCGGTAATTCAATTGCCGGCTTTTGCTATCTCCTTATCAAACCCGACAGGATATGAGACATGGTTTAGATACAGTAAACCATTTCATATCCCTTATATTTTTACATATCCCTCACTAATAATGTTAGTATTTTTGTGTGTGCAAAATTTGGGAGCTCTAGGTGTTAAAATAAAGGGTTAAATCACGGAAAAAACTGGCGTGGGCTCCCATGCAATTTTCTCCGCCAGAGTGGAAAAGCCACTGACTGAGGGCAGATATTATTAGCCTAGAGAGGGACCATGGTTATTGCCCCCCCCCTGGCTAAAAACATCTGCCCCCAGCCACCCCAGAAAAGGCGCATCTGTAAGATGCGCCTATTCTGGCACTTAGACACTCTCTTCCCACTACCGTGTAGCGGTGGGATATGGGGTAATAAGGGGTTAATGTCACCTTGCTAATGTAAGGTGACATTAAGCCTGGTTAATAATGGAGAGATGTCAATAAGACACCTATCCATTATTAATCCAATTGTAATAAAGGGTTAAAAATACTTTATTCATAATGTGTGTGTGTATTTTAATGAAATAAACACATGGGGTTTTATTATCTTTATTGTACGCTCAATCCAAGTGACGACCCTCATCTTCTGAAAAAAAAGGAAAAATAAAAAAACAACAATATCCCATACCTGTCCACCGTACAGTCATGTCCCATGATGTAAATCCATCTCAAGGGGTTAAATACATTTACAACCAGGAGCCTGCTAATGCAGCCGCCCCTGGCTGTAAAAACTGGGGAATGAATGGAATGCAGCTTCGTTGACTTACTGTGCCGTCATAGAAGCTGCGCCCCTGGTGGCATAAACTCAGAAAATATTCAGAAAAATTCCCACGTTACAGTTCATATGAGTTTATGCCACCAGGGGGAGCAGCTTCGGTGACGGCACCGCAAGTCCCCGAAGCTACATTACCATAATTTCATTCATTCCCCAGTCTTTTACAGCAGCAGTCGCATTAGCACCGCTTCTGGCTGTTACTGTATTTAACCCCTTCAGATGGATTTACATCGTGGGACATGACTGTACGGCGGACAGGTATGGGATATTGTTGCTTTTTATTTTCCTTTTTTTCAAAAGACAAGAGTCATCACTTGGATTGAGCGTACAATAAAGATAGTAAAACCCATGTGTTTATTTAATTAAAATACTTTATTCATAATGTGTGTATATTTTTAACCCTTTCCCTACTATTGGATTAATAATGGATAGGTGTCTTATTGACATCTCTCCATTATTAACTTGGCTTAATGTCACCTTACATTAGCAAGGTGACATTAACCCCTTCACCCCCAAGGGTGGTTTGCACGTTAATGACCGGGCCAATTTTTACAATTCTGACCACTGTCCCTTTATGAGGTTATAACTCTGGAACGCTTCAACGGATCTTGGCGATTCTGACATTGTTTTCTCGTGACATATTGTACTTCATGACAGTGGTAAAATTTCTTTGATATTACCTGCATTTATTTGCAAAAAAAATGGAAATTTGGCGAAAATTTTGAAAATTTTGCAATTTTCCAACTTTGAATTTTTATGCCCTTAAATCACAGAGATATGTCACACAAAATACTTAATAAGTAACATTTCCCACATGTCTACTTTACATCAGCACAATTTTGGAACCAACATTTTTTTTTTGTTAGGGAGTTATAAGGGTTAAAAGTTGACCAGCAATTTCTCATTTTTACAACACCATTTTTTTTTAGGGACCACATCTCATTTGAAGTCATTTTGAGGGGTCTATATGATAGAAAATACCCAAGTGTGACACCATTCTAAAAACTGCACCCCTCAAGGTGCTCAAAACCATATTCAAGAAGTTTATTAACCCTTCTGGTGCTTCACAGGAATTTTTGGAATGTTTAAATAAAAATGAACATTTAACTTTTTTTCACAAAAAATTTACTTCAGCTCCAATTTGTTTTATTTTACCAAGGGTAACAGGAGAAAATGGACCCCAAAAGTTGTTGTACAATTTGTCCTGAGTACGCCGATACCCCATATGTGGGGGTAAACCACTGTTTGTGCGCATGACCGAGCTCGGAAGCGAAGGAGCGCCATTTGACTTTTCAATGCAAAATTGACTGGAATTGAGATGGGACGCCATGTTGCGTTTGGGGAGCCCCTGATGTGCCTAAACATTGAAACCCCCCACAAGTGACACCATTTTGGAAAGTAGACCCCCTAAGGAACTTATCTAGAGGTGTGGTGAGCACTTTGACCCACCAAGTGCTTCACAGAAGTTTATAATGCAGAACCGTAAAAATAAAAATTCACATTTTTTCACAAAAATTATTTTTCGCCCCCAATTTTTTATTTTCCCAAGGGTAAGAGAAGAAATTGGACCCCAAAAGTTGCTGTACAATTCGTCCTGAGTACGCTGATACCCCATATGTGGGGATAAACCACTGTTTGGGCGCATGGGAGACCTCGGAAGGGAAGGAGCGCCGTTTGACTTTTCAATGCAAAATTGACAGGAATTGAGATGGGACGTCATGTTGCGTTTGGAGAGCCACTGATGTGCCTAAACATTGAAACCCCCCACAAGTGACACCATTTTGGAAAGTAGACCCCCTAAGGAACTTATCTAGAGGTTTGGTGAGCACTTTGACCCACCAAGTGCTTCACAGAAGTTTATAATGCAGAACCGTAAAAATAAAAAATCATATTTTTTCACAAAAATTATCTTTTCACCCCCAATTTTTTATTTTCCCAAGGGTAAAAGAAGAAATTGGACCCCAAAAGTTGTTGTACAATTTGTCCTGAGTACGCTGATACCCCATATGTGGGGGTAAACCACTGTTTGGGCGCATGGGAGAGCTCGGAAGGGAAGTAGCACCGTTTGACTTTTCAATGCAAAATTGACAGGAATTGAGATGGGACGCCATGTTGCGTTTGGAGAGCCACTGATGTGCCTAAACATTGAAACCCCCCACAAGTGACACCATTTTGTAAAGTAGACCCCCTAAGGAACTTATCTAGATGTGTTTTGAGCGCTTTGACCCACCAAGGGCTTCACAGAAGTTAATAATGCAGAGCCGTAAAAATAAAACAAAAATTTTTTCCCACAAAAATTATTTTTCAGCCCCCAGTTTTGTATTTTCCCGAGGGTAACAGGAGAAATTGGACCCCAAAAGTTGTTGTCCAATTTGTCCTGAGTGCGCTGATACCCCATATGTGGGGGGGAACCACCGTTTGGACGCATGGAAGGGCTCGGAAGTGAAGGAGCGCCATTTGGAATGCAGACTTAGATGGAATGGTCTGCAGGCGTCACATTGCGTTTGCAGAGCCCCTAATGTACCTAAACAGTAGAAACCCCCCACAAGTGACACCATGTTGGAAAGTAGACCCCCTAAGGAACTTATCTAGATGTGTGGTGAGCGCTTTGACCCACCAAGGGCTTCACAGAAGTTTATAATGCAGAGCCGTAAAAATAAAACTAAAATTTTTTCCCACAAAAATTATTTTTCAGCCCCCAGTTTTGTATTTTCCCGAGGGTAACAGGAGAAATTGGACCCCAAAAGTTGTTGTCCAATTTGTCCTGAGTGCGCTGATACCCCATATGTGGGGGGAACCACCGTTTGGATGCATGGGAGGGCTCGGAAGGGAAGGAGCGCCATTTGGAATGCAGACTTAGATGGAATGGTCTGCAGGCGTCACATTGCGTTTGCAGAGCCCCTAATGTGCCTAAACAGTAGATGCCCCGCACAAGTGACCCCATTTTGGAAACTAGACCCCCCAAGGAACTTATCTAGATGTGTTGTAAGAACTTTGAACCCCCAAGTGTTTCACTACAGTTTATAACGCAGAGCCGTGAAAATAAAAAATATTTTTTTTTTTCCCACAAAAATTATTTTTTAGCCCCCAGTTTTGTATTTTCCCAGGGGTAACAGGAGAAATTGGACCCCAAAGGTTGTTGTCCTATTTGTCCCGAGTACGCTGCTACCCCATATGTTGGGGTAAACCCCTGTTTGGGCACACGGGAAAGCTTGGAAGGGAAGGAGCACTGTTTTACTTTTTCAACGCAGAATTGGCTGGAATTGAGATCGGACGCCATGTCGCGTTTGGAGAGCCCCTGATGTGCCGAAACAGTGGAAACCCCCCAATTATAACTGAAACCCTAATCCAAACACACCCCTAACCCTAATCCCAACAGTAACCCTAACCACACCTCTAACCCTGACACACCCCTAACCCTAATCCCAACCCTATTCCCAACCATAAATGTAATCTAAACCCTAACCGTAACTTTAGCCCCAACCCTAACCCTAACTTTAGCCCCAACCCTAACTGTAGCCTTAACCCTAGCTCCAACCCTAGCCCTAATGGGAAAATGGAAATAAATACATTTTTTTTTTCCCCTAACTAAGGGGGTGATGAAGGGGGGTTTGATTTACTTTTATAGCGAGTTTTTTAGCGGATTTTTATGATTAGCAGCCGTCACACACTGAAAGACGCTTTTCATTGCAAAAAATATTTTTTGCATTACCACATTTTGAGAGCTATAAATTTTCCATATTTTGGTCCACAGAGTCATGTGAGGTCTTGTTTTTTGCGGGACGAGTTGACGTTTTTATTGGTAACATTTTCGGACATGTGACAGTTTTTGATCGCTTTTTATTCCGATTTTTATGAGGCAGAATGACCAAAAACCAGCTATTCATGAATTTCTTTTGGGGGAGGCGTTTATACCGTTCCGGTTTTGGTAAAATTGATAAGCAGTTTTATTCTTCGGGTCAGTACGATTACAGTGATACCTCATTTATATTATTTTTTTATGTTTTGGCGCTTTTATATGATAAAAACTATTTTATGGAAAAAATAATTATTTTTGCATTGCTTTATTCTCAGGACTATAACTTTTTTATTTTTTTGCTGATCATGCTGTATGGCGGCTCGTTATTTGCGGGACAAGATGTCGCTTTCAGCGGTACCATGATTATTTATATCTGTCTTTTTGATCGCGTGTTATTCCACTTTTTGTTCGGCGGTATGATAATAAAGCGTTGTTTTTTGCCTCGGTTTTTTTTTTTTTCTAACGGTGTTTACTGAAGGGGTTAACTAGTGGGCCAGTTTTATAGGTCGGGTCGTTACGGACGCGGCGATACTAAATACGTGTACTTTTATTGTTTTTTTATTTTATTTAGATAAAGAAATGTATTTATGGGAATAATATGTTTTTTTTTCATTATTTTGGAATTTTTTTTTTTTTTTTTTTTTTTTTTTTACACATTTGGAAAAATTTTTTTTTACTTTTTTACTTTGCCCCAGGGGGGGACAATACAGATCGGTGATCTGCCAGTTTGCATAGCACTCTGACAGATCACCGATCTGAGAGAAGTGCAGGCTGCTTCACAGTGCCTGCTCTGAGCAGGCTTCTGTGAAGCCACCTCCCTCCCTGCAGGACCCGGATCCGCGGCCATCTTGGATCCGGGTCTGGAGCAGGCAGGGAGGGAGGTAAGACCCTCGCAGCAACGCGATCACATCGCGTTGCTGCGGGGGGCTCAGGGAAGCCCGCAGGGAGCCCCCTCCCTGCGCGATGCTTCCCTCCACCGCCGGCACATCGCGATCATGTTTGATCGCGGTGTGCCGGGGGTTAATGTGCCGGGAGCGGTCCGTGACTGCTCCTGGCACATAGTGCTGGATGTCAGCTGCGATAGGCAGCTGACACCCGGCCGCGATCGGCCGCGCTCCCCCCGTGAGCGCCGCCGATCGCGCTGGACGTACTATCCCATCCGTGGTCATGGGGGCCCACCCCACCTCGACGGGATAGTACGTCCGATGTCAGGAAGGGGTTAACCCTTTATTACCCCATATCCCACCGCTACTCGGGAGTGGGAAGAGATAGGCTAAGTGCCAGAATAGGCGCATCTTACAGATGCGCCTTTTCTGGGGTGGCTGGGGGCAGATGTTTTTAGCCAGGGGGGCAATAACCATGGTCCCTCTCTAGGCTATTAATATCTGCCCTCAGTCACTTGCTTTCCCACTCTGACGGAGAAAATTGCGCGGGAGCCCACGCCAATTTTTTCCGTGATTTAACCCTTTATTTTAACACCTACACCTCCCAAATTTTGCACACACAAACTACTAACATTATTAGTGAGGAATATGTAAAAATATAACGGATATGCAATGGTTTACTGTATGTAAACCATGTCTCATATCCTGTCGGGTTTGATAAGGAGATAGCAAAAGTCGACAATTGAATTACCGGCTTTTCTGCTATCTAGCGCTGTATGAAATATAAATATACAGTGGGGCAAAAAAGTATTTAGTCAGTCAGCAATAGTGCAAGTTCCACCACTTAAAAAGATGAGAGGCGTCTGTAATTTACATCATAGGTAGACCTCAACTATGGGAGACAAACTGAGAAACAAAAATCCAGAAAATCACATTGTCTGTTTTTTTATCATTTTATTTGCATATTATGGTGGAAAATAAGTATTTGGTCAGAAACAAAATTTCATCTCAATACTTTGTAATACATCCTTTGTTGGCAATGACAGAGGTCAAACGTTTTCTGTAAGTCTTCACAAGGTTGCCACACACTGTTGTTGGTATGTTGGCCCATTCCTCCATGCAGATCTCCTCTAGAGCAGTGATGTTTTTGGCTTTTCGCTTGGCAACACGGACTTTCAACTCCCTCCAAAGGTTTTCTATAGGGTTGAGATCTGGAGACTGGCTAGGCCACTCCAGGACCTTGAAATGCTTCTTACGAAGCCACTCCTTCGTTGCCCTGGCGGTGTGCTTTGGATCATTGTCATGTTGAAAGACCCAGCCACGTTTCATCTTGAATGCCCTTGCTGATGGAAGGAGGTTTGCACTCTAAATCTCACGATACATGGCCCCATTCATTCTTTCATGTACCCGGATCAGTCGTCCTGGCCCCTTTGCAGAGAAACAGCCCCAAAGCATGATGTTTCCACCACCATGCTTTACAGTAGGTATGGTGTTTGATGGATGCAACTCAGTATTCTTTTTCCTCCAAACACGACAAGTTGTGTTTCTACCAAACAGTTCCAGTTTGGTTTCATCAGACCATAGGACATTCTCCCAAAACTCCTCTGGATCATCCAAATGCTCTCTAGCAAACTTCAGACGGGCCTGGACATGTACTGGCTTAAGCAGTGGGACACGTCTGGCACTACAGGATCTGAGTCCATGGTGGCGTAGTGTGTTACTTATGGTAGGCCTTGTTACATTGGTCCCAGCTCTCTGCAGTTCATTCACTAGGTCCCTCCGCGTGGTTCTGGGATTTTTGCTCACCGTTCTTGTGATCATTCTGACCCCACGGGGTGGGATTTTGCGTGGAGCCCCAGATCGAGGGAGATTATCAGTGGTCTTGAATGTCTTCCATTTTCTAATTATTGCTCCCACTGTTGATTTCTTCACTCCAAGCTGGTTGGCTATTGCAGATTCAGTCTTCCCAGCCTGGTGCAGAGCTACAATTTTGTTTCTGGTGTCCTTTGACAGCTCTTTGGTCTTCACCATAGTGGAGTTTGGAGTCAGACTGTTTGAGGGTGTGCACAGGTGTCTTTTTATACTGATAACAAGTTTAAACAGGTGCCATTACTACGGGTAATGAGTGGAGGAAAGAGGAGACTCTTAAAGAAGAAGTTACAGGTCTGTGAGAGCCAGAAATCTTGATTGTTTGTTTCTGACCAAATACTTATTTTCCACCAGAATATGCAAATAAAATGATAAAAAAACAGACAATGTGATTTTCTGGATTTTTTTTTCTCAGTTTGTCTCCCATAGTTGAGGTCTACCTATGATGTAAATTACAGACGCCTCTCATCTTTTTAAGTGGTGGAACTTGCACTATTGCTGACTGACTAAATACTTTTTTGCCCCACTGTATATATACTAGATCGTGGCCCGATTCTAACACATCGGGTATTCTAGAATATGCATGTCCACGTAGTATATTGCACAGCCCACGTAGTATATTGCCCAGCCACGTAGTATATTGCCCAGTTACGTAGTATATTGCCAAGTGATGTAGTATATTGCCCAGCCACGTAGTATATTGCCCAGTTACATAGTATATTGCCCAGTGATGTAGTATACAGCACAGAGCCACGTAGTATATTGCACAGCGACGTAGTATACAGCACAGAGCCACGTAGTATATTGCCCAGCCACGTAGTATATTGCCAGTCACATAGTATATTGCCCAGCTACGTAGTATATTGCCCAGCCACGTATGTCACAGGTAAAAAAATAAAAAATAAACATATACTCACCATCCGAGGGCCCCTTGTAGTTCTGTCACCTGTGTGCGGTGCAGGCGGCAGCTTCCGGTCCCAGGGTGTGATGACCGTCACGTCATGGCAGGTTCTTCTCACGCAGGCGCGCAGGAGCTGTGATGATGTCACGTTCACATGACCGTGACGTCATGGCAGGTCCTTCTCGCATACCATCCTTGCCACCGGAACCTGCCACTTGCATGGAGCGGTCACCGGAGCGTCGCGAGTAGCGGGAAAGGCAGCGGAAGGTGAGTATATAATTATTTTGTATTTATTTATTTTTTTAACGTTAGATGTTTTTACTATTGACGCTGCATAGGCAGCACCAATAGTAAAAACTTGGTCACACAGGGTTAATAGCGGCGGTAACGGAGTGAGTTACCCGCGGCATAACGTGGTCCGTTACCGCTGGCATTAACCCTGTGTGAGCGGTGACTGCGAGGAGTATGGAGTGGGCGCCGGGCACTGACTGCAAGGGAGTAGGGAGGGACTAATCGGACTGTGGCCGTCGTTGATTGGTCGTGGCTGTTTTGCCGCGACCAATCAGTGACTTGGATTTCCATGACAGACAGAGGACGCGACCAATGAATATCCGTGACAGACACGGAAGTACCCCTTAGACAATTATATATATATAGATATGTCTCACTGACATATATATATATATATATATATATATATATATATATATAGCGGCCCCCAGACGCAGGACAGCGGGGTACTCGGATCCGGGTCTCTCGGTTCTGAGGATGTCACGGTGGCCCGACCCGGTCCGTGGTCCTGCTAAAGGGCGCCCAATAAAAGGTGTAGGTGGTGGTGTAGGTTGCAGTAAATAACGAGGACACAGGGTTGCAGTCTCTTTACCTCTTTACTGAAGGCTTCGGCATCCGCAATCCAGAGCACTGCTAACAGGGCTGGCTGAGACCGGCCGGTCCGAAGGCACATCCAGAGTTCCCTTTGCAGGTGGAAATCAGTTGCCTACCTACTAGCGCCTGGGTGTTGTAGTACTTCCCTGCTGAGCACCACGGGATAGTCCTCACAACTAGGGTTGAGCGAAACGGATCGGTCATTTTCATAAGTCGCCGACTTTTGGCAAAGTCGGGTTTCATGAAACCCGACCCGATCCCTGTGTAGGGTTGGCCACGCGGTACGCGACTTTCGCGCCAAAGTCGCGTTTCAATGATGCGAAAACTGCCATTTCTCAGCCAATGAAGGTGGACGCAGAGTGTGGGCAGCGTGATGACATAGGTCCTGGTCCCCACCATCTTAGAGAAGGGCATTGCAGTGATTGGCTTGCTTTCTGCGGCATCACAGGGGCTATAAAGGGGCGTTCCTGCCGACCGCCATCTTACTGCTGCTGATCTGAGCATAGGGAGAGGTTGCTGCTGCTTCTTCAGAAGCAGGGATAGCGTTAGGCAGGGTACATTAACCCCCAAACCGCTTGTGCTGTAGCGATTTCCACTGTCCAACACCACCTTTTGTTTGCAGGGACAGTGGAGGCTACTTTTTTTTTTTTTCCTCAGCGCTGTAGCTCATTGGGCTGCCCTAGAAGGCTCCCTGATAGCTGCGTTGCTCTTTGTACGCCGCTGTGCAAACCAACTGCTTTTTTCAAAGCACAAATCCTGTTGCTCCTTCCTTTCTGCACAGCTATCTTGTTTGTTTGTGTGCAGCAGTCCTTTTTATAGCTGCCTGCCATACTTTTCTGAGATTACTGCAGGGAGATAGTAATTGTAGGACAGTCCCTTTTTTTTTTTTTTTTCCGTTATATCTCTTCAAGCCACTTTCTGCCACATAAAATATACTCTAATACAGTGGCCCAGATTTATTCACTAGTCTCCCTGAAAAAAAAAAAAAAAAAGGGTGCAGATTAAAATTGGCAAATCTGCATCAGTGGCAGTCCTGTGTGTGTCATCTGTGTCTCATTTTCTGGCACAGAAAACATACAGTCTAACAGTGGGCCTGATTTCTTGCCAATTCTCCTATAAATAAAAAAAAAATAGTGTGATATAAAGATTGGCAATTTGGCAATTCTGCCAGTGCTGTGTGTGGCATCTGTCTCTCATTTTGTGCCACAGAAAACCTAGTGTGTAATACTGGGCCATTTTTTTTTTTTAATTCTCCCAGGAAAAAAAAAATAAATAGTGAGAGATAAAGATTGACAATTCTGCCTCTGTGCCAGTGCTGTGTATGGCATCTGTCTCTCATTTTGTGCCACAGAAAACCTAGTGTGTAATACTGGGCCATTTTTTTTTTAATTCTCCCTGAAAAAAAAAAAAACAAATAGTGGGAGATAAAGATTTGCAATTCTGCCTCTGTGCCAGTGCTGTGTGTGGCATCTGTCTCTCATTTTGTGCCACAGAAAACCTAGTGTGTAATACTGGGCCATATTTTTTTTTTAATTCTCCCAGGAAAAAATAAATAAATAGTGGGAGATAAAGATTGGCAATTCTGCCTCTGTGCCAGTGCTGTGTGTGGCATCTGTCTCTCATTTTGTGCCACAGAAAACCTAGTGTGTAATACTGGGCCATTTTTTTTTTATTCTCCCAGGAAAAAAAAAAAAATAGTAGGAGATAAAGATTGGCAATTCTGCCTCTGTGCCTGTGCTGTGTGTGGCATCTGTCTCTCATTTTGTGCCACAGAAAACCTAGTGTGTAATACTGGGCCATTTTTTTTTTTTTATTCTCCCAGGAAAAAAAAAATAAATAGTGGGAGATAAAGATTGGCAATACTGCCTCTGTGCCAGTGCTGTGTGTGGCATCTGTCTCTCATTTTGTGCCACAGAAAACCTAGTGTGTAATACTGGGCCATTTTTTTTTTAATTCTCCCTGAAAAAAAAAACAAATAGTGGGAGATAAATATTTGCAATTCTGCCTCCGTGCCAGTGCTGTGTGTGGCATCTGTCTCTCATTTTGTGCCACAGAAAACCTAGTGTGTAATACTGGGCCATTTGTTTTTTTACTTCTCCCAGGAAAAAATAAATAAATAGTGGGAGATAAAGATTTGCAATTCTGCCTCTGTGCTAGTGCTGTGTGTGGCATCTGTCTCTCATTTTGTGCCACAGAAAACCTAGTATGTAATACTGGGCCATTTTTTTTTTAATTCTCCCAGGAAAAAAAAAATAAATAGTGGGAGATAAAGATTTGCAATTCTGCCTCTGTGCTAGTGCTGTGTGTGGCATCTGTCTCTCATTTTGTGCCACAGAAAACCTAGTGTGTAATACTGGGCCATTTTTTTTTAATTCTCCCAGAAAAAAAAAATAAATAGTGGGAGATAAAGATTGGCAATTTTGCTTCTGTGCCAGTGCTGTGTGTGGCATCTGTCTCTCATTTTGTGCCACAGAAAACCTAGTGTGTAATACTGGGCCATTTTTTTTTTAATTCTCCCTGAAAAAAAAAACCAAATAGTGGGAGATAAAGATTTGCAATTCTGCCTCTGTGCCAGTGCTGTGTGTGGCATCTGTCTCTCATTTTGTGCCACAGAAAACCTAGTGTGTAATACTGGGCCATTGCTTTTTACATTCTCCCAGGAAAAAAAAAAAATAGTGGGAGATAAAGATTGGCAATTCTGCCTCTGTGCCAGTGCTGTGTGTGGCATCTGTCTCTCATTTTGTGCCACAGAAAACCTAGTGTGTAATACTGGGCCTGATTTCTTGACAATTCTCCCACAATAAAGTTAAAAAAAAGGGGGAGATTAAGATTGGCAATTCTGCCTCAGTGCAAGTCATGTGTGTGGCATCTGTCTTTCATTTTATGCCACAGAACGTATACTGTATAAGAGTGGCCCACATTTCTTAAATATTCTCCCAGAAAAACTAAAAAGGGGGAGATTTTTATTGGTAGTGTCTGCATCAGCGTCAGTCCTGTTAGTGGCATATCTGTCTGCCACAGAAGCTGTTTACTGTTATACATTGGGCCTGATTTTCCCTGCAGTCTCACCCACCTACAAAGGGATATATAAATCCTGTACATAGAAAAGATAAAAGCCAGCTCACCGATGTGTAGAAAAGGCCCGGAGCTCCGTCCTGATGAGACGTACTGGGATCCACAAGAGAAAGAGTTTGGCTCCAGCTTCTAGGTAAAATGATAAACTTTATTAAAGCATAATAAAATAGACTCCTGGGACAGCACCATATCGCTATCAGAGACAAGCGACGCGTTTCGACCGACTCACAGCTGTGACAAAGACCGCCGAGTCGGTCGAAACGCGTCGCTTGCCTCTGATAGTGATATGGTGCTGTCCCAGGAGTCTATCTATTTTATTATGCTTTAATAAAGTTCATCATTTTACCTAGAAGCTGGAGCCAAACTCTTTCTCTTGTGGATATATAAATCCTACATAAGTTTGAGTTCACCTTGTAACTGGTTTTACAGTAACAAATACTGTTACTTTGGTTACGTTTTGCAAACAATGAGGAAGTCTGGTGGAAGAGGTTGTGGCCGTGGGCGGTCATTGTCAGCTGGTAATGATGGTAGTGGTGGTGGCACATCAGGTGGTCGTGGGAAAAGCAATATAGCACCTAAGTCTCGAGTTGTTGAGCCAGGTTCGTCGTCTGGCTACACAAGGCCTCGAACGCTCCCTTTTCTGGGAGTAGGAAAACCGCTTTTAAAGCCGGAGCAGCAAGAACAAGTTTTGGCTTTCCTTGCTGACTCAGCCTCTAGCTCTCTTGCCTCCTCTTCTGAAACTGCTAAATGTAAAAGCAGCGCGTCGTTAGCGGATGTTCACGGTCAGGGACAAGTCGCTTCCTTGTCTTCTTCCCCCAGAACAAGAGAGAAGGATGCGTCAGGCGACACAACGGGTTACTCCATGGAGCTCTTTACACATACCGTTCCTGGGTTAGAAAGTGAAACAGTTAACAGGCCATGCCCATTAGAAGTTGAATCGGACATGGAGTGCACAGATGCACAGCCACAGCCAGATTACTATGCTGTTCCTTTGACTCAGACCAGAACATTGCCCTCGCAGTGTACTGAGCCAGAATCAAACCCAGCTGAAACTATGGTGCCCCGTCACGAACGCTATACCACCGGCTTACACGGTGACACAGACGAAGTTGCACATGAGATAGAAGAGGAGGTCATAGATGACCCAGTTGTTGACCCCGATTGGCAGCCATTGGGGGAACAGGGTGCAGGCGGCAGTAGTTCTGAAGCGGAGGAGGAGGAGCCGCAGCAGGCATCAACATCGCAACAGTTTCCATCTGCCGGGCCCGTATCTGGCCAAAAACGCGTGGCAAAACCAGTTGTAGGACAGCGTGGCCATCCGGTTAAAGAAGCTCAGTCTGCAATGCCTGAAAAGGTATCCGATAGTAGAAAGAGTGCAGTCTGGCATTTTTTTAAACAACATCCAAATGATCAGCGCAAAGTCATCTGTCAAAAATGTTCAACTACCTTAAGCAGAGGTCAGAATCTTAAAAGTCTAAATACAAGTTGCATGCATAGACATTTAACCACCATGCATTTGCAAGCCTGGACTAACTACCAAACGTCCCTAAGGGTTGCAGCACCCTCGGCCAATGAAGCTAGTCAGCAACGCTACATCCCTTCCCTCACTGTAAGCCCACCATTTCCCGCATCACCTGCGGTATCTGTGCAGCTTTCGTCGCCAGGCCAAAGCAGTCAGGGAATCACCAGGTTCGTAGTAGGAAACACTGCATGTAGGGCACCGGCAAGAATACCATCTCCAACCCTCTCTCAGTCTGCCATGTCCACCAGCACCCCCGCTAGTTCCACGATCTCCAGCTCTCCAGTCCAGCTCACCCTACATGAGACTCTTGTTAGGAAAAGGAAGTACTCATCCTCGCATCCGCGTACACAGGGTTTGAACGCCCACATTGCTAGACTAATCTCATTAGAGATGATGCCCTACCAGTTAGTTGAAAGCGAAGCTTTCAAAGCCCTGATGGACTACGCTGTACCACGCTACGAGCTACCCAGTCGACACTTCTTTTCGAGAAAAGCCATCCCAGCCCTCCAACAGCATGTTAAAGACTGCATCGTCCATGCACTCAGGCAATCTGTGAGTACAAAGGTGCACCTGACAACAGATGCATGGACCAGTAGGCATGGACAGGGACGTTACGTGTCCATCACGGCACACTGGGTTAATGTGGTGGATGCAGGGTCCACAGGGGACAGCAATATTGGGACAGTTCTGCCTAGCCCACGGTTTAGGAAACAGTTGGCTGTTGGCGTTCGCCCCCCCTCCTCCTCGTCCTCCTGCAGAAGCGAGAGCTCGTCCACAGACCGCAGTCGCACAATCAGTCCATCCGCAGCTGCCACTGTTGCACACCAGGTGTCCCATTATGGGACAGCTAGTGGCAAGCGTCAGCAGGCTGTATTGGCAATGAAGTGTTTGGACGACAACAGACACACCGCGGAAGTTCTGTCCGAGTTCTTGCAGAAAGAAACTCAGTCATGGCTGGGCACTGTACATCTTGAGGCAGGCAAGGTAGTGAGTGATAACGGAAGGAATTTCATGGCTGCCATAGCCCTTTCCCAACTGAAACACATTCCTTGCCTGGCTCACACCTTAAACCTGGTGGTGCAGTGCTTCCTGAAAAGTTATCCGGGGTTACCCGACCTGCTCCTCAAAGTGCGCAGACTTTGCTCGCATATCCGCCGTTCGCCCGTACACTCCAGCCGTATGCAGAACTATCAGCGGTCTTTGAACCTTCCCCAGCATCGCCTAATCATCGACGTTGCAACAAGGTGGAACTCCACACTGCACATGCTTCAGAGACTGTGCGAACAGAGGTGTGCTGTTATGTATTTGTGGGAGGATACACATAAACGGGCAGGCAGTTGGATGGCAGACATGGAGTTGTCAGGTGTGCAGTGGTTGAAGGTACAAGACCTGTGTCAAGTCCTTCAGTGTTTTGAGGAATGCACATGGCTGGTTAGTGCAGACAACGCCATAATAAGCATGAGCATCCCCCTAATGCGTCTGCTGATGCAAAGTTTGACGCACATAAAGGAGCAGGCGTCTGCAGCCGAGGAAGAGGAAAGCCTTGATGACAGTCAGCCATTGTCTGGTCAGGGCAGTGTAGAGGACGCGGTAGCGGGCGAAGAGGAGGAGGAGGACGAGGAGGATGATGGGGATGAGTATTTTTTTAATGAGGAAGCTTCTCCTGGGCCAATAGAAATTGGTGGCGTTGCAAGGCCGGGTTCTGGTTTTTTGAGGGAGATAAGTGACGTAGATTTGCCTGTAACTGCCCCTCAACCCAGCACAACCGCAGATTTGACAACTGGAACTTTGGTCCACATGGCGGATTATGCCTTACGTATCCTCAAAAGGGACCCACGCATTATTAAAATGATGACCGATGACGATTACTGGTTGGCCTGCCTCCTTGATCCTCGCTATAAAGGCAAATTGCAAAATATTATGCCACATGAGAACCTCGAACAAATATTAGCAACCAAACAAGCAACTCTTGTAGACCGTTTGATTCAGGCATTCCCAGCACACAGCGCCGGTGATGGTTCTCACACGAGCTGCAGGGGGCTACAGGGCAGAGGTGTTAGAGGTGCACAAATCAGAAGTGGCGTTGGACAGAGGGGTTTTCTGACCAGGTTGTGGAGTGATTTCGCAATGACCGCAGACAGGACAGGTACTGCAGCATCTATTCAAAGTGACAGGAGACAACATTTGTCCAGTATGGTTACTATTTTTCATCCCTTATTGATGTTCTCCCTCAACCGTCATTCCCATTTGATTACTGGGCATCCAAATCCATCCACCTGGCCTGAATTGGCAGAATATGCATTGCAGGAGCTTGCTTGCCCAGCAGCTAGTGTGCTATCAGAAAGAGTATTCAGTGCTGCTGGTTCAATATTAACCAAAAAAAGGACTCGTCTGGCTACCCAAAATGTTGATGATCTAACCTTCATTAAAATGAACCACTCCTAGATTTCGAATTATTTTGCCCCACCTTTCCCGGCTGACACCTAGCTTTCCTATAAAAAGATCTTGCTTGTGGACTGGTCTTACTGAGTGTTCCAATCTCTTAATTTGCAGCAGCTGTTTGTCCAGCATACGACATGTTTACACCTCCCTAAATGGGAAAACTCCCCCCACGGGGCCGTGGTCTCGCCACTTGGCGCAAGCACCCGTTAGAGTGCCGTTTGTCTGAAGAGGTGGGTGTGCCCTCTTTTGGTCGACGGCACTGCCACTGGGTTCCTCATAGTACAATAAAGTGTCTCTGGCGGTGGTGGCGCGCACCCAACGTCAGACACACCGTTGTAACATGAGGGGCCCTGGGCCTGTACCGCCGGCCACAAGAGAGTTTCCCCCCCCCAGCTCAAACTGTGCTCTACCACATGCAAAATTATCTCTCACAGCTCCACCAATGTTTAGTCTATGCGCTGACATCCTTCAATGCCTGGCAATGACAATACCAATTTGTTGACATGTATGATGCTAGTTAAAATAGTCAGGGTCAGTGTCCTATATTGACACCAGTAAATACTTAGCGCCAAATAACTATGTCTGAAACTCAGCAGAGGAGCCCACCCCTGTACCTAAGTATGCCACCCTTTTGTTTTGTTGTTTTGCGAGACATTAACATCTATTTATTTTTTGGGAGTACAAACTGTGTCAGACACTCCTTCCAATCGCCCTCCACTGACCACACCAATCCTGCCCGTGTACCCCTGGAACCTATTTTAAAGTGCATAAAGCCTACTTTTTTTATTTTAGGCCTACTAAGTCTGTCTGCGGTCCATAATTCTAATTGTCCTCCACTGACCACACCAGTGCTTCCCTTTGTACCCCTGGAACCTATTTTAAAGTGCATAGAGCCTACTTTTTTTTATTTTAGGCCTACTAAGTCTGTCTGCAGTCCCTCCTTCCAATAGTCCTCCACTGACCACACCAATCCTGCCCGTGTACCCCTGGAACCTATTTTAAAGTGCATAAAGCCTACTTTTTTTATTTTAGGCCTACTAAGTCTGTCTGCGGTCCCTCCTTCCAATAGTCCTCCACTGACCACACCAATGCTGCCCGTGTACCCCTGGAACCTATTTTAAAGTGCATAGAGCCTACTTTTTTTATTTTAGGCCTACTAAGTCTGTCTGCGGTCCCTCCTTCCAATAGTCCTCCACTGACCACACCAATGCTGCCCGTGTACCCCTGGAACCTATTTTAAAGTGCATAGAGCCTACTTTTTAAATTTATTTTATATTTATAAAGCCCTGATGGACTACGCTGTACCACGCTACGAGCTACCCAGTCGACACTTCTTTTTGAGAAAAGCCTTCCCAGCCCTCCACCAGCATTTAAAAGACCGCATTGTCCATGCACTCAGGCAATCTGTGAGTAGAAAGATGCACCTGACAACAGACGCATGGACCAGTAGGCATGGCCACGGAAGGTTATGTGTCCATTACGGCGCACTGGGTTAATGTGGTGGATGCAGGGTCCACAGGGGACAGCCTACTAAGTCTGTCTGCAGTCCCTAATTCAAATTGTCCTCCGCTGACCACACAAATGCTGCCTGTGTACCCCTGTAATCTTTTTTAAACTGCATTGAGCCAACTTTTTTGTTTAAGGCCTACTACCTGTGTCTGTCTGCGCCACTCAATAAAGCTGTCCTCCTCTGAAAAAAGCTGAGCTTCAATTGTCAGGTTTTCAGCCTATAGGAATTTGAAAACTGCAGTGGGGCTACTAGTTTGGTTGGGTCTACTAACGGTGTCTGCCGCTCCTTGGTCTTCTCCACTTTGCCAAGACTAGCTTCAATCTTCAGGCTTTAGGGCTATTTTTTAAAATAGGAAACTGCATTTGGGCTACTAGTTTGGTTGGGGCCTACTAACGGTGTCTGCCGCTCCTGGGTGTTCTCCTCCTGGGTGTTCTCCTCCTCCTGGGTGTTCTCCTCCAGGTTTCCTTGTCTGAGCTTCAACCTTCAGGCTCTCATTAAGTAGTTGTTTAGATAACACTGCATTAGGCCTACTAGTTTGGTTGGGGCCTACTAACGGTGTCTGCCGCTCCTTGGTCTACTCCACTTTGCAAAGACTAGCTTCAATCTTCCGGCTTTAGGGCTATTTTTAAAAATAGGAAACTGCATTTGGGCTACTACTTTGGTTGGGGCCTACTAAAGGTGTCTTCTGCTCCTTGGTCTTCTCCACTTTGCAAAGACTAGCTTCAATCTTCAGGCTTTAGGGCTATTTTTTAAAATGGGAAACTGCATTTGGGCTACTACTTTGGTTGGGGCCTACTAAAGGTGTCTGCTGCTGCTTGGTGTTCTCCTCCACTTTACATAGACTAGCTTCAATCTTCAGGCTTTAGGGCTATTTTTTAAAATAGGAAACTGCATTTGGGCTACTACTTTGGTTGGGGCCTGTTGTGATCCGGTGGTAGGATCACCAAACTGACCTGATAGGTAAACCTGAATAGTAGGACAAGCTCCGGGAATGTGGAACTATACCGACCGCAATCCTGATCGTATCCACACACACTAAAGGCAGCCGTGGAGCGTTACCTAAAAACCTAGACGCCTCTTCACAGCCTGAGAAACTAGCTACCCCTAGAGAGAAAGCAAAGCCTCACTTGCCTCAGAGAAATAACCCCAAAGTTTAGACAGCCCCCCAGAAATAATAACGGTGAGTTAAGGGGAAAATACAAACGTAGGAATGAAAAACAGGTTTAAGCAAATGAGGCCCGCTAACACTAAATAGACAGAAGATAGCAGGGATCTGTGTGGTCGGTACAAAAACTATCAAAAACTATCCACGCAGAAAGTACAAGAACCCCCACACCGACTCACGATGTGAGGGGCGCATGGACATCAGAGGCGACAACCCAGGAATTATCCTCCTGACCATAGCCCTTCCATTTAACTAAGTACTGAAGCTTCCGTCTCGAAACACGAGAATCCAAGATCTTCTCCACCACATACTCCAATTCTACCTCGACCAAGACCGGAGCAGGAGGGTCAACAGAAGGAACCTATGGAACACATTGTGAATGGCAAATGATGCTGGGAGGTCCAAACGAAATGACACAGGGTTGAGGATTTCCAAAATCTTATGACCGATGAAACGAGGCTTGAACTTAGGAGAGGAAACCTTCATCGGAACATAACGAGAAGACAACCATACCAAATCCCCCACACGAAGTCGGGGACCCACACAGCGACGGCGGTTAGCAAAGCGCTGATCCTTCTCTTGTGACAACGTCAAATTGTCCACCACATGGTTCGAAATCTGCTGCAACCTATCCACCACAGAATCCACCCCAGGACAGTCAGAAGGCTCAACCTGACCTGAGGAAAAACGAGGATGAAAACCAGAATTGCAATAAAAAGGCGAAACTTAAGTAGCAGAACTAGCCCGATTATTGAGGGCGAACTCAGCCAATGGCAAAAAAGTCACCCAATCATCCTGATCCGCAGAAACAAAACATCTCAGATAAGTCTCCAAGGTCTGATTAGTTCGTTCGGTTTGGCCATTCGTCTGAGGATGGAAGGCCGATGAAAAAGACAATTCAATGCCCATCTTAGCACAAAAGGACCGCCAAAATCTGGACACAAACTGGGATCCTCTGTCAGACACAATATTCTCAGGAATACCATGCAAATGAACCACATTCTGAAAAAACAGTGGAACCAAATCGGAGGAGGAAGGCAGCTTAGGCAAGGGCACCAAATGGACCATTTTAGAAAAACGATCACAAACCACCCAGATAACAGACATCTTCTGAGAGACTGGAAGATCCGAAATAAAATCCATGGAAATATGCGTCCAGGGCCTCTTCGGGACACGTAAAGGCAAAAGCAGTCCACTGGCACGAGTGTTGTGAACTCTATTTTTGGGCTCCCTCTAGTGGTCACAAGCGGTACTGTGTAGTGTTGTCTTTCTGCAGGTTGCAGCATCAGCTGGTTCGTTATCCTTGGTTGGTTTCCTATTTAGCTCACCTGGATACTCAGTTCCTTGCCTGCTATCAATGTATTCAGTGCTCTTCAGATTCCTTGTGGCTACCTTGCTCCCAGTCTCTCCAAGACAAGCTAAGTTTTTGTTTGATCATTTTTTGTTTATCAGTGTTCATTATGTTTTTAGTCCAGCTCGCTAAAATGTGGTTTCCTCGCTTGCTGGTTGCTCTAGGGGACTGAGTTTCTTCCCCCACACCGTTAGTTGGTGTGGGGGTTCTTGAAATCTCAGAGTGGATATTTTGTAAGGGTTTTTTACTGACCGCATAGATTCCCTTTTCTATTTTCTGCTATCTAGTATTAGTGGGCCTCATTTGCTGAATCTGCTTTCACCCCTGTGTATGTGCTTTCCTCTTACCTCACCGTTATTATTTGTTGGGGGCTTCTATATCTTTGGGGATTATTTCTCTGGAGGCAAGAGAGGTCTTTCTTTCTCTCTAGGGGTAGTTAGTTCCTCAGGCTGGCTCGAGACGTCTAGGATTTTTAGGCACGTTCACCGGCTACTTCTAGTGTGTTTGGATAGGTTCAGATTTGCGGTCAGTCCAGTTTGCCACCCCCCTAGAGCTTGTCCTATGTTTGTTACTTAGCTGGAGTAATTTGTGATCCTCAACCACTAAGGATCATAACAGTATAGCAGGCCGAAAAGTGTTTAATGCATCGCAGAAGTGGGATAAAAAGAAGACCTGAGTACATTTTTTTTTTTTCTTTTTCCTCCCGCTTTTCCTTTGCTGCAGTCTGTTTAGCTTCTTTCTTCCCCTTGAACTCTGGGTGGTTTTGAGCTCAGCTGCAGACATGAATGTTCAGACTCTGACTTCTAGTGTGGATCATCTTACTGCACGGGTGCAAAGTATTCAGGATTTTGTTATTCGTAGCCCTATGTCAGAACCAAAGATACCCATTCCTGAGTTGTTTTCTGGAGATAGATCTAGGTTTCAAAATTTTAAGAATAATTGTAAGTTATTTCTATCTCTGAGACCTCGTTCCTCTGGTGACTCCGCTCAGCAAGTTAAAATTGTTATCTCCTTGTTGCGTGGCGACCCTCAAGATTGGGCTTTCTCTCTGGCGCCAGGAGATCCTGCATTGATTAATGTAGATGCATTTTTTCTGGCTCTTGGACTGCTTTATGAGGAGCCTAATCTTGAGAATCAGGCAGAAAAAGCGTTGCTGGCTATCTCTCAAGGCCAGGATGAAGCAGAGGTGTATTGTCAAAAATTTCGGAAATGGTCGGTGCTTACTCAATGGAATGAGTGTGCCCTGACTGCAAATTTCAGAGAAGGTCTTTCTGAGGCCGTTAAGAATGTTATGGTGGGGTTTCCCACCCCTACAAGTCTGAGTGATTCTATGTCTTTAGCCATTCAGGTTGATCGGCGTTTGCGGGAGCGCAAATCTGCTCATCCTTTGGCGGTATTTTCTGGACAGAGACCTGAGTCTATGCAATGTGACCGAACTCTGACCAGAATTGAGCGACAAAGTCTTAGACGTCAAAATGGGTTGTGCTTTTACTGTGGTGATTCTACTCATGTTATCTCAGCATGCTCTAAACGCTTAAAAAAAAAATCGCTAAACCTGTCACCATTGGTACTATACAGCCTAAATTTATTTTGTCTGTTACTTTGATTTGTTCTTTGTCGTTCTACCCGGTTATGGCTTTTGTGGATTCGGGTGCTGCCCTGAATCTGATGGATTTGTCGTTTGCCAGGCGCTGTGGTTTTGTCCTGGAGCCTTTGGAATTTCCTATTCCTCTGAGGGGAATTGATGCTACGCCATTGGCTGAGAATAAGCCTCAGTATTGGACACAAATGACCATGTGCATGACTCCCGTACATCAGGAGGTGATTCGCTTTCTCGTTCTGCATAATTTGCATGATGTTGTCGTTTTGGGTCTGCCTTGGCTGCAAGCTCATAATCCAGTTTTAGATTGGAAAGCTATGTCTGTGTCAAGTTGGGGTTGTCAGGGAATTCATGGCGATACTCCGTTGGTGTCTATTGCTTCTTCCACTCCTTCTGAGGTCCCTGAGTTTTTGTCTGACTACCAGGATGTATTTGATGAGCCCAGGTCCAGTGCCCTGCGCCCTCATAGGGATTGTGACTGTGCTATAAATTTAATTCCTGGTAGTAAATTCCCTAAGGGACGACTTTTTAATTTGTCTATACCAGAGCATGCCGCGATGTGGAGTTATATAAAGGAGTCTTTGGAGAAGGGACATATTCGCCCATCCTCTTCCCCTCTTGGTGCAGGATTTTTTTTTCTGGCCAAGAAGGACGGTTCTTTGAGACCTTGTATAGATTATCGTCTTCTGAATAAAATTACAGTCAAATTTCAGTATCCTTTGCCACTATTGGCTGATTTGTTTGCTCGGATTAAGGGTGCCAGTTGGTTCACCAAGATAGATCTCCGTGGTGCGTATAACCTTGTGCGCATTAAGCAGGGAGATGAATGGAAAACAGCATTTAATACGCCCGAAGGCCATTTTGAGTACTTAGTGATGCCTTTTGGACTCTCTAATGCTCCTTCTGTGTTTCAGTCCTTCATGCATGACATCTTCCGAGAATATCTGGATAAATTTATGATTGTTTATTTGGATGACATTTTGGTCTTTTCTGATGATTGGGAGTCCCATGTGAAGCAGGTCAGGATGGTGTTTCAGGTCCTGCGTGCTAATGCTTTATTTGTGAAGGGCTCAAAATGCCTCTTCGGAGTACAGAAGGTCTCCTCTCCTAAATTCAAGCCTCGCTTCATCGGTCCTTATAAGATCTTGGAAATCCTTAACCTGGTGTCTTTTCGTTTGGATCTCCCAGCATCGTTTGCCATTCATAATGTGTTCCATAGGTCTTTGTTGCGGAGGTATGTGGTACCTGTGGTTCCTTCTGTTAAGCCTCCTGCTCCGGTGCTGGTCGAGGGCGAATTGGAGTACGTGGTGGAGAAGATTTTGGATTCTCGTGTCTCTAGACGGAGGCTTCAGTATTTGGTTAAGTGGAAGGGCTATGGTCAGGAGGATAATTCCTGGGTTGTCGCCTCTGATGTTCATGCGGCCGATTTGGTTCGTGCCTTCCACGCGGCTCATCCTGATCGCCCTGGGGGTCTTGATGAGGGTTCAGTGACCCCTCCTCAAGGGGGGGTACTGTTGTGAACTCTATTTTTGGGCTCCCTCTAGTGGTCACAAGCGGTACTGTGTAGTGTTGTCTTTCTGCAGGTTGCAGCATCAGCTGGTTCGTTATCCTTGGTTAGTTTCCTATTTAGCGCACCTGGATACTCAGTTCCTTGCCTGCTATCAATGTATTCAGTGCTCTTCAGATTCCTTGTGGCTACCTTGCTCCCAAGGTCTCTCCAAGACAAGCTAAGTTTTTGTTTGATCATTTTTTGATTATCAGCGTTCATTATGTTTTTAGTCCAGCTCGCTAAAATGTGATTTCCTCGCTTGCTGGTTGCTCTAGGGGACTGAGTTTCTCCCCCCACACCGTTAGTTGGTGTGGGGGTTCTTGAAATCTCAGAGTGGATATTTTGTAAGGGTTTTTTACTGACCGCATAGATTCCCTTTTCTATTTTCTGCTATCTAGTATTAGTGGGCCTCATTTGCTGAATCTGCTTTCACCCCTGTGTATGTGCCTTCCTCTTACCTCACCGTTATTATTTGTTGGGGGCTTCTATATCTTTGGGGATTATTTCTCTGGAGGCAAGAGAGGTCTTTCTTTCTCTCTAGGGGTAGTTAGTTCCTCAGGCTGGCTCGAGACGTCTAGGATTTTTAGGCACGTTCACCGGCTACTTCTAGTGTGTTTGGATAGGTTCAGATTTGCGGTCAGTCCAGTTTGCCACCTCCCTAGAGCTTGTCCTATGTTTGTTACTTAGCTGGAGTAATTTGTGATCCTCAACCACTAAGGATCATAACACACGAGAACAGCAGGGCTTGGCCCGAGCACAAATCCCACAGGACTGCACAAAGGAACGCACATCCCGCGACAAGGAAGGCCACCAAAAGGACCTAGCCACCAAATCCCTGGTACCAAAAATCCCAGGATGACCCGCCAACACCGAAGAATGAACCTCGGAAATAACTCTACTGGTCCATCTATCCGGGACAAATAGTCTCTCCGGTGGACAACGGTCAGGTCTATTGGCCTGAAATTCCTGCAGTACCCGTCGTAAATCAGGGGAGATGGCAGACAAAATCACCCCCTCTCTGAGGACACCAGCCAGTTCAGAAACTCCCGGAGAGTCAGGCACAAAGCTCCTAGAAAGAGCATCAGCCTTCACGTTCTTCGAACCCGGAAGGTATGAAACCGTGAAATCGAAACGGGAGAAAAACAGCGACCATCGAGCCTGTCTAGGATTTAGCCGTTTAGCAGACTCGAGATAAGTAAAATTCTTGTGATCCGTCAAGACCACCACACGATGTTTGGCTCCCTCTAGCCAATGTCGCCACTCCTCAAATGCCCATTTCATTGCCAACAACTCCCGATTACCAACATCATAATTCCGCTCGGCAGGCGAAAACTTTCTTGAAAAGAAAGCACATGGCCTCATCACAGAGCCATCAGAGCTTCTCTGTGACAAGACAGCCCCAGCTCCAATCTCAGAAGCATCAACCTCGACCTGGAAGGGCAGAGAGACATCCGGCTGACGCAAGACAGGAGCCAAAGAGAACCGACGTTTGAGCTCCTGAAAGGCCTCCACGGCCGCAGGAGACCAATTCGTCACATCAGAACCCTTCTTGGTCAAATCCGTCAAAGGCTTAACCACACTGGAAAAATTAGTGATGAAGCGACGGTAAAAATTAGCAAAACCCAAGAACTTCTGAAGACTCTTTACCGATGTAGGTTGAGTCCAGTCATAAATAGCCTGGACCTTGACTGGATCCATCTCAATGGTAGAAGGAGAAAAAATAAAGCCCAAAAAGGAAACCTTCTGGACTCCGAAGAGACATTTAGAGCCCTTCACAAACAAGGCATTGGCTCGCAGGACCTGAAATACCATCCTGACCTGCTTCACATGAGACTCCCAATCATCAGAAAAGACCAAAATATCATCCAGGTACACAATCATAAACCTATCCAGATATTCTCGGAAGATGTCGTGCATGAAGGACTGGAACACAGAAGGGGCATTAGAAAGCCCAAAAGGCATCACCAAGTACTCAAAATGGCCTTCGGGCGTATTGAATGCTGTTTTCCATTCATCGCCCTGCTTTATACGCACAAGATTATACACTACACGAAGATCTATCTTGGTGAACCAACTGGCCCCCCTAATCCGAGCAAACAGATCGGACAACAGTGGCAAAGGATACTGAAATTTGACCGTGATGTTATTTAGAAGGCGATAATCTATACAGGGTCTCAGAGAACCATCCTTCTTGGCCACAAAAAAGAACCCCGCACCCAAAGGGGATGAGGACGGGCGAATATGCCCCTTCTCTAAAGACTCCTTGATATAACTCCGCATAGCGGCATGTTCTGGTACAGACAAATTAAAAAGTCGTCCCTTAGGGAACTTACTACCAGGAATCAAATTTATGACGCAATCACAATCCCTATGAGGAGGTAGGGCACTGGACTTGGGCTCATCAAATACATCCTGGTAGTCCGACAAAAATTCAGGGACTTCAGAAGGAGTAGAAGAAGCAATAGACACCAAAGGAGCATCGCCATGAATCCCCTGGCAACCCCAACTTGACACAGACATTGCTTTCCAATCCAGGACTGGATTATGAGCCTGCAGCCATGGCAGACCTAACACGACAACATGATGCAAATTATGTAACACAAGAAAGCGAATCACCTCCTGATGTGCAGGAGTCATGCACATGGTCACTTGAGCCCAGTACTGAGGTTTATTCTTGGCCAATGGCGTGGCAACAATTCCCTTTAGTGGAATAGGGAATTGCAAAGGCTCCAAGATAAAACCACAGCGCCTGGCAAAAGACAAATCCATCAAATTCAGGGCAGCACCTGAATCCACAAAAGCCATAACTGAGTAGGATGACAGAGAGCAAATCAAAGTAACAGACAAAATGAATTTAGGCTGTACAGTACCAATGGTGACAGACTTAGCGAAGTTTTTTATGCGCTTAGAACAATCTGAGATAACATGAGCAGAATCACCACAGTAAAAGCACAACCCATTCTGACGTCTGTGATTTTGCCGTTCAATTCTGGTCAGAATCCTGTCACATTGCATAGACTCAGGCTTCTGCTCAGAAAATACCGCCAGATGGTGCACTGGTTTGCGCTCCCGTAAGCGCCGATCAATCTGAATGGCCAAAGACATTGACTCATTCAGACCCGTAGGCGTGGGGAACCCCACCATAACATCCTTAATGGCTTCAGAAAGCCCCTTTCTTAAAATCGCTGCCAGGGCACACTCATTCCATTGAGTGAGCACAGACCATTTCCTAAACTTCTGACAGAAAACCTCTGCTTCATCCTGACCCTGGGAGAGAGCCAGCAAAACCTTTTCTGCTTGGTCTACCAGATTAGGTTCCTCATAAAGCACTCCAAGCGCCAGAAAAAACGCATCCACATTTTGCAATGCAGGATCTCCCAGCGCCAGAGAGAATGCCCAATCTTGAGGGTCACCACGCAACAAAGAAATAATAATTTTAACTTGCTGAACCGAATCACCAGAGGAACGAGGTCTCAGAGAAAGGAATAATTTGCGATTATTTTTAAAGTGCAAAAACTTAGATCTGTCTCCGGAGAACAGCTCAGGAATAGGTATCTTAGGCTCTGACATAGGACTGCGGACTACATAATCCTGAATGCCTTGTACCCTAGCAGTGAGATGATCCACACTAGAAGACAGACTCTGAAGGTCCATAGCTGCAGCTGAATTCTGAACCACCCAGAGATTAAGGGGAGGAGAGAGGCTAGACACACTGCAGAGGAAAAAAAAAAAAAAAATGAACTCAGGAATTCTCTTATCCCTCTTTTGCGATGCATTAACTCTTTATTGGCCTGCTGTACTGTTGTGATCCGGTGGTAGGATCACCAAACTGACCTGATAGGTAAACCTGAATAGTAGGACAAGCTCCGGGAATGTGGAACTATACCGACCGCAATCCTGATCCTATCCACACACACTAAAGGCAGCCGTGGAGCGTTACCTAAAAACCTAGACGCCTCTTCACAGCCTGAGAAACTAGCTACCCCTAGAGAGAAAGCAAAGCCTCACTTGCCTCAGAGAAATAACCCCAAAGTTTAGACAGCCCCCCACAAATAATAACGGTGAGTTAAGGGGAAAATACAAACGTAGGAATGAAAAACAGGTTTAAGCAAATGAGGCCCGCTAACACTAAATAGACAGAAGATAGCAGGGATCTGTGCGGTTGGTACAAAACCATCAAAAACTATCCACGCAGAAAGTACAAGAACCCCCACACCGACTCACGATGTGAGGGGCGCACTTCTGCTCCCCAGAGCTACCAGCAAGCGAAAAATCACATATAAGCAAGCTGGACTGAACACATCATATACTGAGAAACATATTCAAGGAAACAATGAGCAAAAAGAACTAGCAAGACTTAGCTTCTCAGAAATAGACAGGTCACCAGGAAAATCCAGGAGGGGTCAGAACCAGTACTGAATACAACGACAGCAGGCAACAAGTAAAGGTCCAGGTGGAGTTAAATAGGAACCAGCAAAGCAGGAAATGAGGCAGCTGAGCCCAGCTCCAGACCCGCAATATCGCTAAAGGCCACCAGAAGGAACCCAGACGGAATTCACAACAGGGGCCTACTAAAGGTGTCTGCTGCTGCTTGGTGTTCTCCTCCACTTTACATAGACTAGCTTCAATCTTCAGGCTTTAGGGCTATTTTTTAAAATAGGAAACTGCATTTGGGCTACTAGTTTGGTTGGGGCCTACTAACGGTGTCTGCCGCTCCTTGGTGTTCTCCACTTTGCAAAGACTAGCTTCAATCTTCCGGCTTTAGGGCTATTTTTAAAAATAGGAAACTGCATTTGGGCTACTTGTTTGGTTGGGGTCTACTAACGGTGTCTGCCGCTCCTTGCTGTTCTCCTCCACTAAACAAAGCAGTGCCGCCTGTTTAATACTGTTAGCAATTTTGAATTGCATTTAGCCTAGTTACTTATTTGGGCCTACTCACGGTGTCAGCCTCTCATTACCGTTGTCCTCCACTGAACAAAGCAATGGCGCCTGGTTAGTCCTGTTACCAACTTTGAACTGCATTTAGGCCACTTTATTATTTGGGCCTATATCTGTGTTTCCTCCTCATCCTGCCAATTGCCCAGCCAGTGATAGATGAGTCTGCTGGTACATTGACCCAGACCACTACATTCCCCTTGCACGCTACACAGCCAGAATCTGACCCTGCTGAAAGTCAGGTTCCCCTTCCCGCATACTATAAAACCTTACACGGGGACAAAGAGGAAGGTGCAGATGAAAGTGCAGGTTCCTTCATCAGGTGGGGGGGCATACTCGTTGGCGACGTCACTGGCACATGGCCCCTCATAGTACGCAAAAGTGTCGCTGCCGGTGGGAGGCGCCCCTGCCGTGCAAACACACCGCCGTACTTTGAGGGGCCCTGTGCCAGTGCCAATGCGAACGAGTGGGCCCCCCCTGCTTGCTCAGGATCACAGCACTTGCAAAGTTGAAATACTTACCTCTCCCTGCTCCACCGCCATGACGTAGTCCACGTTTCCTGGGCCCACTAAAAACTTGAACCAGCCCTACCCCCCACAACTTTACCCAAATGACCCCCAATTTCCAATGCCTAAATATTATTATAAGGTAAATTAAGATTGGCAAGCTTCAGTAACAAGAATGGATGTTTTTGCCATTAAAATGGGCACTCTAGGTGTTTTCCTGGCCCCCACTCGCTGCCGACTATGCTTCCCCATTGACTTGCATTGGGTTTCGTGTTTCGGTCGATCCCGACTTTTCGAGATAATCGGCCGATTCCACTCGACTCGACTTTTGAGATAGTCGGGTTTCGCGAAACCCGACTCGACCCTAAAAAAGTAAAAGTCGCTCAACCCTACTCACAATTGTCGTGTATGTTTCTGTTCTTTCTCTCCGTCCCCCAGACGATATGGATAGGACACACCCGTATGACGGGGTAGGCCTGGAGTTATTTTATAGGGACCCTAGAGACGCCCATCTCCCACAATTGCCTCTGTTGTCTTCATTAGGTGATTAAGGTGAGGCAGCCAACCTAAAATTAACTGCCCTGCCGTTGGTTTGAAGTAATACCAATACTTCCTCGGCGTTCCGGCCACCGGCTACTCGCCTCAGTAGGATGTTGCCGATCTCGGGGCACGACTCCTACTGGTTCTATCGCCTTTGTCCTGTGATCTCGTTTCTCACTTCTCCACAATATACTTCGCTTCGTGTCCTTTCTTAAGATGCCGCCGCAATGAAGTGCAGGCGCGGCTCCGTAACGATCTGTCCTTGTGCTAGGCCTCTGTCAGGATCCCACCCCTGACAGGGACCCCCCTGGATCTTCCCAAACAACGCTCTTCTCTCACTAGATGTTACCTGGGCAAAACCCAGTCAGCTTCTCCCTAACTTCCTATCCAACCCCCAGTTTTACCAGAGTGTGAGGAGTGGCCTAATACATAGAACCCTTTGCTCCCCCTGGTGGCCGGAGTGTGTAGTGTAATGTGTGACTGTGATACCTGGTCAGGTGAACTCCTTTAGTGCCATCAGACGTACCATCACTCCCCTTAGTGGCAGAGCGACAATACTGCAACGACAAGGACTCTGGGGCGCTGCACTTATACAGTATATACTATATATATATATATATATATATATATATATATATATATATATATACACTCACCGGCCACTTTATTAGGTACACCTGTCCAACTTCTTGTTAACACTTAATTTCTAATCAGCAAATCACATGGCGGCAACTCAGTGCATTTAGGCATGTAGACATGGTCAAGACAATCTCCTGCAGTTCAAACCGAGCATCAGTATGGGGAAGAAAGGTGATTTGAGTGCCTTTGAACGTGGCATGGTTGTTGGTGCCAGAAGGGCTGGTCTGAGTATTTCAGAAACTGCTGATCTACTGGGATTTTCATGCACAACCATCTCTAGGGTTTACAGAGAATGGTCCGAAAAAGAAAAAAAATCCAGTGAGCGGCAGTTCTGTGGGCGGAAATGCCTTGTTGATGCCAGAGGTCAGAGGAGAATGGGCAGACTGGTTTGAGCTGATAGAAAGGCAACAGTGACTCAAATCGCCACCCGTTACAACCAAGGTAGGCCTAAGAGCATCTCTGAACGCACAGTGCGTCGAACTTTGAGGCAGATGGGCTACAGCAGCAGAAGACCACACCGGGTACCACTCCTTTCAGCTAAGAACAGGAAACTGAGGCTACAATTTGTACAAGCTCATCGAAATTGGACAGTAGAAGATTGGAAAAACGTTGCTTGGTCTGATGAGTCTCGATTTCTGCTGCGACATTCGGATGGTAGGGTCAGAATTTGGCGTAAACAACATGAAAGCATGGATCCATCCTGCCTTGTATGGAGCATCTTTGGGATGTGCAGCCGACAAATCTGCGGCAACTGTGTGATGCCATCATGTCAATATGGACCAAAATCTCTGAGGAATGCTTCCAGCACCTTGTTGAATCTATGCCACGAAGAATTGAGGCAGTTCTGAAGGCAAAAGGGGGTCCAACCCGTTACTAGCATGGTGTACCTAATAAAGTGGCCGGTGAGTGTATATACACTGTATATATGTCTTCACGAATATTTGAGCCCATGGATCCATTATATGTCCATTTTGCAAGGTTGCGAGAAAAAAACGCACTACGGATGCCATACGGATTACATACGGAGGATGACATGCGTAAAATACGCAGCCACACTCTGCCTACGGATGACATACGGATCACTGTTCAGGGAACATTTCTGCGTATTTGGTCTGCAAAAAACGGACCGTCTTTTTATACGTTGTGTGTGACTCCAGCCTAAGAAGGCCTACTATTTAACCCCTTCACACCACAGCCCTTTTTTCGTTTTTGAGTTTCTGTTTTTCACTCCCCTTCTTCCTAGAGCCATAACTTTTTATTTTAGGTCAATATGGCCATGTGAGGGCTTGTTTTTTGCAGGATGAGTAGTACTATTGAACGACACAATTGGTTTTACCATATTGTGTACATGAAAATGGGAAAAAAAACACAAGTGTGGTGAAATTGCAAAAAAAGTGCAATTCCACAACAGCTTTTTGGATTTTTTTTTTACCATGTTCACTAAATGCCAAGTCTGACCTGCCATTATGATTCTCCAGGTCATTATGAGTTCATAGACACCAAACATGTCTAGATTGTTTTTTATTTAAATGGTGAAAAAAAAAATCCAAAATTTGTTAAAAAAAACAACAAAAAAAAGACATTTTCCGAGACCCATAGTGTCTCCATTTTTCGTGATCTGGGGCTGGCTGAGGGCTTATTTTTTGTGTGCCGAGATAACGTTTTTAATGATACCATTTTGGTGTGGATATGATTTTTTGATTGCCCGTTATTGTATTTTAATGCAATGTTGCGGTTACAAAAAAAAAAGCAATTCTGGAGTTTTTACTTTGTTTTTTCGCTACGCCATTTACCGATCGGTTAATTCTTTTTATAGCTTGATAGATCAGGCGATTCTGAATGAGGAGATACCAAATATGTGTTTTTTTAATTGTTTTATTCTGAATGGGGCGAATGGGGGGTGATTTGAACATTTATGGGGTTTTTTATATTTTTTTAAATTTTTATTTACTTTTTTCATGCTTCAATAGTCTCTGTGGGAGACTGAAAGCTGCCTCTGCTACACACATGCGATGATCAGATCGTCTGTGATTTACAGAAATGCTCACTTGCTATGTGCTCTAACCGCTGGGCGGCTCTCAAAGCAATCCAGCACTGACAACTACATGCCAACCCATCGGCAACCCGCAGTCCTGTGACAGGGGCGATGATGGGCAGGATTAGTGATGCACCCAAGATTGACAGCGGCATTTAACAGGTTAACAGCCGTGGGTGGATCGAGATTCCACCTGCATCTGTTAGAGGCAGATGTCAGCTGTTCAAAACAGCTGACATGTGCCAGGAAAGATGTGGGCTCAGTGTCGGAGCCCACATCAAAGGAAGGGACACGATATGCACAGTACATGTATGGCACATGTCGTGAAGCGGTTATACCCCAGACCACACTCTGTGGTGGAGATAAGGTGGACAACCTCCCACCCCCTGTATGGTTGTATACAAAAATCTAGCCCTTAAAATGCCGATTAACCCCTCTCAACACATATTGTGCTGCACCAAAAGTTCTCCTATAAACATAACTATAGTAGAAGACTTTTAGACAGATAGATTGGGTAAAGGTTTTTTAACATGGGCTCATAGTTGGCCAAGAAGCGTTTATAAAAACAATCATTCCTGGTTATAGCTTGTGTAAACTTACTGCCAATCACCCAAGAAGCAAGCAAAACGCTTGTTCATATGGTGATTGGATTGTTTATGCTGGCATAAAGATTGTCACTGTTGGCAGTGCATTTCAGTACTTTGTGTAAAGGCTGGATGTGCTGCTGACACAGAAATACTGGGAAGGATAGAAGGACTTCCACTCATACTATGCAGATATGTTAAAGTACTTTTAACCAGCACCCAACCATGCCTATAAAATCTAACACAGAAAATCAACATTTTCATCGAGATCTACTTTCAGTCTACATCTGTCACTCAGTGTTGATGGTACAGAAAAGGTTGAAATCAGCCTTCTCGCTCATCCAAAATGACTAGTGCATGATCATCTGCCTCTTTACTCCTATGTGCACATCATTCTTCCAAGGCTTCTCACACAGTTTGATGCTGGGTGAAACTTTTAGAACCGTGGACCTCCTATTAAGGTTCCATCACCTTTAGTCAGGAGGAAAGTCTGGACTCTTGGTGGCGTCCATATTGACCAACTCTTATGCAGTTCTGACTTGATTTGTAGGTTCAAGAAGTCTCACCCACATGGAATTGTGAGAAGGGGCTACCTGAATGCCACTCTCAGGCTTCTTACATGGGTCTATGCTGGGTAAGACTTCTTAAACCCAGGGACGTAACTATTAAAATCAATGATCATTCCAATGATTCCCTATTGGGTCACTCACACTTTTAGGACATCTCATATGAGGACTGGTTCTCCAGTGATGGTCAGGGGGAGAGTTGCATCATCTGGTGATGTATGCCTGGAGCAATGATATGTAGCCTTGATCCTGGAGTGTTAGACGCCCTGGAAAACTGCTATGAAAATTATTGCTTTCTATAGTATGGATAACAGCACAGAGGTGGTCACTTCAAACAACTGATCTGGGCCATCTGAGATCGGCCAATTGTGTTAGAAACCTGGATAAACTATTTCATTTGTTATAATGATTAGAGGGCATAATCTTTTCTCACCTTCTCCAGTAAGGACGATACTGAACTGGTTTGATGCGTTTCCATCTGCCACTTTCGCAGTATAAGTTCCCTTATCTTCTTCTCCAAAGTCTTCTTTGTTAACTTCAATGAGACCATTTTCCTTGTCAAATTTTATTTTTCGTTTCTGAAATGAGGAATGTATACCTGAATAACTTTAATATACAATTTCTAAATTAATTTGATGCACTGCAAAGTAAGCGTGCTTAAACATATTTGTCACAATGTATGGAAACATTTTGTCATTGAATTCAGTTGCGAGCCATAATGACATGTTTTTAATCCATTGTAATCCAATTATCCAATTATACAATGTTAGCTGAAATAAAAGATGGGATCACCATTATTTATACTAGACAAAATGTTGCATCAGACAACATAACCAAGTGATACATTTTCATCCCAAAAATTCTAGTAAAACCAGTTCTTATTTTTTTTATAGTTGATTTCCGATCATCAGAAGACAAGGTGAACAAATAAACATTTTGTAGTAATTACAAAATCATTACATTCAAGTATACAAAAAAATCTAAACGTTTCTCTATGTAATGGCATTTGCAGTTATATTAACTAAATGTCTATATTCTGAGAATTGTTATTGGCCTGTAGCGTCAGATCTAAATTTGCTTTCCTCAATTAGGAAGGGGTAGTGATGCCCAGGAGTTTTGTGTTGCCATCTTGTAGATCTGAACTGGAAGAATTAGTGACAAAAATTAGGTATAAAAGCCATTAGGTTTCTATATATAATTCATATACTTATCAGATGCATATTATTTTCTTTCTAAAGTGTATGCCATGTTCGGATAATCTTGATAAGCCTTATTAAAGAGGCACTCCCATCAAAATTGTTATCCTATTACTATATTGCAGTCATCAAATTCTATAACACTGTGTACTTACAATTGCTCATTTTGCCTTTCTACACAGTTAATTCTTGGCTTTTCCATTACGTCTATGACATCACATGGTTAAAAACTGACTAGCTGAATCCTCCTAAGCTCTAGGGAGAAAAGGGAGGTCAATTTTCACTGTATGAATCATAAATCACTGCAAAAGTCCCTGGCAGGGGATATGAGGGAGCAGCTGCGTCAGGAGATGAAGAGGGGAATGATTAATGTAGGGACAAGAGACTTCCTGTTTCTACATAGAGCAGACAAAAGAGAAGAATTAACTGGGTAGAAAGGCAAAATGAGCAATTGTAAGTACACAGTGTTATATATTATGATGACTGCAATATATTAAGAGCATAAAAACATACAAACACAATAGACAACTTAAAGAACCATGTCAGCATTTATTTTATTTCAGCACTGGATTGGTGCCAGTAATCTAAGTTCCCTGACCATAGTCTTATACTTGCCAGCCGCTGTCCAGTTCTTACTGGCGTCGCTCTGGTCCCGAACCGTCATCTTGTGACCACAGTTGCTGACTGACTGGAAGTCAGAGGTAATGGTCATAAGATCTCAATGTGAGTCTATGAGAGTCTCGTGGTGCCTCTCATAGATTAACATAGAGTTGTGACTTCTGGATCACTCCAGCAAACACTTGAGCTATCCGTCAGGTCACAATCTGCAGAAGACATGACCAGAGCCGATAACAGATGAAGACAGTGGCTCCTGAGTATAATACTTTGGGCAGGGAACTTAGATTAGTGATACCACTCCAGCTCTGAAATAACAAGAACCCTGGAGTGGTACTTTAAACCATTTTACAGGGATGAAGTCAAAATACAATTGATTTTAGTCAACAGTCACTATGAGATTAGAGACATGCATGGGAGACTGAATTGAAGCACTGAGCCTGTACTATCGCTTTTTGTATAAAATTGATATATTGTCTAAATACAGTATATATGTGCCAATAAATTGATTCCCATTTTAGGCTGCACATTTAGATCCAGGTTTGCTTAAGTCTAAGTTCACATGTGGCGTTTTTGCTGCAGTTTATTATGTGGGTTTTTTTTTGTCAATTTTCAGCTGCATTTTACAGTACCAGCAAAGCATAAGAGATTTCAGAAATCACATGCACACATATTGGTTTTTGTAATCAGGATTTTGTGCTTTGCGTGTTTTTTTGGACATCGAGCATGTCACTTCTTTCAGCAGTTTTCATCTTTTTTTCTGCATTTGTCACCCACTCATTGACTTGAATGGGTAGTGAAAAAAACGCTGAAAAATGTAGGTATCATGTTTTGCTGCGTTTTTTGTGCCAAAACCTGATTCTATTGAATAGGACTTTTTTTCAACATTAAACTTTATCAGCGTGCACAAGAAACAAATCTAGCATGCCTAAACTGCCGCAAAAAAAAAAGCATAAAAAAAGCTGCAAAAAATGCAAGAAAAAATAAGGAAACATGCTTTTTTTTGCAGCTTCTTTCCTGCCAAGAGATCAAGCTTTGCTGCAGAAAAAAACAAATGCTGAAAAAATGCCTAGTGTGAGCTTACCCTTATACAGCCATCTAGCCTACTAGTGATGGTAATTTGGCTTTGAAGTCTGATTTAGCAGAACATTCTTTTATTTCATAGTTATTACTTCCTACAATCAGGGGGCTATATTCACTCTTTAGCATATTATTACTTTTGTTATGATACATATTTAATTCATATTTTGTAAATACCGGCCAATTTTGATTAGATTCTTTAATTGTGCATCATTTTATCCATTATTATGGATGTTACTTACAGGGTTGTAAATTGAACTTATATGAGAATACTGTATATTGCGCTTTTTAGGGAGTTTATCATTCTCATAGTGACTATTGACCTAAATAGATCAATTGGTATTGTGATTTCATGCTCTCCACCCTTCCATATTGTCTTCATTGGCTGTTGGGTCTGTATGTTTTTATGATGCTTGTGGATAGCCTCGGAAATAACAGAGCATTTACATTTTTTTAATACAGTATATTATGTTTTTTAATATGTTTTTAGTTCCTTGAATATGTTACATCTGTGTCTGTGCTTGCTCATTCTGCTTCTGATTTTGTCGGCAGGTGCCGCCATGCCTATGATGTGGCTTACACGGGTCAATAATGCAACTAATAATGCCACTTTGTGTCATATTTTGGGCCTTGTAATGTTTATAACTGCCAGTTATAGATTATACCTGATCTTAATTCTGCGATTATACTTGAGATCCACTGTGTTAGGCCAGGGTCACACTAGCATATTATTATTATAGCGCCATTTATTCCATGGCGCTTTACATGTGAGGAGGGGTATACATAATAAAAACAAGTACAATAATCTTAAACAATACAAGTCACAACTGGTACAGGAGGAGAGAGGACCCTGCCCGCGAGGGCTCACAATCTACAAGGGATGGGTGAGAATACAGTAGGCGAGGATAGAGCTGGTCATGCAGCGGTTTGGTCGATCGGTGGTTACTGCAGGTTGTAGGCTTGTCGGAAGAGGTGGGTCTTCAGGTTCTTTTTGAAGGTTTCGATGGTAGGCGAGAGTCTGATGTGTTGTAGTAGAGGGTTCCAGAGTAGGGGTGATACGCATCGGATGTGATATGCTAATGACCCTCGGCTCCTGCTCTGCTGCGAGCAGGAGCCAAGTGTCATGCGTCTGTGCTCCGAGCCTCTCGCACAGAGAGGATCGGAGCACAGCTGCAGAGGAGGCGGAGAAATGAATTTCTCCATCTCCTCCATTGCCAGCGTATATCACACAGCACTCGAAAGATGTCCGAGTGATGTGCTTTGTCACTCGCACCCATGGGCTTATATGGGTGCGAGTGAGCTGAGACTCGGCCGAGTGTCGGTGACAATCACAGCATGCTGCAATTGTTTTCTCATGCCTTTTCGGCATGAGAAAATAATCGCAGATGTGATCTGCCCCATAAATTAACACTGGTCCAAGTGCTTTCTCGCATAGCACTCATCCTCATTCTACGCTAGTGTGACCCCGGCCTTATTCAGTTGTTGACCTCAGATTGCATGACATTTTGCCTGATGATTCTGACTTGGTTTCTAACTTCTCTGGTTTTGACCCAGCTTATAACCCTTCTTTGCCAGCCCGTTCCACCAGCAAGCAATCCCTTTCTGTATCCAAACCAGAGGCCCCTGTTTATGTCCAGATCCCTATACAGGAGTTAAGGGGTGAAAGCCAAGGTTCTTATGGGACCTGATAACTGGAGTGGCTATGGCAAAACCTTTCTGTGGAAGCCCTATTAAAATTTCCCGACTTTTATGAACAGAGTTACTTTATAGAATAAGAGTTCTAGGTTGTTTAGATCTATTACATTCAACGTATCCTTTATATGTTAGGTATAATTGTCTTACAAATTGGTCTACAACACTGGAAATGGCTGAGATGGAGTTATATACATGATCTAGCTATACAGCTCTGGCAAAAATTAAAAGACCACCACATCAAAACCCTGTCATGGGCAGCCCAATCTCCAGACCTGAACCCCATTGAAAACCTCTGGAATGTAATCAAGAGGATGATGGATAGTCACAAGCCATCAAACAAAGAAGAACTGCTTAAGTTTTTGCGCAGTGTGAAGTGAGTGAAACAGTGTGAAAGACTGGTGGAAAGCATGCCAAGACGCATGAAAGCTGTGATTAAAAATCATGGTTATTCCACAAAATATTGATTTCTGAACTCTTCCAGTGTTAAAACATTAGTTTTGTTGTTTCTAAATGTTTATGAACTTGTTTTATTTGCATTATTTGAGGTCTGAAAGCACTGTTTGTTTTTTTTATTTTGACCATTTTTCTTTGTCAGAAGAAAAATACAAAATGTATTTCTTGGAAATTTGGAGACATGTTGTCAGAAGTTTATAGAATAAAAGAACAATTTACATTTTACTCAAAAATATACCTATAAAGAAAAAAATCAGAGAAACTGAACATTTTGCAGTGGTCTCTTAATTTTTGCCAGAGCTGTATATCTTTGGTAATAAGTGGGCACTGACATATTTTGTAGGGACAATTCCTATTTTATTTTAGTGGCTGCATTATTAATGTGTTACTTCTGTTATATTGTTGGTACTATATTTGTTGTTATGTTGACAATGTGGTTGTTGTTATTTGTATAAAGCATCTGCTATTATGTAGTCACTGTTTTTTCTATCACGTTGCTACCAGTGGAAATATCATGTTTTGTTTTTATGTGGGAATTGTTGGCTATTATGTGGGTGGTACCAAAGGTAAAATGTAAGTTTTGAAGACTGTACTATGTTTGCTTTATGGCTGCTAATATATGTAGACTGTGACAGGTATGTATCAAAATATCATCTTGTTTTAATGCCGTGGTTTTGGAAATCTGGTCTATGGACTTATAACAGAAACAAAAATAAAGATGAAATAAGCATTGGCAAGCAACAAAAAATCATTATGGACTATACATAGATATAAGTATAGGATAAAAAAAACATACCGCTGTATTGTCAATGACTTTGTCATTAAGAATCATTTCTAATTCTGCAGCAGAGGACAGTTTTTCCACTTCTAACCAGAGCCGCACATCCCCATTCTCCAGCACTTCCGCATTCCATCCTGATATTTTTTGTATCACTAGAAATATTACCATGATATATCATGTTATGCCATGAAATTTCATATTCTATGCTATCTACATAGGTCAGCTATAATATTAGCACCACTGACCAGTAAAGTGAATAACTTTGATTATATTGTTACAATAATGTTTCCTGACAAAGAGTTAGATATATTAAGGAACAAGTGAACAATCAGTACTAAAGTTGATGCGTCAAATAGTCAGTGAACTGCTCCCATGAATGCCCAAGACTGATGCATGTGGGGAGCTAAGTCTAACCTGTCTGGTCCAATCTGATGGAGGAGCTGCTGTAGCATAAATGTAATGCTGGTTCTGATAGAAATGCGAGCTTCCTAAATTTGGAACTGGTTAGACAAAAACTAGTTAAAGTGCCTATGCTGAACCCTGTCCACTAAGTAGGTTGCAAGCAGTGGACACAATAGCATCAGACCAGGACCATGGTGCAATTGAAGAAGATGATCTGATGACTCACGTTTTTTTCACATCATATTGATGTTTGGGTGTTATGCTTCCCGGAGAAAAGATAGCACCACGATGTACCATAGGAAGAAGACAAGCTGACAGAGACATTGTATGTTCTGGGGAATATACTGCTAGGAAATCTTGGTTCTGGGCAGTTATGTGAATTCTACTTTGACAATTGGAGCTACGAAAACATTGTTGCAGATCAAGTTCATCCCATTATAATAACTGTTTTATCTGCCACACTGTAAAAATTGAAGAATAGTTTGTGGAACAGATTAATTAATGACATGTGCTATTTTTTTTAATGCAAAACTTCACCAACATTGAGGCACATATGCTTTGCACAAAAATGTGCAAGTTTTTAAACCTTCTTGCCACTTTTGAAAAAGGGGTTGTGTATTAGCAGGAATGGTGAGACCTCCAACAGACCCACAAGTTTACTGCCACAGGTTTACTGAGGCAAGAAGAACGCGGTGTCAGATTCTGCATACCCCTGCACTAAATAGAAGCACTTCACTATCATATTAAATGATGCAGGTTAAATATGTTCAGTTGAGAGTCTCTGAAACTTTCCTGCTTTGATGATCTCAGCTGTTCAGTGTTGGCCACTCCCCTCTGCTGTATATACTCACCTCAGTAAATCTAAATTGCCAGCGTTATGGCAGTCACACTGCTGTATTTCTCATGCGAGTATCACATCGTAAACCTCAGCTCTCCTGACCTGAGCTTGACAGCTGCATAGAAATACATCATACTGTCTTGCTCAGGTCAGGAGAGGTGCCAGGCCAGTGCGTGCAGTGCTATGCGATTATAACACGAGTTATACGGCCATCTGGCTCAGCCCTTAGTTTTATACTGGCTAGTGTGGAGTTGGAGCTGTTTGGATTGTTGTTCTAAAGACTGTTGCTTGGTGAATTGTCTGTGTGCATATCTTATTCCTCTCCTATTTGTTTTTATCCTTCCTTTTACTTCCCGGTGTTCCTTCATTTTACTTCCCAATTGTTTTCTTCCTGGTTTTCTTTGTTATTAAATTGATGGCATCTATGGCAACATTTTTCGACTATAATTTATGACAATTTCTGGCGTAAATGACAGTAAATGTCCCGAGACTGTACATGGGGTTACGCACTACATATTGGGATAGGATCTTGGATATGGGAATACCTCTTTAAGGAAAAATATAGAAAATGAATGGAGATTTCGGAGACATGCTGAATACATTGTGTTGTACATATTGTTTGACTTTATACTTACATGGGTGTTGCACATCATGGCTTTTTTGGATCAAATCTGCTAACTCTAAAAAGTTAGAAAGCAATAAAATAAAAAATAAATAATTTAATTTTCCATAATGATTTGTGATATGCTTTGCCATTTATAATTCTTTATATCATCATATATATTTAGATATAATAAGCCCCTTTATCTTAAATATCTTTATTGATATTATTCCCCAATACATACATTTATTTTACTATGATGTATGTATAACTGTATCAATTCATTGCAAATGACCCCAAGGTCAAACTCGGGAGCTGCACCTCTTATTTCCATCTTCACTAAGTTCTTTCCCAGTAACAGATTTGACCCGTCTCACTATACCATATTTTTAGATACAGTGGGGCAAAAAAGTATTTAGTCAGTCAGCAATAGTGCAAGTTTCACCACTTAAAAAGATGAGAGGCGTCTGTAATTTACATCATAGGTAGACCTCATCTTTGGGAGACAAACTGAGAAAAAAAAATCCAGAAAATCACATTGTCTGTTTTTTTATCATTTTATTTGCATTTTATGGTGGAAAATAAGTATTTGGTCAGAAACAAAATTTCATCTCAATACTTTGTAATATATCCTTTGTTGGCAATGACAGAGGTTAAACGTTTTCTGTAAGTCTTCACAAGGTTGCCACACACTGTTGTTGATATTTTGGCCCATTCCTCCATGCAGATCTCCTCTAGTGATGTTTTTGGCTTTTCGCTTGGCAACACGGACTTTCAACTCCCTCCAAAGGTTTTCTATAGGGTTGAGATCTGGAGACTGGCTAGGCCACTCCAGGACCTTGAAATGCTTCTTACGAAGCCACTCCTTCGTTGCCCTGGCGGTGTGCTTTGGATCATGTTGAAAGACCCAGCCACGTTTCAACCTCAATGCCCTTGCTGATGGAAGGAGGTTTGCACTCAAAATCTCACGATACATGGCCCCATTCATTCTTTCATGTACCCGGATCAGTCGTCCTGGCCCCTTTGCAGAGAAACAGCCCCAAAGCATGATGTTTCCACCACCATGCTTTACAGTAGGTATGGTGTTTGATGGATGCAACTCAGTATTCTTTTTCCTCCAAACACGACAAATTGTGTTTCTACCAAACAGTTCCAGTTTGGTTTCATCAGACCATAGGACATTCTCCCAAAACTCCTCTGGATCATCCAAATGCTCTCTAGCAAACTTCAGACGGGCCCGGACATGTACTGGCTTAAGCAGTGGGACACGTCTGGCACTGCAGGATCTGAGTCCATGGTGGCGTAGTGTGTTACTTATGGTAGGCCTTGTTACATTGGTCCCAGCTTTCTGCAGTTCATTCACTAGGTTCCCCCGCGTGGTTCTGGGATTTTTGCTCACCGTTCTTGTGATCATTCTGACCCCACAGGGTGGGAATTTGCGTGGAGCCCCAGATCGAGGGAGATTATCAGTGGTCTTGTATGTCTTCCATTTTCTAATTATTGCTCCCACTGTTGATTTCTTCACTCCAAGCTGGTTGGCTATTGCAGATTCAGTCTTCCCAGCCTGGTGCAGGGCTACAATTTGGTTTCTGGTGTCCTTTGACAGCTCTTTGGTCTTCACCATAGTGGAGTTTGTAGTCAGACTGTTTGAGGGTGTGCACCGGTGTCTTTTTATACTGATAACAAGTTTAAACAGGTGCCATTACTACAGGTAATGAGTCGAGGAAAGAGGAGACTCTTAAAGAAGAAGTTACAGGTCTGTGAGAGCCAGAAATCTTGATTGTTTGTTTCTGACCAAATACTTATTTTCCACCATAAAATGCAAATAAAATGATAAAAAAACAGACAATGTGATTTTCTGGATTTTGTTTTCTCAGTTTGTCTCCCATAGTTGAGGTCTACCTATGATGTAAATTACAGACGCCTCTCATCTTTTTAAGTGGTGGAACTTGCACTATTGCTGACTGACTAAATACTTTTTTGCCCCACTGTATTCCACAATTTTAATAACCAGATTTCACCATTACTTCACTGTCAGGGATACATTTGAAAATAACAGTCTGGTTATTAATGGGAACCTGTCACGTGAAAAAATGCTATTGACCTGCAGATATAGGGTTAATCTGCAGGTTAATAGAGTTCTGAACCTGCACTGCGTCAGCACTTAGACACCTGTTGCTGGGAGAAAATGAACTTTATTCCTCCCGATAACGTTCGGGTTTCAGTCATGGTGGCGGCACCGGCGCAGTTTCAGTCACCGCTCTGTGTATAGAGAGTGGCGGCTGTAGCCACGCCCTCAGCACTGACTGACAGCCGGTCTTAATGCTGAGCTGCTGTCATTCAGTCAGTGCGGGGGCGCCATTATAGCTGTCGCTCTCTAAACACAGAGCAGTGACAAACTGCGCCTGCACGGCCCCCATGACTGAAACGTGAATGTTACCGGGAGGAATAAAGTTAATTTCATCCCAGCAGTGGGGGTCTAAGTGCCGACGTCGGGCAGGTTCAGAATGGTATTACATTCAGATTAACCCTATATCTGCAGGTTAATAGCGTTTTTTGACGTAACAGGTTCCCTTCAATATCTTTGCCCCAATAGGAGTTTTTAAATTGGCAAACATCTTGATTTTTGTAGAATAAACATGCTATAGAGGTTGGTGGAGGCATCAGTTGGCGAACTTTAGCATTAGTTGAATGGCATGAAAAAAGTTTCCTACCCTCCTTTGTTAATGTGTGACTAGCAGATACTCCATCAGTGTTGGGAACTTCCACAGAATAGGTGCCTACATCTTCGTCAGATGGATTTTTCAGAATTAATTTGGACCTTTCAAAGAAGAACATCATTAGAACCGTCGTTTCTCTAACATTGCATTGTAGTCGACCACTGCCTAGTGCTACAGATTCTTTCTTCCCTTGGCATCAAAGGCCTTGCCCTGTCCTGGATTGCCTCATACCTGTCCGACCGCACATTTAGCATTTCCCACTCCCACACTACCTCCTCACCCCGCCCTCTCTTTTGGAGTCCCTCAAGGCTCTGTCCTAGGGCCCCTACTTTTTTCCATCTATACCCTTGGCCTAGACGGAACCTGAAAACCCATCTCTTCAGGAAAGCCTACAGCCTGCAATAACCATTCTGCCGCCTCACCAACCACCCGAGCTGCCGCCTCACCACCACCTGCAGCACCCCCGACTTCCTGTCTCTTCCCCATTATCCTGTAGAATCTAAGTCCGCAAAGACAGGGTCCTCTCCCCTCTGTACCAGTCTGTCACTGTAAATTTGTTTACTGTTAACGATATCTATAACCCTTTATGTAACCCCTTTTCTCATGTACAGCACCATGGAATTATTAGTGCTATATAAATAAATAATAATAATATATCAAAAATTTACAGACGTTTTCTATTAATAATATTAATAAAAAATAACGTACAACAGGATTATTGGAACAATAAATTACGCAGTTCTTGTATTAATATAGCTAATTACTTGTTTCCTTCTGTGGAAATGTCTGTTCTCTCTGGATCTGGAGCTCCCTTGTAGTCTTTAGACCAGTTAAACTCTGGGGAATCAACTGGCTCTGGATTCTCAAAGGAAAGGTATATAAATCCTTCATCATCTACGTCAACTTCAATTTCATTTGTGCCTGGAGGTTTCAAAAACATTTGAAAGCAATATAGTGAACCAATGCCATCATCAAATAATGGCATAGGTATATTGGTCCTGGTCAAATAAAGGTGTTGAGCTGAATGATGAAATATCATTTCACTTTGTGGCTGTGTAAAGAAATACAGAGAGCCCAATAGGAGAAAATCAAGCTCAAATTCCTTTGAAAACATATTATTGCAATAATTAGCTCTATTTAGAATAATTTAAAGTATAAATACTCCATAGTCTTTACTACCCTAGAACACCACCAGTAAGAACATTTTTGCCTTTCTAATAACTAAGTAACTACATATTTAGCTAATTAAGGGTTTTACTGGGCTGAGAAAAAAAACACATGGAGTGACTGCTGAATAGTGATAGTGTGCAAATAATTAAAGGGCCCACTATGTGTTCTTATTTTCAATGGGGCAGTACATTGACTTCCATAAAACCTTCCAAACCTGGCTTGGTTACAGGAACCACAGGATCACAAGGTGTGGATGCAGTGCCAGGACCAGATGTGTTAACCGCAACAACACGGAACTGGTAACTCTTATCTGTTTCCAAACCAGAGATCTAAAAAAGAAACCTGGAGTCACATATACATCTTATTGATTTTATTTCTGTACCATTTTACAGCTTATGGACATAACATACAGAATATAAAAAGTGGAGTAACTTTCTAAGCATATTTTATTACTGATATTGCAGTGGTCCAGTGTAACAATCTTAAATATAATCTAGAACTACTGTCTTCATTCTCAGCGATGTCACTGGAAACAGTCAACAAACCTGTTGTTAATCACTTTCTAAAAAGCTTTCTAAAAAGCTGTTCGACTTTTTGATGAAGATTAATTCTATACTGTATGTAAACTTTGATTCAGTGTTCAAACGTCATTGACTGTTACACACTACTAAAATGAACTCCATTAATACAAATTGTACCCTCATATGCGTGTCTGGTATGGGATCCTCATTAACCCTCTTCCAGTCTCCAGAACCTTCTTCAGAGGCCTCTACTAAGTATCCAGTGACGGAGCTGCTGCCTGTGTATATGGGGCTTGTCCAATGGAGCATCAAGGTATTATCTCTCACTTCTCGGCATCTCACATCATAAGGTGGACCTTAAATAGAAACACACAAGTTTTCCAAGTAGGGGAGTAACTTGAAGCTCTAGGGCCACTATTGAAAATATGCAACAAATCCATCATCTACTACATGCTATTTATCATACCGCTGTGCTTCTATATGGTCTTTGGAGCCTCAGACAGCAAGGCCCAGTTGTGAATGCTACTTTAACTATGCCCCTGATTCCAAGGAAAGGGGTTCCCCTTTCTACGTACTACTGTAAGACTGATGGACTGTTCTGGTGCGTTTCTAACCCTGAAGGCAACAATTGCACTATGTGTATAGTGTCATGCGGATTTTCATGTAATGTGAATAGTGATGTGCGTCTTCTACATTGTCTGATGGTAATCCACAGTGTGCAAGTAATGTAAAGTGTTAATATACAATGTGAGTAATACATAGTGCAGAGCAAGCACAAAGATAGACTTGGGATAGTATAATACTGTTAATATAGTTAAATGGCTTAGCAATGGTATATGACATAAGATAAGGACAATAGGTTTAGTCTATAGGATATAGTCAATGGATAAACCCAGCCCAGTGGGTGGGGACCAGTGTTGTTAAAAGGGTGCACTTCCTGGTAGTAAGGGAGATAGGGAAGTGCAGTAACAAGTTCAAATTTGAGTTCAGTGGGCTGCTATGGCCAGCATGTGTCAACCATTCGAGGCAGTGGGACGATATACTGGAATTCCGAACGGATTCTTCTGTCATGCCCGGAACCAAAGGATCATGGTTGCACTGCCAAACGGGAAGGGAGATCCCTGGGGCTAACAGGGTCAGTGGGTGAAGGGATGCTCAAGAAGAAATGAATGGTAGGTGGGGCTGAAGATGTGTTGTGCTAAAGTACGGAAGTGCTGTGCCCCATCCCACATGTTACAGCTTGATGAACTTGAACTGAATAGTAAACGTTTGCTTGTTGCAATAAACTTGGCGTCCCCTGAATTGTGTACAGCAGCTCCTGAAGATGGAGGCCTGGAGACAGAGGGCCTGTGGCCTACAATTGAGTGTGATGCACCCCACACATAACAGCACACTGGGACCTGGACACTGTTTTCTTGTAAAGTGCCAGAGCGTAACCGGACAGCACCTCAATCATGACTACCACTCTTGGCCACTTTACACAATCTCTTCAAACATGATTCAAAGTTTGGTAGCTAGGAGCACCAGGGAATAAAGGCTACACTCTTTTAGCTCTGTCCTCCATTGACTCACCAATCTTGAATGAGAGGAAACTCAATTTCATTGTATAAGTGACTATAAGTAAGGCACAAAGATTCAGTTTGTTCTCTATAGTATTACCTGGCTCAGGCATTGTCAATTCCTCACACTTAAAAAGGTCACTTGGCTCAGACAACTTTCCAACACCAGCTGAATTCAGAGCTCTGGCACGGAACTCATAGAAATGTCCTTCAATGAGACCTGTTACCTTGTGTGAAAATACATATATTATAATAGCACAAAGGTGTACAATAGGTCACACATACTGTACAGACAATAAATGGTACCTTAAACATAGTATTTTGAATTGGTTGATTATTGACGTCTTTCCAAGAAACATCCTCAGAATCATGCAGATCAAGAAAATATCCCAGAACGTCTCTCCCTGCTGTGAATTTTGGAGCATTCCAACTTATTGTCATTTCATCTTTTCCACAGCTCAAGAGGGTAAAATCATAGGGAGCCGATGGACAGTCTATGAAGTTATTATAGGTTTAAGGTAGTAGGTTTACAAATTGTAATTATTAAATGAGCTACTCAACTCAAAACATATTTATCAGAACTCCTTATCTGCGGGCAGTATATGATTATAGGGCAAATGCTAAGCTCCATTGTGCATCATTTCTATGATCTGATTTTGCATTTTTATGTAGCTATGTACTGTCTTAATGATGCCAGGACTCATAGAAAAAGTAAAGCAGTCTGGTTTCTCCCTGCCTGCTGGAAGATCTCCTTTTATACAGTCTCATACAGGAAAGGTTATCAATCATTAATAAGTGGTGGAGCTAGTAGGACTCACATGCCTTTTCTTAAAAATAAAAAGGTTTGTAAATAAAAATAGTTCAAAATGAAGTATCTCCAACTTCAGTATCTCCATCCTCTTTTTCTGCCATTTGATAAGGTAGCATTGAAGGCCTGTCATATACAGTACCAGTAAAACGTTTTGAGACATCAGCTTTTGCAATGGTTTCCCTTGTTCTTATTGGAATGTGCACATTATAGAGTCTGAAAGAAGTTAGCAAAACCACAAAGGAACATATATGGAAACAAGGACTAAGGGAACATGCATGAAACAAATCACAACATGTGTTAAACCTTAGATTCCTCAAAGTATACTCCTTTTTTTCTGATAAGTTTGACCGCTGAGTAAAGGCAAAGCAGCCAACAAGTGCTCCGCACCTCTGGGAGATCCATCAAGACTTTTGGAATGCCATTCCAGGAAACTAACTACCTGATGAAGCTGCTGGAGACAAAGCCAGTGAGTTTCAAGCTATCATCAGTGTAAAGCTATGTGCCCACGTTGCAGAAATGCTGCGAAAATATCCGCAGCATTTCTGCAACTCCCTGCCACGGGTAAAACACATGTGGAATTCACATGCGTTTTCCCACAAAACACAAGCTTTTGCAAGCATTTTTAGCTTGCAGAATGCTTGCGCTTTACAAGCGATTTGAAGCATCGGTTGGAAAAGTGATTGACAGGTTGGTCACCCTTGTCAAGCATAGTGCTTGACAAGTGTGACCAACTTTTTACCTATGCAGCATCAATAGTAAAAGATAGAATGTTAAAAATAATAAAAAAAATAAAAAAATATGGTTATTCTCACCTTCCGACGGCCCTCGATCTCCTCAGCAGAGCTCCCGGTAAGTTCCTTTATCAGGGATGCTTCGCGTGACCGCGACGTCATCTCAGGTCCTTCGCACAATGCATCCCTGGGAACGGAAGCTGCCGCGTGCACCGCTGAGAGCCAGGAGGACTCCGGGGGCCATCAGAAGGTAAGTATATCCCTATTTTTTATTTTAATTCTTTTTTTTTACAGGGATATTGTTCCTAGGGCCTGGAGGAGAGTCTCCTCTCCTCCAGACCCTGGGTACCATCAGCACATGTAGCGCTCACTTTACGTATGGTGGGCATAGCCACATGCGTAAAGTGAGCGTTTCAATGCAATCCTATGGTGTCAGAATCGCCGAGATGCTGCAGAAATAATGAACATGCTGCGGATTTTACCGCTATGCGATTCCGCAGTGGGAAAATCCGCAGCATGGGCACAGCAACTGCGGAATCCCATAGGATTGCATGGGAATGCGTTTTTAAGCGTTTTTTAAGCTTTCCGCTGCAGCAAAAAACGCGGCAGAAATGCATAAAAAACGCAACATGGGCACACAGCCTAAAAGGAATAAAAAGTTTAACACATATTCTGTTTTGTTTTATGCTTGTATCTTTACTGCTTATTTCCAAAATGTTGCTGCCTTCAGTCTGAATCTACAATGTGGACATTCTAATAAGAACAATAAAAACCATTGCATGAACAGGTGTGTCCAAACTTTTGACTTAGCTGGCCTTCAACCCCTTCACCTCCCTGCGATTTTCCATTTTTTTCATTTTTCCCTACCCTTCTTCCAAAAGCCATACATTTTTATTTTTTCGTCCACATGAGGACTTGTTTTGTGCGATACGAGTTGTAGTTTTGAATGACACCATTCATTTCACTGGAAAGCAGGAAACAAATTCCAAGTGCATTAAAATTGCAAAAAAAAGTTCAATTTCACTTTTTTTGTCATTTATTCAGCCTGCACCAGAATCAGGGACATGATATATGACGTAAATGTGCATCATGTGTCGTGAAGGGGTTAAAGCATACATCACAAGGTTTGTAGGGACAATAGCCCTGAGTCCTATTTTTCATGCCGATTGGCAGCTTTCTCCCTGAGTGACGATTTATATGTCAATTTTTCGCGTGTGAGCTCTATCGGTGTTTTTCACAGATAGGAGTCAGACCCTTTATATTGGGATGTTCATATATCCGTATATTTTTCCACACTGAGTGGTCTTGGATGAAACTTGTTAATGCAATTCTCTGGGTCTGTAAAAACTGGATAGCAGTGTGATCCCATCAATCTTTTTTTTTTGCATACAAGAAAAACTGATGAAACTGATAGTAAAATCTGACACACTGAGCTACCTGATGAAAATCGGATCAAAAACACTGCTGAGACTAGGACCATGTTTTGCTTATTGGAAATATGACATCTGAATGAGGCCTTACACTGATTAGGGAACTGCTGTCAATTAGTGTTTGGTGGGTGAAGGGAGCCTCAAACTCAGGAATATGGAGGACTTCACAGCACGTACACAGCATTGAATGGCGTGGTACTTACAAATTGCCTCATTTATATTCAGTGGGTCAGATATGGGTGATCTTTCACTAAGCCCAGCTTCATTTACTGCTTTCACAGAGAACTCGTAGTCTTTTCCAGTCTGTAACTCAGGCACAGTAAACCTGCATACAATTGGTAACAGATTAAAGTTTATAGAAATCTTGTTTTCAAAATAGATCTGCAAACACAATTTGTGATCAATGTAATTTAGGATTTTACTCCTTAAATTGATGTTTCCCTCAAATAAACCATTGGATAGACCCATTCAATAACTTGATAAAGTGTCTATACAGAAAAAGAACAAAGAAGTGCAATCTAGATCCTAGGTATCTCCTTGGGACCTCAGGAGGGTACCAGCCATTCGTCTTATGCTCATTGCTAGGCTCGGTCCCCTTGAGTCCTTACCATGCATTTCTGATTGTACAACGGGAGGTAATCTGGGTGCTCTCATTAACATTGCATTACAAAGTCATGTTTCTTTGTCAGACAGTAGGAGGTCCTTAAAAAAATGGCAGTAAGAGCTGCACCCATACACATCAGTGTCATCCCAACCCATCGAGGACTGTCTGACCATCTGTTGTGTATAGGTGCCTGCCCACTGGCTCCCGACAGATAATCTATGCGGAGAGAAGGATCAGGCAACTGGAATTATCAACTCCCAATTCTTTTGTTACTGGGGGAGATAAACCACTGCCAAATGTGTCTGACAGCAGTTTTCTGCCTTCAGGCCATTGAACACACATAAATGCTCGACCAAGCCAAGCATTCCTCTTTAGGATGAATTAGCCGTTTGCCAACTGAGCGTTCTGCTGTCAGCTTCCTCATGAGTCTGGCCAACTAAAAGAGGGCCTGTGAACAGGTCAAAAGTGGCCCATTTTAGCTGTCATGTTATTCCTGCTGCTCCCCTGAGTATTCCACTTTCTTTTTAAATCTGCCATATGGTTCTAGAAATAGGGTTCTTAATATTTAGTGCAATTTTTAGTGGTAAAATTTATTCGATTTGACTTGCGTTTATTTGTGAAAAAAACGGAAATTTGGCAAAAATTTTGAAAACTTTGCATTTTTTAAACTTTTAGTTTTTATGCCCTTAAATTAGAGAGTCATATCATGCAAAATAGTTCATAAATAACAATACCGACATGTCTGCTTTACATTAGCACAATTTTGGAAACAATTTTTTTTTGTTAGGAAGCTATAAGGGTTAAAAGTTGACCAGCGATTTCTCATTTTTACAACAAAATTTGCAAAACCATTTTTTTTAGGGACCACCTCACACTTGAAGTGACGTTGAGGGGCCTATATGACAGAAAATGCCCAAAAGTGACACCATTCTAAAAACTGCACCCCTCAAGGTACTCCAAACCACATTCAAAAAGTTTATTAACCCTTCAGGTGCTTCACAGGAATTTTTGGAATGTTTAAAAAAAATTGAATATGCAAATTGCCTCTTCTGAGAAAAAGAGGACTTAACTGTATAGCGCCACCTGTTGGAAGTAGCGATCCTACAAGTCACAATCAACCCTCTAACGAGTCGTGCAATATGACTTAGGATAAAAGCCAAATCAGTATCTCAATTCGCAGACACGGTGTTTCAGGCTGTTGGCCCTCGTCAGTGCGAAGCATGAGAACTGATTTGGCTAGGTGAGAGGCTCTGGACTGGGGTCTAAGGGGTATCGTTTCTCCTTATGGAGAGTGACATACCATCTCTGGCTAGTCCTCTTTTTCTCAGAAGAGGCAATTTGCATATTTAATTTCCCAGAGGAGCACTGTACGGCAAATAAGCCCGCTTACCTTGACAAGCCAGAGATGGTATGTCACTCTCCATAAGGAGAAACGATACCCCTTAGACCTAAAAAAATTGAACATTTAACTTTTTTCACAAATTTTTACTTCAGATCCAATTTGTTTCATTTTCCCAAGGGTGTGGGTGTAAACCTCTGTTTGGGCACATGGCAGAGCTCGGAAGGGAAGGAGCGCTGTTTGACTTTTCAATGCAAAATTGGCTGGAATTGAGATCGGACACCATGTCACGTTTGGAGAGCCCCTGATGTGCCTAAACAGTGGAAACCCCCCAGAAGTGACACCATTTTGGAAAGTAGACCCCCAAAGGAACTAATCTAGATGTGTGGTGAGCACTTTGAACCACCAAGTGCTTCACAGAAGTTTATAATCTAAATAAAGAAACTGTTTGTATCTTTTTAAATCCATATTGTGGCTTGTAATTACTCCATTTCCGAATGGTTTCAAGTGTTGTGCTTTGGAGTATTCCACACTTATATTTTTCATATATTTGGTAGGGAGAGCTGGATTGTACTATGCTCTTAGCCATATTATTTCAAAGGTGTTTTTTGATTATTGTGTCAATACAGAAGTTTATAATGTAGAGCCGTAAAAAAAAAATCATATTTTTTTCACAAAAATGATATTTTCGCCCCCAATTTTTTATTTTCCCAAGGGTAACAGGACAAATTGGACCCCAAAAGTTGTTGTCCAATTTGTCCTGAGTACGCTGATACCCCATATGTGGGGGGAACCACTGTTTGGGCGCACGGCAGAGCTCGGAAGGGAAGGAGCGCCGTTTGGAATGCAGACTTAGATGGATTGGTCTGCAGGCTTCACGTTGCATTTGCAGAGCCCCTGATGTACCGAAACAGTAGAAACCCCCACAAGTGACAACCTATATGGAAACTAGACCCCCCCCAAGGAACTTATCTAGATGTGTTGTGAGAACTTTGAACCCCCAAGTGTTTCACTACAGTTTATAACACAGAGCAGTGAAAATAAAAAATCCTTTTTTTTCCACAAAAATTATTTTTTAGCCCCCAGTTTTGTATTTTCCCAAGGGTAACAGGAGAAATTGGACCCCAAAGGTTGTTGTCCAATTTGTCCTGAGTACGCTGATACCCCATATGTTGGGGTAAACCCCTGTTTGGGTGCACGGGAGAGCTCGGAAGGGAAGGAGTACTGTTTTACTTTTTCAACGCAGAATTGGCTGGAATTGAGATTGGACGCCATATCACGTTTGGAGAGCCCCTGATGTGCCTAAACAGTGGAAACCCCCCAATTCTAACTCCAACCCTAACCCCAATGCACCCTTAAGCCTAATCCCAACCATAACCCCAACCACACCCCTAACCCAAACACACCCCTAACCCTAATTCCAACCCTAACCATAACCCTGACCACACCCCAGCCCCAACACACCCCTAACCCTAATACCAGCCCTAATCTCAACCCTAACCATAACCACACCCCTAACCCTGACACACCCCTAGCCCTAATACCAACCCTAACCCCAACCATAAACATAATCCAAACCCTAACTTTAGCCCCAACCCTAACCCTAACTTTAGCCCCAACCCTAACGTTAGCCCCAACCCTAACCCTAACCCTAATGGGAAAATGGAAATAAATACATTTTTTTTATTTTATTATTTTTCCCTAACTAAGGGGTTGATAAAGGGGGGTTTGATTTACTGTATATATATATATATATATATATATATATATATATATATATGTTTTTATAGCGGGTTTTTGTTTGGCAGCTGTCACACGCTAAGAGATGCTTTTTATTGCAAAAAATAGTTTTTTGCATCACCTCATTATGAGAGCCATAATTTATCCATATTGTGGCCCACAGAGTCATGTGAGGTCTTTTTTGCGGGACGAGTTGACGTTTTTATTGGTACCATTTTCGGGCACATGACATTTTTTGATCGCTTTTTATTCCGATTTTTGGGCGGCAGAATGAACAAAAACCGGCAAATCCTGAATTTCTTTTAGGGGGGGGGGGGGGGCAGGGGGCGTTTATACTGTTCCACATGTGGTAAAATTGGTAAAGCAGCTTTAATTCTTCGGGTTAGTATGATTACAGTGATGCCTCATTCATATAATTTTTTTATGTTTTGGCGCTTTTACACAATAAAAACTATTTTATATAACAAATAATTGTTTTTGCATCGCTTTATTCTGAGAGCTATAACTTTTTTATTTTTCTGCTGATGATGCTGTATGGTGGCTTTTTTTTTGCGGGACAAGATGACATTTTCAGCGGTACCATGGTTATTTATATCAGTCTTTTTTTATCACATTTTATTGCACTTTTTGTTCGGCAGTATGATGATAAAGCGTTATTTTTTGCCTCGTTTTTTATTTATTTTTTTGCGGTGTTCACTGAAGGGGTTAATTAGTGGGATAGTTTTATAGAGCGGGTTTGTTACGGATGCGGCGATACCAAATATGTGTACTTTTATTGTTTTTTTTTATTTACATAAATGGATTTATTGGAAAATATTTATTTATTTTTTTCTTTATTTGAGGATTTTTTTTTTCTTTTACTTTCTAACATTTTCCCAGGGTGGGACATTACTATATTTAATCAGATCGCTGATCTGACACTTTGCATAGCACTGTGTCAGATCAGTGATCTGACAGGCAGTGCAGGAGGCTTTCCGGCGCCTGCTCTGAGCAGGCGCTGGCAAGCCACCTTAGTGAAGGACCCGGAAGGAGCCCCGTGGCCATTTTGGATCCGGGGACTCTTTCCAGAACACCGGAACACCGCGGTCACATCGCATTGTGCCGGTGGGAGAGCGCAGGGAGCCCCTGTCCCTGTGCGATGCCCCTCTATGTCGCTGTCACTACTGACAGCGGCATCAGAGGGGCTAAATGCCCACGATCCAGCTAGCGCTGATCGTGGGCATTGCTGTGGGGTGTCAGCTGTCACATACATGAGACCGCGCGATCATGCTGCCGTACTAGTACTGCGGTTTGTGGGAACTCAGTTCCCGCAGAGCAGTACTAGTACGGCGCATGTTGGGAAAGGGTTAAAGGGAGACGATGCGCAAAGGATTTTCTTGGGGCATCTTCAGGTTGCTCTGCATCATTATCCTGTGAACAACTCCTCCTTATAAAGACCATAAAAGTCAGTTCAAAATTAAAAGGTTCATGCCTCTGGAAACGTATGGCGGATTTAAAAAAACAAAACAAATATATTCAGGAGAGCAGCAGGAATAAAATAAGAACAAAAACTGAACACTTTTGACAGGTTCTCTTTAAGTCAAGCTTCCTATACCTCCAGCAATAAGGTGAAATAACCAATGGTCATATATATTTCCTTAGAAACTCTATAAGTCAAATGTTATATTATTATTATGTATTATTATTTACTATTTATTATTATAGCGCCAATTATTCTATGTCGCTTTACATGTGAAAAGGGGTATACATAATAAAAAACAAGTACAATAATCATGAACAGTACAATTCACCGACTGGTCCAGGAGGAGAGAGGACCCTGCCCACGAGGTTCACGGAGCTTAATATTACTTCAATAAATAAGTGAATATGTAGTTAGTACTATTTTAGAAGAGTAGATACATATGAGTTTGAGTCAGTTTTGTTGCACTTGTGCCCTTGTCCACAGATAAGAGCCCATTAATTATCTTTGTACAGTATTATGTCATGCTGACATTTCACAGATTATCTAACAAAAGTGGTAAGGTCAGCTTTTTATGTTAGACTAATAATGCTGCAAAGAAAATATTCTGTCGGTGGAATTAGCTCACTAGAATCCTTTGCGAATGTTTTCCATAGAAAACCATATGGATGAATGTACCAGTTTATGCGTTCTTACAAGTTCACTTAATGCTGAAGTTTTGAACTTTTATTAAATGCCTTCTAAAAGTAAGTGAGCATGTTTCAAAATTCAGAGTATACGGATCAACAGGGACATAACTGCAGTCGCAGAGGTTATGACCTTGCTTGTGCGAGTGAGGGGCCTGCCATCATGAACACAAACCTCAACTGGATGTGTGTCCGTAGATGCACATTCAGCTGAAGCGTATTGGGTCAGTGCAAAGCAATACACTCTGCCAACCAATCAGAGGCCAGCAGCTGATGTCGGCATGCAAGTGACTGGGGTGCATGGCAGGGAGCGGAGGGAAGGTGAGTATAATTTTTTTTTTCTCGCATTAAAGAACAGTGGGTGGGGGCATATACTAGGATGGGAAACATACATACCAGGATGGAGGTCCCAGGATAAGGGACATATATATCAGGATGGAGGATATATATATATATATATATAACAGGAAGTGGGGGACCCCAGCTAAATCTTGCACCAGGGCCCATCGGACTCTAGTTACACCACTGCCAGTCAAGGATCAATTGGACGCCCACCAATGAGTATCTTAGGGCAAATCCTAGCACCAAACTGTAAAACATATAGAATTTGTGAAACGGACACAAATTTTGTTTTTCACAAACTTTTCTGCTTCAGTTGTTTTTGTGACAATATGAAAAAATATAAAATATGTGATTTTTTTAACACTTACTTAGCTTATTTTTTAGCAGTAGATAATAATGCTGCTATATATACTTGTAGAATTATTATTTGGATATGAATAGTTAATGTATATTTGTTTTATAGTATCTATGTTACTTTTTATCTTGTATATGTCAGGTTATTGGGTTTCATATGGTGATTTAGTCGTGACCTAGGACCATCTTTACGCGCTTGAGGAAGTGGGATCTCTTTCGAAGCGTCACTCACTCCACATTGCAGCATATCAGTGAGGTGAAGATTTGCTACATGCCATCTTAGAAGCCACGTGGAAGCCACGCACTTGTTTCATTTTGTTTGTAATTATGGGGAAATCTATTGTTTGTGGATTTTTGCCACATAGTTATTATCTAAGTAATTTTTTTTTAAATATAAATATTTGTGACTTGTGATTATATTGAAATAATGATAATAAAAAGGATTGAGAGATCCCGCGTAGCACATTATGTGGCTTGCTGTTTTAGGTTGCATATTTTGACATGGACTTATGAAATTCTAGCACTTAACCAGCTATGCTGTTCTTACTTCTGGGGTCCTGGTAATCATCATCAATCAAAGGGAAATGAAGCATTCCCCAGTTACTTACCTGGTACATTGCAGTGGCTTGTTGTTTACAGGTTGCCATTCAGCGTCCCCTACTATTCGACTGTACAAGTAATAACCGAGGATCTCAGGTGCACGCTCTACTTTCTCCCACTGTACGACTGCAGATGTCTTTGTGTCTCGGAGGGCAGAAATGTGCCCGGGTGCAGGAGGAACTGCTGTAGGGTGAAAACATCTAATTATGTCTATTTTCATAAATGTAATAAAAAATGAGCTATGACATGAGTGCCGCTATCACATTCTGCATTGATTATTTTTGTATTTTGTTAATGGATGTGGTTTATTTTTACCTTAGTCTCAGTGGGTTCAAACTGAGTAATTATACTAAACTAAATCTCCTCTCCTGTCTTTTTTATTTCATGGTTTGTTAGCTGTTGTATGCTAGTATCATGTCAGTCACCATCTTCTCCCAGTTTCAGCGGCTCTCTCGTCCCTGGGGCTCTCACAGACTTCGTTTGTGACCTGCCTTATCACACAGTGGTTGCTGTGTGGAGCAGAGGAAGCTTCTTGAAGTTTCTCAATTCAAGTCTATGAGGCTTAGAATGAGATTAGAGAACCTTGCTCTGAGTCTCATAGACTTAGGTTGCAGTGAGACGGCCATATAATTTGGGCCGAGATCAGAACGCAGTACACCGACTGGCTGATTGCTATCCTGACCCAAATGTGACAGCTGCATACATTAAGCTGCCACGTTTGGCTAGGGAGAGCCACTAGCCAGTCTGAGCGCTGCATTCCAATCTCGGTCTGATTTATACGACCTTCTGACTGGTGCAGCGGTATCAACGCTGAGCAGTGATGAGGCAGTAACCCAGGACTAGTTCAAAGTAAAGTCTCTTTTAATAAACAGCGTACTCACAAAACAGGAGAAGTAAGTCGCATCCTCTGGATCGCAGCCGGGAAAAAACACAGACAGTCCGTGACCGGTTGCTGTGGGTGACTGCACCACCATGTATGCTTAGGGTGCCAGGCCTTTTGGCTCCGCTTGACGCTGTGTTGTCTCACACAGGTTGAGCTCTGCAAAGCCTTCTGCTCTGCCTGCTTGCAAGACCAAAACTGACACACCCAACCCTCTGCAGCAGGGGTTTTTACAGACAAACCTGTGGCTGTGAGCCACATAGAAAACCTGGGGCCGGGGAAGGAAATGGACTGCCCCACTACTATTCTGTAGTCCATTTAAAAAATAAAAGCCCATGGTGGGTTTTCTTAAATCTGCCTTGGACAAATAGCTGGACCAAGACTGACACTTACTTCTATTCTGCCTTGCAATCACAGCTATGCCTGTGACTGCAATGCACTCCCCCGGCCTCCATATGTTTCTTCTTCGCACATCCTGGGGGACACATAGCGACCCTCGCATATAACACCGGTCACTGCCTCACAGCCATTACAATGAGAGAGTAACTACCACTCTACATAGTGATCTGGCAGGTTAAATATGCAGTCACGTGGTTCTGGACTGGCACAGAGTGCTATGAAAAGATGGAGGCCTATGAGCAAAGAAAAATTTCACCGGCGTAAATCTTTAATATTTTCTCTCTCAATATTATCATTGTTATGAAAGCATAATTATGACCACAGTAATTATTATCAGAGGTCATATATTTATGTGGCTTCTAAGTTACTATTGTGATATTAAGAGTCTGTGGCAGGCATATTAGTGCTCTAACTGCACTTGCTGGGACACGTGTATGAGCAGTGCCTCAGTCTGCATATTTTCTGGACTAAACGTTTTTTTATGGCTGACACAATATTATGAATTATCGTGGTGGGATGAACGATTCTCTGTTGCTGTTACTACTGTACTTGCAGTAATATTTTACCTGTACTTATTTAGGGGTTGCAATAGTGAAAAAGTCTATCTATTTCACCCTTTTGTGGAAACTAGATGGCACTACTGTTTAGAGACTATTTCACCCAAAGTAATCAATGGTATTCCAGGTCTAACAAGCCATTACCTAACTACAGGATAAGTGTTAATTAGTAGATCAGTGGTGTGTATCCACTGGACCTCCATGGATCCCCATGATAGGGGACTGGAAGCCCCTATTTGAATAGTGCGCCCAGGGACACTTCATTAAAACTCTATGGGACAAACAAAGTGAAACTCAAGTACAAGTCCCCTGTTCTGGCAATCATTGAGGGTCTCAGTGGTTGGTCACCTATGCTGTGGATAACTTGTTAGATCTTGAAGCACCACTATAGCCCCCCATGTATAATAGAAAGCTTTCGGTCGAACAATCATTCAGCCAGCATCTATCGCTCCAGAATCCCTTATACATAGGATCGCTGGTCAAGGACTCCTGTGTTCTCTATAACATAGTCATTGCCAGACTACTCTGACTGAGGCTAGAAAACAAAAGGATCACATGCTGGAAATTTGACAGAGAATTAGATCCTTCTCAACTGTTGGGGGAGAGTCGGAGGCTCACATACACAATAAACTGTCATGTGATACCACCAATATCAGCGAGTTTGGCCAACGATACTGTAATGTGGATACAGGCCTTAATGAGAACCGGTTGCCTATAAAACACAATTTACTTGCAGATATAGAGGTAATTTGCAGGTAAATAACCTTTTAATCGTTTTTGGCAGTGTAGATGGAACATTGACAACAGGGAAATAAGGAACTTATATTCTCTCTGCAGCTGTTAGCTTTCAGTCATCTGGGTGGTGCAGGGAGCCAAAACAGTTAGTGCTCACTATATACTGAGCATATTATTATCACTCCCCCTACAGCTTGACTGACAGCCTTTTCTGCAATGTGTGTATGTAGAGCTGGCTGTCAGTCAATATACCGGGGAGAGATTACTGTGCTTACTCTATAGTGACAAGGTATGTACGAGCTTCCTGTACGACTCTCCCAATAACTTGAAGCGAGCGGCTGCACAGAGAAGAAACTTCCAGTTAGGCTGCTTTCACACATCAGTTTTTTGCCATCAGGCTCAATCCGGTTGCTCGACAGATCCGTCGTAAATTGTGAAAAACTGAGCGTTAACTGACAAGCACTCAACAACTGCAGATTCCCCATTATATCCGTAGGTAAATGGCGCTTTTGTGACAGGTCCCTTTAAGTGTAGCTGTGAGCATATTTCCAATATTCATTATTAACCAGTGATGATGGTGTAGCCAGGTTTAGTTTGGGAGGTTTATAATGATGAGGGATGTTTTTGATTTAGGCATTATTGTTGCACTCAACACACCATTAGAAAGCAGCTCCTGGTATAACATATCATAGTTTTCTAATGTTTCATAGCATTTATATATACAGTGTCTTGAAAAAGTATTAAAACTTGGTTATTTTATTGGAATTTTATGTGATTTACCAACACAAAGTATCAAGTATTTGTGAAGTGTAAAATTACATATGGTTTTCTAATTATTTAAAAATTATTAATTAATAATTATTTAAAAAATATAAATCTGAAAATTGTGAGATGCTTTTGTATTCAGCCCCCCTGAGTCAGTACTTTGTAGGACCACATTACTGCTGCAAGTCCTTTGGGGTATGTCTCTACCAGCTTTCCACATCTAGAGGCTGAATGGGCTTTATTCCCAGTCTTCTGTACAAACATATACAGCATCATAGCAATAGCATTTGTACTATTACAGATTGTACCTTGTGCTCTAACAATCCTGTGACAAAGAATATAATGGCTTTTGCACTGTTATTAAACCCATTAATTTTGGGGTTCAATCTTCTGTTTTTGTTGTATTTTTCACCTTTGATGTCCATTCTTTAGTCCAAGGGAGGGGAATCTTTTCTGCCAAGGGCCATTTGGATATTTATACCATCCTTCGGGGGCCGTACATACTCCGCCCACACACTACATCCTGACTCTGGCACTGGTGTCAGGATGTGATCTTTCATTGCATGCCCTTTAGTGTTCAGTAGTGAACACTGTGTGTTTGCTAACAGAGCAAGAAGAAATGAACGAGCTGGTGGCAATCAAAATACACCTCCCTGCCCAAGAATGCGGTCCCTGAGAATCTGCCTGAGGGCCTGATAAAAGGTCATCGAGGGCCGTAAATGGCCCTGGGGCCAGAGGTCCCCCTTCCTGCTTTAGTTGATCACTATTTTTTATACTGTTTTGGTTTAGGCCTGTTTTATGATGTTTGTGTAATTAGTACTACATCCTTCAGATATATTATTATTATTATTTATTGATACATCAGACGTTTACCTCGCTGTACATTATTCTTCATGATAATATGCATTTTTTTGAAGATAAATTATCTTTGATATGTCTTACTCTTTACATCTAGTACATACACAAGCTTAAATGGAAAATGTACTGTATGTAGAGAGAATGGAGACAGTCACCTAATGTAGCTTTAAGAGATATTGGAGAACTTGCAGTAGACGGATCACTGACTCCATGTTTGTTTGCCGCTTGTACCCGGAAACAGTAAGATTTGCCTTTTTCAAGATCCATCACAGAAAACCGTGGAGAATGGGGACTGGTGTTTATCCTTTCCCATCTGTTGTTTCCTTCAATGCACTAGTAATATAGAAACATCATTGAAAATACTCAATAATTAGTATATTTTTCAGTGGCAATATGAAACATTATCTTTATTTGTCTACTTATATCACCTAGTTGACAATGTTAGTATTAATATTATTGAGTAAGTGTATACCTTTTCTATATAGTATTTAACAGGCTCCTTGCCACATGGATCAGGTTCATCCCATGAAAGAACAACATAGTCTTCAGTGACCTCTGAGGCATGGACATTTTTTGGCGGTGTTGGTACTTTGACATCATCTATTTTAATTGGAATGACAAATAGTCAGATAATAGTCATAATTATTACATTATAGTGTTCCTGAGGACATAATATTATGTTATCCATGATACATAAGTTCATTATACATGAACATGTACATTATACTGTACATGAGAGAGTTGCAATTGCCTCCATATTGGTCATGCACTCCTCCCACTAGTCGTAAGTTTGGTTTTGATTAGTATCAACTACATACGGTATCCTGAATAAAAGGTCTTATCTGTTTTTTTGTTGTTATGTTCCCTATGGGACTGAGCAGTTAGCAACTACTTGCCTCTGCTGCACTGTGATGATCCCTCAAGGCTAAGGCCCCTTTCACACATCAGTTTTTTGCCGTCAGTCACAATCCATTGGCTCGACGGATCCGTCGCAGATTGTGAAAAACTGATGCAACGGATTTGTTTTTTCAACGGATCCGACTAGCGGATCTGGCTAATTTGATCCAAAATAAATCGAAGCATGCTCAGTTAAAAAAATGGAATCTGTCTCCGGATTCCGTCATTTGATGGATACGGCGCCATCGGCTTCTATTCGAGCAAACGACAGACGGCAACGGATCCGTCACTGTCCGTTTTTTGACGTACACAAAAAACTTTACTTTGTCTGTTGTCTCTGGCCGCCGGACAAACAATTTTCAATGAATCCAGCGTACAACGGATGAAATGTCACAATCCGTCGCTAATACGAGTCTATGAGAAAAAAACGGATCCGGCGGCAGCAGTCACTGGAATCGTTTTTTCAAAATTCGACGGATTGCAACTGATAGCAAAAAACTGATGTGTGAAAGGGGCCTTAACCCCTTCCTGACATCTGACGTACTATCCCGTCAAGGTGGGGTGGCCCGTATGACCGCCGACGGGATAGTACGTCATACGCGATCGGCCGCGCTCACGGGGGGAGCGCGGCCGATCGCGGCCGGGTGTCAGCTGCCTATCGCAGCTGACATCCGGCACTATGTGCCAGGAGCGGTCACGGACCGCCCCCGGCACATTAACCCCCGGCACACCGCGATCAAACATGATCGCAGTGTACCGGCGGTATAGGGAAGCATCGCGCAGGGAGGGGGCTCCCTGCGGGCTTCCCTGAGACCCCCGGAGCAACGCGATGTGATCGCGTTGCTGCGAGGGTCTCCTACCTCCTTCCTGGCTGCAGGTCCCGGATCCAAGATGGCCGCGGCATCCGGGTCCTGCAGGGAAGGAGGTGGCTTACCGAGTGTCTGCTCAGAGCAGACGCTGGTAAGCCTGCAGCCCTGCACAGCAGATCGCAGATCTGGCAGAGTGCTGTGCACACTGCCAGATCAATGATCTGTGATGTTTCCCCCTGGGACAAAGTAAAAAAGTAAAAAAAAAAAATTTCCACATGTGTAAAAAAAATAAAAAAACAAATTCCTAAATAAATAATAAAAAAAATATATATATTATTCCCATAAATACATTTCTTTATCTAAATAAAAAAAACAAAACAATAAAAGTACACATATTTAGTATCGCCGCGTCCGTAACGACCCAACCTATAAAACTGCCCCACTAGTTAACCCCTTCAGTAAACACCGTAAGAAAAAAAAAAAAAAAACGAGGCAAAAAACAACGCTTTATTACCATACCGCCGAACAAAAAGTGGAATAACACGCGATCAAAAAGACTGATATAAATATCCATGGTACCGCTGAAAACGTCATCTTGTCCCGCAAAAAACAAGCCACCATACAGCATCATCAGCAAAAAAATAAAAAAGTTATAGTCCTGAGAATAAAGCGATACCAAAATAATTATTTTTTCTATAAAATAGTTTTTATCGTATAAAAGCGCCAAAACATAAAAAAATGATATAAATGAGATATCGCTGTAATCGTACTGACCCGAAGAATAAAACTGCTTTATCAATTTTACCAAACGCGGAACGGTATAAACGCCTCTCCCAAAAGAAATTCATGAATAGCAGGTTTTTGGTCATTCTGCCTCACAAAAATCTGAATAAAAAGCGATCAAAAACGGTCACGTGTCCGAAAATGTTACCAATAAAAACGTCAACTCGTCCCGCAAAAAACAAGACCTCACATGACTCTGTGGAGCAAAATGTGGAAAAATTATAGGTCTCAAAATGTGGAGACGCAAAAACTTTTTTGCTATAAAAAGCGTCGCTGGTTTCACACTTGCGTTTTTGTCTGCAGCGTTTTTTGCACAAAAAAACACATGCGTTTTTTCCCTATATTTAACATTGAAAACGCATGCGTTTTTTTGTACGCGTTTGGTCGCGTTTTCAAACGCATGCGGTTTTTTTCTGCATGCGTTCATTTTCAGAAATACAACCTGCAGTATTTTCTTGCGTTTTTAAGCACATGCGTTTGTTTGCGTTAAAAACGCATGCATTTTTATCGAAAAAAAACAGAAAACACACTGAAAAGCCACCCACCACCATCAAGGTGATAAAGGGATCCAAACCCTAACCCTAACTCTACCCCTAACCTCACCCCTAACCGTTTAATGAACATTTTCTGACAGTCATAGTGCCACGTATTTCAGTGCCACGTATTTCAGTGCCATGTATTTCAGTGCCACGTATCACGTATTTCAGTGCCACGTATTTCAGTGCCACGTATCACGTATTTCAGTGCCACGTATCACGTATTTCAGTGCCACGTATTTCAGTGCCACGTATTTCAGTGCCACATATTTCAGTGCCACGTATTTCAGTGCCACGTATTTCAGTGCCACGTATTTCAGTGCCACGTATCACGTATTTCAGTGCCACGTGTTTCAGTGCCACGTATCACATATTTCAGTGCCACGTATTTAAGTGCCACGTATTTAAGTGCCATGTATTTAAGTGCCACGTATTTAAGTGCCACGTATTTCAGTGCCACGTATTTAAGTGCCACGTATTTAAGTGCCACGTATCACATATTTCAGTGCCACGTATTTAAGTGCCACGTATTTAAGTGCCACGTATTTCAGTGCCACGTATTTCAGTGCCACGTATTTCAGTGCCACGTATTTCAGTGCCACGTATTTAAGTGCCACGTATCACATATTTCAGTGCCACGTATTTAAGTGCCACGTATTTAAGTGCCACGTATTTCAGTGCCACGTATTTCAGTGCCACGTATCACGTATTTCAGTGCCACGTGTTTCAGTGCCACGTATTTCAGTGCCATGTATCACGTATTTCAGTGCCACGTATTTCAGTGCCACGTATTTCAGTGCCACGTATTTCAGTGCCATGTATTTCAGTCACGTTTAGGGTTAGGGTTAGGGGTAGGGTTAGGGTTAGGGCTAGGGTTGGAGGTAAAGTTAGGGTTGGGGCTAAAGTTAGGGTTGGGGCTAAAGTTAGGGTTAGGGTTTGGATTACATTTACGTTTGGATTAGGGTTGGGATTAGAATTATGGGTGTGTCAGGGCTAGGGGTGTGGTTAGGGTTACCGTTGGGATTAGGGTTAGGGGTGTGTTTGGGTTAGGGTTTCAGGTAGAATTGGGGAGTTTCCACTGTCCAGGCACATCAGGGGCTCTCCAAGCGCGACATGGCGTCCAATCTCAATTCCAGCCAATTCTGCGTTGAAAAAGTAAAACAGTGCTGCTTCCCTTCCGAGCTCTCCCGTGCGCCCAAAAAGGGGTTTACCCCAACATATGTGTTATCAGCGTACTCGGGACAAATTGAACAACAACTTCTGGGGTCCAAGTTCTCTTGTTATCCTTAGGAAAATAAAAATTTTGGGGGCTAAAAATCATTTTTGTGGGAAAAAAAGATGTTTTATTTTTACGGCTCTGCGTTATAAACTGTAGTGAAACACTTGGGGGTTCAAAGTTCTCACAACACATCTAGATAAGTTCCTTGGGAGGTCTAGTTTCCAATATGGGGTCACTTGTGGGGGGTTTGTACTGTTTGGGTACATCAGGGGCTCTGCAAATGCAACGTGACGCCTGCAGACCAATCCATTTAAGGCTGCATTCCAAATGGCGCTCCTTCCCTTCCGAGCTCTGTCATGCACCCAAACAGTGGTTCCCCCCCACATATGGGGTATCAGCGTACTCAGGACAAATTGGAAAACAAATTTTGGGGTCCAATTTATTCTGTTACCCTTGTAAAAATACAAAGCTGGGGGCTAAAAAATCATTTTTGAGAGAAAAAAAAAAATTATTTTCACGGCTCTGCGTTATAATCTGTAGTGAAACACTTGGGGGTTCAAAGCTCTCAAAACACATCTAGATAAGTTCCTTAGGGGGTCTACTTTCCAAAATGGTGTCACTTGTAGGGAGTTTCAATGTTTAGGCACATCAGGGGCTCTCCAAACGCAACATGGCGTCCCATCTCAATTCCAGTCAATTTTGCATTGAAAAGTCAAATGGCGCTCCTTCCCTTCCAAGCTCTGCCATGCGCCCAAACAATGGTTTACACCCACATATGGGGTATCATCGTACTCAGGACAAATTGCACAACATTTTTTGGGGTCCAATTTCTTCTCTTACCCTTGGGAAAATAAAAAATTGGGGGCAAAAAGATCATTTTTGTGAAAAAATATGATTTTTTATTTTTACGGCTCTGCATTATAAACTTCTGTGAAGCACTTGGTGGGTCAAAGTGCTCACCACACATCTAGATAAGTTCCTTAGGGGGTCTACTTTCCAAAATGGTGTCACTTGTAGGGAGTTTCAGTGTTTAGGCACATCAGGGGCTCTCCAAACGCAACATGGCGTCCCATCTCAATTCCAGTCAATTTTGCATTGAAAAGTCAAATGGCGCTCCTTCCCTTCCAAGCTCTGCCATGCGCCCAAACAATGGTTTACACCCACATATGGGGTATCATCGTACTCAGGACGAATTGCACAACATTTTTTGGGGTCCAATTTCTTCTCTTACCCTTGGGAAAATAAAAAATTGGGGGCAAAAAGATCATTTTTGTGAAAAAATATGATTTTTTATTTTTACGGCTCTGCATTATAAACTTCTGTGAAGCACTTGGTGGGTCAAAGTGCTCACCACACATCTAGATAAGTTCCTTAGGGGGTCTACTTTCCAAAATGGTGTCACTTGTAGGGAGTTTCAATGTTTAGGCACATCAGGGGCTCTCCAAACGCAACATGGCGTCCCATCTCAATTCCAGTCAATTTTGCATTGAAAAGTCAAATGGCGCTCCTTCTCTTCCAAGCTCTGCCATGCGCCCAAACAATGGTTTACACCCACATATGGGGTATCAGCGTACTCAGGACAAATTGCACAACATTTTTTGGGGTCCAATTTCTTCTCTTACCCTTGGGAAAATAAAAAATTGGGGGCGAAAAGATCATTTTTGTGAAAAAATATGATTTTTTATTTTTACGGCTCTGCATTATAAACTTCTGTGAAGCACTTGGTGGGTCAAAGTGCTCACCACACATCAAGATAAGTTCCTTAGGGGGTCTACTTTCCAAAATGGTGTCACTTGTAGGGGGTTTCAGTGTTTAGGCACATCAGGGGCTCTCCAAACGCAACATGGCGTCCCATCTCAATTCCAGTCAATTTTGCATTGAAAAGTCAAATGGCGCTCCTTTCCTTCCGAGCTCTGCCATACGCCCAAACAGTGGTTTACCCCCACATATGGGGTATCAGCGTACTCAGGACAAATTGTACAACAACTTTGGGGGTCCATTTTCTCCTGTTACCCTTGGTAAAATAAAACAAATTGGAGCTGAAATAAATTTTGTGTGAAAAAAAGTTAAATGTTCATTTTTATTTAAACATTCCAAAAATTCCTGTGAAACACCTGAAGGGTTAATAAACTTCTTGAATGTGGTTTTGAGCACCTTGAGGGGTGCAGTTTTTAGAATGGTGTCACACTTGAGTATTTTCTATCATATAGACCCCTCAAAATGACTTCAAATGAGATGTGGTCCCTAAAAAAAAATGGTGTTGTAAAAATGAGAAATTGCTGGTCAACTTTTAACCCTTATAACTTCGTCACAAAAAAAAATTTTGGTTCCAAAATTGTACTGATGTAAAGTAGACATGTGGGAAATGTTACTTATTAAGTATTTTGCGTGACATATGTCTGTGATTTAAGGGCATAAAAATTCAAAGTTGGAAAATTGCAAAATTTTCAAAATTTTCGCCAAATTTCCATTTTTTTCACAAATAAACACAAGTTATATCGAATAAATTTTACCACTAACATGAAGTACAATATGTCACGAGAAAACAGTGTCAGAATCGCCAAGATCCGTCAAAGCGTTCCAGAGTTATAGCCTCATAAAGGGACAGTGGTCAGAATTGTAAAAATTGGCCCGGTCATTAACGTGCAAACCACCCTTGGGGGTGAAGGGGTTAAGGTACCGTCACATTAAGCGACGCTGCAGCGATATAGACAACGATGCCGATCGTTGCAGCGTCGCTGTTTCGTCGTTGTGTGGTCGCTGGAGAGCTGTCACACAGACAGCTCTCCAGCGACCAACGATGCCGAAGTCCCTGGGTAACCAGGGTAAACATCGGATTACTAAGCTCAGGGCCGCGCTTAGTAACCCGATGTTTACCCTGGTTACCATTGTAAATGTAAAAAAAACCCCCACATAATCACATTCCGGTGCCTGTCACATCCCCCAGCGTCCGTTTCCCTGCACTCCTCCTGCATCCTGTGTAAGCACTGGCCGCAAAGCAGAGCGGTGACGTCACCGCTGTGCTCTGTTTTTCGGCCGGCCGGCGCTGACACAGTGCAGGGAAGCGGACGCCGGGGGACGCGACAGACACCGGAATGTAAGTATGTAGTGTTTGGGTTTTTTTACATTTACAATGGTAACCAGGGTAAATATCGGGTTACTAAGCGCGGCCCTGCGCTTAGTAACCCAATGTTTACCCTGGTTACCAGTGAACACATCGCTGGATCGGTGTCACACACGCCGATTCAACGATGTCAGCGGGTGATCAAGCGACGAAATAAGGTGCTGGCCTTCTAGCTCCGACCAACGATGTTACAGCAGAATCCTGATCGCTGCTGCATGTCAAACACAACAATATCGCTATCCAGGACGCTGCAACGTCACGGATCGCTGTCGTTATCGTTGTTAAGTTGTTCAGTGTGGCTCCTGCCACTTAATCTCCTGCTTCCTGTGATGTCATGTTGACAGAGCAGTTTCTTCTCTTCCACTTTGCTAAGTTAATGAGCATCAATGCTGAAATCATGTTGATTGACAGACAGTTTCGTGTTGCATTAGGCTGAACCGTCTGTCAATCAACATGACATCGGCAGTGACACCCTGTTGGCAGAGCAAAGTGGTAAGACTCCTGTTGTACAGGTGCATTGTGATTTACCGATGCATCAGAGTGAGGTTACTCCCACAATTGGATCAAATTAATCTAGTAAATGTAGCAACAGCATTCAAAATCATAAAAAAATACATGTACTGTATTCCAGAGCTGTAAGCTAGCTACTACATCTTTGCTATGTGCTGAAAAATGAAACTGATCATTATAAATTATGTGAAATGTGTCATCTTTTAAAAGACAATATATATATATATATATATATATATATATATATATATATATATGTGTGTATATATACTATATATAAGGGTCATTCCATGTCAAGTGAACCAATGATTTTTACCACTATATTTTTAATTCTTTTGAGATTTTGTTATTTGGTAATAGTGTGTCAGAGAATGCAAAATGTGAAGAAAAAAAAATTCTAGATTTTTTTTTAAATTTTTTATTGATTTTCAAAGTTCGGAAAAAGTGCGAATTTCGGTGTTGCCTGCCTTTACATTTCTCCCCATAACTCAGGCTAGAAAAGAGATAGAGAAACAAAATAAACACCATTCTACTCAGAACAGTACAGGCTTTCACCAGATATGTCACAAGCGTATCTTTGATAATAATTTACCTATGCGAGCGCAAGCGCAAAACTTTAAAACGCATTTCCGAAAAAAACGTTTAATTTAAAAATTTCAAAAACTGCACATGTGCCTGCTATGCTCCTATTCACATCTGTACCAAAACACAAGATGGGATCATGATGGGATCATATTTTAACAAATAAAACTATTACAGTGTCAGTTCAAAAATCTTGATTTCAGATCTGCTCAGCTTGTGGTCTAACAGTGTGGGGTCTAGATTTGCCAAATAATCCATGATTGCTAGATATTACTGTATTATTTTATTATGTTACAGCTTAGAAGCAGGAGAGGACAGAGGAGAAGCTTTGTTAGGGCTGAGAATGACCAGGGGTAGACAGTGACTGCAGAGCAGATGACAGGCCGGCAGCCTGGGTCTCCACAGACCGTATTCACACCAAATCTTATCACCCAGGCAACTCCTCAAATGGAGAGAGAAAAATACTCTTAACATCCAGTTCATGTATTGTACAAACCAGGACTACAAAGAGGAGGAGGAGGAGGAGAGTTTGTTATAACATCGGTTACAGGAAGCAGAACCCATCACAGGGACTCAGCAATACCGGACTGTCATCCCATGTAGTGGAAATAAAGACAGTGACGTCCATGAGGTGGTAGAAGAAGGCACAAGATCGGCAATGGATGACAACTGGCTATGTGACCTGTGAATATGATCGGCGCTGACGGCTACTGGACTCTCCAAAGATTGTGAAAATGAAGACGTAGAAAGGACTTTTCTGCACCTTCTGGTCCAGCGCCGTCCTATGTGTATCCAAGAAAACCAGACATTGTAAAAGTGAACAAAAACCAGATCTAACTCAGGTGGAGCCGAGCACCATGACAGCCGCACATACTCTGACACAGAAGGAAACGGCCATTGCGCTTATGGGCAAGATGACATTTCACCCACTAGAAGGGACACATTGACACAGGCCAGTGTAAAAACCTACTATTAATTGTTTGATTAGTTCATATTTTATAGTATGAGGATTTAACTACTGGACTATTCTTCTTAAACACTTCAGAAATGACATGTTTAGTGATATAATAGAAAAAAAAATGTTCCATGTATAAATAGGTGGTAGAAATATTGGTTCTTTTATTCTTGTTTTTAACATAATTAGGACAAGACTGTATTTAGAAAATCACACTTGAGGATGTGATCACCTTTTATCTTTTGGCTTGTTCAATGAATTCAGGTTGAAAATGCTGAGCAAGTTGTTATGATGATTAAGATGTGTTTATTCTGGCACTTCGGTATTTTTTTTTTGTGTTTCTTTATTGTTACATATAAATGTTGAATGCAATAAGTTGTAATTTGAAAAGAAAAAAGGAAGAAACTCACACAAACATAAAATCAGATGATTCAAGGCTTAAAAAAAAATACAAATGTGATAGATCCCAAGTTGAATCCCTGTACAAATATAAACAAGGACACAAGTAACACACATGCATGTTTTCACAATTTTAAAACATACGTTTTTTTCAGAATTGCGCATCAAAATTTTTAATTTGATTTCTCCAAAACAAAATATAAAGAAACATAGTCTTGTGACATATCAAATGAAAGCCAGTACCGTTCTGAGAAAAATGATGCCTCTCCCACCTCTATATCTTAATTCTAGCCCGAGATATGATAGAAAATGTAAAGCCATACCAGGCCAAAATCCATGCTTTTTCAAAACTTTAAAAATCTGTAAAAAATTAACTGATGAAGAAAAAAATTCTAAACTTTTAATTTGTAATTAACTAAAGTTGTACTTCATAAAAACAAAAAATAAAAAAAATCTAAAGACGTAAGGTAAAAAAAATATTCATATTTGGATCACTTGATATGGAATGACCCTAAATAATTTATCATTAGAGGATCCAAGAATAATGATGTGCTAGGCATTCAATTACATATTCTATCTGTTACACTAAGATACCCAAAGGGAGTGAACAGAAATGCACAACTTCAAAAAAATCAATAAAAATTCTATTTTATTAATTTTTTGTAAAATTAACCAATTTGAACAAAATAAACAAAAAAGTAACCTCAGATGTAAGAGACACATCAGGCTACAGGTCCCTTTAAACACACCAATAACATATATAATTATTATGTAACAAAAATGATTAAAGGGGACAGTCTATAGTGAATGGATAATATTAGAGGCAAATGAATGCAGAAAAACAAGAAAAGGAAACAAAATGCACCTAAATTACATATGAAAGCATAGCCTGGCAATGTCCAAGGCTCCTATTGCTAAACACACACTGGTGCCACTAATCCTTATACACCAAAGCAAACAACTCCTCCATAGTTAAGGCCCCGTCTCACATAGCGAGATCGCTAGCGAGATCGCTGCTGAGTCACAAGTTTTGTGACGCAACAGCGACCTCCATAGCGATCTCGCTATGTGTGACACGTACCAGCGATCAGGCCCCTGCTGCGAGATCGCTGGTCGTGTCGGAATGGCCTGGAACTTTTTTTGGTCGTTGAGGCCCCGCTGACATCGCTGAATCGGTGTGTGTGACACCGATCCAGCGATGTCTTCACTGGTAACCAGGGTAAACATCGGGTTACTAAGCGCAGGGCCGCGCTTAGTAACCCGATGTTTACCCTGGTTACCAAAAAAAACAAACAGTACATACTCGCCTTTCGGTGTCCAGGTCCCTTGCCGTCTGCTTCCTGCTCTCACTGACTGCCGGCCGTACACTGAGAAGTGAGAGCACAGCAGTGACGTCACCGCTGTGATCTGCTCTCACTGTACGGCCGGATCTCAGTCAGAGCAGGAAGCAGACGGCAAGGGACCTGGACACCGAAAGGTGAGTATGTAGTGTTTGTTTTTTTTGGTAACCAGGGTAAACATCGGGTTACTAAGCGCGGCCCTGCGCTTAGTAACCCGATGTTTACCCTGGTTACCCGGGTGCTGCAGGGGGACTTCGGCATCGTTGAAGACAGTTTCAACGATGCCGAAGTCGTTCCCCTGATCGTTGGTCGCTGGAGAGAGCTGTCTGTGTGACAGCTCCCCAGCGACCACACAACGACTTACCAACGATCACGGCCAGGTCGTATCGCTGGTCGTGATCGTTGGTAAATCGCTTAGTGAGACGGGGCCTTTAGTATAACTATATAGACTGAAATCTATGCAATACTCACAGTGTGTGGTGCCTGTGCCGTGTCTCTCCACCCCGACGTGCATTTCGTCCACACTTCAGTATTTTCCCGGAGTCCACTGCATAGGAAACCATGGAACTGTGGGGGGCTCTGGCCTTCCACTAAAATGTTGGCAGGGCCCTCGACACACTGAAACCCCCCACAGCAGCACCAGAGAACCCCACAGCAGCCCCGGAGACCCCTGCAGCACCGGACACCCACAGCAGCACCGGACTCCCGCAGCAGAACCGGACACCCGCAGCAGCGCGCTGCACATCGGAACACCCCCTCATCCCAGCATCACCCCACTCCTGCCTTCTCCAGCAATGACCCTGGGACCCCGCTTCACCACAGCCACCACCCCCCGGTAAGCAATAAGACTCATCCATTATAAGAAGCACAATCACATCTTTCTCCTCAAAATTTGGGGTAAGTCTTACAATCCCCCCCCCAAAAAATAAAAAAATTATATATATATATATATATATATATATATATATATATATATATATGTATATATATATATATATATATATATATATATATATATATATATATATATATATATTAATATAATAAATACAATGGCCTATATTATCTATCACACATATTCCTTTAATGTTCATTTAAAATCCTTTGTGTACTTGCTTACCTTCAAGATCCTCTTTATTGAGTGTAATTACCCTTGCTTCATCATATGGAATGACTGTTAATACAAAAGGGAATAGAAGTAACATTAGTGTGGAAAAAATTAAACATATGTATTTTTATATATTTCACACCCGTGCTGTTCATACGCATTTTAATACATATTAGACAAAACAAAAGCAACCTATTGGTCCAGGCTTATTTGTAATTTTCTATTGGATACTCCTTGGAATAAATGAGCAACGTACAGTACTCATAATGCGGGCCTAATAAAAAAAAATATCTCAGCACTATCCATGCTGGAGCCCACTTCTCTGGGTCCTGCATTACCAAGGCTAGCGTCCGCGGAAACACATACCTCCCATCCAGGACTTGTCCGGCTGTAACCTTACAATATACACTCACCGGCCACTTTATTAGGTACACCATGCTAGTAACGGGTTGGACCCCTTTTGCCTTCAGAACTGCCTCAATTCTTCGTGGCATAGATTCAACAAGGTGCTGGAAGCATTCCTCAGAGATTTTGGTCCATATTGACATGATGGCATCACACAGTTGCCGCAGATTTGTCGGCTGCACATCCCAAAGATGCTCCATACAAGGCAGGATGGATCCATGCTTTCATGTTGTTTACGCCAAATTCTGACCCTACCATCCGAATGTCGCAGCAGAAATCGAGACTCATCAGACCAAGCAACGTTTTTCCAATCTTCTACTGTCCAATTTCGATGAGCTTGTACAAATTGTAGCCTCCGTTTCCTGTTCTTAGCTGAAAGGAGTGGTACCCGGTGTGGTCTTCTGCTGCTGTAGCCCATCTGCCTCAAAGTTCGACGCACTGTGCGTTCAGAGATGCTCTTAGGCCCTACCTTGGTTGTAACGGGTGGCGATTTGAGTCACTGTTGCCTTTCTATCAGCTCGAACCAGTCTGCCCATTCTCCTCTGACCTCTGGCATCAACAAGGCATTTCCGCCCACAGAACTGCCGCTCACTGGATTTTTTTTCTTTTTCGGACCATTCTCTGTAAACCCTAGAGATGGTTGTGCGTGAAAATCCCAGTAGATCAGCAGTTTCTGAAATACTCAGACCAGCCCTTCTGGCACCAACAACCATGCCACGTTCAAAGGCACTCAAATCACCTTTCTTCCCCATACTGATGCTCGGTTTGAACTGCAGGAGATTGTCTTGACCATGTCTACATGCCTAAATGCACTGAGTTGCCGCCATGTGATTGGCTGATTAGAAATTAAGTGTTAACAAGAAGTTGGACAGGTGTACCTAATAAAGTGGCCAGTGAGTGTATATATATATATATATATATATATATATATATATATTGTAGGGATTTCACTCACTCAGGTGCGATGGCTGACACTCAGGAGGCACGTTCCTTTATGAGTTCACAGGGTTTATTACTTCATAAACCACATGGCAAAATAACAGCAAGCAAATAGCCTTTAGTTCAGGAAAAGAAAAACAAAATGTCCAATCCACCAGGCTCAGTCCTGGAGCCTTAACACACTCAGGAGGGTTTCACCTCCACACATATCTACTGTGTTAAGCATTAGCCTGTCTTATATAGAGCTAACCACACCCAGTAACCCATCACATGATTAGCCATGTGGTCTGACATCACCACAGGTCCTGAAACACATATATATACATGGTTACGTGCAACAAAGAAACACTCCGGGCTACATTACAGCAACAAGCCACATATCTCCCGTCGACTACACACCCTTTAGCCATGCTACATACCTCCCCCCTCTGCCTAAAGCTGTGGGGCTTGGCACTTTCCCCCACTAAACAAGGGATTCTTGATAGGGCATCCGCATTACCGTGCAGCTTTCCGGCCCTATGTTCCACATGGAAACTGAAGTCCTGCAGGGCTAAGAACCAACGGGTGACCCTAGCATTTCTACCTTTTGTTTCCCTCATCCATCTAAGTGGGGCATGGTCAGATATTAGTCTGAATTTCCGACCCAGCAGATAGTACCGTAACGTGTCCACCGCCCACTTTATGGCCAAACACTCTTTTTCTACGACTGAGTAGTTCTTCTCAGATGAGGACAGCTTTCTACTCAGATAGAGAACAGGATGCTCCTCCCAATGTAGCTCTTGGGAAAGGACTGCTCCTACCCCAACATCTGAGGCATCTGTCTGAAGAATAAATTCTTTCTTGAAGTCTGGGGCCATCAGAACGGGCTGCTTACATAGAGCCCCTTTCAACTCTGACTCTGTCTCTTTGGACCATTTAACCATCACCGATTTTGTCCCCTTTAGCAGATCAGTCAGAGGCGCAGCCACTGTGGCGAAGTTCGGGATGAACCTCCTGTAATATCCCACGATTCCCAGAAAGGTTTTAACTTGGTTTTTGGAGAGTGGTTTTGGCCATGTTTGGATTGCCTCCACTTTCCTGATTTGTGGCTTTATTTCTCCACGACCCACTATATAGCCTAGGTATTTAGCTTCTTCCTTACCCAAGGCACACTTCTTCGGGTTTATTGTAAACCCCGCCTCTCTTAGAGCATCAAACACCGCTTGGACTTTCTCCAGATGACTTTCCCAGTCCGGGCTAAAGATGACGATATCATCTAGGTAAGCAGCAGCGTAGGCCTTATGGGGTGCAAGGACTCTATCCATAGCCCTCTGGAAGGTCGCCGGAGCTCCCTGTAGGCCAAACGGCATCCGGACATACTGGAAGCATCCATCAGGTGTCGAAAAGGCCGTCTTCTCCTTGGCTCCCTGTGCCATGGGGATCTGCCAATACCCCTTTGTCAAATCAAAGGTGGATATATATCTGGCGTGCCCAAGCCTTTCGATGAGCTCATCAACGCGGGGCATGGGATAAGCGTCAAACTTGGAGACCTCATTCAACTTCCGATAGTCGTTGCAAAACCTCCACTCTCCATCAGGTTTTGGGACCAGGACAATTGGGCTCGACCAACCACTCTTGGATTCCTCAATTACTCCAAGCTTCAACATACGCTCCACTTCCTTGGAGATAACTTCTCGACGAGCCTCAGGAATACGATAGGGCTTCACGTTCACCCGCACATGTGGCTCTGTTAGGACCTCGTGCTCTATGACCTTCGTGTGTCCTGGCAACTCTGAAAACAGGTCCCTGTTTTTCTGGAGTAACTCCCGGCACCGCTGTTTCTGGGTCTTCGATAGCGTCTCCGCTATAGTAACCGCTCCAACCTCACCTTCTGGGTTGCTTAAAAACGATGGAGTTACTGTCGGCTCTCTATCTTGCCACGGCTTGATGAGATTGACATGGTATACTTGGAATGGTTTCCGTCTTCCTGGTTGGTGAATTTTATAATTTACTTCACCAAGTTTCTCGACAACCTCATATGGCCCTTGCCATTTGGCCAAGAACTTGCTTTCCACCGTCGGAACTAACACAAGAACTCGATCTCCCGGATTGAACTGCCTCACTCTTGCAGAATGGTTGTAGACTCTGGCCTGAGCTTCTTGTGCCTGGAGGAGGTGTTCATTCACGATAGGCATCACCTTTGCAATCCTCTGCTGCATCAGGGCCACATGCTCAATGACGCTTCTGTGGGGCGTGACTTCGGCTTCCCAGGTTTCCTTGGCTATATCCAGGAGTCCTCGCGGATGTCGGCCATATAGAAGCTCAAATGGTGAGAACCCTGTGGAGGCCTGTGGAACTTCACGAATGGAAAACATCAGATAGGGTAAGAGACAATCCCAGTCTCTACCGTCTTTCTCTATAGCTTTTCTCAGCATGCTCTTCAGTGTCTTGTTAAATCTCTCAACAAGGCCATCTGACTGGGGATGGTACACCGAGGTCCTCAACTGGGAGATTTTCAGGGCTTTACATAACTCCCTCATCACCTTGCTCATGAAAGGTGTCCCCTGGTCAGTCAGGATCTCCTTCGGCAGACCTGTCCGGGAAAAGACATGGACCACCTCGCGGGCTATACTCTTCGAGGAAGAATTTCTCAAGTGAATTGCCTCAGGATAGCGTGTGGCATAGTCCAGGATGACTAATATATATTGATGGCCCTGGGCTGATTTAACTAAGGGACCAACCAAGTCCATGGCAATTCTCTCGAACGGCACCTCAATAATGGGCAGTTGCACAAGGGGGTTCCGGAAATGAGGAGTGGGAGCAGTTAGCTGACATGTAGGGCAGGACCTGCAATAGTTCACTATTTCCCGGTGACAATCAGGCCAATAGAACCTCTGCACAACCCGTTCCTGCGTTTTTTCCACCCCTAGGTGTCCACCCAAGATGTGTGAATGGGCCATGTCCAACACCTTCCGTCTATATGGACCCGGCACTACCAACTGCTCTACCAACTCCTCCCTTATTTTCGTGACCCGGTACAACAACTCCCCACTCATCAGAAAATGGGGAAATCTTGTGTCTGCCCCCGGCTCCTGTACCACCCCGTCAATAACTGTGACATTATTAAAGGCTTCCCTCAGAGTGGGGTCCCTATGTTGGGCAGTCCCAAAATTTTCACCGGTTACCTCTAACTCCATAATGTCAGATGCAGGGGACATTTCCTCCTCATCCCCAACCAGAACACAAAAAGGAAACCTGTCTGTCTCTGGGTGTGGCGACACCCTTCCAGGGTTCATTGGTTCCCTACTCTTGCTAGGGAGCTCAGAACCTTTTCCCCACAAATCCCAAAACAAACAGAAATCCCGGCCAATAATTATAGGGTGCAACAAGTCCTGCACGACGCCGACTATGTGGGACTCAGTGCCACATGCCGTTTCAATGCCCACCCTGGCCAAAGGGTAGTCCCTTGCATCACCATGTATGCACCGCACTCCGACCTTCTTTCCCGGGAGCAGGTGGAGAGGAAAAGTGGCCCTCACCAGGGTCACTAGGCTCCCCGAGTCTAACAGTGCCGTGACTGCTCGACCGTTCACCTTTATGGGACACGCTTGAGGTCCCTCGTTGGGCGGAGAGTTCACACTGCAGGCTGGATACGCATAGTATGAACAACGGCGTCCCATGCTGCAGTCCATCTGCTCAGTGGTCTGGGAACAACGGGCAGCTATATGTCCTGGCCCGTGGCACCTCCAACAAATAATATCACCCGTAGGGACCTTGGACACCACCTCCCCCGCCCTTTGTGACCTTGGACCGCCACCCCTTTTTGGGACTCAGCAGCTTTCTGGGACCCCCAGTACGGCATGGGCTGCCTCCCAAAGGAGCCTTCCATCCCTTGGTATCTCTCGACCAGTCCGATCAGTTTGTCGGCATTCTGGGGATCACCCTGGGCAACCCAAGTCTGTATGGACCTCGGGAGGGAATGCACAAACCGATCCATCATCACCCGTTCTACCATCTGTGCAGGCGTAGAGGACTCTGGCTGCAGCCATTTCTGGACCAGGTGCAACAGGTCAAACATTTGGGAGCGAGGCGGTTTGTCCCGGTGATAGGCCCAGCAGTGAACTCACTGTGCCCTAACAGTCAGTGTCACCCCCAAACATGCGAGAACCTCGGCTTTCAATTTGTGATACTCCTTGGCATCCTGCAAGGTCAAATCATAGTATGCCTTCTGAGGTTCCCCGTCAGGTAAGGCGCCAACACCTCTGCCCACTGCTCTGGCGGAAGTTTTTCCCTCTCAGCGACTCTCTCAAACACCGTCAGGAAGGCCTCAACATCATCCCCGGGAGTCATTTTCTGTAATGCGCGTCTTACCGTCTTCCGGACATGGGTGTCATCAGCCAAACCTGGGGTTGGGGCGCTCGTCTTGCCCTGGATGGCGGTTGCCAGAAGCTGCATCTGCTGCCGTTGCTCCTGCTGGTTCTGTTGCATCTGCTGCCGTTGCTCCTGCTGGCTCTGTTGTATCTGCTGCATCAACAGCCTGTTGCTCTCTTGCTGCTGTGACTGCAACTGGACCAAGTGTTTCAGCAGGTCCTCCATTTTCCCCGGCAATGCTTGCTGGCTTACAGCCGACTTGACCCAGGACATGCAAAAATAGACTTACGTCTCCACTGGGAACGCTGCCCGCATTCTCCACCAATTGTAGGGATTTCACTCACTCAGGTGCGACGGCTGACACTCAGGAGGCACGTTCCTTTAAGAGTTCACAGGGTTTATTACTTCATAAACCACATGGCAAAATAACAGCAAGCAAATAGCCTTTAGTTCAGGAAAAGAAAAACAAAATGTCCAATCCACCAGGCTCAGTCCTGGAGCCTTAACACACTCAGGAGGGTTTCACCTCCACACATATCTACTGTGTTAAGCATTAGCCTGTCTTATATAGAGCTAACCACACCCAGTAACCCATCACATGATTAGCCATGTGGTCTGACATCACCACAGGTCCTGAAACACATATATATATATATGGTTACATGCAACAAAGAAACACTCCGGGCTACATTACAGCAACAAGCCACCTATGCGACACATATCTCCCGTTGACTACACACCCTTTAGCCATGCTACAATATATACACACAGTGTATATATATATATATATATATATATATATATATATATATATATATATATATAGTATGGAAAATAAATATTTGATACACTGCCGATTTTGGAAGCTTTCCCACCTACAAAGAATGGAGAGGACTGTAAGTTTTATAGTAAATACACTTCAACAGTGAGAGGCAGAATTTAAAAAAAAAAAATCTGAAAATCACATTGTATGATTTTTAAATATTAAAATTACATTTTATTGCATGAAATAAGAATTTGATCACCTACCAACCAGCAAGAAATCTGGCTGTCACAGACAGCCCTCATACTCTGCACTCATTACCTGTATTAATTGCAGCTGTTTGAACTTGTCACTTGTATAAAAGACACGTCTGTCCACATAATCAATGACACTTTAATCTCTACACCATGGCTAAGACCAAAGGGCTGTCTAAGGACCAGAAATGCGTAAGGTTGTTTTTATGCGTTTTTTTATTTTAATCATGTACTAAATAAGCTTGTTTCAATTTTACCTGGATGGAGTCCTATCTACGAATCCCATCTTCCTGTTATCCAGTGGTGTGTTCACCAGCAGGATGGGCACCCTCCAGCGCAATTTATGCTACCTCTTTGAATATGGACTCCTGCATTGAGAGTCTCCACTTTTCCTCTCCAAGTCTCAAACATTACTGTTAGTAACACAATACACGCCGTCATGGATTAAAATCCTGCAGGGCATGCAAGGTCCCCCTGCTCTCTGTTTGAAGTTTGCCAATGACCATCTGGATGATCCAAAGGAGGCATGGGATCAGGTCATGTGATCAGATGAGACCATAATTGGACTTTTTGGTATCAACTCAACTTGTCGTGTTTGGAGGAAGAAGGATGAGTACAACCCCAAGAGCACCATCCCAACCTTGAAGCATGGTGGGGAAGCATCATACTGTTGTGTGTTTTTCTGCAAAGGGGACAGGGCGACTGCACCATATTAAAGCGAGTATGGATGGGGTCATGTATCGGGAGATTTTGGCTAACAACTCTCTTCCCTCAGTAAGAGCATTGAAGATGTGTCATTGCTTGGTCTTCCAGCATGACAATCACCCAAAGCACACAGCCAGGGCAACTATTGAGTGGCTCCGTAAAAAGCATTTCAATGTCATGGAGTAGCCTAGCCAGTCTCCAGACCTGAACCCAATTGAAAATCTTGGAGGGAGCTGAAACTCACCGTTGCCCAGCGACAGCTCCAAAACCTGAAAGATCTGGAGAAGATCTGTTTGGAGAAGTGGGCCAAAATCTCTGCTGCAGTATGTGCAAACTTGGTCAAGAACTACAGGAATCGTCTGACCTCTGTAATTGCAAACAAAAGTTTCTGTACCAAATACTAAATTCTGTTTTTCTATTGTATCAAATACTTTTTTCATGCAATAAAATGCAAATTAATTACAAAATAATACAATGTGGTTTTCTGGATTTTTTTTTAAGATTCTGTCTCTCACAGTTGAACTGTACCTAAGATACAAAACTACAGCTCTCTCCTTTCTTTGTTGGTGGAAAAACTGTATACACTGTAGTGTATCAAATCTTTATTTTCCCCACTATATATCTACACTTACATATAGGAAGTATGACAGTTTTTTTTATTAGGCACGGATTTTGGATCCAGGTTTTAGGAACAGCCAAAGCAGCTGGGTAGGACTGGCCGTTCCCATACATCCCGTTCCAGGCCTTGGAACAGCCTATTTAAGGCAGTTCAGCTGACTCATTCATTATCTGTGTGTGGTAGGAGTGAAACACCTGTGTGATACTGGGCAGTCTGTTGTGAGAAAAACCTTTTGTTATAAAACAAATTGGTGGCATTGGTTATAAAAGAATTTCTAAACTATTGAAGGCTCCAGTTAGCACTGTTGGGGCCATAATCCCAAAGTGGAAAAAACATAATTTCACAATAAACCGGTCACGAACAGGTGCTCCTGATTTCAGAGGAGTGAAAATAATTATCAGAAGAGTTGTCCAGGAGCCAAGGACCTGCTTAGGCGCCAAAGACGGCGCCATTTTGCCAGAGAAAAAAAACATTAGATTTCATCAAGATCCACTAGATGCTACTGCATAGGAGCCGCCAGCACCATCTTGATGGATCCTAATTTTTGTTTTTCTCAAGAAAAATGTCGCTGGTGGCGGTGTCTACAAGCTGGTGCGTTAGATGCCACAGTGCACCAGCTTGATTTTTTTTTTCACTGCCAAAATGCCGCCGGCGCCTGCCTGAGGAATGTGAATTTTTTTTGAAGACCATATTATATTCTGCTTTGACAAAGATCGCTGCGGCGATCGAAACGCCTCTCTTCCTGTTCCTGTAGTGCTGTCCCGGAGCATTCATGTTTTTATACGCACAAATAAAGGACAATTTTTTTATTTTACCCAAGGAGCTGGAACGTTGCTTTTCTATTTGAACATTATACTGACTCATTTGCATTGACAATTTAGGAAAATCAGAGAAAAATAGCCTTTCCAATTTGGAAAGAGGTGAATACATCCAGTAAGTTAATTCATATAATATCCTTGGATTATAAATTAAGAGGAAAAAAGTAAATTATCTCCACAATTTTCTCTGAGGTTGTTTTTTTAGCATTAGTTTGGCAACTGTTGATTGCCTTAGTTCTCTAGCTATGAACCATGTTAAGGGGGTTGCATCTAAATGATTGTTACAAAGTATCGTCATGTAAAAAATTCTTGTACAAACCTATGGATTTTTTCTCTGGAGCAGAATCTCTCATAGTCACAGGTTCACTAGGCTTTGAGGGATGACTTACTCCAACTTGATTGAGGGCTGTCACTCGGAATTGGTAAGTATTTCCTTCAGTAAGTCCGCTTACAGGAAACTTGCAGATTTTTGCTGGAATTTTATTGCACTGTATCCATTCATTTGTTGAAATGTCAAGACTTAACAAGATATAACATTTTATTACATTAACAAACATATTGTGGAAGTCAGAATGTAATAAGTATGCTTTTTCTGAATGTTTAATGCATACTAAGTAGTTTTACTTACATGACTTGTAACACAATATTATTTATTTATCAATCATTAAATGTTTTATTGCGAGACTGGGGATACTTGAGATGTGCGAGGCATGCAATCTGAATGATAAATGTTAGGGAGACTATGGCCCTTTTTAACTGCCAATTTGTGTTTTGTTCTCGCCACCTATACTTTTGCAATTGTTCGTTGTATAAAAATAGAATCTTGATTGCGCTAACAAGCATCAGGAGTAGCGTAGAATAAAAGCATGGCAAGACTTTGGTCCAGTGGCCTGGTTGGTAGTCCGTAGCTGCCGGACCAGAACCCTGCAAACCGGCTCTTACCCTGCCAGCACATTTTTTTTGATTAGTAGGCCAGGCGTGATGTACTGTGTGCATCCTACTGCAACGTAGTGATGTAGCGGGGACTACTAATCAGAAGAGGTGTCAGGGATGCAGGCTCCACAATGCTGTAGTTGGGTGGCTATAGACAACCAACAGTGCGACAGGACTATGATCTGGGGGCTGGCTGTTACTACAAACCCGGAGTAGGCCATGCCCCTGATCTGGGACGTAACATCAAAGTGTTTGACAAGTGTGACCAACTTTTTACTATTGATGCTGCTATGCAGCATCAATAGTAAAAAGATCTAATGTTAAAAATAAGAAAAAAAAAAAAGTTATTCTCACCCTCCGACGTCACCAGATCTCCTCAGCGGTGCACGCGGCGGCTGGGATGCTGTGTGCGAAGGACCTGGGATGACATCACGTCACGTGACCACAACGTCATTGCAGGTCCTTCGCACACAGCATCCCAGCCGCCGCGTGCACCGCTGAGAGGTGGGAGGACTCCAGGGGCCATCGGAAGGTGAGTATATCATGATTTTTTATTTTAATTCTTTGTTTAACAATTATATGATACCCAGTCCGTGGAGTCTCCTCTCCTCCACCCTGGGTACCATCCGCACATGATCCGCTTACTTCCCGCATGGTGGGCATAGCCCCATGCGGCAAGTAAGCGGATCAATGCATTCGTATGTGTGTGGAATCCCCGTGATTCCGCAAATTAATGAACATGCTGCGTTTTTTTCCGGAATGCGTTTCCGCTCAGGAAAAAAACGCAGCATGTGCATACAAAATGCGGATTGCATTCTTTTAAATAGTTTGCTTAATGTGAGCGTTTTTTTCCACGGTTTTATCGCGTTTTTATAGCGAAAAAAAAACGTGAAAAATCCGGAACGTGTGCACACAGCCTAAAAGTTTTAGGCACATGTGGAAAAAAATGCTGCAAAGTAAAAATTATTTTAAACATTGAGGTGTTAATAGAGCATTTTTTTTAATCGATCAGCAAAGTAGTGCCAGTATTTAAAAAAGTTAATAGGTGGATCAAGGCAACTACTGTCTGGAAAGTCGGACATCAGTGTTGTGCACAATTTGAGGGCATTATAGGAGATGATTTGCAAAAGTTTAGCAGACAATAATATAACTAACAACCATCATGGATTCCTGAAAGATAAGTCGTGTCTAACCAACATGCTGGGTTTCTAAGAGAAGATAATTAAAAATCTGGATGTTTGGTCATGCGGCTGGTGTGAGATATCTGGACTTTACAAAGGTATTTCAGTCTTTGCTGATGACACCAAACTATACCAGTTGATAAAAACTAAGCTTGACAGTATAATATTACAAAACGACCTGATAAGATAAGCTGTTGGAATTGGTAAACACATAGCATATGAAATTTAATGTAGATAAATGTAAAGTACTGCACCCCGGATGGAGTAATCGTATTTCTGCATATATTAAATGGAGATATACTACGGACTACAGAACAGGAGAAGGACTTGGGTATTCTGGTTACAAGTAAGCTGAGAAGCAGCACTCAATGTCAGGCCGCAGCTGCAAAAGCAAACAAGATTTTACGGTGTATAAAACAAGAAATAAAATCCTGTTATCCAAATGTATTATTTATTACGCCTCTATAAATCACTTGTAAGGCGACATCTTGAATATGTGATAAAGTTTTGGGCTCCACATTTCAAAAAGGATACTGGGAAGTTAGTTCAGAGTCGGGAAACAAGGTTATTACAAGGGGTGGAAGGCATCTCATATGATGAAAGGTTAGAAAAGTTAGGCTTATTTAGCTTAGAGAAAAGACACCTCAGAAGGGATCACTATATGTATAAGTACATGTGTGCTCAATACAAAGGACTGGCACCTAACTTATTCCTCCCAAAGACCTTACAGAGGATCAGGGGATATTCACTTTGTGTAGAGGAAAGGCGATTCTGAAAACTAGAAAGGAAAGGGTTCTTTACAATTAAAACAGTCAGACTATGAAATGCCCTACTGTAAGAAGTAGTAATGATAGTTACTATATCAGCATTAAAATAGGGTTACATGCTTTTCTTACAACAAATGGCATTGTGGGTCATAAATCTATCTATAGAGAATCTGTAACTGGAGGATAAAGGTTGATCTTGATGGACCTGTGTCTTTTTATGCCTTTTTTCAGCTTATGTAACTATGTAAAGTGAGTATACAAAAGAGAAATCTAAATTAAATCAATTTTGGAGTGACCACCCTTTGCCTTCAAAATATCATCGAAGCATCAATTGTACACAGTCACACTTTTTGAAGGAACTCGGCAGAGAGGTTACTCTAAACATCTTGGAGAACTAGCCACACACCTTCTGTGGATGTAAGCTTGGGTAATATTTTCTAACACTATGAAAACCCAGGCAGATTTGATGATGTTGAGACTATAGCTCTATGGGGCCATATAATCGCATCCAGATCTTCTTATTCTCCTTTATACTGAAGATAGTTCCTTGTCATGAATCCCAATGGCTAGGGATAGCACAGGACAAGCAAAGTACAAATATATTACGGACGAGCTCTAGGGTGATGGAACCTGGGCTGATCGCTGCCCTACGCCTGACAAACGCAACTAGAGATAGCCAGGGAGCGTGCCTACGTTGGTTCTAGACGCCACGCACCAGCCTAAGAGCTAACTAGCACTGCAGAGAAAATAAAGACCTCACTTGCCTCCAGCGGAATGAACCCCAAAAGATATAGTTGCCCCCCACATGTATTGACGGTGAAATGAGAGGAAGGCACACACATAGAGATGATATATATAGTTTTAGCAAATTGAGGCCCGCTGTAAACTAGAAAGCAGAACGATACAAAAGGGGACTGAGCGGTCAGCAAAAAACCCTAATCAAAAAAACCATCCTGAGATTACAAGAACCCATGTGCCAACTCATGGCACATGGGGAGAACCTCAGTCCACTAGAGCTACCAGCTAGCATAGAGACATAATAAGCAAGCTGGACAAAAAACCAAACAACTGAAAATCAGCACTTAGCTTATCCTGAAAGATCTGGGAGCAGGTAGGCAGGAACCAAACAGAGCACATCTGAATACATTGATAGCCGGCAAGGGAAATGACAGAAAGGCCAGGTAAAATAGGAAACACCCAGCCACTGATGGACAGGTGGAAACCAAAGGCCGCAACCCACCAAAGTCACCCAGTACCAGCAGTAACCACCAGAGGGAGCCCACAAACAGAATCCACAACAGTACCCCCCCCTTGAGGAGGGGTCACCGAACCCTCACGAGAACCCCCAGGGCGATCAGGGTGAGCTCTATGGAAGGCGCGGACCAAATCAGTCGCATGAACATCGGAGGCGACCACCCAGGAATTATCCTCCTGACCATAACCCTTCCACTTAACCAAATACTGGAGTTTGCGTCTGGAAACACGAGAATCCAAGATCTTCTCAACAACATACTCCAATTCTCCCTCCACCAGCACCGGAGCAGGAGGCTCAACCGAAGGAACAACGGGCACCTCATACCTCCGCAACAACGACCGATGGAACACATTATGAATAGCAAACGATGCTGGGAGATCCAAACGAAAAGATACAGGGTTAAGAATCTCCGAGATCCTATAAGGACCGATGAACCGAGGCTTGAACTTAGGAGAAGAGACCTTCATAGGGACAAAACGAGAAGACAACCACACCAAATCCCCAACAAGAAGTCGGGGACCCACGCGGCGACGGCGATTAGCAAACTGCTGAGTCTTCTCCTGAGATAACTTCAAATTGTCCACCACCTGATTCCAAATCTGATGTAGCCTGTCCACCACCACGTCCACTCCAGGACAATCCGAAGGCTCCACCTGACCAGAGGAAAAACGAGGATGAAACCCCGAATTACAAAAAAAAGGAGAGACCAACGTGGCCGAACTAGCCCAATTATTAAGAGCAAATTCGGCCAGTGGCAAAAAAGCAACCCAGTCATCTTGATCAGCAGAAACAAAACACCTCAAATAAGTTTCCAAGGTCTGATTAGTTCGCTCCGTCTGGCCATTCGTCTGAGGATGGAATGCAGACGAGAAAGACAAATCAATGCCCATCTTGGCACAAAACGTCCGCCAAAATCTAGACACAAACTGGGATCCCCTGTCAGAAACGATATTCTCCGGAATCCCATGCAAACGAACCACGTTCTGAAAAAATAAAGGGACCAACTCAGAGGAGGAAGGCAACTTAGGCAAGGGCACCAAATGAACCATCTTAGAAAAGCGGTCACACACAACCCAGATAACGGACATTTTCTGTGAAACCGGGAGATCAGAAATAAAATCCATGGAAATGTGCGTCCAAGGCCTCTTCGGGATGGGCAAGGATAACAACAACCCACTGGCCCGAGAACAGCAAGGCTTAGCTCGAGCACACACTTCACAAGACTGCACAAAGGTACGCACATCCCTAGACAAGGAAGGCCACCAAAAAGACCTGGCCACCAAGTCTCTAGTACCAAATATTCCAGGATGACCAGCCAACACAGAAGAATGGACCTCGGAGATGACTCTACTGGTCCAATCATCCGGAACAAACAGTCTTTCTGGTGGACAACGATCCGGTTTATCCACCTGAAACTCCTGCAATGCACGTCGCAAGTCTGGGGATACGGCGGACAATATTACCCCATCCCTAAGGATACCAGTAGGCCCAGAGTCTCCAGGAGAGTCAGGCACAAAACTCCTGGAAAGAGCATCTGCCTTCACATTCTTTGAACCTGGCAGGTATGAAACCACGAAATTGAAACGAGAAAAAAACAACGACCAACGAGCCTGTCTAGGATTCAAACGCCTGGCAGACTCAAGGTAAATGAGATTCTTGTGATCAGTCAAGACCACCACACGATGTTTAGCACCCTCAAGCCAATGACGCCACTCCTCAAATGCCCACTTCATGGCCAAAAGCTCCCGATTACCCACATCATAATTGCGCTCGGCGGGCGAGAATTTTCTAGAGAAGAATGCACATGGCTTCATCACCGAGCCATTAGAACTTCTCTGTGACAAAACCGCCCCCGCTCCAATCTCGGAAGCATCAACCTCAACCTGAAAAGGAAGTGAAACATCTGGTTGACACAACACAGGAGCAGAAGAAAACCGGCGCTTAAGTTCCCGAAAGGCCTCCACGGCCGCAGGAGACCAATCAGCAACATCAGCACCCTTTTTAGTCAAATCAGTCAAAGGTTTAACAACACTGGAAAAATTAGCAATGAACCGACGATAAAAATTAGCAAACCCCAAGAACTTCTGAAGGCTCTTAACAGATGTAGGCTGTGTCCAGTCACAAATCGCCTGAACCTTGACGAGATCCATCTCAATAGTAGAAGGAGAAAAAATGTACCCCAAAAAAGAAATCTTCTGGACTCCGAAGAGACACTTTGAGCCCTTCACAAACAGAGAATTGGCCTGCAGAACCTGAAACACCTTCCTGACCTGTAGAACATGAGACTCCCAGTCATCAGAAAACACCAAAATATCATCCAAATACACAATCATAAACTTATCCAGATATTCACGGAAAATATTGTGCATAAAGGACTGAAAGACTGACGGAGCATTGGAGAGTCCAAAAGGCATTACCAAATACTCAAAATGGCCCTCAGGCGTATTAAATGCGGTTTTCCACTCATCACCCTGTTTTATACGCACAAGATTATAAGCTCCTCGAAGATCTATTTTAGTGAACCACCTAGCCCCCTTAATGCGAGCAAACAAATCAGTCAATAATGGCAATGGATACTGATACTTGACTGTAATCTTATTCAGAAGGCGATAATCTATACAAGGCCTCAGGGAACCATCTTTTTTTGCCACAAAAAAAAACCTGCTCCCAGAGGGGACGAAGATGGACGAATATGTCCCTTTTCCAAGGACTCCTTAATATAATTCCGCATAGCAGTATGCTCTGGCAGTGACAGATTAAATAAACGACCCTTAGGGAACTTACTGCCAGGAATCAATTCTATAGCACAGTCACAATCTCTATGCGGAGGGAGCGAATTGAGCTTAGGCTCCTCAAAAACATCCCTATAGTCAGACAAAAATGCAGGGATCTCAGAAGGAGTAGATGAAGCGATAGAAATCGGAGGTGCATAATCATGAACCCCCTGACATCCCCAGCTTAACACAGACATTGTTTTCCAGTCCAGGACAGGATTATGAGTTTGTAACCATGGCAGACCAAGCACTAGTACATCATGTAAATTATAAAGTACAAGGAAGCGAATCACCTCCTGATGAACGGGAGTCATGCACATGGTCACTTGTGTCCAATACTGCGGTTTATTCATAGCCAATGGTGTAGAGTCAATTCCCTTCAGAGGAATAGGAACTTCCAGAGGTTCCAGACTAAAACCGCAGCGTTTAGCAAATGACCAATCCATAAGACTCAGGGCAGCGCCCGAATCCACATAGGCATCGACGGAAATGGAAGACAGTGAAAAAATCAGAGTCACAGACAAAATGAACTTAGGCTGCAGAGTACCAATGGCAAAAGATTTATCAACCCTTTTTGTGCGTTTAGAGCATGCTGATATAACATGAGCTGAATCACCACAATAGAAACACAATCCATTTTTCCGCCTATAATTTTGCCGTTCACTTCTGGACTGAATTCTATCACATTGCATAGTCTCAGGTGCCTGTTCAGAAGACACCGCCAACTGGTGCACGGGTTTGCGCTCCCATAAACGCCGATCAATCTGAATGGCCATAGCCATAGACTCATTCAGACCTGTAGGCGTAGGGAACCCCACCATAATATCCTTAATGGCCTCAGAAAGACCATTTCTGAAGTTTGCAGCCAGGGCGCACTCATTCCACTGAGTAAGCACCGACCATTTCCGAAACTTCTGACAATATATCTCCGCTTCATCATGCCCCTGAGAGAGGGCTAATAAAGCCTTTTCAGCCTGAATCTCCAGGTTAGGTTCCTCATAGAGCAATCCCAATGCCAGAAAAAACGCATCCACACTGAGCAATGCAGGATCCCCTGGTGCCAATGCAAATGCCCAATTCTGAGGGTCGCCCCGCAGGAAAGATATTACAATCTTGACCTGTTGAGCAGGGTCTCCAGAGGAGGGAGATTTTAAAGAAAGAAACAATTTACAATTGTTCCTGAAATTCAGGAAGGTAGATCTATCTCCAGAAAAGAACTCTGGAATAGGAATTCTAGGTTCAGACATGGGAGTGTGAACAACAAAATCCTGTATGTTTTGAACTTTTGCCGCGAGATTACTCAGGCTGGAAGCCAAACTCTGGACATCCATGTTAAACAGCTAAGATCAGAGCCATTCAAGGGTTAAGAGGAGGTAAGAAGCAGCTAGACAGCAATTAAGGGCTAGGCAGCAAAACTCTGAAGGGAAAAAAAAAAAAAAAAAAAATTTCCCTTAAACACTTCTCTTTCTCCTGCTTCAGCCCAAACAATTAACATTTTGTGGGCCGGCTATACTGTCATGAATCCCAATGGCTAGGGATAGCACAGGACAAGCAAAGTACAAATATATTACGGACGAGCTCTAGGGTGATGGAACCTGGGCTGACCGCTGCCCTACGCCTGACAAACGCAACTAGAGATAGCCAGGGAGCGTGCCTACGTTGGTTCTAGACGCCACGCACCAGCCTAAGAGCTAACTAGCACTGCAGAGAAAATAAAGACCTCACTTGCCTCCAGCGGAATGAACCCCAAAAGATATAGTTGCCCCCCACATGTATTGATGGTGAAATGAGAGGAAGGCACACACATAGAGATGATATATATAGTTTTAGCAAATTGAGGCCCGCTGTAAACTAGAAAGCAGAACGATACAAAAGGGGACTGAGCGGTCAGCAAAAAACCCTAATCAAAAAAACCATCCTGAGATTACAAGAACCCATGTGCCAACTCATGGCACATGGGGAGAACCTCAGTCCACTAGAGCTACCAGCTAGCATAGAGACATAATAAGCAAGCTGGACAAAAAACCAAACAACTGAAAATCAGCACTTAGCTTATCCTGAAAGATCTGGGAGCAGGTAGGCAGGAACCAAACAGAGCACATCTGAATACATTGATAGCCGGCAAGGGAAATGACAGAAAGGCCAGGTAAAATAGGAAACACCCAGCCACTGATGGACAGGTGGAAACCAAAGGCCGCAACCCACCAAAGTCACCCAGTACCAGCAGTAACCACCAGAGGGAGCCCACAAACAGAATCCACAACAGTTCCTATTGACATTGGCTGTATGTTTGGGGTCGTTGTCCTGCTGACAAATAAATTTGGAGTCAATCAGATGTCTCCACGATGTATGATAGATAAATATCTGCCTGTATTTCTCAGCAATGACAACAATAAATGGGCAACATTGAGAATCATAGATGCAGTCGTTGGCCTAGAAAACTTAGTGCAGCTGCTGGAAATTCATGTCATGCCTACTTTCCTTCATAATGGGAAGATGTCCCGCAGTGCTATCGCCTTAGAACTAACAGCAGCCAGTGGGACACAGCTATACCCATCTGTTTGTATAAGTTTGACCAGTAATTGGTCTTCACAGAATAATTGCTGCCAAAAACCACACGTTTGACATGGAAAGAAGGCCAAGTGACTCAATTACGCATGAAAACATAATCTAAAAATTGCAGCAGTGCTCTGGACTGATGAGTCAAAATATGAAATATTATAAGTAAGAAGAGAATCCAGCTCAGGAAAAATGTTGAAGATAAAAAATTCTTTATTCCCCAATAATTAAAAATGGAAACACTGCATGTCAAGATCAGCAATAAACAAATTTAAGGAAAAACAACCATAGATTAGTTGAACGCGTTTCAAACACTCTCGGTGTTCTTAGTCAACAGCATGTGATCCAGATGAACAATTCGTGTATAAAAACGTTCATTACCAGGTGAAATGAGAATAGCCGTTAATTAGAAGACTGCTTCTGACATAATTAGAAATATTTTACACATGATGTGAAGCATTTCATATTGTGAAGCAGAGATGGAATGAAAAAGTATATCAATACACAATTTTGTGTTGATAATCCATTCTTTGAGCACATAAAATGGTTTTCCAGATATATTGACGATTTATTATTAATTTGGAATGGAGATCAGGAGTCTATTATACATTTTTTGTTCTATCTCAATAATAATCCTTTCAATCTTAAATTTACCCATTCCCTGGATAATCATTTCATAAATTTTCTAGACTTGGTTCTCACAGGATTACCCTATAAAATTATTCAAAGTCATACTTACCGTAAACAAACCGCAGGTAATACCATTTTACATGCTCAAAGTTTCCACCCATCTCATACCATTCATTCTATACCGGTTGGAGAAGCTCTTAGAGCTAGGAGAAATTGTAGCAATGATTTGGCATTTAAACAGGAAAAATCTACTATCAAAAAACGTCTTACAAGTAGAAATTATCCAAATTGGTCTTTGGAGCATGCGTTTAAAATAGCAGATAATAGATCCAGATCAGATCTTATTCAGTCTGTTCATTCACATAGAACAGAACACAATCCAATTAAAAGTTCTGCTGACAGACCAGTTTTAGTGCTTACTTATAGCACATATTTCAAGTCTATTTCTGACATTATAACACGCAATCTAAATATTTTGAGAGACGACCAAATAATGGATACAATTCTTCACAATTGGGTTTGCATTGTCTCTAGACGTGCCCCTACACTTGGTAATATTCTTTCGCCAAGTTTTTTGCACTCCAATACATCCAAAAATTCGTCTAATTGGTTGTCCATCAAAGGTTTTTTCAAATGTGGAACGCATCCCTGCAAAACATGTATATATACAAAAAAAACCCCGCAACTTTGTTTTAGTTCAGATCATCAAAGAAGTTTTCCTATTAAAAGTTTTATAAATTGTAATTCAGATCATGTGGTTTATATTATCGAATGTATTGATTGTAATCTGTTGTATATAGGTTCCACTATAAGAAAATTAAAAGACAGATTTCGTGAGCATCTGAATGATATAGTACAACCTACTTTACGCCATACTTCAAATGTATTGCATCATTTTATTAAAACACGTAATAGACAAACCACATATTAAAAGATATATGCAATTGAACAAATTTATAAAGACATATGAGGTGGCGATAAAGAAAAAAAGTTGCGAGATAGAGAGGCATTTTGGATTTATTTATTGAATATACGAACACCCACTGGATTAAACCTTAGAAAAGAAAAAAAAGAAATTATGTTGCACTATTAATCATTTTCTCACCAGGTCACATGCTTATATTTCATTTCTTATTTTTATCAATTTTTTTTTCTTCAATTTTTTCATCATTCTTTATCATTGTATATTTTTGTATATATATTTTCTGTTATTAATATGTATTAATGTGTATTGATATACTTTTTCATTCCATCTCTGCTTCACAATACGAAACGCTTCACATCATGTGTAAAATATTTCTAATTATGTCAGAAGCAGTCTTCTAATTAACGACTATTCTCATTTCACCTGGCAATGAACGTTTTTATACACGAATTGTTCACCTGGATCACATGCTGTTGACTAAGAACACCGAGAGTGTTCGAAACGTGTTCAGCTAATCTATGCTTGTTTTTCCTTAAATTTGTTTATTGCTAATCTTGACAAGCAGTGTTTCCATTTTTAATTATTGGAATAAAGAATTTTTCATCTTCAACATTTTTCCTGAGCTGGATTCTCTTCTTACTTATACCATTTCAAGAGTGCTGGGGCAGAAGCACTTTCCGTGCTCGGATTTCCTATGGACTATCAGGAAATGTCTCCTGCAGGGTGAGCTGAAATACTGTTTTTTGTTGTTTTCTGCAAAATATGAAATATGAAGAATACAATTTGAACACATGGGGCTGGATAGAGGTCCATGTTATGAATTCTGTTCTCGAACTCCCTCCTGTGGTCATGAATGGTACTTCGGTGAGTTCTGTCCATGGACTCCCTCTGGTGGCTGTGAGTGGAGCTGCTGGTTCTGAGATTCCTTCCCCACCTGCCCTCGTTTAGGGCTAGGCTGGATTCTCTATTTAACTCCACTCAGATCGTTACTCCATGCCAGCTGTCAATGTTCTAGTACTGGTTCAGATCTCTCCTGGATCTTTCTGAGGACCTGTCTACTCCAGCGAAGCTAAGTTCCTACTTGTTCATTTGTTACATATGGTTTTTCTTGCTAAGTTCTAGTCCAGCTTGCTATCATGAAACTGCCTGGCTAGCTGGAAGCTCTGGGGGTGCAGAGTGGCACCACCGCACCGTGAGTCGTTGCGGGGGTATTTTTTGCACACTCTGCGTGGTTTTGTAGTTTTTTGTGTTGACCGCAAAGATCCCTTTTCTATCCTCAATCTGTTTAGTTAGACTGGCCTCCCTTTGCTAAAGCCTATTTCATCCTGTGTTTGTGATTTCCTCTTAACTCACAGTCAATACTTGTGGGGGGCTGCTTTTACCTTTGGGGAAATTTCTCTGAGGCAAGTGAGGCTTTGTTTCCTTTCTTTAGGGTAGTTAGCTCTTAGGCTGTGAAGAGGCGTCTAGGCAGAGTCAGGCACGCTCCACGGCTATTTCTAGTTGTGTTGATAGGAGTAGGGTTTGCGGTCAGCAGAGTTCCCATTTCCCCAGAGCTCGTCCCGATTCCGTGTTTAACTATCAGGTCATTCCTGGAGCACCTAACCACCAGGTCCATAACAGTACAGCTGGCCCACAAAGTGTTAATGCATCTCAATAGAGGGAAAAGAGAAGTTCTGAGACCATTTTTTTTTCTCTGCAGTGTGTTTTGCCTTTCTTTTCCCCTTAAACTCTGGGTGGTTCAGAACTCAGGTGTGGATATGGACATTCAAGGTCTGTCCTCTAGTGTAGATCAACTCGCTGCAAAGGTACAAAACATTCAAGATTATGTAGTTCAGAATCCTATGTTGGAGCCTAGAATTCCAATTCCTGATTTGTTTTCTGGGGATAGATCTAAATTTCTGAATTTCAAAAACAATTGTAAACTGTTTCTTGCTCTGAAACCCCGCTCTTCTGGTGACCCTATTCAGCAAGTAAGAATCATTATTTCTTTGTTGCATGGCGACCCTCAAGACTGGGCATTCGCCCTGGCGCCAGGAGATCCTGCATTGTGTAATGTAGATGCGTTTTTTCTGGCGCTGGGATTGCTTTATGATGAACCAAATTCTGTGGATCAGGCAGAGAAAATTTTGCTGTCTTTGTGTCAGGGTCAGGATGAAGCGGAGGTATATTGCCAGAAGTTCAGAAAGTGGTCTGTGCTTACTCAGTGGAATGAGTGTGCCCTGGCAGCAATTTTCAGAAAGGGTCTTTCTGAAGCCCTTAAGGATGTTATGGTGGGGGTTCCCCACGCCTGCTGGTCTGAATGAATCAATGTCCTTGGCCATACAGATCGATCGGCGCTTACGTGAGCGCAAAACTGTGCACCATTTGGCGGTATCCTCTGAGCAGAGGCCTGAGCCTATGCAATGTGATAGGACTTTGACCAGAGCTGAACGGTAAGAACATAGACGTCAGAATGGGCTGTGTTTTTACTGTGGTGACTCCACTCATGCTATCTCTGATTGTCCTAAGCGCACTAAGCGGTTCGCTAGGTCCGTCACCATTGGTACTGTACAGCCTAAATTTCTTTTGTCCGTTACTCTGATTTGCTCTTTGTCATCCTATTCTGTTATGGCATTTGTGGATTCAGGCGCTGCCCTGAATTTGATGGACTTAGAGTTTGCCAGGCGCTGTGGTTTTTTCTTGGAGCCCTTGCAGCATCCCATTCCTTTGAGGGGAATTGATGCTACGCCTTTGGCCAAGAATAAGCCTCAGTACTGGACCCAGTTGACCATGTGCATGGCTCCTGCGCATCAGGAGGATATTCGCTTTTTGGTGTTGCATAATCTGCATGATGTGGTCGTGTTGGGTTTGCCATGGCTGCAGGTCCATAATCCAGTATTGGATTGGAAATCAATGTCGGTGTCCAGTTGGGGTTGTCAAGGGGTACATGGGGATGTTTCATTGTTGTCAATTTCTTCCTCCACTCCTTCTGAAGTCCCTGAGTTTTTGTCGGATTACCGGGATGTATTTGATGAGCCCAAGTCTAGTACCCTACCTCCTCATAGGGATTGTGATTGTGCTATTAATTTGATTCCTGGTAGCAAGTTCCCTAAGGGACGACTTTTCAATTTGTCGGTGCCAGAACACGCCGCTATGCGGAGTTATATAAAGGAGTCCTTGGAGAAAGGGCATATTCGCCCATCGTCGTCACCATTGGGAGCAGGGTTCTTTTTTGTGGCCAAGAAGGATGGTTCTCTGAGACCTTGTATAGATTACCGCCTTCTTAATAAAATCACGGTCAAATTTCAGTACCCTTTGCCTCTACTGTCTGATTTATTTGCTCGGATTAAGGGGGCTAGTTGGTTCACCAAGATAGACCTTCGAGGGGCGTATAATCTCGTGCGTATTAAACAGGGCGATGAATAGAAAACAGCATTTAATACGCCCGAGGGCCATTTTGAGTACCTGGTGATGCCATTCGGCCTTTCTAATGCTCCCTCTGTGTTTCAGTCCTTTATGCATGACATCTTCCGAAAGTATCTGGATAGATTCATGATCGTATATTTGGATGATATTTTGGTCTTTTCGGATGATTGGGAGTCCCATGTGAAGCAGGTCAGAATGGTGTTCCAGGTCCTTCGTGCTAATTCCTTGTTTGTGAAGGGATCTAAGTGTCTCTTTGGAGTTCAGAAGGTTTCCTTTTTGGGTTTCATTTTTTCCCCTTCTACTATCGAGATGGATCCTGTTAAAGTCCAAGCTATTTATGATTGGACTGAGCCTACATCTGTGAAGAGCCTTCAGAAATTTCTGGGCTTTGCCAATTTTTACCGTCGCTTCATCGCTAATTTTTCTAGTGTTGTTAAACCGTTGACTGATTTGACCAAGAAGGGTGCTGATGTGGTGAATTGGTCCTCTGCGGCCGTTGAGGCTTTTCAGGAGTTGAAACGTCGTTTCTCTTCGGCTCCTGTGTTGTGTCAGCCAGATGTTTCGCTCCCTTTTCAGGTCGAGGTTGATGCTTCTGAAATTGGAGCAGGGGCTGTTTTGTCTCAGAGAAGTTCTGATTGCTCTGTAATGAAGCCATGCGCTTTCTTTTCAAGAAAGTTTTCGCCTGCTGAGCGTAATTATGATGTTGGCAATCGGGAGTTGTTGGCTATGAAGTGGGCATTCGAGGAGTGGCGACATTGGCTTGAAGGAGCCAAGCATCGCGTGGTGGTCATGACAGATCACAAGAATCTGACTTATCTCGAGTCTGCCAAGCGGTTGAATCCTAGACAGGCTCGTTGGTCGCTGTTTTTCTCCCGTTTCAATTTTGTGGTTTCGTTCCTTCCGGGTTCTAAGAATGTGAAGGTTGATGCCCTTTCAAGGAGTTTTGTGCCTGATTCTCCTGGGGTTCCTGAGCCAGCTGGTATTCTCAGAGAGGGGGTAGTTCTGTCTGCCATCTCCCCTGATTTGCGGCGGGTGCTGCAGGAGTTCCAGGCTGATAGACCTGACCGTTGTCCAGCGGAGAAACTGTTTGTCCCTGATAGATGGACTTATAGAGTTATCTCTGAGGTTCATTGTTCGGTGTTGGCTGGTCATCCTGGGATTTTTGGTACCAGAGATTTGGTGGCTAGGTCCTTTTGGTGGCCTTTTTTGTCGCGGGATGTGCGTTCTTTTGTGCAGTCTTGTGGGACTTGTGTTCGGGCTAAGCCCTGCTGTTCTCGTGCCAGTGGGTTACTTTTGCCCTTGCCGGTCCTGAAAAGGCCCTGGACGCATGTTTCCATGGATTTTATTTCAGATCTTCCTGTTTCTCAAAGGATGTCGGTCATCTGGGTGGTTTGTGATCGCTTCTCTAAAATGGTCCATTTGGTACCCTTGCCTAAATTGCCTTCTTCCTCTAATTTGGTTCCATTATTTTTCCAAAATGTGGTTCGTTTGCATGGCATTCCGGAGAACATCGTGTCTGACAGAGGTTCCCAGTTTGTTTCAAGGTTTTGGCGTTCCTTTTGTGCTAAGATGGGCATTGATTTGTCTTTTTCTTCGGATTTCCATCCTCAGACAAATGGCCAAACCGAACGAACCAATCAGACTTTGGAAACCTATCTGAGATGCTTTGTTTCTGCGGATCAGGATGATTGGGTGACCTTCTTGCCATTGGCTGAGTTCGCCCTTAATAATCGGGCCAGTTCGGCTACTTTGGTTTCGCCTTTTTTTTGTAATTCTGGTTTTCATCCTCGTTTTTCTTCAGGGCAGGTTGAGCCTTCGGACTGTCCTGGTGTGGATTCTGTGGTGGACAGGTTGCAGCAAATTTGGACTCATGTGGTGGACAATTTGACCTTGTCCCAAGAGAAGGCTCAACGTTTCGCTAACCGCCATCGCCGTGTTGGTCCCCGACTTCGTGTTGGGGATTTGGTTTGGTTATCATCTCGTTATGTTCCTATGAAGGTTTCTTCTCCTAAGTTTAAGCCTCGTTTCATTGGTCCTTATAGGATTTCTGAAATTCTTAATCCTGTATCATTTCGTTTGGCCCTTCCTGCTTCTTTTGCCATCCATAATGTGTTCCATAGGTCATTGCTGCAGAGATATGTGGCGCCTATGGTTCCCTCCGTTGATACTCCAGCTCCGGTGTTGGTCGAGGGGGAGTTGGAGTATGTGGTGGAGAAGATTTTGGATTCTCGTATTTCGAGACGAAAACTTCAGTACTTGGTCAAATGGAAGGGCTATGGTCAGGAGGATAATTCCTGGGTTGTTGCCTCTGATGTCCATGCTGCCAATTTAGTTCGTGCCTTTCATTTGGCTCGTCCTGATCGGCCTGGGGGCTCTGGTGAGGGTTCGGTGACCCCTCCTCAAGGGGGGGTACTGTTGTGAATTCCGTTCTCGAACTCCCTCCTGTGGTCATGAATGGTACTTCGGTGAGTTCTGTCCGTGGACTCCCTCTGGTGGCTGTGAGTGGAGCTGCTGGTTCTGAGATTCCTTCCCCACCTGCCCTCGTTTAGGGCTAGGCTGGATTCTCTATTTAACTCCACTCAGATCGTTACTCCATGCCAGCTGTCAATGTTCTAGTTCTGGTTCTGATCTCTCCTGGATCTTTCTGAGGACCTGTCTACTCCAGCGAAGCTAAGTTCCTGCTTGTTCATTTGTTACATATGGTTTTTCTTGCTAAGTTCTAGTCCAGCTTGCTATCATGAAACTGCCTGGCTAGCTGGAAGCTCTGGGGGTGCAGAGTGGCACCACCGCACCGTGAGTCGGTGCGGGGGTATTTTTTGCACACTCTGCGTGGTTTTGTAGTTTTTTGTGTTGACCGCAAAGATCCCTTTTCTATCCTCAATCTGTTTAGTTAGACTGGCCTCCCTTTGGTAAAGCCTATTTCATCCTGTGTTTGTGATTTCCTCTTAACTCACAGTCAATACTTGTGGGGGGCTGCTTTTACCTTTGGGGAAATTTCTCTGAGGCAAGTGAGGCTTTGTTTCCTTTCTTTAGGGGTAGTTAGCTCTTAGGCTGTGAAGTGGCGTCTAGGCAGAGTCAGGCACGCTCCACGGCTATTTCTAGTTGTGTTGATAGGAGTAGGGTTTGCCATCAGCAGAGTTCCCATTTCCCCAGAGCTCGTCCCGATTCCGTGTTTAACTATCAGGTCATTCCTGGAGACCCTAACCACCAGGTCCATAACAGGTCCAACAGTGAGTGTCTGCAGGCATCAGTGAAGCATGGTAGAGGTTTCTTACAAGTTTGGGTCTGCATTTCAGCAAGCGGAGATGTAAATTTGATCAAGATTAATGATGTCCTCAATCCTGAAAATTCAGGCAGATTCTTATTCTCATGAAATACCATCAGGGAGACATCTGATTGGCTCCAAATTTGTTCGGCAACAGGATAACAACTCCAAACATACATCAAAAGTCATTAATTTAAATGGGTCAGTAGGATCAATCACTCTAAACCATCTTTATGAGCATGTAGGTCATGGTAAGTGATGTCTTATTCCACAGAAATCTTTTCTTATATGTACATGAGCTGTTCAGAACTAAGGACCAGACACTGTTCTGCATGAGAATCTGCCTCCTGAGGTTATATTAAATAAAAGGAGGAGTTACCAGTGTGACATGTACTGGCCGCTCCCTGCTCTCCTGATCTCAATGCAGAGCTGTGTGTGGTTATAACTAACACAATCTACAGGTTCCTGTCAGGGCTTTAGCTTCCATCTCAGGGGCAGCCAGTGTTGTAATATTGTTGCAGTACAGCAGAGCTGTAACAAATGTGTTTGTAAGGAGACAAAGTTCAGTTGTACTGTTCTGTGTTAGTTACATGTCTCACACTGGTAACACCCATTCTCAATTATAATAAGCGATGGAGGCAGATTCTCATGCAGATCAGTATCTGACCCATAGTCCTGAACAGCTCATATACACCTAAGAAAATCGTGAATTTCTCTGGAATAAGACATCATATCGCAGATATCAAACTATCATTTTATTCAGCTTCCTGTAATTTGCCTGCCCATATAGACTGCTTCAAATGGTGGATCCAACTGGCAGATTCCCTTTTAAAACTATCTTCGGCGTTAAGAACAAGGAGTCTTGAAACTGATGATATGGGCCTATAGAGCCCTGATCTCAACATCATTAACTCTATCTGGGATTACATCAAGAGATAGAAGGATTTGCCCAAGCCTGCATCCACAGAAGATCTGTGTTTAGTACAGCAAGATGTTTGGAAAAACCTCCCTGACAATTTCCTTCAAAACATGTGTGCAAATGTACCTGGAAGATTTGATGCTGTATTGAAGACAAAGGGTTGTCACACCATGTATAGATTTAATTTAGATTTTTATTTTGTTCATTCACTTTTCATTTTGTTAATTGATAAAAATATACCATTAACACTTCTTTTTAAAGCATTATTACTTTGCAGCATTTTTTAACACCCACCTCAAACTTTTGCATAGTACTGTATGTAAAAACAAATAATTTAAATGTAGCTTTTTATTAATTATTTAAAAAAGTGTAGTGTTCTAGTTACCTAAAAGTATCATGATCACTGACAATGGAGAGAGATGCTATGATAGGCACCACTATAACGAATACAAAGTGAAGGTCTGCTATTTTGCGCTGTCAGCCCACCCACCACAGATTATTATTACTGTTTTATTGCATTCGTCAACCACATAGTAAGAATGGATGGATACTTGGCTTTAAGATGCTTATACTAGAATAGAAGCTTGACCAGTGATTTCTCTGTTGAATACACAGTAGATTATATAAGCACTGTATCCATGATAAGATTACAGTTGGCATATCCTCTAGTAATGTGTGCACAGATGGCAATAAGTGCCCTATTTGTCTCTGGTTGAAAACAACCTTCTTTAGCTCCTTGTCAGAATGACTTCCTGATACTTGTTTTACTAAAATGACCTTCTTCTCCTAGAGGCCAACATAACATTATTGCTACTATTACATATTAATATGTGATAGTGCACTTACCTCTCAATAAAGTAACCAATTATAGGGCTGCCTCTGTCATCACTTGGAGGAGTCCAGGATAAGAGTAGACAGTCTTTCTGGATGTCATTGCACTTTACACTGAGGGGGGATCCTGAAATCCCTGCCTTATTTGGTTCAGAATCTTGGCAAAAATAATTGAAAAAATATAATGCATTTCAATATTATTTAACGGATAAATAATCTTTTTGTACATACGGTTGTGTGAAAAAGCGTTTTTCCCCTTCCCGAGTTCCAATTTTGCATGTTTGTCACACTTAAATGTTTCAGATCACCAAACAAATTTAAATATTAGACACAGATAACACAAGTAAACACAATATGCAATTTTTAAATAAAGGTCTGTATTATGCAAATAGTATCTTCAGAGAGAAAGAGGACTTGAACTCTATATAGCGCCACCTGTTGGAAGTAGCGATCCTACAAGTCACAATCAACCCTTTAACGAGTCTTGCAATATGACTTAGGATAAAAGCCAAAACAGAATCTCAATTCGCAGACACGGTGTTTCGTGCCATTGGCTCTCGTCAATGCAAAGTATGAGATCTGATTTGGCTAGGTGAGAGGTTCTGGACTGAGGTCTAAGGGGTAAGGCTTCTCCTTGTGGACTTCCTTGACAAGCCAGAGCTGGTATGTCACTCTCCACAAGGAGAAGCCTTACCCCTTAGACCCCAAGTCTGTATTAGGGATGAACGAATAGCTTCGGATAACTCCTTATACGAATAGCTATAGTGCTTACCGAACAGCTGCATAGGCAACCCTGATAATTGGAGGGCTCCTGATGATCAGCTGTTTGCCGTCGACGCGGCATGTGTTGCGGCCAAGTCACAACACACAAGCTCTCCATGCATGTGTTGTGACTGTCACACAGCCATGACACATGCAGCTGCGGCACCGAAGAGGTGATTATCGGAAGCGCTCCAGGTATCCGGGTTACCTATGCAGCTATTCTGTAAGCGCTGTAGCTATTCGAATAAGCTCTTATCCGAAGCTATTTATTCATCTCTAGTCTTTATTATTAGGCTATGTGCACACGTCCGGAATGCATGCAGAATTTTCCTGACATAAACCTGAGGTTTTCCGCAGGAATTCTGCATGCGTTTTTTTGCGCGGATTTGAAGCGGTTTTTTTTGCGGATTTTATGCAGATTTTTTTGTGGTTTTTCCCTGCACTCCAAAACAATGGGAAATCCACAAAAAATCCTCAAAAAGAATGAACATGATGCTTCTTTTGCTGCAAATGCGTTTTTTTGCGGAAAAAAACGCATCATGTGCACAAAAATTGCGGAATGCATTCTAAATGATAGGATGCATATCAAAGCGGTTTTTATGCGTTTTTATAGAATTTTTATCGCGCAAAAAAATGCGAAAATTCCTGATCGTGTGCACATACCCTCAATGGAAAAAGAAATACAAACTTACAGGGCCATGTGTGAAAAAGTGATTGCCCCTCCTGTTAAAACCTAAATTAACTGGCTTTTATCACATCTTTGGGAAGCGGAGTTTAAATTACCTAGCCACATACAGGCCTGATTACTGCCGCACCTGTTCTCAATCAAGAAAATAGGACCTGCCTGACAAAGTATGTAATTGGCCCCATATACTGCTCCATATTTAATTAGCCCCATAAAATGCTCCATATGTAATTGGCCCCATAAGATGCTCCATATGTAATTTGGCCCATAAGATGCTCCATATGTAATTGGCCCTATAAGATGGTGTAAGAGTCATGTCGGCCTGGTAGTCGGGGGCAGGTATATCTCGCCCAGGTATTTGTCCTATGTGAATTAGGCCGCTCAGTATCTTCAGGATACCGAGGGGTTAATAACTGCAGGAATAAAGGCTGACCAGCTGGAGGTTTCAGGTGTCAGCCTGGGGCACACAGAATGCCTGTCTGTGTGAGACAAATGTGAGTAAGAGCTGTGCTCATGACCTGTGTTATGTTTGCTGGGTGGGAGTAGCCCCCCCAGTTGTTAGATAGGAACGTGTTTGTTTAGTAAGTGCCGGACAGGCAAGGATTTATTTTTATGATTTGTTTTCTGTATTTGCTTTCACTTTAATAAACCTGACCTGAGGTCAGTCTACCTGGAAACCTGCTGTCGCCTCAGAGTTTAATGCACAAACCACGTGACCTTTGACCCCAGCAAAGGCGATCCTGGAGTGTTTTGTTACATTGTGGTGGAGAACGCGGGCACTCCGTGGCACAGGCGACAGTATGGAAGACGTGGTGAAAGCACTAGTGCAGTCCACTGCCATACAGCAGCAGGCCACTGCCACACAGCAGGAAGCTAATCGCTTGATGGCCGCACAGCTGAAGGAGTTACTGGACATGACGGCTGCAGACCGCCAGCTTCTCCAACAGGTGGCGCAACGCTTGCTGAGCATGCCTGAGGCTAACCCGGAAGCAGAGTCCAGGAGGATCCATGTGAGTCGATACTGGCAAAAGCTGACCGCAGAAGATGACGTCGAGGCGTACCTGACAACGTTTGAGCGGACAGCGTTGAGAGAGAAGTGGCCGAAGGAACGATGGGCCGATCTAATTGCTCTGTTTCTTTCCGGCGAGGCCCAAAAAGCTTACCATGACTTGGACCCGGAAGTCGCGCAGGACTTTGAGAAGCTGAGAGCTGAGATCCTGGCCCGGCTTGGTGTGACGACGGCTGTCCGTGCACAGAGGGTACACCAGTGGACATACCGGCAAGATAAACCGGCGCGGTCTCAGATGTTCGACCTGATCTACTTGACAAAGAAATGGCTGCAACCCGAGGAACTGACAACGCCCGAAATAATCCAGCGGATTGTCTTGGACAAGTACCTGAGGGTACTACCCCCAGCGCTGAAAAAGTGGGTAAGCCAAGGAAATCCCACGACAGCGGATCAACTTGTGGAGTTGGTCGAGCGTTATTCCGTGGCAGAAGGACTTCCCGACGACACCGCCAGCACCCGGTCTGTGCCTCCTCCTCGTGGAACCGGTAAGACTGTTCCAGCGATTACGGGTGAAGGAAAATCGCCAAAAACTGTGGGGGAGGAACCCGGGACTGCTCGCGCTCCGAGACCGAGAGTATGGGACGGTGGTCTCAGTAGGGGGCCTGTTAGGTGTTTTCGTTGCCGTGAGAAGGGCCATGTTTCTGCGAACTGTCCTGTTACCACTGAACCCATGCAGTGCGATGTTATAGACTCTAAGAAACGCATGTCTTTGGTTACACAGCTGGTGAATGTGAATGCGGGCCAAAATGATATAGCAAAACACCTGTGTGAATTATCTGTTGATGGGAAAAGTGTTGTGGCGTTACTAGACTCTGGAAGTGTGGTGACTCTGGTGAAAGCTAGTCTGGTGGCACTTCCGTCTGGTTCGTCTGACAAATTCTCTGTAACGTGTGTGCATGGTGACACCTGCTCGTACCTAACAGCGGTCATACTGATTTCCACTCCCTATGGGTCTGTGCAACACAAAGTGGGACTCGTTCCCGCATTGTTACATGATGTAATTCTGGGCCGGGATTTTCCCCATTTCTGGCAGTTGTGGGAGAGTCAGTTGCTCCTTCACGGTAGCTGTGAACCTTCCCCCATGCCATCTCGAGGTCCCGAGTTCCTAGATGAGACCCCACAGGAAGATGTTGCTGGGGAGGTTATTGAATCTAACCTTCAGTTCCCCTTCTCAGTTATGGCGGGGGAAACTGAGGAAACTGAGGAAATTCAGCAAGAGGCAGAGGCAGATAGCCATCCAGCACCCGGCCTGCCAGATTTGGGAGTCCAGTTGGATGACTTCCACAGCGAACAAATGAAAGATCCTACCCTGACTCAGGCTAGGAAAAATGTAAAAATGATAGATGGGGTGCCCGTAGAACCTGACACTAGGCTAGCGTACCCGTACATGGTTCTTGAAAATGATTTACTCTACCAGGTAGAAAAAAAAGGGGAAGACACTGTGAAACAGTTAGTGGTACCCAAACCTTATCGGCGGAAGGTACTGGACCTGGCCCACGGACATATATTGGGGGGACATCTGGGGGAACAAAAAACCATAGAGAGGATATTGCATTGTTTTGTGTGGCCTGGAATACACAATGATGTGCGTAGCTATTGTGAGTCCTGTCCAGAGTGCCAAGTCTCGGCACCTAAACCTCGGTTCTGTAGCCCTTTGGTACCCCTCCCTATCATTGGAGTCCCTTTTGAGAGAATTGGGATGGATCTGGTTGGGCCCCTTCCCCGGTCCGCACGTGGGCACCAACATATCCTCGTCATCATGGACTATGCCACTGGTTACCCAGAAGCCATCCCTTTGCGTAACACTGCTACCAAAACGATCGCCAAAGAGTTGGTACAAGTGTTTAGTCGGGTGGGAATTCCAAAGCAGATACTCACCGACCAGGGGACTCCCTTTATGTCAAGGGTGATGAAGGAGCTCTGCAGGCTCTTACAAATAGACCAGTTGCGTACGTCTGTCTATCACCCTCAAACAGATGGCCTGGTTGAGCGGTTCAATAAAACCTTAAAACAGATGCTCCGGAAGGCGATCGACAAAGATGGGAAGAACTGGGATTACTTGTTACCCTATTTGCTGTTTGCCATTAGGGAAGTTCCCCAGTCTTCCACAGGATTCTCGCCTTTCGAGCTATTATATGCCCGTCGTCCCCGTGGACTGTTGGACGTCGCAAAAGAAACCTGGGAAGGTCAAGTCACTCCCTTTAAAACGGTGATAGACCATGTAACGCAAATGCAGGACCGGATTCCTGCTGTCATGCCCCTTGTTAGGGAACATATGTTACAGGCCCAGGGAGCCCAAAGGCAAAGTTATGATAGAGGCGCCAAGGTCCGTACGTTTGCACCCGGGGATAGGGTGTTGATCCTAATCCCTACGGTGGATAGTAAATTTCTGGCAAAATGGCAGGGCCCCTTTGAGGTCATGGAACGAGTTGGAGAAGTGAACTATAAAGTGCACCAGCCTGGTAAGAGAAGACCAGAACAGATTTATCATGTGAATCTGATAAAACCCTGGAAAGACCGCACTGCCCTAACAGCGGATCTGCCCCGTCCGGTTTGCTCACCTACCATACCGGAGGTGCAGATTGCCGAGACTCTCTCTGAACGACAAAAATCTGAGGTTAAGCAGTTTTTGTTACAGAACCAACAGTTTTTCTCGGAAAAACCTGGCCAGACTAGGCTAGTGAAACATGAGATTGTCACCGAGCCTGGTGTCACAGTTCATGTGAAGCCATACCGGATTCCGGAAGCACGCCGTGAAGCCGTCTCCCGGGAGGTGAAGGCAATGTTGGACTTAGGAGTCATTGAAGAGTCGCACAGCGCCTGGTCCAGTCCAATCGTGTTGATACCTAAGCCGGATGGCTCTATACGATTTTGCAATGACTTTAGGAAACTGAATGCGGTTTCTAAGTTTGATGCCTACCCTATGCCCCGGGTCGATGAGTTGATCGACCGGCTGGGTAAAGCCCGATATATTACGTCCCTGGATCTAACAAAGGGGTACTGGCAAATCCCTCTGGCCGAGGCGGCCAGAGAGAAGACGGCATTTGCTACACCAGAAGGGCTGTTCCAGTATATCTACATGCCGTTTGGACTTCACGGAGCCCCAGCAACATTCCAGAGATTGATGGATCGAGTCTTGAGGCCCCACAGGCAGTACGCCTCTGCCTACCTAGACGACATCATAATTTACAGCGTGGACTGGGAAGCTCACCTCCGGAAGGTACAGGCGGTGATTGATGACCTGAGAGATGCAGGCTTAACGGCAAATCCCAAGAAATGTCACATCGGCCTTGAAGAAGCCCGATACTTGGGCTATGTGATTGGCAGAGGAGTGGTTAAACCCCAGATCGACAAAATACAGGCAATTCAGGGCTGGCCGCAACCAGTGAACAAGAAACAAGTTCAAGCTTTCCTGGGCATTGCCGGCTATTATCGCCGGTTCATACCCAACTTTGCGGCCATGGCTACCCCCTTGACGGATCTTACCAAAGGGAGGGATTCCGTCATGGTAAAATGGACCTCAGCGGCTGAAGAGGCCTTCCACAGCCTGAAACGGGCTTTGTGCTCTCAGCCCGTACTAGTGACTCCTGATTTCAGCAGCGAGTTTGTGGTGCAAACGGATGCCTCTGATACTGGTATTGGAGCTGTACTTTCCCAGGTCAGGGACGGAGTCAAACACCCGGTCCTCTACCTCAGTCGGAAACTGAATGTGCATGAGCAGAGGTATGCCGTGGTTGAAAAAGAGTGCCTAGCCATCAAATGGGCTCTCGACTCCCTCAAATATTACCTGGCAGGTAGGAAGTTTAGGCTGGTCACGGACCATGCCCCTCTCAAATGGATGCACCTCCACAACGACCTTAATAGTCGGGTAACCCGGTGGTTCCTTGCCCTGCAGGCTTACTCGTTCACGGTGGAGCACCGCCCCGGGGTACAGATGGGGAATGCTGATGCCCTGTTCCGAGTGCACTGTTTCAGGAGTGTCTTTGCTCGACCGGAGTGGTCTGAGCAGGGGGGGAGGATATGTAAGAGTCATGTCGGCCTGGTAGTCGGGGGCAGGTATATCCCGCCCAGGTATTTGTCCTATGTGAATTAGGCCGCTCAGTATCTTCAGGATACCGAGGGGTTAATAACTGCAGGAATAAAGGCTGACCAGCTGGAGGTTTCAGGTGTCAGCCTGGGGCACACAGAATGCCTGTCTGTGTGAGACAAATGTGAGTAAGAGCTGTGCTCATGACCTGTGTTATGTTTGCTGGGTGGGAGTAGCCCCCCCAGTTGTTAGATAGGAACGTGTTTGTTTAGTAAGTGCCGGACAGGCAAGGATTTATTTTTATGATTTGTTTTCTGTATTTGCTTTCACTTTAATAAACCTGACCTGAGGTCAGTCTACCTGGAAACCTGCTGTCGCCTCAGAGTTTAATGCACAAACCATGTGACCTTTGACCCCAGCAAAGGCGATCCCGGAGTGTTTTGTTACAATGGTCCATATGTAATTGGCCCCATAAGATGATCCATATGTAATTGGCCCTATAAGATGGTCCATATGTAATTGGCCCTATAAGATGCTCCATATGTAAATGGCTCCATATTCTGCTCCATATGTAATTGGCTCCATAAGATGCTCCAAACATTAAAAAAAAATGAAACACTCACCTCTCCTCACTGGCCACTGCTCTGCTCCGGACTCCTCAGTGTCAGTGTCTTCCAGTTCTCTGCACTGTGATTGCTCAGGCAGAGGGTGCACACTAGTCTCATCATCATGCCCTCTGACCTGAACGTCACAGTCAAGAGAAGCGGAAGACGCCGCAGTGGTGGAACCGGGGCAGTGGTGGAACCGGGAGAGGTAAGTATCGCAAGTCCCGGGGTCCTGAGCAGGCAGAGGGCACTGGAACTGGCACAGGCACCGGGCCCCCATAGCGAGCCAGTGTTCCCGACAGCGAGTGGGCACCCTCGCCTGCTCAGTGCCCTGACACTTGCCCGGGTGCTGATGCCGGCACTGCTTTGGAGTGACCTAGTCAAAGTCCTGCCTTAATCTGATTGATGTGCTGTTGCATGACCTTAAAAAGGCAGTTCATGCTTGGAAACCCTCTAATGTGGCTGAATTATAACAATTCTGCAAAGATGAGTGAGCAAAAACTCCTCCAGAGCGTTGTAAAAGACTCATTGCCGGTTATTGCAAACGCTTGATTGCAGTTGTTGCTGCTAAGGGTGGCCCAACCAGTTATTAGGTTTAGGGGACAATTGCTTTTTCACACAGGGCCCTGTAGGTTTGGATTTCTTTTTCCCTTAATAATAAAGACTTTCATTTAAAAACTGCATTTTGTGTTTACTTGTGTTAATTTAGTCTAATATTTAAATTTGTTTGGTGATCTGAAACATTTGTGCAACAAATAAATAATATAAGTAATAACTAATATAATATAAGTGTGACAAACATGCAAAAGAATAGGAAATCAGAGAGGGGACAAACACTTTTTCACACCACTGTATATTTAAATTTGGCAATCTGATTGGCTACGCCACTGTTGATATTACGTCACTGCTGCAACCTATCAACAAGGACTGGAGACAGCAGTGAAGAACTAGCACTAGAACAGGGAAGGGTAGGTAAAACCCTACTTGTTAGTGTAACCTATTGGGAGCCTTTGAAGAATAAAAAAAATCCTTCCTGGAATCCATTTAAAGAGTACCTAAACTAAACATTTTTTCATGTTTTCTCTTATTTAGCAGGCACTTTCATTTCCTACAGATTAGTGGAGTCTGGGTCATGAGATTTTCACCATTTGCTCTATTGACTCCCGAGAGGTGTGCAGCTTAGGAGACAGGAGCGCCTGGAGAGCAGGAGGCCAGGAATTTCCCTTGGTAGTATATTACTGCCTGGAAGCTATTCAGATGAATGGCCATCCATATAATGCAAGGACGCTTGAGTCAGCCCAAACGGCGGCTGCTCCTACACATCTGTTCTCCGTTCTAGCTCACAAAACAGACATCTTCCCTTCATTTGCTATAAATCAGTAATTTGTCCTAAACAACAGATATTAGAGTAAGATTTTACCACCGCTAGGTTTCTGTATTCTTCGATGGACTCTGCTAAGTACGGTAATAGTAATTGCAATTTGTTCATAGATAGCACAAAGTCTATTCTATGTGGAAAAAAAAATCTGTGCTCTCATATTTGTATTGTGCCTTATCTTTTGCAGAATATAATGTAATTTCAGGTTGGGTTCAGAAACCTCTTGGTGAAAAGGTAAAAGGCTAACAAAGTTTACTGATCAGTCTAGATAATTTGTGCAGTAGGGTCAATTTGGAAATAAACCTTTTTGTGTTCAAAATCTATTGCTGACTATTGGCTGCAGTTCAAAATGAATATTTTCCATGTTCCAACTATATTATATATACCACATTTTATAAGTATATTTTAGAAAAAGTTGCATATAGTCAGAAAAAACTTATGCAAATCCTCTGGCATGGATACCATTGGTATGTAACCCCTTCTCATGTACAGCACCATGGAATCAATGGTGCTATATAAATAAATAAATAATAATAATAATAATAATAAGGGACTTCCCTTTTATTTGGGCAGACTATTAGAAAATTGTAAGGGTATGGGCACATAGTATTTGCAGCAAATATTTCTGAGTGTTGGCAGGAAAAACTCTAGTTAAATTACGCATGTTTTTGATATGTTTTTGCATGCATTTTTTCCTCTATTGATTTAAATGAGCAAAAAACGCTGTAAGAATAGACATGCTGCAGATTTGACAAAATGCTTTGATGGTTCAAATCTGCAGGAAAAAAAATAAGCAACATGTTGAGATTTCAGAAATCTCATTCACTTTGATGATATTGCAAAACGCTTAATTTTTTGCTGCTGTGGCAAAAATGCAGCATGGGAACAAGCCTTAGGCCGGGGTCACACTTGCGAGTGCAATGCGAGAAACTCGCGCAAGTTTTTTTCTCTTCTATGACTCTGGCCAATCAAAACACAATAGTGTCATAGAGGGTAAAAGGCAAAATTCTCATAGAGAACGTCACAACGACAGTCCAGCTCAGCATGTTCTTTTGAAATGAGATTTGTCTCACATGAACACTTTAAGAATTCTGCAATCCCTTGACCCTTCCTACTATTAAAGAGACAGAAAGCATGCAAGCAGCAGTGCTGGAGTGCTGGAACATCGAATCGACTGAGTTGCAGGTAATTGTGCTCTCCTGAGCTCCAGCTCTTCAATAGCAGGATATATAATATGGTAAAGACCATGATAATTTTCACAGAATAAAAAAGGCCCATAACTCTGCAATGTATGGCAGATATATAAAAACAAAAATCAGAATATTTAGGGGGCAGTGGAAATAAAACAAGAGCAACTTTTGACCTGCTGACAAATTCTCTTTAAAATGTTTTTTATGTTAGCATTATTTAATGATATAGGGTAGGAAATGAAGTACTTAGCACGTTCTTCTTGTTACAGTAAGACAGTTATTGGTAAGCACTTTCATAAAAAAGGGAGTAAATAAAGAGAAAACGTAGAAAAAAATATTTTTATTTTCCACCATCACATTTTCTTTTGAGAAGTTACCTTCTGGAATTTTGACAACCACCTCTTTCTTGACAAGAAGAAAGGGTCATGTACGTCAATTCCTAATGTGTCTTCAATGTAAGGCAGAAAATTGGTATTAGTCATTCATGGTTGGATGAAGCACAAAAGGCAGCTAGGAAATGATTCATTAAAAATGATATTGTTCATGGTGGTCTTGATGAGGGTGTGTGCTGAAGTCAGAGTCGCCTGATTCATAAAGAGGTGTACATCTCCTAATGAATCAGGTGCATCTAAAAAGTGGTGTGCGCTTCTGTGCACCTCAACACAAATTTGACTCCAGTTCCTGACTGGAATAAGATTTGTGGCAAAAGGTACACCACAGATCTTCATGAATTACCTGTGCAGGTGTTGCTACACCCTGTTTCACCCCAGCTTCACCATTTTTTGATTAGCTGGCCAAAACTGAATTGAAAGTGCCAAAAGTCTTACAAATTTTGTGCACAAAAACGGCGACTTTTCTAAGTATTTTATAGCAGATTTCTGATGTAAACACTTTGATGAATCTCATTTTTAACAGTTTAATATTCTATACCTAGTAGATAATTTAGTGCATCATAAATGTAATTAAAATATTGGAGAACTCACCTCTAACAAACATATAAGCAGTTTGTTCCTGATGTCCTGAAGTAGCAGGCAAACAAACTGTGTAGAAACCTTCATCCTCTTTGAAAGCAGGAGACCCTCTTAAAGACACATCTAAGCCTTCACAGCTTATCTCCCTGCCTTCCGTCTCCTTTACTAAAGTTCCTGTTGAATAAAAACAAGAGAGCTATATATACTGTATGTTTTTTTTTCCACTGAACTATAATTTGTCTAATAAGATTGTAAGCATCCCTTGTGTGAGTGTTAGTTTGTATGCACTCGAGAATGTAAATAATCTGCATATATGAACATGTTTGCTTTCATACATGTAATTTTTTTTTTTTTTTGCCATTTTAACATATACATACCATCTCTAAACCATTGCACATTTGGTTTGTGTCTTTCAAGACTGGAAGATACAGAACAAGACAGGACAAACGATTCCTTCTCTCTTGTAAACACTGGTCTCAAGGCACTAGTGAATTTTCCTTCATAGGCTGGCAGCAAAGCTACAAGGTACAACCAGACCATAAATAGCTAATAATGCAAAGATAATTTAAAGTCACGATATAAAGTTAGAATATTATTTTACTTACAGAATTACATGTAACAGTTTTCTTTGTTCAAATGTGCACATTGTAGATTCATACTGAAGGCAGCAAAACCATGAAGGAACACACATTGAAGCAACTAATAAAGAAACACTTGTGAAACGAGCCAGAATATTTGTTATAAAAAAGTGGGGGAAGAGAACCTCCAGCGATGAAGTAAAAAAGGAATGTAATCTTTTTGTAAAAAAATGAAAAACTTTTATTCCATATAGCCATGTCTTTTTTAACATTAAAAAAGACATGGCTCCTGGTTACCATAGCCTGGGATGAACTACCAACGCGTTTCAGCTAAGAGCATTGATCATGTCTTTTTTAATGTACTATTGTACTGAATAAAAGTTTTTCATTTTTTTGCGAAAAGATTACTTTCCTTTTTGACTTCACTGGAGGTTCTATTCCCCATCCTTTTTCTATTTGCTGGCGTCCAAAACTGAGACTGCTCCGGGCGATGTTACTTCATCTAGCAAGGCGCTGCAACAGATGGTTAGCTGACATTTTTCCCCATTATTTTCCCTCTATTGTTTTCTCAGAATATTTGTTAAACATGAAGAAGTTCCCAGAGTTGTTGACCACTTGTTGGCTGTTTTGTCTTAACTCTGCAGTCCACCTCATGCCAAATCAGCTCAATTGGGTTGAGATTGGGGGATTGTGGAGGCCATGTCATCTGTAATTTTGGTCTTCCTTACCTGTTGCAGTCCTCACAAGAGCTGCTTTCATCATAGTGATTGATGGTTTTCATGACTGCACTTGAGGTTACCTTTCAGGTTCTAGCAAATATCCATGCCGACAGACCTTCATATGTTAAAATAATGATGGACTGTCATTTTTTCTATTTTAATTGAGTACTTCTTGCCATATTCTGGCTTAGGACGGTTGTGGAATAGTGCTCAGGGTGTAACTGAATATCAACACTGCCTCTACAAAACTTTTTTTTACAGGTCATTCCAGGTAGGTAGTTTTAAAAATAAACTACTAACAAAGCATAACTTTCATTTGAAGCCAATTCAGCTGGCTACGTAATGAAGCTGCTTGAGAGGATGCCAAAGACGGTGTAAAGCTGTCATCAAAGTAAAAGGGGGTAACTTTAAGCAATCTAAGGTTTAACATGAACAAATCAAGAAGCAAGACATGTCACTCGAAGCAAGCTATGACTTGCCTACTTTGGACACATGATACACAGAGAGGAATCACTGGAGAAGGACATCATGGTTGGAAGAATAGAAGGAACAAGACGAAGAGGAAGACCAATACTCCAATGGCTTGATACTATCAAGATAGTGGTGGAGAAGACCTGGTGGTCCTATCTAGGCTTGGACAAAATTGATCTTCCTACTGAGCGTTCATCCATCAATTCGCCATGGTTCGAGCTCAAGATGAAGACCGTTAATAAATTAGATTTATCACATATTCTGTGTTTTTTACTCCTTGTTTCAGTATGTGATTTATGTTTTTGCTGCCTTCAGTCTAAATCTACAATGTGTGCATTCCAATAAAAAAACAGGTATGTTCAATCTTTTAACTGTATGTATAGTATAAAATTATAATATTAAAGTGTTTTTATTCATCTAAGAAACTAATGATATACAGCTGGGGTATCTCATTGATCTAATTGTGCAGTTCCTCAGTTATTCAACTTCAAGGGAACCTGTTACCCCCAAAATCGAGGGTGAGCTAAGCCCACCGGCATCAGGGGCTTATCTACAGCATTCTGTAATGCTGTAGATAAGCCCCCAATGTATCCTGAAAGATGAGAAAAAGAGGTTAGAATATACTCACCCAGGGGCGTTCCCGCTGCGGTCCGGTCCGGGGCCTCCCATCTTCTTACGATGACGTCCTCGTCTTGTCTTTACGCTGCAGCTCCGGCACAGGCGTACTTTGTCTGCCCTGTTGAGGGCAGAGCAAAGTACTGCAGTGCGCAGGTGCCGGGAAAGGTCAGAGAGGCCCGGCGCCTGCGCACTGCAGTACTTTGCTTTGCCCTCAACAGGGCAGACAAAGTACGCCTGCGCCGGAGCCACAGCGTGAAGACAAGAAGAGGACGTCATCCTAAGAAGATGGGAGGCCCCGGACCGCGACGCCCATCGGATCGAACCGCAGCGGGACCGCCCCTGGGTGAGTATAGTCTAACCTCTTTTTCTCATCTTTCAGGATACATCGGGGCTTATGTACAGCATTCCAGAATGCTGTAGATAAGCCCTGATGCTGGTGGGCTTAGCTCTCCTTTGATTTTGGGGGTGACAGGTTCCCCTTAAACATTTATGAATTAATTAGCAACTGGGTGTTACCATTCCGCATGTCAAATGGGTGTGTCCCACCACAGTCTAACACTGTCAGCACTGATTGGACTGTGTGAGGTGAGACTAAGTATGGTAGCACCATCATTCATTTCTTGGAGGAGTAATAGAGGAATGACTCAATACAGAGTTACAAGGTATGATATTTCAATGGTGAACACAATTGTGCCCTAAAACAGACATGTAATGGAAGCTGACAGATTTTCTTTGGAAGTTTCCTTACCAGGATAAGAAACAGAATCCCAGCCGGATTTTAATCCTAGGTGTTCTGGAAACAAAAAATACGTATACTTGGTTTATTTTTTACAAGGTTCTTAATAGAAAATATTTGGAACTAGCTACTAGTTGTACGATATGTAGTATGTTAGGTCATAAAGCAAAACATTTACAGAATGCACTAATATGGAGGCATTTCTATAGTGAACACATTAGGTGGACAGTCTAAGAGGTAAATAAAAAAAAATCAACAAAAAAATAATAAAAAATATACGGTAAGTATATAAAGGCAATATATAGATATCTACTGTAGACACGAGGTTTTTTGTTTGATTTTGAGATGAACGCCAAAAACATAGGATCTGAATGCATTTTAAGACCAGATGTCACTGGAAATACACTTGAATAAACAGTGCAAAAAGGTCACATTTCTGAACTGTGTACTTATGAAGGTTCATCAATGCTACCCTGTTTTCTCAATATAGGTAAGTGTGTTAGAGATCTTTAAAGTGAACCATAGTACAATTCCTGCATGCATACATAAAAGAAAAGCTGACCGATTTGCCCATTTTTGGGGGCATCAGATTTTCATCAGTGTTTGGTCTGTAAACAGACTCTACTTTATATGAAAAAAAACTGATGACAAATTCTCTTTAAACTCTGATCAAACTCTAATCAGACTGCATCTGTGTCTCTGTTTTAAAGGCAAAGGCAAAACGACATCACGTCAAATATTGATTCACTCTGCATTTTGTTCACTGATAAAAATACACTATCAACACTTCTATTTTCTAAAGCATTCTTACTCTGCAGCATATTTTCTCATACCTGCCTAAAACTTTTGAATAGTACTGTGTGTATATATATATATATATATATATATATATATATATATATATATATATATTGTAATGCAGCGGTATGACCATACGCAGTGAAATGGCAGTGACCCAAGCAAGTTCAAACAAAACGTTCCTTTATTGTGTTACTTCACACAGTCTATACAATACACAGCTTCTTCATACAGTCCTTTAGAAATGCATGGCTTTATTTTGCAGTCAATAAACAGGCCGGATTTCCCTCTGTCCAGTTTCCCTGGGCGACCGCACGTCGGTACCAAGTCTCTGTACTCACTCAGTGCACTGCACTCTTTATCCTCCAGATTGCAGCCGGGTAAAAATAAGACAGCCCAAGACGCAGGGTGTCAGTTCCTTTTCCCCTATGTTGCTCCACACAGAAAGAGCTCTGCAGACAACTGCTCTGAATGCTTCCCAGCTCAACACTGACACACCTTCCCCTCTACTACAGGGCTTTTAATCAGTCACTGCTTCACCATTTTAATCCCAGCCACACCTGTGACTGCCATACGCCCTCATGGCCTCACTATGCCTCCGTGCGCATTCTGGAGAGCACAAACAGCACCCCCCTATCTGTAACAGGGGTCACTACCTCACATATCCTCCCCCTGTTCATATCTGTGGGGTTGAACATTTGTTACCCTGTATGGGCGCGAGACAGGGCATCTGCATGCCCCTGTGACATCCCCGCCCGACACCACACTAAGAAACCAAAGTAAGAACTGGAACCATCGATCAGCGCATGCATCCCTCCCCTTTGCATTTCTCCTACATACTTCATTACGGGACCACCCACCCCCTTCTCCATTGCAGAAGCCAAGCCCTCTTTTCTCTTTAACCGTAGATTTGGGCCAGTTTTGGGTGGTCTCAACTTTGTTCATTTTGGGTACCCTAACCCCGCTGGCCATCTTGTCACCTAAGTATCTGCTTTCTGGGCCCCTTACCCGTGCCTCAGTGACTACATCATGCTGAATCGCTGCGTACCGTGCCGGCAACTCTGAGCATATGTTTGTATTATGTTGCACCCGAACCTGAGCCTCCCAACACTGTGGTCTAGCGAGCACTATCTAAGTTACCCTGACCCCCAGCCCCATACTTAGCTGGTGCCAGAGGGTTCCTCGTGCGCACGTCCCCAGTTGCCTCTGTAACCATACACTCCCGGTTCTTCTCATACCTGCGTTTTTCTATACCAGCGTCTCCGTGTGGGACCCTGGATCTGAGCTGTCCCAACTTTACCAGGGAACACCTCCAGCTCGGGGTTCAATGGGGTCCCCAGGACTTCTACTGCCACAACCTCTAGAGGGAGCCTATCATCGAGGTTACACTTTAACCCTAAATTGGCGACCCCTGTGGCAAACATCTTAGCATCTTCGGGTTCTACGCCCGAAACATCATTTTTAGTTTCTCTTGCCCTTACCTCTAGGGGGAGTTTATCGGGATTACACTCTGTCCCTAGGTTGGTGACCCCTATGGCAGGTGTCTCAATATCTTTGGGTTCTGCGCCCGGTACAACACTTTCCGTGAGAGGGTTGACCCTGGTTTCCTACAGGGACCAAAACAGGGGCAAATCTCTCCCCAACACAGCCCCATACGGAATGGTCTTTGCAACTCCCACCACTTGCTTAATGTCCCCACATAGTGTGGAAAAATTAAACTCCGCGGTCGGGTACTCCCGGATTTCCCCATGGGTACCCATCACCTCCACTCCCGGTCCTTTGGGGTTGTCCCTGGCAACAAGGGACCGATGGACTAGAGTCACTTTACTCCCCGTGTCCAGGAGAGCCTCTGTTCAGCACCCATTAACAAGTACCTGGCACAATTCTGGTTCGCTGCCGGCTGTGCCCGTAGTGGTGATAGAGACTGGCTGGGCACACATAGACTCCTGACTGGTGTTCCCACAGTCCATGGGCTTAGATGTCACCGAACAGTTACTAGCCCCATACCCGGGCTCTGGTGCAAAATCCTGAGTGGGTTTATACCACTCGATCAAATCTATCAGCAGTTTCAGGGTGCCTAGGTCCCTCAGCCTGACCCAGCACTTCATGGCGGCAGGCAGAGCCCTCACCATCCGGTCAGCCACGATTCTCTCCATCATATAGTATGGGGAACAGAACTCAGGCTGGAGCCACTCCTCCACCAATTGCAATAAGTCATTTGCTTGAGACCTGACAGGCCAAGTCTACATAGGACCACTGGCACACTCAATGAACACCCTTTACCTTTGGGGTCTCTTCAGAACTCTGCTGTTCGCCCCTCACATTAGGGGTCTCCGCTTTATATCGCTGAAGCTATGCTAGCTCACTCTGCAGAGCCTCCTGCTGCTGCTGCCACTGCAGCTCCTGCGGCTTCAAAACCTCTTGCTGCGACCCCTGAAACTGCAGCGTCTCTTGCTGAAGCCTTTGCTGATTGAGCACAACCTGCTCCAAAAGTTCCTCCATTTCTCCAGCAGACTTGCACAGCGATCTACAGCACTCTCTGGGGTATGCCTTAGTTCATATGCCCGCATTCTCCACCATATGTAATGCAGCGGTATGACCATACGCAGTGAAACTGCTATCACCCAAACAAGTTCAAACAAAACGTTCCTTTATTGTGTTACTTCACACAGTCTATACAATACACGGCTTCTTCATACAGTCCTTTAGAAATACATGGCTTTAGTTTGCAATCAATAAACAGGCCAGACTTCCCTCTGTTCAGTTTCCCTGGGTGACCACACGCCGGTACCAAGTCTCTGTACTCACGCAGTGCACTGCACTCTTTATCCTCCGAATTGCAGCCGGGTATACATAAGACAGCCCAAGATGCAGGGTGTCAGTTCCTTTGGTTCCTTTTCCCCTGTGTTGCTCCACACAACACTGACACACCTCCCCCTCTACTACAGGGCTTTTAATCAGTCACTACTTCACCATTCCAATCACAGCCACACCTGTGACTGCCATACGCCTTCATGGCCTCACTACACCTCCATGCGCATTCCGGAGAGTACAAACAGCTTCCCCAGCTGTAACAGGGGTCACTACCTACCTCACTATATATATATATATATATATATATATATATATATATATATATATCTCAAATGAAGATAGAAGAAGGAACGCACTCACAGGAAGTCCGATGCAGGTGTCTTTTATTGAAACGTGTTACACATCTTCACGGCCGGGGGTGCTGGAAGGGGAGTGTGGCAGTGCTGGACAACAGCTGTTTCGCGCCTGGCTGGCACTTCAACAGGTCCGTGAGAGTGTCGAGCAGAACGCTGGATGAAATAGGGTCAGGTGTGGCGGGGGCCCGTCCCTCCTTTGGGCTTTAATGATAGAGTGGACATGTGCATTTTCTTATAGCTTTTACAGCGTTTATAATCGATTTATTTGTTCATTTCATTAACTAGATATGAGTCCCAATATCGCCAATTGTTAACCATTGATAGTGCTTAGCTTAGCATAGAACAGAAAAAGTCTCCCTTTACAATAGTATTTTTTCTATATGGTATGCTATGTCCCCATTTAGTTGACATTTATTGTAATACTAAGTGTACTAAGTGTATTGTTTTTAAGGTATGTTTTATCTTGTCACATGGTGAGGTGTGGGCGGAATCGCACGGGAGGAAGTAGGCGGGAGGGACGGGCCCCCGCCACACCTGACCCTATTTCATCCAGCGTTCTGCTCGACACTCTCACGGACCTGTTGAAGCGCCAGCCAGGCGCGAAAAGCTGTTGTCCAGCACTGCCACACTCCCCTTCCAGCACCCCCGGCCGTGAAGATGTGTAACACGTTTCAATAAAAGACACCTGCATCGGACTTCCTGTGAGTGCGTTCCTTCTTCTATCTTCATTTGATACTGATTACTGGATTTCTTCCGTGGAACCCGGCACCCAGGATTGGAAGCTATGGCCAGCTAAGTGCAGGTGAGCGGTTTCCCACCACACTTTCTGCGGACTGTTGGTGCGGTCCGACTTTTCTTCTCTTTTGCATGGATATATATATATATACATATATGGTGACATAGTCACTGGTAAAGTAATGGAAGGGGAATTATGGGTCTCTAAGAATGTCCACATTATCTCCAGACTTCATTAAAGAGTTCGTGCTCCAGACAGACGCCTCCTAGGTCGGTTTAAAAGCTGTGCTGTCCCAGGAAATAGAAGGGGATGAACATTCAGTTCTATACCTGAATAGGAAATGCTCCTCCTGTGAGAAGAACTATGCATCATAGAAAATGAGTGCTTGGCCATGAAGTGGGCAATCGATAACCTAAGATACTACTTGTTAGGCAGAAAGTTCAGGCTAGTCAGATCATGCGCCACTGAGACGAATGAGGGAAAAGAAGGGGAAGAATGCCAGAGTAACTAGGCAGGGACAGGGAAGTTGCATGGGAATGCAGATGCTCTGTCCAGAGTCCCCTGCTTAGTCAGTGAAGGTGCCAAAACGCCCTGCTTTGGGCAGGGGAGGTGATATGTGACAAAGTCACTGGTAACGTAATGGAGGGGAGATATGTGTCACTACGCTTAATGGTGTCAGTGATATAAAGCCAGAGTATTTCCCTCCAGCACTCTAAAGTGTTGTGAGGCTAAGCTAAAGTTGCATAAATGTGCTGGTTTTATGTGGACATTCATAGAGCTGGCACCACCTACAGAGCTGGCACCATCGTATCCTGACACTACCTGTGTGACATCACAGTCATGTGATTAGTCACATGATGGAGGAGTTACATGATCTGGGGATAAATAGTTGCCTTCCAAAGACCACAGGGTTGTTGAGTTCCTGGAAAGTAAGACTCCAGGAGAGCGTTTGTGCACATGGTGCTTGTGAAAATACATTGTGCTCTGACCCCCCTCTAATGCAAGGACTGCACGTAGTGCTACCGTTTTGTTGTTTTTCCCAGAGGTCCATGTTTATTTGTGTGTTTAAACCTTGGTTCATGTGTGGCACCCCAGGATCCCGGTTGCCACAGTGGCATTGCCTCCCTCACAGGGGGTGATGTCATGCCTGGAAGCAAGGAGGGGTCCCCTTACCAGGTTATACCAACATCCAACACATTCCTGACTCCAGGCCAGAGAGGGGGAGCTCTAACACCCTATTTCAGGGGAGCTTCCCTATAAGTTCTAGCCTGGAGGCGGAGTTAGTGAGTGAGGAGTCTGAGTCTGAGAGGGAGAGGAGAGATGTGGAGGAGAACCTGGGGAGTGGAGCTGTGACCAAGCTCACCCCAGAACAGAGCGAAGAAAAAGAGGATGCCAGAGCCCTTGGCTGTGTGGGAGCTGTACACCCTGACAGCCGAATCTGGAGGGCAGGGAACTTCAAGCTCCCTAGCCACACCAAACACCCGGAGGCACCGCAGCAGATCAAGAGCCGGGGCTGCCAGTTAACAGGCAGTGCCTGTGATAGGTTCATGCTGCCTGCCATACAGGTTAGGAACAACAGACAATGAGAGGAACTTGTGCAGAGCTTCAGGCAGCATGGACCTGAGAAAACAGTGCAGAAGGAAGGCCTCCGAAACCACCTGGCTAGGTGGATCCAAAATTAATTATAGGCTGCCTGGACCTCATCATCACTTGTTACCCTTGCCCCGGACTGCACCTGCACTTAACAAGTAAAGGTAAAGGAAACTGCAATCCTTGTGTCCTCCAGTCATTTCCCACACCCTCAGTCCTGCACCTCATCGTTTACGATCCTTTACCAACTCTACCAGTAGCCCTGGGGCCCCGCTCCCCCTGTGGGGAGCAGAATCATCCTAGCTGCGTCACCATCAGCCCCAGTGGTCCCCTTAAGCATCGTCAGCCATCCATTGCCGAACACCACAGGTGGCGTCACAAACTAACTCACTATAGACTTTATTTTCTCTTCAGTTCATTAATTTTGTTGGACACCCAGGGCCACGGACCGGGTCACTGCTGCCGTGATAACCCCCTGAAGCAGGGGCGGATTATCAGAGGGTCAATATGGGCGGTAGCCCAGGGCCCAGTGGCTTGGGGGGGCCCTGGGCCACCGCAGATTGACCCTCTGATAATCCGCCGGAGTGTGACTGAATGCCCGGCCCGCCGGCATTTATGTGCCCTGCCCCCCGGACCCGGTGGGCAGAGAGAGGGGGTCCGCATCGGGCCCCTTCTCATCTGCTCACCGGGCCCCTTCCGGCGCTGCGGCGCTTTCCTATTGAGGTGCGGGCGCTCGCCCGCACCTCAATAGTTAACAACAGCCGCCAGCCAATTGGAGGCTTATATAGTACACCGCACACTCTATAAGTAATTTGCAACCGTGAAAATTTATTTAAAGAAACAACAATGCGATGTGAAAGCGACCAGAAGTAATTATGACGTTTCGGCCCTACCAGAGCCTTAATCATACAATCGCTTATTAACGCAGAGGAGAGAGGATAAGAATCCTTGTAGGAAGAGGTACAAACTTAAGAGCCAGATTGTTGAGGGCATACAAAAGCGCAAGATGCCTAACTGAAAGGGTCTTATGTGAGGGGTTGCTAAGCGGCGCTCCCGCGCCCTGCTGTCGGTATGTGCGCGGGAGCGCCGCTTAGCAACCCCTCACATAAGACCCTTTCAGTTAGGCATCTTGCGCTTTTGTATGCCCTCAACAATCTGGCTCTTAAGTTTGTACCTCTTCCTACAAGGATTCTTATCCTCTCTCCTCTGCGTTAATAAGCGATTGTATGATTAAGGCTCTGGTAGGGCCGAAACGTCATAATTACTTCTGGTCGCTTTCACATCGCATTGTTGTTTCTTTAAATAAATTTTCACGGTTGCAAATTACTTATAGAGTGTGCGGTGTACTATATATTCCATGTATACAGGGCTCCCTACAGCCCATTACACCTGCACCTCGCTCCCTTATCATCCTGAGTGCGCGCCAATTTTCTTCACTCACAGCCAATTGGAGGCTGGCAGCTGAAGTCGGCCGCAGCTCACACGTTGCCGGCGTCTGACGTCATTGTCAGTCGCCGGCGAGTGTGCGCGGCTGGAGGGAGCTCGCCGCATGGAGCGCTGGTAAGGTGAGGAGACTGTTTGTTTTTTTTCTTTTTTTTTTATAAGCTAACGGTGGACTGTGGACACATTGGGGGCAATGCTGGAGACACTGGGGCAGATTGCTGGACATACTGGGGCAGATTGCTGGACACACTGGGGGTAATATGCTGGAGACAATGGGGCAGATTGCTGGACACACTGGGGGCAATGCTGGACAATTGGACATACTGGGGCAGATTGCAGGACACACTGGTGGTAATATGCTGGACACACTGGGGCAATATGCTGGACATACTGGGGCAGATTGTTGAACACACTGTCTGGGGGCAATATGCTGGAGTCAGACACTGGGGCAGATTGCTGGAGACACTGTCTGGGGCAATGCTGGACACACTGGGGCAGATTGCTGGTTACTGGGGCAATATGCTGGACATACTGGGGCAGATTGCTGGACACACTGGGGGTAATATGCTGGACACACTGGGGCAGATTGCTGGACACACTGGGGGCAGGACTGGAGGCATGGGCAGAATGTAGAGATGGGGCAGAATGAAAGACATGGGGCAGGATTGGATCATGGGGCAGGAGAATACGATGGAGACAGATAGGGCAGGATGGGGAGATCATATGGTGTAGAATGGATACTCATGAGTGCAGGATGGGAGAACATATGGCAGGAGCCAGGAATGAGACACACGGGGCCAGGGTGGGGAATATTATTGCCATAGGGGCTAATTAAGGGATATTATTACTGCAGTGATGTATTTATTTTATTTTTTGAGTATACTGTTTTAAATGGGGGGGGGGGGCGGTCCTGTTACTGTGCAGAGTGATACTATGTCTATGTCGCCTTTTTTTCTGCATGTGTAATGTAGAAGTTGTGAAAAATTAAGTAATGTGTTCTGCAAGCAGAGCTCGAGATAACTGTGTTATTTCCTGCAGAAACGAGTCCTGGCTGGAAGAAATGATGGCGGTCTGTGCTGGATGAAAGATGAAGGACTTCACCTAGAGACGTCATTGGTGAGTCAGTGTTACCTACACATTGACACTATACACTATACTATATACAGAGCTCCTGTGTATAATGTCACCAGTGATCTCTGTATTACCTCTACACAGACACTGCATACTAAGTATAGATCTCCTGTGAATACTGGCACTTATGGTGATAGTATTGTGTTTTGTTTTTTTTATTATTACTGATCAGTATTGTAGTATTCAGTCACTATGTGGTGGTAATATGTGGTCTTGAAATGGTGTTGTGGTATTTGTCCCTTGAATGTGCTATTTGGTCACCAAGTGGTGGTAATATGTGGTCTTGACATGGTGCAGTGGTATTTGTTCCTTGTATGTGATATTATTCGATCACTGTGTTTGTAATTTGTGGTCTGGTCATGGCGCGGTGGTATTTGTTCCTTGTATGTGATATTATTGGTCAAAATATACCTAAATTATATTGCAGATTTGAACAAATATTTAATAGGTTACAGTAGAGTAGGGCCCGGCCATTTTTCTGGAATAATCTGGTTCGGGTATAATATGACCCCCCCGTCACATGACCCCCCCCCCCCCCCGTCACATGACCCCCCCGTCACATGACACCCCCCCCCGTCACATGAACCCCCCCCCCGTCACATGAAGACCCCCCCGTCACATGACCCCCCCGTCACATGACCCCCCGTCACATGACCGGGGGGGCCCACAGTGTATGAACAGCCCGGGGCCCTGGCTACCCTTAATCCACCCCTGCCCTGAAGAACCGTCAGACCCGGCCCAAGTACCCCACGGTCCTAGCGGGCGCTCCATATGCTGTATCCAGTAAACCAAGTGTATCCTTAAAGATGCAGTGAGTGAGTCGATCTACCACTATATATATATATATATATATATATATATATATATATATATATATATTATGGCTTGAGGGAATAAATTCACAGGACCCTAGTTGAAAGGCCAGATCAGTATTCCGTAGACATTGGATGGGAGCCCTGCAAACTGCATTCTCTATGATGGTATCCGCAACTCCTCTTTTGTTTAGCCTGCCTGGCACACCATCATTTATGTGTCATGATGCAATGATGACATCACACCAGACAGGCTAATCATAAGGGGAGCCACAGATGCCCTCTGGTAGAAGGCGGGTCATATGGCTACCATCCAGTGACTACAGAATACTAACCCGACTGCTGGACACTGGTCCTATGAATTGTTTTGTTCATCTCTAATACATGCATATATACTGTATGTATATTCATGGTGCTTATATTTCTTGTATTTTGTCCCATCGTTGGTAAATTTCTTATCATTGTTACTCGCTGATACCTCTGTGTGTGAAATTCTAACTTCACACGTGCTTTTCTCTACAACAATGATATTGTATTGGTCCTGCAAATAAGAAAAGGCACCTTCTGTTCCAGCAGGAAGGAGAAGTTTGCAGGGCTCTGGTCGTCAACTATAGACTAGTGACATGGCCCCTGGACCAGGGTTCCGCGAATCATCTCTATTCACAGTAATTCTTGGTAGCATCTTTTACACACCTCAGTTATAATGGTGTGATATTTTTTGCTGGACTCCGATTCAGTGTTTTCTGCATACTTTACTAATTATTTATCAGCATTTTCATCATATTTGTATATGTTCATATGATTGTAACCTTTGATTAAAACATTTTTAGTGTCCACTCATTTTTCAAATGAAGATCAAATCAGAACAAAGGAAAAATACCTCAATATATGTAGAACCATAATATTGCAGTATGGGTTTGTAAGGGGAATAGGGCATGATGTCTTACGACTTACGAGACATACAAGATAATGCAAACAGGACAAATCAGTATTTCAATAAAAGAAACCTAAGAAAAGTAGAAAAACGGGGTGGCTGCCATCTCGCCAGAGGAAACCTCTCTATCAGTACTGTATTTATCTGCTGCTATTTTGTTCTTATTTTCTTTTTCTTTTTTAGACATAACCTCTTGTGTTGCCCACATCAGAACTTGTATTCCATCACATAGTATACAGTATGTCAGGGGTGAGGAATTAATTTTCCCAAGGGGCAACATCAAAGACCATGACGGTTGTGGAGTGCCGATCCAACCGACCAAGCTTAATTCTGCTCATTATTATTTATTTTGATCAATTTTTATCAATTAATCTTGAGCAGAATTAAGTCTGGTGATTTACTGCTACTGTTAACACATGTAAAATGTTCTTCACTATAGCAGCTAATAAAAAACATACAATATACTGCTTTTTCTAAAGTTTATATAAAGTAGCAAATTATTCTCCTTCTGTTATTCAGCCAAATACCCTAATCAACAGATCACAACACAAAATTGTGGCGCCCCAGGGTCCTGGTCGTCACAGTAGCATTGCTTTCCTCCCGGGGAGAGTGATGCTATGTTTGGAGGCAAGAAAGGATAACTGTAACCAGGTACCACAAACATGCAACACATTCACACTCCAGGCCATCAGGGGGAGCTTTTGATCCTATTTACTAGGTGACTCCCCATATATATATAACTGGTAGTCTGTAGGGAGAGTCAGTGAGTTCCAGACAGCCGTCTGAGGAGGAGAGAGGGTTTACGGAGCTGTGCATGCCCCCAGAGCTGCAGCTCCTGGAAAGAGACATTTTAAAAGGCAGAATTGATTGCAGTGAGCGTGCAGGAGAGGAAGCACAGGAGAGGATACCAGAAGGGGACCAGCCCCGAGCAGGCTGCCTCCTTCTGAGGCACAGAAATCCGGTAGCCAGAACACAGAGGTTGTAAGGACCTCCACGCCTTACATCAGAGACCGGCAGGACAGCCAATTGCACGTTACCTGTCCACACCCACACCCAGGAGGCACGGTGACACCCCACAGAGCCGGGTCATCTAAGAGATCCTATAAACAGGCTCAAGTCACCAGTCATACGGGTTTTGTCCTATCCTATCCGGGGGACAGAGAGAGAGATAACATCTGTGAGGACCTTATGTGAAGCTTCTAGCAGTAAAGAACTACACCACTACAGTGCAAAGGAAGGCTTCTATTCTCCACCTGGATAAGGGGACTCTGGACTTGCCTCCGAACCGGCCTGACCCTGCCTGCCCTGTGATCTGGTGCCCTGGACTGTGGCTGCTGAAACCAACAGTAAACAAGGTAAAGAGACTGCAATCCTGTGTCCTAGTTCTTCTCTGCACCTCTCAACATACCACCATCTACACACTGGGAGCCCTGGGGACATACTTCACCTGTGGGAAGGTATACCATCTAGCTGCCATACCCTCACCCCAGCGGACCTCTTAAAGCAGCGTCGGTCACCCTGACCGAATACCACAGGTGGCATCACGAACATATACTTTATCCCTTTAAAGACCTTTCCCTTTTACATGGGCGCCCAGGGCCACGGACTGGGTCGCCACTGTGACATCCCCCTGTGAACCGCGGGACCCGGTACCGAGTACCCCACGGCCCAGGCAGGGCGACTCAAAATGTTGCTCCCACAGTCCCCACACATAGTTTGCTATCCCATACAGCTCCCCACATAGAATGATGTCACCATACAGCCCCTCAAATAGTATGATGCCCCCACAAACCCTCTCACATTGTATAATTTACCTCCTTACACAGTATGATGTTCCCACAAAGCCCACCACACAGTATGATGCCTTCATACAGTATATCCCCACACAGCACCCCTACACAGTATGTACCCCCCATAAAACCTGATTCAGTATGATGTCCCCACATATCTCCTTAGGGCACAGCATGATGTCCCTACAATTTCCCACAATGTACTGTGAATTAGAGAAAAATTTGGTGGCCGTGTGGTGCGGGGTGCCACTGAATCCTGCCCTTTAGCTGTCCCGATCTGTGGGCCGCACAGGAATCACCCAAAGGGCCACAATTTGCCCAAGCCTGGTATATGTTCTATTTAAATGGTATACTATTTTAGGACTTACATGTGTCTATTTAACCCTTCCATCAATAGGACAATGATTTTAGACACTGTCCTATATACAGTAACTAACATACTTATATACATATCTCTGTGTTATTTTTTTTTACATGCCCTTATAGTATATTTATTTTCAAATAACAGCTGATGTTCTATACATTTAAATATACTGTATATCCTTATCCATGTGATAATTGTTACATATTTACCACACATCTTCCTCCCACAGAAGTTTGTCTCAACTTTTCAATGTATGACCCATGTTTTTAACGTCTCTTGATATTCAATTAAGATTGGGGGGCATGGCCAGCAGTTGAAAGAGAAAGACGTGTGCTTCATGTGCTCCGAGGATTGAAGCCCTAATCTAACTAATCCCAAGCAGTGCAAAACCCATCCACCTCATTACAGAGGGATATTCACATCCCTAAGGGTCTGAGAATCTGCTTGTGGCTGAATTGGCTATTAATCAGGACGAAACCAGCTGTGTTAAACTGAGGCCTGCGGGCAGGCCTGAAGCCCGTTCGAGGTACTACCTCCTGCATCCTAACTGATGCGCTGATCCAGACGCCTTATCCACATAGAGGGAAGAAACTACAAGCAGGAGGAAAAGTGTCCCCCCCGTGAAGCACCCAGTATCCCTCCCTGACACCTCTTAGCAGAAGCGCCGGTGACTGGTGACCCGGGGTCGCGGTCACTTTAAGAAGCCGCCAACCCGCCATGTTCGGCGTGATCCCTGCCGCTAACCTATTTGTCCTGTGGTGAGGGCGCGTCGTGCAGAGAACCACCGCTACTTACCCGCCCGGTGCGGTCCCACTGAGGGGTGCCTGATCTTCTGGCCTGCCTCCAGCTGTGTAATCCACCGCGGCGGCTGTCGGCGGTGAGCGGTGCTGCGGATCCTGTGTGACTGGCGGAGACGACGAGGAGGAGACGCCCACGCCCACCGCTTCTCTGGACTGGAACTGCCTGGTGGTGAGTGACTCGCTCCGAGCCCCTGGAGCGCTCCCCGCCATCTAGCCGCTCCACGAGGCTGGCGTGCAGCCTCTGTGTCTCCCTTCCCCCATCCTCTCCGCAGGGGCTGTGGGTTTGTGGATTGGAGGGGGTGAGACCCGGATTCTTGGCTCAACCAGCTCTAAGCAAGGGAGAAGGAGACTAAAACATAACTCAGACAGGGGGGAGCTGTGTGAGGAGGAGGTACAGATAGAATACCATAACAAGAAAAGGGCCATCTTGGACAGATCTGGCGCTAAAGAGACATGCTGACCCATCTGTCTCCTGCCCCCCTCTTCATCCTCCCTATATACAAAACCTTGGTTTGACTGACCCCTTGACATTGTAAACTGGTCCTCCTGGAACTGTGACCACAGTGCCGCACCGTGACTGCTGTTGACAACCTATTCAAACTTGATCACCAATACACCCCTGAGGTTAATCTTATATCCTTGGCTCCAATATAAGCTAGAGGTCCCCATCATATTCTACTATAAGGGAATCCTGCATTAACTGTTGGCAATAAAGTGGTCCTCTCCTGACATCTTGTGGCCACACTGGGAATTGGCCCTCTAGCTTAATAATAATAGTGACTACATCATTCAGACAAGGTGTCTGGCCTGCACTGAGATCGCCCAAGTGAAATGACGAGATAATAATCTCATTACGCGATAGAAGAAGATCTTATAGCTCTGTTCACATCACTGCACGCTGCACAATAGTTTGATCTAACATTAAAACAACTAGGCCAACTAGAACTATTATTCTAGCCACATAATACCACTGAGGAGGGCATTAGATCTTCAACAGTAATAAAGCAACAGACATACCCCCCCACATACAGACTTATTAATAAAAGAACTAACATGCTGTGCTAAACCTGCCGCCTTGCCAGCAGGGGGAGAGTAGTACTTATTCTTCAATTCTTTAAACCTCACAAAAGACATGGGGAAAACTGGAACTAAGACCCCCAAGACTTCGTCTAAAACCTCAAAATCAGTCACCCAAGCTGATGTGGACAATTTCCTCAAAAAGCAAACAATTTACTCGGACCACAATAAACCTACAGAACTCTTCAACTCTCAATTGGAGGAAGATACGGACTCAGATCTCGAAAGTGACTCAGACAGAGGTAGCACTACAAAAGAGAAACTGGTGACCCGTTCTTTCATCAAAAGAATTCTTGCACAAGCTATGGAGCCAATAGGCAGAGAGTTGGCGGAGATAAAACAAGATCTAACACAACAGGGCCACAGAATTGAATCAGTCGAAAACTTTCAAACAACCCTGGCACAACAGACCAACAATCTACTCAACTGCCTTAACGAGCATGAAAATCAAATACACGCCATTCATACCACCCTGGAGGACGATGAAAACCGCAAGAGACGGAACAATATCCGTATCAAAGGTCTTCCAGAATCAGTGGCATTTGAAGCGTTAACCAAAGCCTCGACTGAAATCTTTAATAAATTATTGCTAGAAGATGACCCACACGACATGGAGATCGTCAGAGTCCACAGGTCTCTCCGCACAAGACCCAAGCAAGGTGAACCTCCGCGAGATGTAATATGCCGCTTTCTTGACTATAGAACAAAAGACTTGATACTTCGCAGAGCCCGGGACACACAGGAAGTTAAATACGAAGACTCCCAAATAAGACTCTTTCAGGATTTATCTGCCATAACCCTCAAAAAACGCAGACTCCTAAAACCATTTACAGAGGCTCTACTCCAAAAGGGATACAGATTTCGATGGCTTTTTCCTTTTGGGATCTTTATTACTGCGGGAGACAAGAAGTTTCAAGCTAGAACATCTCAGGACATCAGGGAGGCATGTAGGGCTCTTGACGTCTCCATAGAGACTTATCTGTTGTGGATTCTGTTTGTGGGCTCCCTCTGGTGGTTACTGCTGGTACTGGGTGACTTTGGTGGGTTGCGGCCTTTGGTTTCCACCTGTCCATCAGTGGCTGGGTGTTTCCTATTTTACCTGGCCTTTCTGTCATTTCCCTTGCCGGCTATCAATGTATTCAGATGTGCTCTGTTTGGTTCCTGCCTACCTGCTCCCAGATCTTTCAGGATAAGCTAAGTGCTGATTTTCAGTTGTTTGGTTTTTTGTCCAGCTTGCTTATTATGTCTCTATGCTAGCTGGTAGCTCTAGTGGACTGAGGTTCTCCCCATGTGCCATGAGTTGGCACATGGGTTCTTGTAATCTCAGGATGGTTTTTTTGATTAGGGTTTTTTGCTGACCGCTCAGTCCCCTTTTGTATCGTTCTGCTTTCTAGTTTACAGCGGGCCTCAATTTGCTAAAACTATATATATCATCTCTATGTGTGTGCCTTCCTCTCATTTCACCGTCAATACATGTGGGGGGCAACTATATCTTTTGGGGTTCATTCCGCTGGAGGCAAGTGAGGTCTTTATTTTCTCTGCAGTGCTAGTTAGCTCTTAGGCTGGTGCGTGGCGTCTAGAACCAACGTAGGCACGCTCCCTGGCTATCTCTAGTTGCGTTTGTCAGGCGTAGGGCAGCGGTCAGCCCAGGTTCCATCACCCTAGAGCTCGTCCGTAATATATTTGTACTTTGCTTGTCCTGTGCTATCCCTAGCCATTGGGATTCATGACAGTATAGCCGGCCCACAAAGTGTTAATTGTTTGGGCTGAAGCAGGAGAAAGAGAAGTGTTTAAGGGAATTTTTTTTTTTTTTTCCCTTCAGAGTTTTGCTGCCTAGCCCTTAATTGCTGTCTAGCTGCTTCTTACCTCCTCTTAACCCTTGAATGGCTCTGATCTTAGCTGTTTAACATGGATGTCCAGAGTTTGGCTTCCAGCCTGAGTAATCTCGCGGCAAAAGTTCAAAACATACAGGATTTTGTTGTTCACACTCCCATGTCTGAACCTAGAATTCCTATTCCAGAGTTCTTTTCTGGAGATAGATCTACCTTCCTGAATTTCAGGAACAATTGTAAATTGTTTCTTTCTTTAAAATCTCGCTCCTCTGGAGACCCTGCTCAACAGGTCAAGATTGTAATATCTTTCCTGCGGGGCGACCCTCAGAATTGGGCATTTGCATTGGCACCAGGGGATCCTGCATTGCTCAGTGTGGATGCGTTTTTTCTGGCATTGGGATTGCTCTATGAGGAACCTAACCTGGAGATTCAGGCTGAAAAGGCTTTATTAGCCCTCTCTCAGGGGCATGATGAAGCGGAGATATATTGTCAGAAGTTTCGGAAATGGTCGGTGCTTACTCAGTGGAATGAGTGCGCCCTGGCTGCAAACTTCAGAAATGGTCTTTCTGAGGCCATTAAGGATATTATGGTGGGGTTCCCTACGCCTACAGGTCTGAATGAGTCTATGGCTATGGCCATTCAGATTGATCGGCGTTTACGGGAGCGCAAACCTGTGCACCAGTTGGCGGTGTCTTCTGAACAGGCACCTGAGACTATGCAATGTGATAGAATTCAGTCCAGAAGTGAACGGCAAAATTATAGGCGGAAAAATGGTTTGTGTTTCTATTGTGGTGATTCAGCTCATGTTATATCAGCATGCTCTAAACGCACAAAAAGGGTTGATAAATCTTTTGCCATTGGTACTCTGCAGCCTAAGTTCATTTTGTCTGTGACTCTGATTTTTTCACTGTCTTCCATTTCCGTCGATGCCTATGTGGATTCGGGCGCTGCCCTGAGTCTTATGGATTGGTCATTTGCTAAACGCTGCGGTTTTAGTCTGGAACCTCTGGAAGTTCCTATTCCTCTGAAGGGAATTGACTCTACACCATTGGCTATGAATAAACCGCAGTATTGGACACAAGTGACCATGCGCATGACTCCCGTTCATCAGGAGGTGATTCGCTTCCTTGTACTTTATAATTTACATGATGTACTAGTGCTTGGTCTGCCATGGTTACAAACTCATAATCCTGTCCTGGACTGGAAAACAATGTCTGTGTTAAGCTGGGGATGTCAGGGGGTTCATGATGATGCACCTCCGATTTCAATCGCTTCATCTACTCCTTCTGAGATCCCTGAGTTTTTGTCTGACTATAGGGATGTTTTTGAGGAGCCTAAGCTCAATTCGCTCCCTCCGCATAGAGATTGTGACTGTGCTATAGAATTGATTCCTGGCAGTAAGTTCCCTAAGGGTCGTTTATTTAATCTGTCACTGCCAGAGCATACTGCTATGCGGAATTATATTAAGGAGTCCTTGGAAAAGGGACATATTCGTCCATCTTCGTCCCCTCTGGGAGCAGGTTTTTTTTTTGTGGCAAAAAAAGATGGTTCCCTGAGGCCTTGTATAGATTATCGCCTTCTGAATAAGATTACAGTCAAGTATCAGTATCCATTGCCATTATTGACTGATTTGTTTGCTCGCATTAAGGGGGCTAGGTGGTTCACTAAGATAGATCTTCGCGGTGCGTATAATCTGGTGCGGATAAAACAGGGTGATGAGTGGAAAACCACATTTAATACGCCTGAGGGCCATTTTGAGTATTTGGTAATGCCTTTTGGACTCTCCAATGCTCCGTCAGTCTTTCAGTCCTTTATGCACAATATTTTCCGTGAATATCTGGATAAGTTTATGATTGTGTATTTGGATGATATTTTGGTGTTTTCTGATGACTGGGAGTCTCATGTTCTACAGGTCAGGAAGGTGTTTCAGGTTCTGCGGGCCAATTCTCTGTTTGTGAAGGGCTCAAAGTGTCTCTTCGGAGTCCAGAAGATTTCTTTTTTGGGGTACATTTTTTCTCCTTCTACTATTGAGATGGATCCCGTCAAGGTTCAGGCGATTTGTGACTGGACACAACCTACATCTGTTAAGAGCCTTCAGAAGTTCTTGGGGTTTGCTAATTTTTATCGTCGGTTCATTGCTAATTTTTCCAGTATTGCTAAACCTTTGACTGATTTGACTAAAAAGGGTGCTGATGTTGCTGATTGGTCTCCTGCGGCCGTGGAGGCCTTTCAGGAACTTAAGCGCCGGTTTTCTTCTGCTCCTGTGTTGTGTCAACCAGATGTTTCACTTCCTTTTCAGGTTGAGGTTGATGCTTCCGAGATTGGAGCGGGGGCGGTTTTGTCACAGAGAAGTTCTAATGGCTCGGTGATGAAGCCATGTGCATTCTTCTCTAGAAAATTCTCGCCTGCCGAGCGCAATTATGATGTGGGTAATCGGGAGCTTTTGGCCATGAAGTGGGCATTTGAGGAGTGGCGTCATTGGCTTGAGGGTGCTAAACATCGTGTGGTGGTCTTGACTGATCACAAGAATCTCATTTACCTTGAGTCTGCCAGGCGTTTGAATCCTAGACAGGCTCGTTGGTCGTTGTTTTTTTCTCGTTTCAATTTCGTGGTTTCATACCTGCCAGGTTCAAAGAATGTGAAGGCAGATGCTCTTTCCAGGAGTTTTGTGCCTGACTCTCCTGGAGACTCTGGGCCTACTGGTATCCTTAGGGATGGGGTAATATTGTCCGCCGTATCCCCAGACTTGCGACGTGCATTGCAGGAGTTTCAGGTGGATAGACCGGATCGTTGTCCACCAGAAAGACTGTTTGTTCCGGATGATTGGACCAGTAGAGTCATCTCCGAGGTCCATTCTTCTGTGTTGGCTGGTCATCCTGGAATATTTGGTACTAGAGACTTGGTGGCCAGGTCTTTTTGGTGGCCTTCCTTGTCTAGGGATGTGCGTACCTTTGTGCAGTCTTGTGAAGTGTGTGCTCGAGCTAAGCCTTGCTGTTCTCGGGCCAGTGGGTTGTTGTTATCCTTGCCCATCCCGAAGAGGCCTTGGACGCACATTTCCATGGATTTTATTTCTGATCTCCCGGTTTCACAGAAAATGTCCGTTATCTGGGTTGTGTGTGACCGCTTTTCTAAGATGGTTCATTTGGTGCCCTTGCCTAAGTTGCCTTCCTCCTCTGAGTTAGTCCCTTTATTTTTTCAGAACGTGGTTCGTTTGCATGGGATTCCGGAGAATATCGTTTCTGACAGGGGATCCCAGTTTGTGTCTAGATTTTGGCGGACGTTTTGTGCCAAGATGGGCATTGATTTGTCTTTCTCGTCTGCATTCCATCCTCAGACGAATGGCCAGACGGAGCGAACTAATCAGACCTTGGAAACTTATTTGAGGTGTTTTGTTTCTGCTGATCAGGATGACTGGGTTGCTTTTTTGCCACTGGCCGAATTTGCTCTTAATAATCGGGCTAGTTCGGCCACGTTGGTCTCTCCTTTTTTTTGTAATTCGGGGTTTCATCCTCATTTTTCCTCTGGTCAGGTGGAGCCTTCGGATTGTCCTGGAGTGGACGTGGTGGTGGACAGGCTACATCAGATTTGGAATCAGGTGGTGGACAATTTGAAGTTATCTCAGGAGAAGACTCAGCAGTTTGCTAATCGCCGTCGCCGCGTGGGTCCCCGACTTCTTGTTGGGGATTTGGTGTGGTTGTCTTCTCGTTTTGTCCCTATGAAGGTCTCTTCTCCTAAGTTCAAGCCTCGGTTCATCGGTCCTTATAGGATCTCGGAGATTCTTAACCCTGTATCTTTTCGTTTGGATCTCCCAGCATCGTTTGCTATTCATAATGTGTTCCATCGGTCGTTGTTGCGGAGGTATGAGGTGCCCGTTGTTCCTTCGGTTGAGCCTCCTGCTCCGGTGCTGGTGGAGGGAGAATTGGAGTATGTTGTTGAGAAGATCTCGGATTCTCGTGTTTCCAGACGCAAACTCCAGTATTTGGTTAAGTGGAAGGGTTATGGTCAGGAGGATAATTCCTGGGTGGTCGCCTCCGATGTTCATGCGACTGATTTGGTCCGCGCCTTCCATAGAGCTCACCCTGATCGCCCTGGGGGTTCTCGTGAGGGTTCGGTGACCCCTCCTCAAGGGGGGTGTACTGTTGTGGATTCTGTTTGTGGGCTCCCTCTGGTGGTTACTGCTGGTACTGGGTGACTTTGGTGGGTTGCGGCCTTTGGTTTCCACCTGTCCATCAGTGGCTGGGTGTTTCCTATTTTACCTGGCCTTTCTGTCATTTCCCTTGCCGGCTATCAATGTATTCAGATGTGCTCTGTTTGGTTCCTGCCTACCTGCTCCCAGATCTTTCAGGATAAGCTAAGTGCTGATTTTCAGTTGTTTGGTTTTTTGTCCAGCTTGCTTATTATGTCTCTATGCTAGCTGGTAGCTCTAGTGGACTGAGGTTCTCCCCATGTGCCATGAGTTGGCACATGGGTTCTTGTAATCTCAGGATGGTTTTTTTGATTAGGGTTTTTTGCTGACCGCTCAGTCCCCTTTTGTATCGTTCTGCTTTCTAGTTTACAGCGGGCCTCAATTTGCTAAAACTATATATATCATCTCTATGTGTGTGCCTTCCTCTCATTTCACCGTCAATACATGTGGGGGGCAACTATATCTTTTGGGGTTCATTCCGCTGGAGGCAAGTGAGGTCTTTATTTTCTCTGCAGTGCTAGTTAGCTCTTAGGCTGGTGCGTGGCGTCTAGAACCAACGTAGGCACGCTCCCTGGCTATCTCTAGTTGCGTTTGTCAGGCGTAGGGCAGCGGTCAGCCCAGGTTCCATCACCCTAGAGCTCGTCCGTAATATATTTGTACTTTGCTTGTCCTGTGCTATCCCTAGCCATTGGGATTCATGACACTTATCCTGACTTGGAACCCTTTCATGTGGCTTCTCAGCAACTCCCCTTGACAAATCCAACTCCGTGGCAACTCGCTGGAACTCCAAAATCACAAAGGCAAAAGAAGAAGTCCACTAAATCTCCGACCCCAAAGAGTGTTGGGGAGGAGGTGGGATAGGGGATCCCTCCCCCTCTGGTCTCGACACTCTGAGATGATCCTTTAGAGGGAGTTGTTCCCCCCCCCCACTCCTCTCCATGTCTTATACCAACCTGGAAGGCATTTCAGGACTGTTTTTTATTCTGTTTATTTTCTCGGGTTGGTCAGAGAGGATGAAAACCTCAAAATATTCTCTCCCGAGCTGGCATAAATGCTATGCAAACCACAAGTTCAACTGTTCGTTTTGGATTTAATATGTTTTACATAAAAATTAATCCAATTTTCTTTTTCTCTCACCTTCTATCTCACCTCTATCTACCTCTCCTTCCCTTTCCCCCTCACCGTTCTTCCACTTGCATCGTGAATCTTCAAGAATATCTACGGACATTCGGACGATGACCTCAATCCAGACACCAAATCCTCTCCAATGGCTATTCATGATAAGGTAATTTCATTTGCCTCTCTAAATGTAAATGGGCTTAACTCACCAGTCCCTAGACGACACACATTAGATTATCTTAAAAAACAGAAGACCGACATTTTAATGATCCAAGAAACCCACTTTAAACCCGAAAAATTACCCAATTTTGAAAACAACTACTATGATACATGGTTCCATGCCACTACAACACAAGTAGGCTCAAGAGGAGTATCGATAGCGATAGCTAGAGGAATACCCTTTCAGGTCCATAACACTTTAGAGGACCCTGGTGGTCGCTATATACTAGTTAAAGGCCTCCTCGCAGGGAACCTAATAACCATTTGTAGCCTTTATGCACCCAACAAAAAACATTTGAAATGGATACTAAGAACACTTAGAACTATTGAAAACTTTAGAGAAGGAACTCTTATTATAGGCGGAGATCTGAATATAGCACTAGAACCCTTGTTGGACACCACAGCGAGGAGAAGCGTAGTTTCACTAAAAGATCTTACTAGAATTAAAATGCAATTTAACTATATGCAGATGCTTGACGCTTGGAGATACTTGCACCCGACGGATCGTGACTACTCTTATTATTCCCACCCTCATAGAACATATCACCGATTGGACTATATATTTATTCCCAGACAGCTTTTCTCCAATACCCACAATGCTAACATACTTCCGAACATACATTCGGATCACTCAGTAATTACATTACAGATATCGTTAATGAAACCCTTCAAAATAAACAGAACATGGCAACTAAACGAATCAATATTAGATTGTCCAGAAACGCGCGCCCGCATAACTAAAATCATTACACAATATTTTGAACAAAATGATACCGGAGAGCTACCGACCTCGGTGGTATGGGAAGCACATAAATCTGTTATCAGAGGGGAACTCATTTCAATTTCCTCATACTTAAACAAAATGAGACAACAGGAAATAGCAGAACTTTATAATGAAATATATCTTCTGGAAAAACAACACAAGAAACAAACAAATGCACAGACGATGTCTACACTGACGATAAAACGACAAAAATTGAAGGATATCCTAAACAAAAAATCGGCAAAATGGTATGCTTCATGGCGTACCAGGATGTTTGTGCACGGAGATAAGGCCTCCAAACTTATGCTGTCTAGAATAAGACACCGCCAGGCTCGCACCTACATTCATGCCATTAAAAAACCCAATGGACAATGTACCCACAATTATTCACAAATAGAAACAGAGTTCCTAGCATATTATGAGCAGTTATACAATCTACGTCCAGATGAGTCATATTCAACAAACTTAAAAAGAAGACATAATATCAGAACCTTTTTGACATCCCTGAACCTACCCCACCTATCAGAATCCCAGCAGCATCAGTTGACTAGACCTTTTAGCCTAGAGGAACTCCGGTCCACCCTGGCGGGGAGCCGATCTGGTAAAGCCCCTGGTCCTGATGGACTTCCAGTGATTTATTATAAATCTTTCTCATCTTCCCTCCTCCCGCGTTTACTGAAAACATATAACGATATACAAGGTGGTGATTGTTTTCCCACCCAGACGCTGGAAGCGCGGATTTCCCTAATTTACAAAGAAGGTAAAGAACAGGAGCTTTGTAGTAGCTACAGACCGATTTCACTATTGAATGTTGATCTGAAGCTATTTGCTAGCTTATTGGCTCACAGAATAGCTGAGTTCTTACCGACGTTAATCTCTTTAAATCAAACAGGCTTCGTAGGAGGAAGGGAAGGGAAGGATAATACGCACAAAATTCTGCATCTTATGCATTATGCGAAAATAAATAAACTTCCTCTGGTTCTTCTGGGGACGGACGCGGAGAAGGCCTTCGACAGGGTGGACTGGACATATCTTGAGGAGACAATGAGGAGTTTTGGCTTTCCAAGCCAATTGATCTCCACTATAATGAAGATGTACAGAGATCCAACAGCTCGCATAAAAATTAATGGCTCTTTGACTGATAGGTTCTCCATTAAAAATGGGACACGTCAGGGGTGCCCATTGTCCCCCCTGCTATTTATACTAACAATGGAACCATTGCTGACTGCTATTCAACAGTGCCACGAATTAGAAGGCATCAGAATAGGGAATACACACCATAAAACGGCGGCCTTCGCCGATGACCTCTTGGTCTTGATGACTAAGCCTCTTGGGAGTTTGGCTGCCCTTTTGAAGATTCTGAATATTTTTGGAGACCTGTCAAATTTTAAAGTGAACATGTCCAAGTCTGAGGCTTTAGGCTTAAATATTCCTCAACACATTCTTAATAAAGCGAAAAACTTATATCCATTTGCATGGCCCAAACGATACATTAAATATCTAGGGATTAAAATAGGCAGAACAGATAAAGAACTATTGGAGGATAATTACCACCCGTTACTTAAACATACAGTCACGACCATCCAATCTTGGAGAGACCCATATCTCTCTTGGATGGGTAGAAAGAACCTAATAAAAAGTCTGATATTGCCCAAATTCATATATTTGTTTCAGGTACTACCCATACATATTCCTTCTACTTTCCTAACAAAAATAAATTCCATATTCTCTCATTATATCTGGAAAAGTAAGAAACCTCGCATAGCCTTTCGCACATTGACTCTACCTAGACACTTGGGGGGAATGGGAGCCCCGGACATAAAGAAATACTACTATGCGGCAATACTATCCCGGTCAGTAAACTTAATTAGAAACTCCCAAGGAAGTCTGGCAATTGAGGTAGAGAAAGAAATATCTTCTATTCCTCTTAGACCACTACTATTGACCTATGTAGGGAAGCATTCACCTCCCCCTCATCCCAATCCGCTTACACGTACACTCATAAAAATATGGTCCTCCAGAATTGATGTAACCAAGAATTGATCGTAACAGAGAACTGAATTCATGATGCTGACCATCCCCCCCCCCCCTTGCTCTTCCCCCCCCTTCTCTTTCTTTACTGTTCTATAATTATTATATTACAAAGACTCTTGTTATATGTATTACTCTTGATGCAGATGATTGCTCCAATTTTATTAATGCTCTTGTTCAAGCTGTATACGTTGTAAAATGGAGACTCTTTGTCATTGATAAAAAACAAAAAGTTAATTGTTATACTTTTCAACTGTTATTCTACTATTGTCATTGTCTGTGTCTATTTGCATTACTTTTCAATAAAAAGAACATTGAAAAGAAAAAGATATTCAATTAAGATTAAATATTTCAATATTCTTCATTACTGGACTCAGGATAATTTTTTTGCTTTTCTTTCATTTTATTTTTTCAATGGTATAAAATTCAATTAATGATATTTAAAATGACTTACGCTTAACAAGCACATTGGCAAAGGACGTTGCCTGCCCAAAACTATTAGTAGCCACAACACTATAGTCAGCAGAATCTTCCATGGAGCATCTGTTTAGAATAAAATAAAAACACAATCAAAGGTGTAATAAGGCACAATTATCTCTATTTAAAATGTAAGCAGTTTAAGGAATAGAGCATAAATCTGAGCATATCTGCTTATGAGGGGTCCAACTCTCAGGTCAGCTGAATGAAGGGGCCATAGATCTTCAATGAGAGCAGCAAACCGTTTATTGCTACTTGTACATTTGGTTGCCCCTATGCCTAGTCAGTGGCTCAGGTTAAAGGGATTGAGCTGCAGTACCAGGAACAGTCACTGAGAAATGTACTGTTCTGTGCCAAGTAAATAATGAAGGGGATAGAGCATGCCCTGGAGTGATGTCCCAATTATACAGTGCTTCACCTGGTAAACAATGAAGGGGATCGAGTCACGCTGGAGTAAAGCCCCAAACAGTAGCATCACTAGAGTCCGATGGACCCTTGTGCAAGATTTGGACCTGGCCCCCTCCATAATTGTATATTTATATACTGTATATGTGCTCTGTCCTCGTGTATATATCCCACATCCTGGTATATATGTCCCTTATCCTGGGCCCCATCCTGATATATATCACCCATTCTGGTATATATCTTGTCTTAGGCCCCATCCTGATATACCGTATATATATATATCACCCATTCTGGTATATGTCTCTTGTCTTAGGCCCCATCCTGATATACAGTACAGACCAAAAGTTTGGACACACCTTCTCATTTAAAGATTTTTCTGTATTTTCATGACTATGAAAATTGTACATTCACACTGAAGGCATCAAAACTATGAATTAACACATGTGGAATTATATACTTAACAAAAAAGTGTGAAACAACTGAAATTATATCTTATATTCTAGGTTCTTCAAAGTAGCCACCTTTTGCTTTGATGACTGCTTTGCACACTCTTGGCATTCTCTTGATGAGCTTCAAGAGGTAGTCACCGGAAATAGTCTTCCAACAATCTTGAAGGAGTGCCCAGAGATGCTTAGCACTTGTTGGACCTTTTGCCTTCACTCTGCGGTCCACCTCACCCCAAACCATCTCGATTGGGTTCAGGTCTGGTGACTGTGGAGGCCAGGTCATCTGGCGTAGCACCCCATCACTCTCCTTCTTGGTCAAATAGCCCTTACACAGCCTGGAGGTGTGTTTGGGGTCATTGTCCTGTTGAAAAATAAATGATGGTCCAACTAAACGCAATCCGGATGGAATAGCATGCCTCTGCAAGATGCTGAGGTAGCCATGCTGGTTCAGTATGCCTTCAATATTGAATAAATCCCCAACAGTGTCACCAGCAAAGCACCCCCACACCATCACACCTCCTCCTCCATGCTTCACGGTGGGAACCAGGCATGTAGACTCCATCCATTCACCTTTTCTGCGTCGCACAAAGACACGGTGGTTAGAACCAAAGATCTCAAATTTGGACTCATCAGACCAAAGCACATATTTCCACTGGTCTAATGTTCATTCCTTGTGTTCTTTAGCCCAAACAAGTCTCTTCTGCTTGTTGCCTGTCCTTAGCAGTGGTTTCCTAGCAGCTATTTTACCATGAAGGCCTGCTGCACAAAGTCTCCTCTTAACAGTTGTTATAGAGATGTGTCTGCTGCTAGAACTCTGTGTGGCATTGACCTGGTCTCTAATCTGAGCTGCTGTTAACCTGCAATTTCTGAGGCTGGTGACTCGGATAAACTTATCCTCAGAAGCAGAGGTGACTCTTGGTCTTCCTTTCCTGGGGCGGTCCTCATATGAGCCAATTTCTTTGTAGCGCTTGATGGTTTTTGCAACTGCACTTAGGGACACTTAGGGACACTTTCAAAGTTTTCCCAATTTTTCGGACTGACTGACCTTCATTTCTTAAAGTAATGATGGCCACTCGTTTTTCTTTACTTAGCTGCTTTTTTCTTGCCATAATACAAATTCTAATAGTCTATTCAGTAGGACTATTAGTTGTGTATCCACCAGACTTCTGCACAACACAACTGATGATCCCAACCCCATTTATAAGGCAAGAAATCCCACTTAATAAACCTGACAGGGCACACCTGTGAAGTGAAAACCATTCCCGGTGACTACCTCTTGAAGCTCATCAAGAGAATGCCAAGGGTGTGCAAAGCAAAAGGTGGCTACTTTGAAGAAACTAGAATATAAGACATATTTTCAGTTGTTTCACACTTTTTTTGTTAAGTATATAATTCCACATGTGTTAATTCATAGTTTTGATGCCTTCAGTGTGAATTTACAATTTTCATAGTCATGAAAATACAGAAAAATCTTTAAATGAGAAGCTGTGTCCAAACTTTTGGTCTGTACTGTATATATCACCCATTCTGGTATATGTCTCTTGTCTTGGGCCCCATCCTGATATATCCATAATCCTGGTATATGTCCCTTATCTTGGCCCCATCCTGGTATATGTACAGTTGTGCTCAAAAGTTTACATACCCCTGCAGAATTTTTGCTTTCTCTGTCTTTTTTCAGAGAATATGAATGATAACACCAAAACTTTTTCTCCACTCATGGTTAGTGGTTGGGTGAAGCCATTTATTGTCAAACTGCTGTGTTTTCTCTTTTTAAATCATAATGACAACCCAAAAGGGTTGTTTTAGTGTGCAAAATTCCTATAAATTTCTGTTAATTTATGACCCAAAAATAGTTATTGGGAAGGGGCTAGGATTACTATGATGCCACACTACCTACCCACAGCAGTACCATACAGGAGAACACCCCCAGTCTGTAGATCTGAGAACGTGCAGTAGCAAATTACTAAATGAACTAAAATGCAGTACTTTAATAATGAAAGGACATTATGAAACTAAATTATCGTTAAGCAAAGACATGAGGAAATAGGCAACTGGAAGCCACAAATTCTGTACAGAGCAGTTTTGTCTTAGCAGTACCTACTATAGGCCACTAGATGTCATTAATGTGTAAAAATACAGCTGTATAACGACTAGCCTAACTACTATACAGTGAATTCGAAACAGTGTCATGAAGGTAAAAGGGTGCAAAAGAATACAAAAAACAAGGGTTACCCACTCAAGGTGCTGTGGAAAGGTGTGACAACACTGTAGGCAACAAAAACTTTATTTCATATTGAGGCACAAAACTTAACATGTACAGTGTAAGACACACAAAAGGAGTTAAGTGTCTCCCTTACATTGGGCTCTTTGATTTAAAGAAAGATAAGTGGAAGAAAAGGAGCTGTTGTTCTTAACTGCGAGAAGCTGCCTGTCAATCAGCATGACAGGAGTGAGGCCTCCGTTGTCAGGGCGGAGCGGAAGAGAAAGAACTGTCTCTGTTGACATGTCACAGGAAACAGGAGAATTGCCGCTAGAAATAGGAGAAGTCGTTGCAGGGCAGAACAGGCAGATAGCAACTACCTACCGGTAACAATCAAAGATAGGACATAGCATAGCACCCTGGGCGCCCATGTAAAGGGGGATTTGAAGATGGGAAATAAAGTTTGTGTTCGTGATGCCACCTGTGGTATTCGGTCAGAGGTGACCGACGCTGCTTAAAGGGGTCCTCTGGAGTGATGTTGTGGCAGCAGGGATGGTAGCCGCTCACAGGCGAAGCTGGGTCCCCAGGGCTCCCAGTGTATAGATAACGATAGTAGATGGTGTAGCAAGAAACGGAGGACACAAGTTGCAGTCTCTTTACCTCTTTACTGTAGGATTCAGGCAGAGACAGTCCAGGGTACCGGATCACAGGTGCTGGTATGGTCAGGCCGGCTTGCAGCGAGATGGGAATCCCCTTAACCAGGTGAGGTTGGAAGCCTTCTTTCTAGCACGGTGGTGTAATCCCTTGCTGCCTTAGGCCTCTCACAAGGTCCTCACATTTTCTCTCTGTCCTCCTTGCAGATAGGACAATAACCCGTATGACAGGTGGCTCGAGCCTTTTTACAGGATCTCTATCATGACCCAGGCTCTCTGTGCTGCTGTGTCTTCGGGTGTTATGGTGGACAGGTGACGAAGTCCAGCTGTCCTCCGGTTTCTGCTGTGAGACATAAAGTACTCCACAACCTTGGTCTTCCAGCTACCTGTATTTGCGCTTCAAAGTGGAGGTAGCCCAGTCGCAGCTAACCCCCCAGCCCCAGCTCCTTACTCTCCTTTGCTTCTTTTCCTCCTCCACGCTCTCTACAACTTGTTCTGTTCTTTCCTTTCCTCTTTCTAGTAGCTGCAGCACCTCACGTGGCTGCACAGCCCCTCTTCTACTCTCACTGATGATAGAAAGTTGTTTATAAAACCAAAATACTTATTTTTTTAATTGCATACATTTTTTTACAAGAATAGTATGTCATGAGATCAATCAAGAAACAATACAAGAAACACTGGAGCAAGATGATCCCCACATAAAATTAGGGAAATCAGAAATAACATACACAAACAGACATCCAAAGCCAGAATGAATGGTATGACACTGTCTGTTAGTCAGAGTTATATCTCAAATCTGTATATAGAGAAAAGTGCAAGTGCAAAAAACAATAACATAAGGTTTAAAATTCAACCCACTTATACAAATGTATACAATGCTGTCCCAAATCCTAAACAATTACAGTGACAAGTGCAGCAGGATTATGCAACTAGTAAATGTAAGCAAAGTTGATACAACACCAAAAATTGGAAAATTTGAAAGTTAGGCAAATGGATGTGTAAATGATACTCACAATTCCAAAAGAAAAAATGGCAAGTGCAACTTGGAATGAATGATTAGAGGGTAAACTCAAAAAATCAACATGCATGAAGTATTCCCAAAGAAAACCTACAGAGTTCAAGAGTAGGGTCTTCCCACATCCCCTCCATGTGGACTTGCTGCCCATTTTGGTGGACATTAGGACTTCCCTCCTTGAGCTGCTTTGGTAGCTATGTTTAGGGTTATTTCTCCCTTATCCCTATTAGGGTGCTATGGGTTAATTCAATTGCTTACCTTCTGTGCACTGATGTGGGGCAGCTATTTCCATACCATGCAACTGGAGCGCCCGCCAGGGCCGTGGGGTACTCGGGCCGGGACAGACAGTTCTTAAAGGGGTTGTGGTCACGGCAGCACTGACCCGGTCCGTGGCCCTGGGCGTCCATTTATATATAATTGTTTAAGGTGTACTTCCGTCTGTTTGTAATGGAAATCCCGCGTCGCTGACCGGTCGCGGCCGCCAGGCACAGTCTGGCCGAGAATTAGTCCCTCCCTACTTCCGGTAGTGCCTGGTGCTCGCTCCATACTCCCCTCCAGTCAGCGCTCACACAGGGTTAATGGCAGCGTTAACGGACCGCGTTATGCCGCGGTGTAACGCACTCCATTAACGCTGCTATTAACCCTGTGAGACCAACTTTTTACTATTGATGCTGCCTATGCAGCATCAATAGTAAAAAGATCTAATGTTAAAAATAATAAAAAAACATAAAACCTGCTATTCTCACCTTCTGTCGTCCGCCGATGCACGCGCAGCTGCCGCCAGGTTCTGTTACCAGAGATGCATTGCGAAATTACCCAGTAGACTTAGTGGTCTCGCGAGACTGCTAAGTCATCTGGGTAATTTCGCAATGCATCTCTGGGAATGGAAGCAGGCGGCAGCAGCGCGCGCATCGAGACAGCTTCACTGGACGCCGGAGGGTGAGTATATAACTATTTTTTATTTTATTTTTTTTAACAGGGATATGGTGCCCATACTGCTATATACTACATGGGCTGTGTTATATACTGCGTGGCTGCTATATACTACGTGGACAGTGTTATATACTGCGTGGGCTGTGTTATATACTACATGGGCTGTGTTATATACTGCATGGGCTGTACTATATATTACATGGGCTGTGTTATATACTGCATGGGCTGTGTTATATACTGCATGGGCTGTGTTATATACTGCGTGGCCACTGTTATATGCTGTGTGGCCTGTGCTATATACTGCGCAGGCTGTGTTATATACTGCGTGACCTGTGTTATATACTGTGTGGGCTGTGTTATATACTGCATGGCCTGTGTTATATACTGCATGGCCTGTGTTATATACTGCGTGGGCTGTGTTATATACTGCGTGGCTGTGTTATATATTGCATGGGTTGTGTTATATACTGCGTGGGCTGTGTTATATACTGCGTGAGCTGTGTTATATACTGCATGGGCTGTGCTATACATTACGTGGGCTGTGTTATATACTACGTGGCTGTGTTATATACTGCGTGGCTACTATATACTACGTGGCTCCTATATACTACGTGACCTGCGCTATATACTATGTGGCTGCTATATACATACATACATACATATTCTAGAATACCCGATGCGTTAGAATCGGGCCACCATCTAGTTGAAAATAATGATGATGAAAAGGGGAATAAAGTTTACGGGAAAAGAGGAATTGTTTGTGATGCCAGCTGTGGTATTCGGCAAATAAGGTGTTAGCCGATGCTGCAGATTCAGTCCACTGGGGTAGTTGTTGTTATAGCAGAGTTGGTTCAGCTCTCCACAGGCAGAGCTATTCCACCAGGGCAGTTATGGTGTAAAAGATGGTGATGATGATGGTTGCAGTGCAGGTCAAGTGACGCAGTAATAATTGGAGGACACAGCATTGCGCAGTCTTCACAGGTTTTACTCACAATTCAGATGTTACAATCCCCAGCCGGGGTGCTGTGTCCTTAGGGTCCGTAGTCCAATCAGCTGCCAGGTAAATTTGGGTGTATGTTGCCGGGCTCCCTTTGATGTTCCTTTCCTGGCTGTCTCACTACGCTGGCTCCCACCATTCCTGCCACACGTCTTCACACACAGTGTCCCAAGTCAGCAGGCTCAGATCTTGCCGGGCGACATTGGTCACACCCCTGGATCCTAAATGCCTGCCTTTTTGGCAAAGTATGTGAAGATGTGGCTGTAGCACCTGCAATGCCTACCGCCTCTGGGTTGCTAGCTGAGTCCTTAGTTTCTCTACTAGCTGGAGCTGGTCCCCTAACTGCGACCTGGTCCCTCCACCGACCACGCTGGCAAATGCCGGCCCCATGGATGGATCTCTCACTATCCGTGCCCCTAAGACCTCCTCTTCCTCTCCTCTGGAGTCTCTCTCTCTCCTTCACTTCTCTCTCTGTAGTTTCTCTCTCTTCTCTCTGACCACTACCTACCACTCTCTGACTCCTCCCCCTCTCTACTTTCTCCACCCACACCCACTACAAAGCTCTCCCCTTCAACTGAGAGATCTAAAGTTGGATGCAAGTGTTAGAACCCTGGCCGTGACCCGTCCTTACCTGAGAGCTGGGTCCCACACCTCTGGGTGAGGTGCATTACCTCTGTGGCAACTGAACCACAGGGGCGCCACACAACCTTTACTTTCTACCTTCTAATACATGTCTTCTCTGTTCTCTGAGGTCTAGGTGACTGCTATTTGCAGGTCTGTTTTGGGATTCATGAGCCCCAAATATGCTCAGATTGCATATTTGTGTCTTTCAAGTTCTTTGATTAATATATATGGTGGGATTGCTGATTTTTACTGATATCAGTTCATTGCACCTCTCTGTATTGAGTCCTCAGAGATATTTTGGTATAAGTGCAGCGCCCCAGAGTCCTGGTCGTTGCAGTACTGATGCTCCGCCGCTAAGGGGGGCTATGGTACGTCTGATGGCACTGAAGGAGTTCACCTGACCAGGTATCACAGACACCAATACACTTCACAGTCTGGCCTCCAGGGGGAGCTTAGGGTGCTATGTATTAGGCCACTCCTCACAATCTGGTAAAACTGGGGGTTAGATAGGAAGTTAGACAGAAGCTGACTGGGTTGGAACCAGGCAACATCCTGTGGCAGAGGGTGTTGCAGGGGAAGATTCAGGGGGGTCCCTGTCAGGGGTGGGATCCTGACAGAGGCCTAGCAAACAGAAAGAACGTTACGGGACCGCGCCTGCACTTCATTGCGGCGGTACCCCAAGAAAGGACAAGAAGCGAGGTATATTGTGAAGAGTGAGAAACGAGATCGACGCAACAAGGAGAAACACCAGTAGGAGTCGTGCTGTAAGACGAGGCAACATCCTACTGAGGCGTGTAGCCGGTGGCCGGAAACGCAGAGGAAGTATTGAGCTCCAGGCCTTACTTCAAACCTACGGCAGGACAGTCAGTTATAGGCGGGCTGTCTCACTCAAATCACCTAAGCAGACATAGGGGGCAACAGTTGGAGAGGGGCGACTCTAGGGTCCCGGAAGACCTCCAGGCCTACCCGTCATATGGGTGCATCCTAGCCATATCATCTGGGGGACGAAGAAGAACATTAGAATTAATTGTGAGGGAACTTCAGAAACAGACACAACAGTTGTGAGGACTATCCCGTGGTGCTAAGCAGGGAAGGACTACAACACACAAGCGCTAGAAGGTAGGCACAGATTTCCACCTGCAAAGGGAACATTGGAGATGCCATCAGACCGGCCGGTCTCAGACAGCCCTGTTAACCGTATTCCAGATTGAGGATCCAGAAGCCTTCAGTAAAGAGGTAAAGAGACTGCAACCTGGTGTCCTCGTTATTCACCGCGACCTGCACCACACCACAACATCATCACTCTCCATTTTCACTGGATGCCCCTCAGCAGGGCCACGGACCGGGTCTAGCCACATGACAACCCCAGAACTGAGACAGAGAGGCCCGGTACCGGGGGCGCTCCACTTGCAACTGAAGTTTAACACCCCTCATTGAAAGGGGTTGTGCAGAATACGTAAATATGGCTTTTTTTCCTTGACAAGTAGCAGCACAACTGGCTGTGGATTTTAGCGCAGTTTACCACTTCATGAGAGGGGAGCAGCAATACTAGACCCAAGCAGTAAGCAGGTGTGGCGCTGTATTTAAAATAAACAAATAATTTCAATAATTGGTTCTCATTTCTATCAGTGACCTTTGCAACATTCATACTTGAAAAGGGGTAACTTTACCTGCTGATTTCCAATGTAATTGTGCCAAATTCATTAAGAATTCTATATTTTCCAGGGGGTGATGTTTTCAGATCAATAGGCTGTCCATTCTTAAACCTGTAAAGACAATGATAGCGGTACATTAAATTGTGTAACCCGGGAGTGCAATAAACTGCTACATACTGCTGCTGGTAATCCCATGAATTGCCCCTTTTTGTGATTTTGTTTTCTACCCTAGATTGACATATTAAAGAAAAAGTTAAACTCATCTGGCAGCAGCTTCCCTGCCTGTAGAACAAAAGGGTTGGGTGACTAAATGCAAACCAGCTGTTATATTTGTCTTTTGATCACTGGCGGCATAGGCAGGAGAGGTCCTCTGTGCAACAACAATTTTAAACCCTTTGCAGCCAAATAAATGTGGTTTATAACATGAGGTCTGCTGTTCTGGCACCTCAGGGGCTCTGCCAAAGTGACATGGCAACCTCAATCCATTCCAGCAAAATCTGGACTCTAATATGGAGCCTCATCCCTTCTGAACCTTGCACTGTGCCTCAAAGTTTAGGGACATCAGAGATTCTGCAAATGTGAAATGGCATCTGCTGTCTATTGCAAACAATTTTGCTCCCCCAAAATAGTTTTGCACCACATATGGGGTATTGGTGTATTCAGGAGACACTGCACACAAATTGCACTGTTCATTTTCTAACGTTACCCTTTAGAAAATGCAAAATTTGGGGCTAAAGCAATATTTTTGTCAGAAAAAGTTAAATTTTCATTTTTTCCTTCCAAACTGTTTTAATTCTGGATAAGCTCTTAAAAGGTTTATAAACTTCTAGAATATGGTTTTGAGCACTTTGAGGGCTGTAGTTTTTAAAATGGTGTCACTTTTGAGTATTTTCTGTCAATATAGCTCAAGTCCAAATTAATTGTGTTTTTCATCTTTTTTGCCTTGAAAGTGTGCTCTAAGCATCCCACCTTCAGTAGCTTTATTTTTAGGTGGCTATTTTTGTTAGAATGAAGGTGTGTTTTTGTTCTTGAAAAGTGAGGCAATAATGTAACCTGTATACCACAAGCCATTCTTCAGGCAAATTCTGTTCTTGATTTGACACCAATAAATGTCAGTTACAAAACTGTATAATGTTCATAAAGATCAGTTAGGATTATTGTATTTTTTCCCTGATGTGAGGATATAAAGCCCTATGCTGTTTATGTATGATGGAAATAGAAAAAAAGCTTAGGGTGTAAAAACAATTCACAGGTCCACCAAGTTTAAACAATATGGCCAGTATTTTATAATATACAGTATTTTCCAGCGTATAAGATGACCCCCCAACTTTACCAGTTAAAATATAAAATCTTCTTAAAAGTCGAGGGTCTTCTTATACACCGTATGTCGTCTTATAGGGCCGGTGAATATGTGCCTTTTGGGGGGGGAGGGGGATTGGTCCTGATGACGACGAGGGGGCATCTCACAGGAAAGTGAGTATCCCCCATTACCTCATTGTAGCGCTGCAGCGTGGGGTCTCTGCTGGGAGCGGCGGCTGCTGTGCTGTGGGGCGGCGGCTCCTCTTCTGCAGTGTGGGGCCTCTGTGCTGTGGGGCGGCGGCGGCGTATCTTCATGCAGTCATGGCTCCTCCGGCATCTCCTTAAAGCCCAGAGGTCCCGCTGGCAGCTCGGTACAATGCGGTGGCCTCCGGGAAAATGGCCGCTGCTCAGATTCAGATCTCGTCCCGAGATCTCGGGAGACGAGATCTGAATCTGAGCAGCGGCCATTTTCCCGGAGGCAGCTCAATAGGTGCGATGCGGTGGCCTCCGGGAAAATGGCCGCTGGGGGCGGTGCATGCTCAGATTCAGATCTCTTCCCGAGATCTAGGGACACGAGATCTGAATCTGAGCAGCGGCCATTTTCCCGGAGGCCACCGCATTGTACCGATGGAGCTGCCAGCGAGGCCTCTGGGCTTTAAGGAGATGCCGGAGGAGCCCGACTGCATGAAGATACGCCGCCGCCCCACAGTACAGAGGCCCCACACTGCAGAAGAGGACCCGCCACCCCACAGCACAGCAGCTCCCAGCACAGAGACCCCACGCTGCAGCGCTACGATGAGGTAATGGGGGATACTCACTTTCCTGTGAGACGCCCCCTCGTCGTCATCAGGACCACTCCCCGCCCCCACCCACCATATACACCCGGCGTACAAGGCGATACCCGGCGTATAAGACGACCCCCGACTTTTAAGAAAATTTTCAGGGGTTAAAAAGTCGTCTTATACGCCGGAAAATACGGTACTTTAATTAAAAATTTCTTACCATTCCCTCACTACTCTCTCTAACTACTTTTTGTTTTTTAGAAGTATTGGACAACCAGGTGGTGTTCTTTTAATATTTGCAGAAGCTTTATTTTCCCCTTTTATACGCTAGCGCCATTGTCAACCCAAATTTGTATTACTTTTTGTTTTTACTACTTCTTATGTGACAGCCATTCGTTTAAGATTCCCAGTGTATGCTGGGATATTCACATGATTCATCATCAGGACGTAGAGGTTGTGGTCACTGAGGAAAGCTTCTGCGCCCACCCTGAAACGAATCACCATCAGTGCTATCTATTTTGGAGGCTGGGCTTGCCGCTGCTCTACTGAGCACGCATCGGTTGTCAACTCCGTAGAATCTTGTCTCTGTGCTGCATTCTTCCCAGTGCACATGACAATACACTGTATCACCGACTGTGATCAGAAGTGACGAGCTGGCAAGATAGTGCAGTGTAAAGGGGTATTGTAGGAAGAGAACTAGTAAGCCGAGACCTGTGCCGCCCCCGCATGTGATGTCACTAATGATGCTTTGTTTCAGCCTCTGCCCCATGATGACAACTCACTTGAGTTTCCCTGCATGTACTGGGTTCTCAAACAAAATGTCATCACACATTAGTAAAAAAAATAGAACAGTTAGATTGTGTAGTGAGAGAACGATTGGGACTTTTCAATTGAAGAAGTTGTCTACTATTTGGACAACCCCTTCTCATATCCCACCCTTGGCTCCAATAAAATAGAAAAGTTTATACTCACCTGTGTCGGTGCCTTTTTCAGTGGTGTCAGCACTCACATTCCTGGGGCTCTTGTGCGGTTGTTATGACACGTGAGCCCAGCGCCCAATCAGTGCTGGCGTCACTGTCCGTGCCTTCACACAGTTAAGTAATTAACAGGAAGTGAGAGCTGAGGCTGCCGATTACTTCCTGTTAATTACTTAAAAAAAATATTCCCATCTTCAAGATCTTATCCAAATATGTAGTAGGTGTAAAATAATATTAGAAAATACCTTCAATTAGAAATGTAGTATAATTTTTCTGATTCCCTATCTCTCTTTCCTTATGTGCAGGCGTTGCTGGACCTTAGGTATCCATGGTTATGACCACTGAGATGGTGACAGTTAGCTAGTTGATAGTGGTTGTGACTCGTAACCATTTATACTTATCCTGCAATGCTCTGCACATGAAGAAAGAGACATAGTGAATAAAAAAACTATACTACATTTCTAATTGGAGGTATTTGCTTATATTATTATTACTAGGTGGCCCGAGCGAAATTTTCACACATTGGTTGTCGGGGCGCAGGCAATTTCAGGAAAATCAAGCTGGTCAAATGTAAATGTATTTAATGAGATGATGAACACAGAGAGGTATGTGTCTCACTGACATATATATATATATATATATATATATATATATATATATATATATATATATATATATATATATATATAGTACAGACCAAAAGTTTGGACACACCTTCTCATTTGGACCATTCCTGGTGACTACCTCTTGAAACTCATCAAGACAATGCCAAGAGTGTGCAAAGCAGTCATCAAAGCAAAAGGTGGCTACTTTGAAGAACATAGAATATAAGACATATTTTCAGTTTTTTCACACTTTTTTGTTAAGTATATAAAGTTGTGGCCAAAAGTATTGACACCCCTGCAATTCTGTCAGATAATACTCAGTTTCTTCCTGAAAATGATTGCAAACACAAATTATTTGGTATTATTATCTTCATTTAATTTGTCTTAAATGAAAAAACACAAAAGAGAATGAAGCAAAAAGCAAAACATTGATCATTTCACACAAAACTCCAAAAATGGGCCAGACAAAAGTATTGACACTCTCAGCCTAATACTTGGTTGCACAACCTTCAGCCAAAATAACTGCGACCAACCGCTTCCGGCAACCATCAATGAGTTTCTTACAATGCTCTGCTGGAATTTTACACCATTCTTCTTTGGCAAACTGCTCCAGGTCCCTGATATCTGAAGGGTGCCTTCTCCAAACTGCCATTTTTCGATCTCTCCACAGGTGTTCTATGGGATTCAGGTCTGGACTCATTGCTGGCCACCTTAGAAGTCTCCAGTGCTTTCTCTCAAACCATTTTCTAGTGCTTTTTGAAGTGTGTTTTGGGTCATTGTCCTGCTGGAAGACCCATGACCTCTGAGGGAGACCCAGCTTTCTCACACTGGGCCCTACATTATGCTGCAAAATTTGTTGGTAGTCTTCAGACTTCATAATGCCATGCACTGCAGTCCAGTGCCAGAGGCAGCAAAGCAACCCCAAAACATCAGGGAACCTCCGCCATGTTTGACTGCAGGGACTATGTTGATGCCTTTCCCCAAAAAGCTCTACTTTTGTCTCATCTGACCAAAGAACATTCTTCCAAAACGTTTTAGGCTTTTTCAGGTAACTTTTGGCAAACTCCAGCCTGGCTTTTTTATGTCTCGGGGTAAGAAGTTGGGTCTTCCTGGGTCTCCTACCATACAGTCTCTTTTCATTCAGACGCCGGCGGATAGTACAGCTTGACACTGTTGTACCCTCGGACTGCAGGGCAGCTTTAACTTGTTTGGATGTTAGTCGAGGTTCTTTATCCAACATCCGCACAATGTTGCGTTGAAATCTCTTGTCAATTTTTCTTTTCCGTTCACATCTAGGGAGGTTAGCCACAGTGCCATGGGCTTTAAACTTCTTGATGACACTGCGCACGGTAGACACAGGAACATTCAGGTCTTTGGAGATGGACTTGTAGCCTTGAGATTGCTCATGCTTCCTCACAATTTGGTTTCTCAAGTCCTCAGACAGTTCTTTGGTCTTCTTTCTTTTCTCCATGCTCAATGTGGTACACACAAGGACACAGGACAGAGGTTGAGTCAACTTTAATCCATGTCAACTGGCTGCAAGTGTGATTTAGTTATTGCCAACACCTGTTAGGTGCCACAGGTAAGTTACAGGTGCTGTTAATTACACAAAATAGAGAAGCATCACATGATTTTTCAAACAGTGCCAATAATTTTGTCCACCCCTTTTTTATGTTTGGTGTGGAATTATATCCAGTTTGGCTTTTGGACAATTTTTTTTATGTTTTTTTCATTTAAGACAAATTAAATGAAGATAATAATAACAAAGAATTTGTGTTTGCAATCATTTTCAGGAAGAAACAGTATTATCTGACAAAAATGCAGGGGTGTCAATACTTTTGGCCACAACTGTAATTCCACATGTGTTAATTCATAGTTTTGATGCCTTCAGTGTGAATGTACAATTTTCATAGCCATGAAAATGCAAAAAAATCTTTAAATGAGAAGGTGTGTCCAAACCTTTGCTCTGTCCTGTCTATATCAGCAAATGTTAGCCAATAAAGATATTTTAAAAATGCAGTTTTCTCTAATGCATTAATACACATTTAGCCACTGTGAGTGAGAAGTGTGCATTATGTGCGCCCCTATAGAAGCGACATAAAATACATGATGTCACCTACCATTGGACACTTGGTTTAGGAGTTCCCAACACAGTGCAGACCAGTGTGACTGACATTCTTTCCCACACACAATGTGGCCTGAGGGGTATCCAGAAAATAGGTGCACGTCTTGCACATAGCTCTCTGAATTCTTTATTCTGTCTGGATTTTTCTTCAGCCTGCATGCATTAAACAGTCAGAATATATCAGATATTATAATCTATATTTTACATGCAACCAAGACATTTAATAATAATATAGACATGTCATCAATACAGAATAAGATATGCTGTTGAACAGACTATGAAACAGTGCAAAATATTCATTGATGGGCTTAAAGTAATTGCTTAAATAGTTTGATTGACTAGAAATGCCAAAATGGCCATAAGAGCATTCCAGGACCATACACAAAAAACTACAAGATATTTCAAGTTCTTCAAAAACTGAACTACAAACCTATCAACTGAATAAAGGACAGGTTGCAAGAGAATTATGACCTTCTAGCCCCACTGTGAAATAATCCACTGTCAGGTTTCTGGCTCTTCCTGTCTGACTTTAGAATGGTTGGTTGATAGGATCAAGATGAAAGTAGATACTATACTAATCATGGTTGCACTACAGATAAAAAGAAGGCATCTACATGCTATTTAGGAGACCTAGCAATTTCTATTTTTCAATTATTCCATCAATGGTAAAAATGACAAAGTTCCCAAGTTGTTTTAATTTCAAAGGGACTCCGTCAGCACAGAATGACTTTTCAAACCAAGTACATGGGTTCAGTGCACCTTTGGTATGGCCAAACATTTAACTACACCTTCCCACCTGCTTGTTTTCCATCTATCTCCATCCTTCTATGTCTCTATTAAGCCAGACCTTTCAATCAAAGAAGATGAGAGGTAGGGATAGAGGGAAAACAAGAAGATGGGAAGATGTATATAAAGGATTGGCCCTGCCTTGATGCACAGAGTGGCGGGACTTAGTTTAAACAGTCATTCTGTCCTGACAGAGTCCCTTTAAACTTTTATGGTTAAATAAAGCGGTGTCTAGCCCCACCTTAGATAATGGGCCTTTAATGGAAAAGAATTGCATAGTGGTCGCACTATGGGTTGAATTGGGTTCCTCACTTGATATTAGAGAGGAAAGTTTCAGGTTATTATATCGGTAGAAGCTCTTGGCTAAGTAAAGATTGTGGTTAAAGCAGACAGACAAATATGTTGTTCTTTTAAGAACATGCTAGTAGTTAGAGTCAACTCCAAACGCTGGTAAATAGACAATCAAATAAGTGTCTTCTCATCAAGTACTTACATTTTTATGCAAGGCTCTACGATCTGCTCTAACGCGCAATGATCTGCAAGCTTGCAGGACCTTGATTTCCAACTTCTCCATA